>NW_026575043.1:11330000-11930000 GCF_905146905.1 Nyctereutes procyonoides
CTGTCTCTCATGAATGAATAATATAAATACATACATACATTTTCAACTTAATGATATTTTCAACTTACAATGTTTAATAGGCTTATTGGATCATAACCCCATCATGAGTAGAGAAAGATCTGTATATCAAAAAAGATATTTTCCAAGTAAAGGGCATGATTGCTCTACCTGTCAATGTATACTGTAGGTAATATCAGAAATCCAGGCCCTACTATTTGCTTTGTGTATGACCTTCATATGGAATGAATCTGGAACACTGAGCTTGAAGCCTGAGAGAGCAAATCGCTCCAGGGCTGAAAAGGATCCTGTCAGGTCAGCTCATCCACTCCACTTGCCAGCAACTCAATCCACTACTGCAGAGTCAAAGAATTGCCTTTTCTATTAGTTCTCTCTTGTTTCCAACTAAAATAGTTTAGTGCTCCTGCTCCTGGTTACCTTCAATTCCTAAGTAATCTTTCATAAAAATTAAGACCCAAGGAAAATAAAAAGTCCCATCTAGACATTGACCTATTCAGGAGTAGCCCAAGGTAATACCTAATCTTTATGCATACCTTTTTAAAAAGAGGTAAAACATCACCTATATCTTCCCAATGGGCAGTGGGAACATAATTGAAGCATTAACATTGTATCTACTGCAGGTCAGGTTGTCTTTGTCCTTTCCCAAAGTCTTGTCTCCTCTCCCATCTATGGGTCTTTCTCCCTCTTTACCCTAGATCCGTGGAACTTCTGGCTTGCTTCCTCCCCAAAGCTCCAAGCTGCAGAATGACCCCCTTTATTCTACTCTCTCTTTCTTGACTCTCATACAGTTGTCTATGAGAGGCTGACAGAGGCAACCAATCTCATACAAGTGGCTAAACAAGTGACCTTCTAACTGAACACTCTCAGAGAAGTTGTCACATTTAAGAAATGTGGGGGGAAGGGGGCACCTGGGTGGTTCAGTCAGTTTAGCGTTCAACTCCTGATCTCAGCTTAGGTGTTGATCTCAGGATCATGAGTTTGAGCCCCACGTTCAAAAAAATGGGGTGGGGAGCAGATTTTAATCTGATTATCAGAGAAATACAGGTCTCTTGTTGGGGATACCAAAAAAATAGCAAAAAAAAAAAATCACAAAACACATGTTCAGGCACAGAGAGAAAAATCCAGAATAATAACTGCTAACATTTTAGTGTATATTCTTTCATTATGTCTTCTATGTAAATAAGTATGCTTTTTTTCTTTTCCTTTTTCTTTTTCTAAATTGGGTTAACATTGTTTTGCAACTTGACATTTTCACTTAACAATATGTCAGAAACATTTTCACGTATCATGGGTACCCTAGAATATCATCTGAATATCATTTTTAATGGCTACATTGCACTCTATCACATGGATGCAATATAATTTATCTTACCAATTCCCTGTTGTTGGATCTTTTGGTTGTTTCCCAGTTGCATTATTTTAGATAATTCTACAATAAATATCCCTTAGGTAAATCTTCACATACATTCATATTCATTCCCTTAGGATAAATTTCCACGGGTGGAATTGAGTAGTCACAGTTTCAAGATCTTGGATAGATATTTCTAAAGAATCCTCTAATTTCCTCTGCTCTGGGGACAGCAGTGTTTGAAAAATGCCTAATTTCCCACACCTTCAATATCACTAAGTATTACTGTAGAAAAGAAAATGTTTTCCAATTTGATTGGAAATAAAGGGCTATTTCCCTTTGTGGCATTTACATTATATCTCATTTAGTTTCTTTATTTATTGGTAAAGTTAATTTGTTTAATAAAAGATCTTTGGAGATGTGGTACATGTGTGCAAGTGCGCACACACACACATGCACACACCATGGAATATTACTCAGCAATAAAAAAAAGGATGATATTGTGCCACTTGAGACAACACAGATGGACCTAGAGGGCATTATGCTAAGTGAAACAAATCAGACTGAGAAAGACAAATGCCGTATGATTCCACTCATATGCAGAATCTTTAAAAAAATTAATAAACAAACAAACAAAAGCAGAATCAAACCTGTAAATATACTGGAAAGGGATGGGGGATGGGCAAAATGGGTGAAGGGGAGTGTGAGATAAAGGCTTCCAGTTACGGAATGAGTAAGTCATGGAAATAAAAGGCACAGCATAAGGGAGGAAAAAAAGATTTTCGTTGACCATTGGTATTTCAAATTTTCATGTCCCTCTCTTTTTTTTTCTTTTTGTCTTTCAATTGGCCCATTTTTTCCTCCTTGATTTGCACATTCTCTGTATGGGTTAAGTTTGTCTTCCATCTGTGTCATAGTTTATCCTGTTTTTGAAGAGATTATCTAATCTCCTGCATCCAATGTTTAATTGATGAAATTTCCCATAAAAAATAAAAGAGAAGGGCATTCCCTAGAGCCTCCCAAGGTCCCTGTGCTGGTAATAAGGCCCTCGTAAAGAAGGAAAGCTTGTTCTCATGAGTGCGTGAACCACCAATGCTCAGCAAAATCATATACTCTAGGGACACGGTAATGTGAGCCCGTCTTCAGCCCTGATCTGACAGTCTTTAATGGCTCCAGTGACGATTGTCATTGTGACAAAGGCCTCAGGGCTTTCCTGTCTCCTCAAAATAAGCTTCATATCAATTAGTATGTTTAGTATGTCACCGGGGATGAGAGGAAGAAATGCCACTTCCTCCTGAGATAAATACTTCCATTTAGAATTCATTAATAAGATGTAGCTCAGAAGTTGTAATCATAATTTAAGCAACAAAGACACACTTCCAGGTCAATGCTTTGGGGAGCATGTTCATTTTTGTTGCTTGTTAAGGACCTTATTAGGGCTTTAAGACACATTTAAAGTCTTTGCCTCAGCAAGACTTCCAAGCTTGTTTAAGCTCCCAGCACGCCAGCAGGGCCTATATTAACTTTTCTGTGTTTAATGTTCGCTTCTGACAAGAGAGATCAATGCATCATACTTTGAAAATGGGTCCTCTGGGACCCAACAAACAACAGGAGCGGGAATGTGGAGGGAAGATCCCAGGGGCTGGGTGTGAATAGCTGTCCCAAAGCCTGGAGGAGTCTGAAACAATCTATATCGTTGCTGTCATTGTTTTTAGATTCTTACGTGTAAATATGTTTATATTCTTGAGTTCTGCTGCTCACATTTGGTATACATGCTCCCTCCCTGTACCACCCAACCACAAACCAGAAGCTGTGAGGCCAATCACTTGTATACATGTGACAAATCCTGATGTCAATGGAGTCACATTAAAACAGTTGCTGAATCTGAACTAAGAGAAAAACTATGTAGTCTCTCCATTTTCATTCCCTTGGCCTTTTATAGTAGTTAAGATAACCAATGCTAGCAGGTGTAACAGACAATCCTCAAATCTCCATGGCCTCATGTGATACAGGTTTATCTCCCCCTCACCCCACATCACAGTCCAATACGGGCTAGGCAGCCCCTGTGAGTCTCTCCTTCAGGCAGTAAATGAGGTGTCCAGGCTCTTTCCATCTTATGGTAATGCCGCCCTAAACATGGCAGGCAGCTGTCATGGAAGGGAGCTCTGGAAGGGGAAGAGGGGATATGGGGGAGGTAGAAGAAGACCCTAGAAGAAGACATGGGGGTCTTCTTCTACCAGTCACATGATCCAACCTAACTACAAAGGAGGCTAGGAAGTATATATCCCTGTGTGCCCAGGAAGAAAACAATAAAATGAGATTTGGTAAGTACATAATGTTGCTCTCCAATGGCTCAGTTGGTTTTACCCACATGACTGACACAACCAACTGAAAGGTCCCTGTGACCCAAAACTGTTTTGCTACATCTCTCCATTTTGTTGGATACATGAAATGTCTATTCACTATCCTTTTAAGACTTCAAAGGCTAGATTGAAGGAGTGGATGTGTGTGCCATGAACAGAGTCATCTCTTGAGGAATATATCCCAATCTTTCTTCCTGTCTCAGATGTTCTTCACATCTTAGGGAGGTAGAATCAGCTACTTGCCAACTTAACTACAGCAGATCAGCTCAGGGCACTCTGCATAGGTGAGAGAAACTCTACATAGACTGGACATGAGGCAGCTTACACACGTCAGAGCTGGCTGGTGCAAACAATCCAGATAGACACGATTCACACCAAATAGTTCCAAAACAGCCTGATCTAATGCTCACTTTTGTGGATCATCAATATAAAGAGAATAAAGAGGAACTGGGTCTTCAGCTCCAGGTTGTTACCCTGACAAATTTCCCTAATGTTGCAGAAAGAAAACTAGGACACTTGGTAACTATGTGCCACTAAAATAAACTCCATTTTATAGTTTGTCTGGACCTATCATTTAGCTTATAAAAAATCTCTGGGAGAATTCCAGATGGAGCCTGAAAATTTTCTGGCACAGAGTGGGGAGCAAATGAAACCATCATTCTTAAGCAAAGTAGCTCAAGGAGGAATGTGAGCAGTCAGAAAGCCATAGCGTTTTGAAATCCCATTAGGTCCCCTTACCCTAAGGGATAGGAAATGGGTCCTTCACTAAGCTTTGGATCTGCTCCCTGGGAATAAGTTCCAAGTCCATTTTCTCTGTGACTCTTGAATCTGCTCCCTGGAGTTTTCCTTCCTTTCATCATTGTCTTCCATGGCTACATAGAGATAGCATTGTAGAAAATGCCCTCTTCAAGTGTGACCAGCTGTTTCAGTTTCCTGAGACTGAGAATGTTCCTGAACCACAAGACTTTCAGTACCAAAACTATGAAAGTCCCAGGCAAACTCTGATGCATTAGTTACCCTACCTTCTTGACTGCTTCTTGCCTGCGGAAAATTGGAGACTCAGAGATCTTTTTCTGTCTTGAAAAGTCATAATGTCTTTTACACCAGCCTAGCATGCTTTGGGCAAGACATCTCACTCAAAGGTTCTGTTGGGATTTTTGTATCTTACTCTAGACCTTTGTATGTGACAGAAGTCATACCCACAATTTGTTTTGAAACATCTAATATACTAATTAAGAGTCACTTTGATATATCAAGCTTCATGGGTCCATTGTATCCCACTGGACACAATTCTATTAAGTAGAATTTTTTTAAATCTTTAATCCTTTACACGATTTTTTAAAAGCTTGATTTGGTCTTTCCTTGGATCCTGAATCTTAGTAGGTTTTTCCAATTCAAAAGAATTTCTCTATTTTCTCTTTTGTTGGTTAGAGATGAGAAATAGTTTCATTGCCCAGGTCTAAGAGTTCCAAAATTTCTGGGCTCTCTAAATTTCCTCTCTCTCTTCTGTTTTCTTTTCTTTTTTTAAAAGATTTTATTTATTTATTCATGAGGGACAAAGAGAAAGAGGCAGAGACACAGGCAGAGGCAGAAGCAGGCTCCCTGCGGGGAGTCCAATGCAGAACTTGATCCCAGGACCCCAGAATCATGCCCTGAGCTGAAGGCGGACACAACCACTGAGCCACCCTGGCATCCCTCTCTTCTGTTTTCAAGTCAACCAGTTATTTTCTGATCTCTTTCTTTTAGTATTTTGTCATATTCAACTTGTAACAAACAGCTCATACAATCAACATTCTGCCTCAAAAGCTCCTTGTCCCTCTTCACAAGTTCATGAGGTCTTTTTTCTTTTTTTGCCTTCCTAATCTTGACAGGTGACAATGTTACCAAATGTTTTGCCACCACATAACATGTGTCACCAGTGTGAGACTTCTGTTATTGTCTCCTTACTATATGCTGATTGAACTTAAACCCACTGACCATGTCTCAGGCAACACCCTACTTCTAATACCAATTTCCTTACTAGATAGGTTTTTCTGTAATAATTCTGCAAAACAGACAACTTCAACATCTCAGTGGATAAAACAGTAAACATTTAATTTCACACTCAGATATTTAGGTAATCTGCAGTTCAAATGATAATCTGCTAGATTTAACCAACTAAACTGGATGAGTCAGTTCTCCTTCATTTCTGGGATCATTTAAGGAAGTCACTCAACCTTGCCACCATTCCTGATGACCTTCAAGGTTTTGGATGATATTTGGATGTGGGTACTGACCTATAGCTCTACCCAGATGGACAGAGATATCTTCTTAAAAGATTACAAACAGGGGCGCTTGGGTGTCTCAGTGATTGAGCAGCTGCCTTCAGCTCAGGTCATGATCCTGGGATCCTGGGATCAAGTCCCACATCAGGCTCCCCATGGGGACCCTGCTTCTCCTTCTGCCTGTGTCTCTGCCTCTCTTTCTCTGTTTCTCATGAATAAATAAATCTTTTATTAAAAAATTACAAACAATTCATCTCTCTCAGTGAAAAAAATAGTTGTTAATTTCATAATACTGTGATTTATTTGTATTATGGCAAAAATTATCATTCTTCTACAAATTTATTTTAAATGTCTGCTAAGTAGTTTGCAGTGTAGTATTATCTGAGATGAATAATTCTTTAATCCAGTGAGACCTGTAATGAAGAAAACCGTTGGGATTAGACACAATACATGTTTATTGAGTGCCAATTATGTATGTATGCAAGAGCTGTGATGAGTATAAAACCTATCACTGTTTTCAACAATGATATATAACTTATATTGGGCTGCAAGTGTTCTGAAGGCTTTCCATGTAGTAATGTAAGCCACATAACAGCCCTAGGAGACAGGTGCTATATTATCCCCATTTTATAGAAGAAATGTTTGCACAGAAAAGACAAAATACTTTGCCTAAGTTTGTTCTTCTAGTAAGTGGCAGAGCAAGGAGTAGAAGCAAGGTGGTTTGCCATCAATGCGCCTAATCTTAATGCTGAACTAGTAGACTAGCTGGATGGTGCCTGTTACCCAGCAAGGTAGACTGTGACAATAGTATAAAACAAAAGCACCATAGACTGAAGGAGAAAGTGACTTTTGTGTAGGTAGAGTCTGGAGCTGCCCATTATCAGGACTAGTCGCTCACTTAGTAAGTCCACAGGAAAGATAAGTTTTAAGGGAAGGGATGAATCTAGAAATGGTCAGAGCATAAGCTAAGTAGGAGAAGGGAAAGAGAAATAAGGGAAATGTTCCAGTAGTTGTTCGATGACAGTGTAGTGGCAGGAGCACTCTGTGAAAACAAGAGGGAAGTGTAGAAAGGTAGAAGATGTCTGTTTTAAATACACCATTATACAACAAATTTGGTTCAACCTCCCTTGCCATGAGATCTAATTCCTCCCACTTTTTATTGTTTTTAGTCATAACTGGACAGTCTCAGTACAATCTAACTCTTCTGTCAACTCAAAATGAGTCTTACTAATCCAGGTAACTGTTCCCTGGGGACATTACACACACAGGCAAATTCATAGCACATAGCTGCTTTCATCTGGATTTAAATGCAGGTGAAAAGCTATTACATTAACCAGCTGAGCTAATAGTAATGACTCCTTCAGTCTCATTGAATCCCCTGGAGGGATTTGGAATGCTGTTTTCCCTTTGACCACCGTGAAATGAGAAGATGTATGTATAGAGCTCTATAGAAATTATACCACCATGGAAATGTTAGTTGTCACTGTGTAGGTAGATTGCAGGCAGATGATAAGTTTAGTTTCAAATATTACCCTGGCTGAAGTTGAAGTTATGTCAAAATATCTCCCAAAACATTAACTAGTCCAGTTCCACATAACACCAGGGTCTGAGGCAGATGGTAGGGTATGCTCAAGATATATTCATAGAGATCCAGCTTCAGGGTCTCCCTAGAAACAATGAAATCATTCATTCAGTTGTTCAACAAATACTTGCAAAGTGCCTACTCTGAGCCAGGCACTGTTCTCCATGGTGGGGATTCATAGTTAAACACAGTACATGAAACCCCTACCCAAGAGCAAAGACTCTCAAGCCAAACTGTTTGGATCAAGTCTCCGTTTTGTCACTTATGAGATCGGTTGGTTACCTTGAGGAAGTTTCTGTGCCTTCATTTCCTCATCTGAGAAAAGTGTATAAAGGTCATTATGAGAATAAAATGAATTAATATTGCTAAAACACTTAGACAATGCCAGGCTCATAGTAGTGAAGATAGATGCTTGTTAAATAAATAGGACTATATTTTGGGGTGCCTGGATTGCTCAGTTGGTTAAGCAGCCAACTCTTGACTTCAGGTCAGGTTAAGCAGCCAACTCTTGATCCCAGGGTCATGGGGTCGAGCCCTATATCCAGCTCCACACTCAGCATGGAGTCTGCTTAAGATTCTCTCTCTCGGCCCTCTCCTTGCTTGTTCTCTCTCTCTCTCTCTCTCTCTCTCTCTCTCTCTCTCTCTCTTTCTTTCTCTCCCTAAAATAAATAAATAAACCTTTAAAAATATACAACTATATTTAGTCAATTGAGATAGAAAATAAACCAATAAGCAAAGTAAGGGTCAGGGTACTATGACCAAGAGCGACAGGATCTCCTTCAGATGACATGCTCAGGGAGGGATTCTCTGAAGAAGCAGCCTTCAAATAGAGACCTGGGGGATGAGAAAAAGCTCCAGGAAGGCCTGAGGCCAGAGGTTTTCAGGTTGTGAAAGACTCTAGAACAGGAGTGATCTTGGCATGTTCTAGGAACATAGAAAGATAAGCATGGCCAGGGCACAGTGAGCAGGTGGGAGATGATGGGAGATAAAAATAGGGAAGAATGTGGGCAACTAGGTCAGAGACAGGCAGAGGCCAGGTCTTGTTGGGTCTGTGTATGGTGGTCAGGGTGACCATCTCTTCAGAGTTTAGTCAAAGAGCAATTAAAGGTTTTTGAACAAAGAAAGAATAGAAGAAGTTGATGTGAGTTAGGAAGGTCACCTGGCTGCCACGTGAAGAACAGACCATGGGATATAAGAGTGGAAACAAGGGCCAGGCAGGCAAACTATTGCTGTTGTTCAGGTGAGAGGTGATGCTGCTCTGGACAGAGGTGAATGTTGTGGAGATGGAGAGGATAGAGCAGATCTGAAATATGGTTTGGAAATAGAATGGGCAGGACATGATATATAGGATATGAGAGGCAATAAATGAAAACCAGAAAGGAAGGAAGGAAGGAAGGAAGGAAGGAAGGAAGGAAGGAAGGAAGGAAGGAAAAAAGAAAGAAAGAAAATCTGTTGAACAGCTGGGTGACAGCAGTCCCAGATTAAAATATGAGGGCGGGCAGCTTGCAAGGTGAAGAGCACACCGGGCACCCAGCAACATTGTACAGATGGCTGGAATCCTAAGCTGCAGTCCCAGCACTGTCTCTTCCAGCACCGTGACTTAGAGCATCAGTTCAAATCATTCTCACTTCCCTGATCAATGAAATGAGAACAATAATATCTACCCTGATCCCCTCTCAGAGGGTTTGTAAGGATTGGATTAGGCAACAAAAACAAAAGACTTTGAAATACATAAGCCACCACATAAACATAGAGTATCATTATCACAACTGTCAGGAGATATCTGAGACCCAACAGCTCTGCCACTAAACATGGAATTTGAGAGATTTCTACTGAAATTTGTTTAATAATACAACAATATTCTAAAAGACCTGGTAGGGGTACCTGAGTGGCCCAGTTAGCTAAGCATTGGACTCGTGATCTCAGCTCAGGTTTTGATCTCAGGGTCATGAGTTCAAGCCCCATGTTGGGCTTCATGCTGGACATGGAGCCAAATAAATAAATAAATAGCCTGGTAAATCAGGACACTTTTCTTGAACATGCTAGTAGAAGAAAGCTGAATGCACAGCGTCATCTCTGTTTTCTTATTATAACCCAGTGGCACTGAACACATTCTGATCATGCATGGACTTCATGACTATATTCAGGATCTAATGTACTCTGACAGCGTTTAAAGGAATTTTGTGTTAGGTTTTTAAGTAGAAGAAAATTCATGATACTGAGATGTCACTTCCAAAGTTAGCAAGGCTTGTCAGAAAGAACTCTGAAGCAGAGGAATAGCAATCCTTTCTAGCTTTCTGGATAATAGTCTGTAACTGACACTAGGCTAAGTGATTCCCGACAGTTTAGCAAACTTGCAGAGAAACCAGACCCCTGGATTTTATTATGTGCAACCGTGGTACCTTGGTCCAAATCTATTTTTTTTTACTGTATCACAATTTGTTACATTAAAAGAACATAAATGATATAAAAGTAGGAGTTTGGGATCCCTGGGTGGCTCAGCAGTTGAGCGTCTGCCTTCAGCTCAGGGTGTAATCCTGGAGCCCCAGAATCAAGTCCCACATCGGGCTACCTGCAGGGAGCCTGCTTCTCCCTCTGCCTGTGTCTCTGCCTCTCTCTCTCTCTCTCTCTCTCTCTCTCTCTCTCTCTATGTCTCTCATGAATAAATAAATAAAATTTTTAAAAGAAAAAGAAAGTAGGAGTTTGGTTAATTGAGTTACGGTATCTGCCTACAATGAACTGCCTATGCTTTAAAAATGATCGCATGGGGTGCCTGGGTGGCTCAGCTGGGAAAGTGTCCAACTCTTGGTTTTAGCTCAGGTCATGATCTCAGGGTCCTGGGATCCAACCCCAAGTCAGGCTCTGAGCTCAACAGGGAGTCTCCTTGAGGATTCTCTCTCTCTCTCTGTGCCCCTCCTTCTGCTCACTCTCTCTCTCAAATAAATAATCTTTAAAAAAAATAAAAATGATCATACATATTTCACATATTAATGCAGTAAGGTTTATAACATACTATTAATTGACAAATTCAGGTTACAGCCTTTGTATATGACATACATCCTCATTATGTGATACATGCTTCTTTTTAAGTTTTGAAACAATTTCAAGTGTATAGAAAAATTACCAATATAGTAAAGAAATCTTTCCTGAGCCATTTGAGAGTAAACAGTTACAAGAGGCTTAAGTGAGCCACTCTGAGAGCTGGTCTGTTCCTGGAATTGGAGAAACACAAGGTCTGATGCTTGTCCCCTGTCTAGGAGAGGCAGTGGCTGCCCTGAAGATGGGCTGCATTTCCAAACTGGAGGAGCCCAGGATGCTTGAGGTCCCATGGGACCAAAATGGACCCCCTCAGAAGGAGCCTGGGTCACCTTGAAAGGAACCCTTCCCAGAAGGTACCTGGAGAGACCAGGTGACCTCAGGATGGGATAGGGCCCTAAAAGCAGGGACTGAGTGAGGGCAGCCAGCTAGGGAGGCACTGCCCACATCAGGGAGTCCCATTGCCAGTGAGAGGTTCCTGGCAACTGGAGGTCCTCCAAAAGAGCCACTAAGGAGCCGGCAAGTGAGAGAAGGGAGCATTTGGACTTTGTGCCAGTCAGGGGGCCAATGATTCATCAACCATACGAGGCAAAGCAGAGCCTTCATGTCACTCAACCCTTGCCCCACCTGCAGCCCCAGAGGAGCCAGGTGCTGCCCAGCGAAGGTCAACAGAGCAGCTGCCCTCCTTCCCTGTCCCCACATCCAGCCTCCTAACCCACAGGCAGGTCCCAGCTGGATTCGATGAGACTTTACACCTGAGCGTGACCAGTGGACTTCTTATTGTCATGAAAATGACTGGAAAAGTTCTAGGACCCACCAGAGTTTGTACGCAGTAGCAGGAAGGAAAAAGGAAAGAGAATCAGTTTAAAAAGGTGGAGGTAGAAAATCATAAAGTGATTTTTCTGTCTCTACTCTACTGAGCTTGTCGGATAAACCAGACGCATATAATGTAACATAAAAGATAATATTTAGTTTGAGCATGGAACCCATCTCTAAATATAAGAAAGAATTCCACCCATTTTTCATGGACCACTACTTCCCACACCCCAGTTTTATTGAGATATAACTGACGCATAACACTGTAAGTTCAAGGTGCACAGTGTGGTGATTTGATACTCATTACTTGGGGTTTTGTTTGTTTGTTTAGTTTGGTTTTTTGATAATTTACTGGTTTTCAAAAATTGGCTCTGGAACCCTCTACTACAGTTCCCATTTAATTACGGTGTTTATGTGTTTTAAGAATGTTGCTAACAAAATCACTCTGATAATATTTCTTTGGTAAAATACCTCAGAGAGGACGTTTTAAGTGTTACCCATATGAGAATTTTCTAACACACTACCAAAAAAAAGAGTAGTTTATCCATAAATCCTCACATAACCCATGATCTCAGGAGACACTGAATTAAGCTTGGAAAAAGGACATTACATTCTGTTTTGAAAGCATTCCATTTTATACTTGCCTGATGCCTATCATATCAAACTGGCAACTATAAATTGCCCAGGGCACTTATTCATATGTGATCAGAATTATTAAGTTCTCAAGATAGCAGGTTTTTTTAACTTGTAATTTTAAAACACACTGGTTCTTTCTAGAATTACACAAATTCCATTTTCCCAGCTGCTGCTGTATCATTTTATTTTATCCTCCTGGTTGTCCTGGAAACAGTCCTGGAATTATTCATTTTCAGAAAACATTTTTTTATTGCTTGCCTGGCAAGTTCCTCCCATTATTTTGTAAAATAAATGAATTGGATGTTCTTGAAAAACAAAATACTTGAAGCACATGGGGGAAAAAAAAACATTGCAAGAAAATTATCAAGTCCCAAGTTCAAAAAGAAAACCAGACATTTGTGAGAGTCAGCTAAATTCCATGTCAACGTGGGTTTCAGACATGCTCCTCTATTAGACGGTGTGGTTTGCAGAGCTGGCTTGCTTTCTGGATGATCACAAGTGTCTACCCATCAACGTATGTGTCCATATGTCATCTTTTTAGGAGGCCCCCAGTGTACCTAGAGAGAAGAGGTGGCTGGACAGTTGCAGGTGGTTGCTGGCATGAGGTGATCTCTCTCCGAGGTCCTCAATTAAATGTGAATAGAGACCTCCTTAAGTGTCCAGACCAGGAGAAGAAGGTACTTCTGAGCTTCTGCTGTGTTCTACAGCTCTCCCTCTCACAAAACAAGAACCCCAAAGTCCTTTCCGTGAATCTCCATCGAAGGAAGAGAACGGAGTTAAATCATCAATTTGAGCACTACATCTCGATGCCAACCAAACCAAAATGTCTCTGGGGCTGGAGCCATTTGGGAGGTCTTTATCTTGTTCAACACCTTCCTCAGGTTTCAATGCAATTTCAAGGGGATGACATTAGCAGCAAGGCTGGCTCATCTGCAAACACTTCTTTACTTTACACAATATGTGTTTGTTTGTTTGTTTGTTTAGCTTTATATGGCTCTTATATTTCAGAAGCTCATGGATCAGTCTTCAGTATACCCAAACTCTACCTCTGGCTTGAAAAAATGCAAAAACCAATTCCAGTCTGCCACTTTAAGCTCATCAAAAGAAATCAATTCTGCAAGGAAGGAAGGTTGAGGGGAGGTATTTTTGAATACTACCAACCTTTAGTAAGTCACTTGTAGACCATGCTATGTGGTGAAAACAAGAATTCTCGAGTGCTGTTCCTGACTTTGTCCATAACCAGCCATGGGGCTCTGGGGATGTCATCTCTCTCTGTGGTCAAAGTTACCAGAAAAACTACAAGGTCCCTTCTGCCCTTAAAAAAAGGTCTGTGATATGAGGCAAGGAGACTTAGACTTTAAAAAATGCAAGGCCATAAAATTATTTCATTTTAAGATATTTTATTTATTTGAGAGAGAGAGAGAGAGCACAGAGGAAGAATGAGAGGGAGAAACAGACTTTCTGCTGAGCAGAGAGCCTGACATGGAGCTCTATCCAAGGATCCCAAGATCATGCCCTGAGCTGAAGGCAGACACTTAACCAACTGAGCCACCCAGGCATCCCTAAAATGGTTTCTTAAAATTCGCAGAAGCTACTAATGTGCCATAACCATAATTTATCCATGACAAGAAGCTACTGTTATAATGCCTGAAATGGTGATGATGCCAGGAGTTGTTATTTGGGCATGTTATTCAGTTGAAAAAAAATCTTTTGCATGTGAAGATCCTGCCCTCTCTCAGAGCCCCACAGTGAAGTTTTATGTTGCTTCAAGGCAGAAAGCATTTTTCACTTCCTGCGATGCTCCGTATTGGGGTAAAACTCTAGTGGCAGCATCAGCAACGACTCCTGGGACTCTCTGCAAGACATTTTCCAGGATTTCAGATTTCTGAGTTGAGGAGTGTGAAATGTATCTTAGAAACAAGGTAAAAAATGATGTGTTTGGGCAGAAATCTGTAGAATAAAAAATAAGAGGAAATTTTACAGTAAAATTACCAAGGAGAGTGAAGAGTAAGACAGCATGCATTCCCAGAAAACATCATGATTGCAGCCATGCTGACCAAGTTGTGTTGTGGCTAAAGGGAGTCTGCGGTGTTCTATGTCATTCAAGCCAGACAGACAACAGGAGGGGATAGAGAGAGAAATGCTAAGGTAAAGAAGGTGGAAGGGGGCAACCACAGTAAGCCACCTACAAGGCATTCTTTCCTACAGTCCCAGCTGCTGCTGTACTATGGACCCACAAAAAGATCTTCATTGTGATTGTTAATTTTGTGTCGATTTGACTGAGCCTCAGGGTGTCCAAACCTATGATCAAACATTACTCCAGGTGTATCTGGGAGGCTGTTTCAGGATGCCATGAACATTTGAATTGGTAGGCTGAGTAGAGCAAATTGCCCTCCCTATGTGGGTGGGCCTCACTCAATCAGTTGAAGGCCTGGATGGAACAAAAAAGCTATGTGAGAGGGAACTCCTCCTTTTTTTTAAGATTGATTATTTATTTATTTATTTATTTATTTATTTATTTATTTATTTATGATAGACACACACACACACACACACAGAGAGAGGCAGAGACACAGCCAGAGGGAGAAGCAGGCTCCATGCCGGGAGCCCAATGCGGAACTCAATCCCGGGACTCCAGGATCGCGCCCTGGGCCAAAGGCAGGCACCAAACTGCTGAGCCACCCAGGGATCCCCGAAAGGGAACTCCTCCTGATTGAATACTCTCGAGCTGGGATGTCAGCTTTTTTACTGTCTTCGGACTTAAACTGAAACATCTACTCTTCCTGGGTCTTGAATCTACCATCTTAACACTAGCACTCTTCCATAGGCCCTCCTAGGCCTTTAGGCCTTCAGACTCAGACAGAACCTGACATCATCCACTCTCCTGGGTCTCCAGCTTGTAAACTGAAGATCTTGGAAGTTCTCAGCCTTCATAATTGCATAAGCCAATTTCTTAAAACAAATCTCTTTTTTTTAAATGTATTTAAACTCAATTAGCCAACGTACAGCACATCACTAGTTTCAGATGTAGAGTTCAATAATTCATCAGTTGCATATAACATTCAGTGCTCATTCCATGGGCCCTCCTTAATGCCCATCACCAAGTTACCCCATCCCCCCACCTCACCCCCTCAAGCAATCCTCAGTTTGTATCCTACAGTTAAGAGTCTCTCATGGTTTTTCTCCTTCTCTGATGACTTCCCATTCAGTTTTCCTTCCTTTCCCCTATGATCCTCTGCACTGTTTCTCATATTTCACATGAGTGAGACCATATGATAACTGTCTTTCTCTGTCTGATTTACTTATTTCACTCAGCATAGTACCCTCCAGTTCTATCCACATTGATATAAATGATAAGTATTCATCCTTTTGATGGCTGAGTACTATTCCATTATGTGTGTGTGTGTGTGTGTGTGTATACACACACACACACACACACACACATCTTCTATGTATAGGAATGGGTAGGGATCCCTGGGTGGCGCAGCGGTTTGGCTCCTGCCTTTGGCCCAGGGCGTGATTCTGGAGACCCGGGATCGGGTCCCACGTCGGGCTCCCGGTGCATGGAGCCTGCTTCTCCCTCTGCCTGTGTCTCTGCCTCTCTCTCTCTCTCTCTCTGTGTGTGTGTGTGTGTGTGACTATCATAAATAAATTTAAAAAAAAAATTAAAAAAAAAAAAAAAGGAATGGGTACATCTTCTTTACCCATTCCTCTGTCGATGATAACAAGTCTCTTTCTATACATACTCATACATTCTAATGGTTCTGTTTCTCTAAAGAACCCTCTGGAGAACTCAGACTTACATATCTTCAGATATGAGAATATCTATCCATTCCTTAAAGGGGAAAAAATATCTACTGCCAAGAAAGTAACACCCTGTGTGACCTATAGCATGAAGCACATATTTAATCTATTTTGCTCACATTCAAAAGCTTGCCTGGGGATCTGAATGAAAAGGCAGACAGAGGGCCCAGAAAATTCATGAACATTGTCTTTAGTCATAGGGAGAAGATCTGTGATGGGGAGCAGGATATGCTGTGGGGGAATGGCAAGACACAGGGACAAAAAATTAATGTGTTTCTCCTCTCGACCAGGCATGGGCTAGGTCTCCTCCATGCAAAATCATAACAGTCCTTGGGGTTGATGCTTAATTTTTATTCTTTAAGATCACTTAGAAGATCATATAATCCCCCTGATTTCAAAATTGGTAGGTCAGGAAAACAAAGAGAAATTAAGAGTATAGGAAAGTTAGATGAATCCAGGGTGAGGTTCATTCCTAAAGTGTAAATCCTAAGATTGTATGCATGAGCTAGAAGTAGAACACAGATTGGTCCAGGAGTGGTCTAGCATCTCATACAAACCAGAGAGTGAGGTCAAGCTTGTGACTCATGATCAGAAGACCATGGCAAAGGAAACAAGATGACTCCTGCAACTGATAGAAGATAGACATTTCCCCAAGCATCCTTACAGACAGACAGAGCCCTGTGGGACATTGGAAGCAAGAGCATTCCTACAGCAGTTCTAAGAGCAGCATCATATGGCCACTTCACATCATGTCCTTCTGTGTGAGCAAATAGAATAATCCCAGGTGCCACTCTGAAAAAAAAAAAGAACAAAATAAAAAACTCATGTGGCCCAGGTACACAGCTCTCCAAAGGCCTCCCTTAATCCAAAGGATAATTTGTAGACTAAGTTAAAGCAAGCTTCTCACTGGGGCATTTGGGAAATATATGCTAGAGTTTCAGGTTATCACAATGTGAGGGTGGCTCCTGGAAGTTAGCAGAACCCGGGGATGCTCAACATCCTTCCATGGGCAAGATGCAATCAAGAAACGTCCCATATTCCTTGTGACTTTTAAAGTCTAACGTTTGTGTAGCTGGAAAACGTGTTTATCACAAGCTCTCACACATAGCTGCTGGAAAGGCAAAACAGTGACATTTTTATGGGGAAGAACTTGGAAACATCTAAAATGCTATATTTTCACCCCAAGCAATGCAACTTCTAGACATCCACTCTCAAGTTACATCTCTGCCACTACAGACCAATATGTGTAGGAGGTAATTTGCTGCAGCATTAGTTGTAAAAATTAAAAAAAAAAAAAGGTTGGAAACAATACAAATGTTTTGAACTGGTCAGAACACTAAGGTACATCTAAACAATAGAGCATGATAAAGCCATTAAAAAGGAAGTAAGAAGATTGATACAGAGGGACTTCAAGTTATGTGTAATATCTATGGCATTTGGTATACTACCTTTTCATATTAAGAGACGTAGAAATAGAAGGATAAGCATAAAATGAATATCATTTCTCATGGGAAGTTGTAGGAGGAAGATGGAGTACAGTTCATAGGAACAGGAGCAAGGCTTCTCTGAAAATAACTTTTAAACAGTTTTAACTTTTAAACTATGTATACATACATTTGACCTATTTTTTAAAAAATAAATCAACTGAAAAAGTCAAAACTGAATACAGAGAGGAACAAATGAACCTAACCATCACCATGACCTAAAACTAATAGCAAAGAGAATTGCCTCTTATGTTTTGGAAGTGTTCCTTCTTCTCTCTTTAATAGTAACTTTTAAACACGGTTCTCTGATTTATTATCAGTATTTTTAAGGATTTTTAAAAATATTTTAGACAATAGCAAATAAGTGGATACATTAAAGTTCTTAAGAAATCGAAATTTCCAGCCTAAGGAAAGAAATACAAATATATATAATAAAGGGAAAATCTCTATAATATTTCATTTGAACTGGAAATACTATATGAACTCATCATGAAAAATACTGACATGGCCCTAGCTCTATCCCTAGCTCTATCCACAGCACTAGCTCTCTCCACTGAAAGGGACATGCTCAAAACAATTCTCACACCTAGTTCCCAGATTTTGGATTCTAAAATTTGTACACCTCTAAAAAAAAAAAAAAATTAGAGATCTTTGGATAAATGGCAAATCCCAATTCTAAGGAGAGAAAAGCAAAGTTTCTTCAAAGATTAATGGCATTTGGGGTGCCTGGTGGCTCAGTCAGTTGGGTGTCTGCCCCCTTTGGCTCAGGTTGTGATCCCCAGGTCCTGGGATTGAGCCCCACATTGGGTTCCTTGCTCAGGGAGGAGCCTGCTTCTCCCTCTCCCTCTGTTACTTCCCCTGCTTGTGCTTGCTTTCTCTCTCTCTGTCAAATAAATAAATAAAATCTTTTTTAAAAAAGGATTAATGGCAGATATGTCAGAAAGTTACACGGTTTAGAATGTGGCACATTTTATAAGACAAGATTGAAAGAAACCTAACAAAACATATAAACAAATACAACAGATTAATGTTGATCATATCTTGATTTTTTTTACTTTTATTTTTTAAAGGTTTTATTTATTTATTTGCAAGAGAGGAGAGTATGATGGAGAGAGCATGAGCAAGGGGAGCAGAAAAGGGAGAGGGAGAAGCAGGCTCCTCACTGAGTAGGGAGCCCCACATGGGACTCAATCCCAGGACTCCAGGACCCTGGGATCATGACCTGAGCTGAAGGCAGACACTTAATGAATGAGCCACAAGGTGTCCCAGATCTTGATTTTTTTAAATCAGAGTTAGGATAGTCACACAGTTGGTCAATTGGAAAATTGTGCACCTGGACTAGATAGTAGGTAATATTATGAAATTATTATTAATTTTTTAGGTGTGATAACTACAATAAATATGAAAGAAAATCTTATTCTTAGAAGCTGCATACTGAAATAAATTGTGTATCTGTAACCACTTTCAAATGAATCTGGAGGGAGGAGAAAAGGCTGAACTTGGTTGGAGGGTATATGCCAATATTTATTTTTCTATTCTTTTAACTCTTTTACATGTTTCAAAGTTTTCATGACCAAAATAAAAAATAGAGGAAATGTTTCTAATTTTCTGAGCAGAGACCTCTACTCTGTTTCTCATACAAACCCCAAATATTTTTGGCATAGTTTTTAATCCATGAATTTTCCAGGAATGTACCAACTATATGAATCAAGAAAAGCTCTTAGTCAATTTTGTTTGGAATTTAACCAAGAGTTATTCACTGTTCCATACACAACACACCTCCACCCACCTGCTCTCTGATAGCTGTCACACAGTCACACTGACAGGAGGAGCATCTGACTGCTTCATTCTGTCTTCCAGAGTAGTTGTGTAGGGCATTTCATACTTCTTGTTGAAATATGCAACATGTAGTACAAATTAATCTCCTTTTCTATCATCTTTATACTCTGCCTAAAATAATATTTCAGTGTTTTTTAAAATTGTATGTGCACATCACCTATGTTCCTCAAGAGTTCCATTTGAGAATAGTAAAAGGAGTCCTACAAAGCTTTGTTATAGAAAGATGGTGTGAAAGGGTAGAAAATTGCTTGGCTGAGGAATGGCCATAGTATACAACCTTCAGAGCAAAGCACATAGTTTTTCTCCACTAAGCTTTAGGCAGAAATCACATGGCATCCCCATAAAGGGGACATCCACCAGGGAGCCAGCTGACCGTCAGTGGAGAAGCCTGATGCCAGGAGATATGGCCTCAGCATAAGCTAAAATCTCTACTCCCTTATGTTTGTGCTTGAAAATAGAGAAGTTATCAAGAGACAGATATGTAAGACCCAGAAACTTTTATTTGTGGGTTTGCTTTGGTCTTTGTGAGAAGAAATGTGTGCAGAGGTGCCTTTCTTTTTTATAGCACTTCTAGAAGTGTGTGATAGCTCTGAGAGTAAGTACTAGAATTACCTTTTTCTGAAACCAACTTGGGATATGGCTTGACAACGAATCATTTATGATTTAAGAAGGTATTTGAAGAAAGTTTCACAATGGTACACAAAAGAACCATATCTAGTCAGTTAATGAGTATTCTTCACTAAAGAGAGAGAGAGAGAGAGAGAGAGAAAATTTCACTATCAATCTTTGCAGAAAACATAGACATGCTTGCTTTAAAACACTGAACACAAACAACAGAGGGATGGGTCGCCTGACTGGCCCAGTAGGTGGAGCATGAGACTCTTGATCTTGGGGTTGTGAGTTTGAGTCTCACATTGAGGGTAGAGACTGCTTAAAAATAAAATCTTCACACACACACACACAAAAAGATACAGAGGGAAAGAAGATTTATTTATCTATTCATTCAACTAGCATTTATTAAATGCATTATATGTGCCAGGTTCTGCATATTAAATGCATTATAGTTGCCGAGGCTAAAACAACGAGAGGCAGTATCTGCCCTCAAGAAGCTTCTAGTGTGATAGGAAAACAGTTAACACACAGCTAACAGTTAAAATAGTTAACATCTGTGCTGTGTGTGTTGCGGTGGCAGGAACAGACAAGGAGATGGGCATGCTTGTTAAGAATCAGGCAAGGAAGAAGCCATCACAGAAGAGGCTACTTTCGGGATGCCTGGGTGGCTCAGTGGTTGAGCACCTGCCTTTAGCCCAGAGCATGATCCTGGAGTCCCAGGATCGAGTCCCACATTGGGCTCCCTGCATGGAGCCTGCTTCTCCCTCTGCCTGTGTCTCTGCCTCTCTCTCTCTCTCTCTCTCTCTCTCTCTCTCTGTGTGTGTGTGTGTGTGTCTCTCATGAATAAATAAATAAAATCTTAAAAAAAAAGAAGAGGCTACTTTTGAGGAGAGTTAAAAAAAACAAAGCCCTCTGTACAGCAAGGTCATTATAACAGGAAGAAGGTGAAAGACATCATCTCACTTCATAATACAATGCTAGAGCTAGAGAATTGATCATGGAAAGTCAGAAGGATAATGCTATATGGACAGATTTTGTTGGAAAGATGTCTAACAATACTTAGGGCATAGGTCTTATGGATGTTGGGATTCTAACAAGTGCAGAGGATGGCTGATTTCATCTGTTCATTTGTTTTCTGCTTTCCATGTGGGGGAATCTCCCTCCATTGCTCCCCCTTGCTTTGCATGAGTCTTAACAGCCCCACCCCACCCCCAGCTTTTCCCCCATCCCCACCCTGGTCAGCAAGGCTGTGGACACCTGACCTACGTGCCCCAGCTCGCCAGATGCCCCAATCCCGATTCTCACTCTCAGTCAAGCACATAAAGCACAGGGGCAGCCTGAATTCTGCTTTCAGTGACAATGTTCAGCACTGACAGTCGCTGCTGTCACCAGTGGAGGTCTAACCAGACTGTTTCTGTGGCATGACCTTGAAGCTGCTCAGCTTCCACTGGCTCCTAACTGCATTCTGACCTTGTTCTCTGGCTCTCCCATCAATCTGAGTGTATCTCAATATTCTTGCCAAGGGTGTGTAGAGATAAGTAATTTTTTAGACAGGGGGAGAACAGGTGAAGGTAAGCCAAGTCATTAATGAACAGAAAGCCCTTTTCAGCCTTCAGGATAGACACGATTGATAGGCAATTGTGGGAAAAAAGACATACAGAGAACAGTGAGAAGTAGAATCAATGCGAGACAATTTAAGGGACAAAATCTGTATTGAGGACCAATGAGAAGCCCAAGGAAAATATTGATGGAGGAATACTGGGGGTGGGGAAGTCACACCAACAATGTGAGGCCAATGTGCAAAAAGAACACTAGGAAGGAGGAAATGGCAGAAGGAAACTTTCCTAGAAAAAGAGGAAGATGGGCACCTGGGTGGCTCAGTCGGTTAAGCATCTACCTTTGGCTCAGGTCATAAACTCAGGGTCCTGGGATCGAGTCCTGCATCAAGCTCCTTGCTTGGCAGCAGAGCCTGCTTCTCCGTCTCCCTCTTCCTCTGTACTCTCTCCTCCCACCTCTCTCTCTCTCTCTCTCTCTCTCTCTCTCTCTCTCTCTCTCTCAAAGAAATAAAGAAAATGCTGCTTTTTTTTTTTTAAAGAAAATATGGAGACATACCAATTGATGCAGGAAAGGTGACAACAAAGTCTGGATAAATCTAGAATAGCTCACCAAAAAAAGGTAGAAGAATTTACTCTGATATATTCATAAGAAAAGAATAAGGAAGAAGGAAGTATTAAATAGCCATCCAGGTAAACTTTTTTTTTGTAGTCTTGTGTTAAAAAAATATTATGTCCACTGTAGATTTAATACTGGAATATAGAAGAAAATGAGGGAAAATTATCCATCACCCTATTAAGCTTAACTACCTTATTAGCATGTCAGCAGGTGCTTTTTTTATTGCATAGGATTTTCTTTTAACTTGGTAGTAATTTTGTATCCTGATTTTTCTTTTTCTATTATGGTATCAACAGTTTATCTGCTGACTCTTCAAGACTTGATTAATGTAAATTTTAATGGCCACATAATCGATAAAAAGGAAATAACCTTTGTTTTAGATGTGTGTGTGTGTGATACTTTTCGTGTGCCTACTATGTAATTAGGGCTCTGCATGCATTTTCTCTAATCCTCAAACAATCCCATATGTCAAATATATGGTGACTGTTAGCAAGTTCAGAGAAGTTCAGGGATCTGCCACAAGGAGGCGGTAAAGTCAGGTCTGCAGCAAGGTTTGTCCACTCCCAAGCCCATGCATTTTCCACGACAACCGTGGTACTTCCCAGTTAGTTGTTGCCAAATTTTTGTGGCCCTAAATAATAATGCAGTTGATATCTACATGTTACCTCTTGTTACATCTGGCCAAAAGGCTTTCCAAATGGTTGACGTCGTTTATACTGTTGTCTCTAATGAGTAAGAGTATTTCAGTACAGCCTTGCTCAGCTTTGATTGTTTCCTTAACAGTAAAATTCTCTCAACTTTCTAGCAGTGGTCTTTGACATAATTTGATAAAGACAAATGATAAATTCCGTAATGCAAAGATGCTTAGTTCTAAAATGATTTCACTACGGTAGCATATCAAGAGGCCTAATCAATCCCATTTCCCCTTCTTCTCGGCCATCAGAACCTCAATGTTCTTCAAGCATCCATATTCCTCTATAAGGCACCAACTGAACTTCATGGGGGTAAATCTTAATTAGCTTAACCCACTCATGGTAATTCCATTCCCTTACCAGTTACAGACTTAGGAAATGATGTATGACCCCATTCTGGCCAGTGAGCAGGGAATGATTCTGGGGAACATCTTCTTTGCCATTGTCCCCATTTCTGGCACTGGACCTTAGCCAAAGTGAGGATGGGATGCCTGGAACTACTGTCACTATTTTGAAACTCTGAAAGGAGCTAAGTGAAACATTGAGATTAGCAGGTCAGAAAGGTGGGAAGAACATGGTCCTTAATGATGTTATAGAGCCACTTAACTGAGCCTCAGCAGAATACGCCTCCATGTAGACCTCTTGATTTATTTGATAATAAATCCCTTATTGTATAAGCCTGTTCGGTCTGGGTTTTCTGATCCTTTCCTTTTCTTTGCAGCAGATGGTATCCCATCTGATATGAGGATTCACGAGTCAGAGGCCTTCCTTCCATATGTTGGCCTATAGTGTCTCAAGTGTCAGTGTGGGCCCATCATGAAGACTCTAGTGGAAACCGACAAAGCAACACAAGAGGCCCAGTAAAGCAATCAAATGAGACAATATGCAATGAGTTTACTCTCTTTGGCAAACTGCAATTTGCAAAAATAAGGTGGAAGTCACCGTTCTTGGCAAACTTGAGTCAAAGAAGACTTGGCAAGACCAGGCATGATTTCCTTCAATGTGAGGGCCACCTGGGTCCTCATGGTTAAGTATCTGCCTTTGACTTATGTCATGATCCCCAGGTCCTGGGATTGAGCCCCATATTGGGCTCCCTGCTTAAGGATGTCTGCTTCTCCCTCTGTCTCTTCCCCCACTTGTGCTCTCTCTCTGTCAAATAAATTAATTAAAAAAATTAATTTAAAAAAAAAAACAATGTAAGTCCCTGCCTACCATTCAAGGTGTAACATCTGTGATCCCTGAGAAAGGAATAGAATGAGAAGAGAATTCTAAGAAAAGGAGAAAAGTGGAATCTCACAATGAATGAGAAGAAACCAGGAAATAGAGGTCACAGCAAGGTCATTCAGCTCTGGGGTTTACTGCCAGTTTAGGAAAGGAACCTCATCTCTAGGGGCTTCAGTTTCCTCAATTGTAAATTGAGGAGGCTGCGCTATGTGATCGTTCAGATTCATTTTAGGTCCAGAGCTAAACAATTGGTTCTACCAATGTTGAGAGGGATAAAGTAGATGGCCATGCAGCTTTTACTTATATGTATTACCCCTATTACAGGTATCATTAACACTAGAAGAATTGTGAAGTATGAACGTAAAAAGAGGATATTCTGAGATTATACAAATCTGGATTCAAATACCACTGAGACATGTGATGTTGGATTAAGCCACTTAGCCTCCCAAAAACTTAATTTCCTCTCCTATTGTCTGAGGATAATAAAACAATTCTCTTAAAGGGCCACTGTAAAGATTAAATGAGCTAAAGCATGTTAAAAAAAAACCTTAACCCGTGGTAGTATTCAGTAAACTTCTATTGTTATTAATAGTAACAATAATAACCCACATTTAATATGGCACACTAGGCTTCATGAAGCCAGGATTAGTACCCAGGTCTCCTAACTCTCCTTTCTGTTCTTTCTAATATAACATATAGTCTTCTAAGGTCAAGTTGAGTAGTATCAGATTCCTAAAATATAAGAAAATGAGAAAATATGTATAGAGAGAGCCACAGTGTAGCAAATATGCATCATAATATAATCATCAGTAAACCATAACACCACACCAGAACCTCTTCCATAAAGTTGCTGATTCTTATCATGCACTGACCCCCAACCCTGTAGAACAAGTAGGCAGTTTAATAAGTTCCTGCTCCTCAGTGAAACTGGCTCTGTCCAAACCATCATAGTAATGTTCTCCTCTGTTCTGTGAAATATCAGTAAAGAGTCTTGAGAGGAAAAGAGGACAGTCATGGTTCAGACTTCAGACTGTTAGTCGGTGGAGTCTACTCAATTTATCTCCAGAAAGAGGAGCAAAGTAGAAAATCTGTAGCCACACATAGCCCTCTCTTGAATTCAAACTCAGTGTTCAAATGTGCACTGTTCTCAGGGTAGAAAAGAGTGTAAAACAAACAAAACAAAACAAAACAAAAAAACCCTAATTTATCCAAAAAATAGAAAAGGAAGCCCAACAGCAGATTTAGCAGTAAGAGATGACATAACAGGAAGGAAGGGAGCAAGAAGGTGGGTTCACAGAGCATAGAAGTGCCAGCATCTACTGAACAGATTTGAAAGAAATGCATGTTATATCTGGCTCTGGACAATTATAGTCAGACTATCCTTACTGAGTCTGGGTTTTTTGTTGTTGTTTATTTTTACAGAACAACAACCAACACAGCATATTAATGTATTCAGGCTACCATTCAGATAGAGAAAATGGTGAGAAAAGCAATGAAAGATTTCTTTGATTCCACTTGCAGTTGTTATCTGAAGGTCATAATAACCTTCCAGACAGAGAAGAATAAAAAACTAGAGAGAAAGACATAATCAAAAGGAACATAGGGAGTGCTCAAGAGGGGACCGGAATCCCTCACCTTTTGCTTCTTAGCAAAACTCTGGAATTCTGCATGTGTAAAATTACATGCACAAAGGAGAGGTTTTAGGATTGAAGCTCAGGATGCTAGGAGAAACAGTTAAAGCTCCCAAATTGGAAATTACTGTAATTTAAGGAAAATCTGAAATAACAAACTATGCTCTCAAAACTCATAAATGCAAAAGAAACAAATTCCTAGACACCCTGCTTGGGATCAGAGAGGGGGCCCAATAACCAGAGTCTCAGTCATGCCTTGAGTAAGATGTAGAAATCCAAGTATCCCACAGGGATCCACATCATGTGAAAGAGGACAAGCAGAGGGAATCAGGGTCACAAGATATTAAAAACAGTAATTAAGACTCTTTGGAGTATATACCCAAATTTTTAAATACAAGCAATGTTTATCTAAAAGGAAATTTAGATTTATAGCATTAAGGGAAAAGAGATCCCCTTAATCAAGAAGAGGAAATGATACATAGTTTAGGTGAACAGGAGAAGAAAACAACAAATTCTCTAAAAAAGAAAAAAAATCAACATTACATTTTCAATTCTAGAAATATTTCATATTAATTTTGGTCTAACTAAGCAGTGGATGACTGGCCCGAATGGAATTCTACTTATGAAGGGAAAATAAGCAAAAAACAAAAGTTAATGGAAAAGTTAATAGAAAGTTCTCAACTTCCAAAGAGGTCATATTCCAAATCTATTATCCTAGACCACAAACTATAGGGTGTGTTTTAAACAGCAGCTAGATTCTATCTCCCACAAAGCATTCAGAGTTCATGAACACACCACACTGGTTGAGTTTTAAAAAGATAAAAAAAATCAGAAATGGCAGTGGGGCAAGGATTTAGGCCATAATGGAAGCAAATACCTGCACTAATCCAGAATGTAAGAGCAGGGTGTTGCCAGAATCAGTGGCCAGGTTTAAGAATCCCACTGTGAAATTGAAGCTGCAAAGCAAGAGTGGTCTGAAGCTATAGATGGAGATTTGGGTAATTTTTCTGAATTCTGGAAAAATAAAGATTTGATCTCAAAGACCACAAGTGTTCCTCTGAGAAATGTTACTGCCATAAGATGCTGTTGTGTGTCAGACAAAGTAGCCTTTATCCCAACTGGAAAATGTGCTTTCACAAGAAAACTGCATCTGAGCTCCAGGCGGAGGGAACCAATCAGAAGCTGTGGAAAACCATGATTGGAAGCTGGGATGAAACATGAAGGGACCTGGGAAACATCTGGGTCCACCTTCCTCATGTTCAAGGGGAGATAATGGGGGTAGGGATGCATAGAGGTTACACAGATGAGACTAGAATGCTGGGCTAGATGAGAAACCAGTTAAATTCATCAAGAAAATGTCCTCTCCAACCTTTCCAGGGGAACTATCCTCCCCTCCCCCTCATATACCTCTAACTTCAGCATTAACCAAACTGTAGGCAAGTAAGCCCCCATCACATCCTTCTGTCTGTCTTTTCTGCATCATCCCATGGCCTTCAGGATGAAGACTATGTTTCCCTCACCCCTTTCACCTCAGACCTTAATATAAAAGACTCAATATTGATGTTCATACT
Organism: Nyctereutes procyonoides; assembly: GCF_905146905.1. Classification (NCBI taxonomy): domain Eukaryota; kingdom Metazoa; phylum Chordata; class Mammalia; order Carnivora; family Canidae; genus Nyctereutes; species Nyctereutes procyonoides. The sequence goes on from NW_026575043.1 coordinate 11,357,093, forward strand.
TAGTATTCAGTAATTAATTAGGGAGTGTGCTAAAGAACCCCAAAATGTAGAAAGGATGGTGTATAGCTACATCGAAGGATGACACCCAAGGTGCCTCCAGGACTCCAGACCAGACAAGGTGATAATCAGGTGATAGCCTGTGCTGGTCAGACCACTTATAGTCACGGAGCACACATCGACACAGAAAATCCAGTATCTGACACATAGCAGGGGCTTCACAGATATTAGTTGCTGCTTTGGTCTTGTTCTTTGGCCATGATCCTTCCTGATTTGGCCTTTTATGCCATTGACCAAACTCTACAAGTAGCATTGCCTTAGCATTACCTTATTGTGTATCTGCCTTTGGAAACCACAGCTCTGTGGGAGCTGAAAATGAATGTTCGTTCTTGCTTGGAGAGTCAGTCTTCTTGAAGGAGAAGAGAGGGAGACTGAACCAGATGCCTTCCAAGACTCTTCACAATTAATCAGCAACAAATTCCATATGAGCTTGTCTCTACACTATTAATTCAGAAAAAAAAATCAATGTTCTATGTCATTATCTGTGCCCGAAATTGACTTCAACCACTATCAGCAGCACTCCTCACATACACACACCTGCTGCCCCTTCCAGGCAGCCATGCCCCAGCAAAGACATAGCTCTCAGGCAGCCACGTGTCTTACCCATCACTCTGATGCCCTGGCCGCAGCCAACTGGATGAGGGGTGGCACTCTATCTAAGGATGGTCCACTTATAAGCCGACCAGCAACCCATGACATGGTCCAGTATGATAATCAGGCTGAGTCAGTCAGGTTCTCCCTTAGGAATATGAAGAATCTGAACCCAAGAGAATATTTTGAAGTAAAAATAGTAGCCATGATGCACCATTCTCAGAATAAAATTTTGAGGGAGATATTGCTGAAAAGAAATAGAGACCAGGAATAAAAATAGAACACAGAGAACATGGGGGAAAATAAACCAGCTAGAAGAGAGAAAGACTCACCAAGGAGCCAAGTCAGGCCAAGAGCCATGGGGTCTCCTGCTGAGGTTTCTAAAACAACCTGCCATCCTCCTCTTCCTAGTGGGTAGGCTTCTGAGTACAAGTCTTAATCATCTCTGGGGTATCTGGGTAGCTCAGTCGGTTAAGTATCTGACTTCAGCTCAGGCATGATCCCAGAGTCCTGGGATGGAGCCCCGCATTAGGCTCCCTGTTCAGTGGGGAGTTTGTTTCTCCCTCTCTCTCAAATAAATAAATAAATAAAATCTTAAAAAAATAAACATCTCCTTGTTTGAGATGTACTGAATTCTTGCCACTAAAAGACCCTAATTGAAACATGTTCTGAGAGGGGAATGCATTTATTTCCTCTTGCCACAATTACAAATCACATCAATTTGGGGCACCTGGGTGGCTCAGTTGGCTTAGTGCTGACTCTTCAGCTCTCTCAGTCATGAGATCAAGTCCCACGTCAGGCTCTGTGCTTGAGATTCTCTCTCTCCCTCTGACCACCCCCCCCCCCGTGCATGTGCTCTCTCTTTAAAACAAACAAACAAACAAACAAAAACCCATAAATTTAGTGGCCTAAAGCAGTTCTGAAAGTTTCAATTCTCAAATGGCTTTCACTGGGCTAAAATCAAAATGTCAGAAGGGCCACATTCCTTCTGAAAGCTGTAGGGGGGAATTTGTTTTTTTGCCTTTTCCAATTTCTAGAGGCTGTCCATATACATTGGCTTATGGCTACCAGCCTGCAATTGCATTATACTAACCTCTCCTGTGACGTTCCTGCTTCCCTCTTTCCCTTATAAGAATCCTCATGATTACACTGGGCCCACCCAGGTGGTCCAGGATAATCTCCCCATCTCAAGGTCTTTAACCCAAGTTACATTTGAAAATTCCCTTTCTTACATAAAGTAATAGTCACAGGTTCTAGGAATTAAGACATGGACATCATGGAGGACACAGCAAAGTAGACAAAGTCCTCTAAATACCCACACAACTGTAAGCCAGCTAACAGAGAGATACTTACTTTTTAAATACTTTGAACAGGAAGGAATCAAGCTGACAAACAAATAGGCAACGCTCTTCCCACAAATATCTGATCAAGAGCAAACCTCCTCCATATTCTCAATGCTGGTTTCCACATCTTACATGAACTCAGGGGTTCCTGGGAGTGTGAACTTAATCTGAAACGCACAGTGAGAATCTCACTCTCATAGGAACACCATCCTATTAGTATTGCAATGAATAAATAAGATGTCTGTTGAGAGTGTGGCCAACCAGAACTGTAGGAGAGATTGGGAGATATTCACCTGATTGTGGTCCTTCCTCATTACCGAAATTTATTTAGCTCTATTTTGTTCAGAAGATCCTGTTGACAGCCCAGATGCACACTGCTGGGTAATTATAGGGCACTAAGAAATGACATGATGGGAAGGCAGGAGAATAAATTGTATGAAAACAGTATCTGGGAGCAGTGCTGGCTGACCTCATCTGTGCAGGACAAAGAGAGAGAGACAGAGAAAGATGCCAGTCCCTGTTTCATTCTAGTCCCATCCTTTCTAGCTCATGTTCAGGCTTCTTGCCTGCTGAGGAAAGAACTGAAGGTGCCTCTGTAGCGTTTAGCTGGAAAGGAGCCTATGGGCCTGGGATTTCATGGAAACCAGTTGTTTAAGAAATAGAAATGCTTATGGAAAAAAAAAAAACCAACTTTTGTTGGATTCAGTTTTTCAAAAAATATATAGGTGCCAAGCACCAAGCATAGCATCTTCAGAAGCCAGTGACTGGTTATTCAAATGCATCCAGTGGGAGTCAGATGCCCACCCACACTTCTGGGTTACAGGAACCCCAAATAGATTCCATAGCAAGGATTCCACACCCATCTGTAAAGGACACGAAATGAGCATGATTCAAACACGTTGATTCTCTCTGATGTGATACTGAGCGATGTTTCAGACATGGCCCAAGGGCATTAGGACTCCCTCTGACACAGGATCTACACTAAGCTAAATCTAAAACACTAAAAGATCAGAATTTCTCATTGGAGTTATGAGGTCAGAGCTCACTGAATTTTCTATGTGGACATTTGTAGGTTATTGGAAGCCAAACACTATCACGGAAGAATCAAAAAATAGGGAAATGACTTCCATCTTCAGGGTTTCCTGGACCACCAACAATCGACAGAGGCCAAGTACAAAGTCTGCATGGCAGTCAGGCTGGGCACAATTTCCATCTGTTTCCGTTTCTTTATGCTCTTTGCTGCCCTGGCACCTCTCACATATGTACCCTGTTTTCTATCACGATTGGTCTAGATGGTGAATGATGAGAAAGCATGTTGTGTAGTAAATGAGATTAGGAAAGCGAGAGGAATGAGCAAAAGGGTACCACTCCTCACCTGTTGAAATAACCTACAACAGTTTCTAATATAAAAGACAGCTTACGTAACCCATCAGAGCCAGGAGCTGGGCAAACTCCATGCTTGTAGGTGGTTCCCACAGACTCAGGAAGAAGGAAGCCAAAAAGGAGCAAGCACGCTCTCTGCTCCCAGATGGATTTATTCCGACAAGGAGGCCATACGAAAAAGGAATGAATGCATATAGTACAACTCTAAATAGGAGCACAGTGGGACAGAGATTCTATAACGGGTGACTGCACAGGAATACTGATGCTTAGGAGCAGAGAGGCTTAGAAAGCAGAAAGAAGAGATACTTCTGCTCTTCGACCTGATTTCAAATTGTTCGTCTTCAGTGAAAAATCAGAGGCACAGCCCTTATGGGCCCAGAGGGAGATTAATGAAATGGCCTCTAGAAAACAAAAGCAGGACTCCTTTGGGACCAGAAGCAGCCTATGTACTAGGAGAAATATGAATACCACAGTAACATGAACTAAAGATTATGGAGGAGGAAAAGGAAATTGTTTTCCCATCTACTTCGGTAGGCAGATAAATGACTCCTCCCAAAGAGTTCCACGTTCCATACCCTAGAACCCATGAACCTGTTAGGCTACACGGTAAAGGGGAATTCACATCGCAAATGGAATCAAGATCGCTAATCAGGTAGCCTTGAGATGGGAAGATTGTCTTGGATTATCTGAATGGGCCCAAGGTCATCACAACTTCTTAAAAGTGGAGGAGGGAGATAAGAGAAGGTCAGATTGATGCCATGGGGGAAGGGCTCAATCTACTGGTGGGGATTTTATAGAGTAACAAAGGAGCCACCATGAGCTGAGGAATGCAGGCAGCCTCGAGAAGCTGGAAAGGCATTTTCTCTAAAGCCTCCAAATCAGCGCAGCCCTCTGAACACCTCAATCTTAACCGGATAGGACATATTTCTAATGGACTTCTGACCTTCAGACCTGTAAGATGACAAATCTGTGTCATCTTTATTCAGTAAGTTTCTGGTCAGTTTTTCAGCAGCTGTAGCACCTGCCAAGTGAGTCAAGGATCATTAGGGGTGTCTGACTGGTCTCTATGAGTACCAGGTATATATGTCAGGCTCCCCTTGGGGTACCAAGTTTTTGAGGAATTCCAAGCAGTTGTTGGAGGAAAGGTAATGTTTTCAGATCCCTTGATCTTAATACCTTAACTAAGAAGCTGAGGGAGTCCGAGCCACGTGGAGAGACCACTTTAACGGAGCTCAGGAGTCAACCCTCTGATCTCCAATAAGGTACAGGCACCTCCACTAAGGATGGCATATTCACAATGCAGAGACTTTTGTGACATCGTGGTCTCTGAAAAAGATCTCAGATGTGCCACTTTGTTGTTTCAAAACTAGAATTTGGCATACAAAAGTCATGGTGTTGCAGATACTGTTGGCAGTAAATGCAAAGTTCATTCCCCCAATGTTCCTTGCTAAAAGGCACTTTGTTTTGTTTAGGTATCCACCCCTCTTCCAGTGAGCTTCAGGGTCAAGTGGTGATTGATCTAAGCCACTCGCAGTAATCACCTTTGCCCATGACAGTCGTCATGGGCATGTGATACAGTTCTGGCAAATGAGTTATAAAGGAAAGTCTACTTGCCTTGAAAAGAGACTCATGGAAGAAAAGAGACTCCTTCTGCCTCTGGGTGTTATTGTGATGAAGAGGTGATTTCATTTGTCAAGGATTGCAGGTGGAAAGACAGAAAGAATCTGAGTCCCTGATGATGCCAAAGTCCCTGAATTAACCAATTTCAGAGTTTTCCTACTTGGATCTTCTTTTTCTTTTCTTTTTTTTTAAGTGGCTTCTGTGCTGAGCATGGAACCCAACATGGGACTCAAACTCACGATCCTGAGATCAAGACCCAAGTCGAGATCAAGAGTCAGATCCTTAACCAACTGAGCCACCCAAGTGCCCCATCTACTTGGGTCATCTTATTTATAAAATTAAGAATCTAGTTTTTCTGTTGGTTGCAATTGAAAGTATCCCACCTGATGAACAGATGGTTAATTAACATCCTTAAAACATAAAAGTTAATGAGAAAAAGATGTCTATTTCAAGATTTTTAAAATTACGCAAAAGAGCAAATAACTGCCAAATGAAGAAAAAAAACTAGACAGTAAACATTTAAAGAAACACTCAAATTTACTAATCACTAACCAAATGTCAATAAAAATAACCAGATACTATTTGTCACCTCCAAATTGACAAAATCCTTTTTTCAAAAATGGTTTTTAATATAGTTAGTGGCTTACAGAAGTAGGCATTTCTGTTGGAAATGTAAATGGACACATCCTTTCTGAAAAACAACTTAGCTACAAGTATTACAGAGAAAACCCCTATTGGCTGGATTAGATATTGGAGTATCCCTGGTAATACTATTCTCCCCTAATATTTATCTAAATTCTCTGATTTGGTGGGGAGGCTTGAACCTCTCCTGGAATTATCCAGAAGTTGTCTTTATCTGAAGTTCAGACATGTTCGGTTAACTTATAGGGAGCCATCTGAAATTTAGGGCAAAAACAGTGTCCTTGGAAGGAAATTTTCCCCAAGGAAGAAAGATCAGACAGATTTGTCAGGCAACAGGGTCTCCAAATGGGCCAAATGGTAATAATTCTAGTGCTTCGCAAGTGGACAAGTACATGAACCTGTCCAGATCCAGCCGCCTGGAATGTTCTAGGTAGAAAAAAATGCTACATTTGAAACCAGAGATCCTTAGCACAAAAATGGGCATAGCTTATACCTCAGGGTTCTCTGCAAGGGGGCCCCTCGTTGGTACAGAGGAGATGGGAGGGAGAGTGAGCTCCAGTGATCCAGAGCAATCAGGAGTTGCCAGCAGCACCCCAGGCACACTGATGGTGAGGGTGCCCCTGTATGTGAGGGACCACCAGCCAAGGTGAGGCACCCTCCAAAAACCTCCTTAATATGCCAGTGAGGAAAAGGAAGATGTTCAGGGAACTGCAGTAACAACAGCTATTCAAGTAAGAGGAAGGGCTCTTGAGCCAATAAAAGCTGCCTTCATATATATATATATATATATATATATATATATATATATGTCATATATATATCATCATATATATATATATGCCTTTACATATATGTGTGTGTGTATATATATATGTATATATATAATGTTGAGTTTATTGCCTTTTATATCTTGAAAATGCACATCGATACAAGTCTTCAGTACCATGGGTGTTTACTACAAGACAAATCACCTCCCAGTTTACAGATGCATTGCCCACTGAGCTGACCTCCTCTTGGCTTGTGAATTCTGGCTGCTTCTTGAAAAGGGGTGGAGCAAAGAAACAAACAGTCCAATCATGAAATGGGCAAAAGACATGAAGAGAAATCTCACCAAAGAAGACATACACATGGCCAACAAGCACATGAGAAAATGCTCCGCATCACTGGCCATCAGGGAAATACAAATCAAAACCACAATGAGATCCCACCTCACACCAGTGAGAATGGTGAAAATTAACAAGTCAGGAAACAACCAATGTTGGAGAGGATGTGGAGAAGGGGAACCCTCTTGCACTGTTGGTGGGAATGTGAATGGGTACAGCCACTCTGGAAAACTGTGTGGAGGTTCCTCAAAGAGTTAAAAATAGACCTGCCCTACGACCCAGCAATTGCAGTGCTGGGGATTTACCCCAAATGTACAGATGTAGTGAAACAGAAGGACACCTGCACCCCAATGTTTATAGCAGCAATGTCCACAATAACCAAACTGTGGAAGGAGCCTCGGAGTCCATCGAAAGATGAATGGAGAGATCCCTGGGTGGCGCAGCGGTTTAGCGCCTGCCTTTGGCCCAGGGCGCGATCCTGGAGACCCGGGATCGAATCCCAGGTCGGGCTCCCGGTGCATGGAGCCTGCTTCTCCCTCTGCCTATGTCTCTGCCTCTTTCTCTCTCTGTGTGTGTGACTATCATAAATAAATAAAAATTTAAAAAAAAAGAAAAGAAAGATGAATGGATAAAGAAGATGTGGTCTATGTATACAATGGAGTATTCCTCAGCCATTAGAAACGACAAATACCCACCATTTGCTTCAATGTGGATGGAACTGGAGGGTCTTATGCTGAGTGAAGTAAGTCAATCAGAGAAGGACAAACATTATAGGGTTTCATTCATTCGGGGAATATAAAAAATAGTGAAAGGGATAATAGGGGAAAAGAAAGAAAATGAGTGGGAGATATCAGAGAGGAAGATAAAACATGAGAGACTCCTAACTCTGGGAAACGAACAAAGGGTAGTGGAAGGGGAGGTGGGCGGGGGGATGGGGTGACTGGGTAATGGGCACTGAGGGGGGCACTTGACAGGATGAGCACTGGGTGTTATATGTTGGCAAATCCAACTCCAATAAAAAATATACAAAAAAATAAGCTCGCAAAGGATGGGGACTGTATCATCCATATGTTTAACTATTCAGGGCATCTGGAGCATTGTCTTGTGAAAAAAAATAAATCAATCAATAAAAAGGTAAAAGGAAAGAAAGAAAGAAAGAAAGAAAGAAAGAGAGAGAGAGAAAGAGAAAGAGAGAGAAAGAAAGAAAGAAGAAAGAAAGAAAGAAAGAAAGAAAGAAAGAAAGAAAGAAAGAAAGAAAGAAAGAAAGAAAAGAGGTGGAGCTCCAGGGAAATCAGCCATAGGTGAGTCTCTTGTTGGCCCTGGGAGGACTTCTCACTGGGGTACTTCAGAACAACCACCTCCTTGGTCAATAGAGCTGCAGACACTGCTCCGCTTTTAAGCTAAATAAGGGGTGTTGATCTGCATTGTTCCTCCACAGGAGTGGCCCTTTTTGCCAGTACAGTTGGCTATCTTAATTAAGCCATTTTATTCTCAAAGCACACTGAGGATTACTACATCTGTGACTTCACCTGTGTCCATTGCTAGAAAGACCCAAGTGACATGCACCACTTCAGGAGACCAATATCTCTTCATACCATGTGACCCAGCAGTTTTCCTTCCAGAAATGTATCCTGAGAACTGAGATTCATTCAAAGATATTTGGACAAGAATATTCATCATAGCATGTTCATAACTGCAAAACATCAGACAAAAAAATGTTTATGAATTAAAGAAGGACTAAGTAATTTATATCATCTTTTTAAAAAATAGAAAAAAGCCTGGAAGGTAATGCACTCAAATTTTGAACAGGAATTAACTTAGGGTGCTGAGATTATATAGGATTTTCCTTTCCATTCTTTTAAGGGAGGGTTTTTCATTTTTTAGTGTTTTGCAATTGTTTTTACCATGAATGTGAATTGCTTTTGTGACCAATAAAGTTATAATATAGTTATGAGAATGCTATGCTAATGAATTTGAAAACTTCCATTCAAAATCTGATATTTTATTTATTTTTTTAATTTTATTTTAATTCTTAGTATAGATAACATATGGTGTTGTATAAGTTTCAGGTGTACCATACAATGATTCAACAATTCTATACATTTCTCAGTGCTCATCATGATAAATAAGCTCTTAATCCCTATCACCTATTTCACCCATCCGCCCCACCTCTCCTCTGGTAACCATCTGTTCTCTAGAGTTAAGGGTATATTTCTTGGTTTAGCTTCATTCTCTCTTTTTTTTTTCCCTCTATGTTCATCTGTTTTGTTTCTTAAATTCTACATATGAGTGAAATCATATGGTATTTGTCTTTCTCTGACTTATTTTGCTTAACATTATACTCTCTAGCTCCATTTAGGTTGTTGCAAATAGCAAGATATCATTCTTTTTTATGGCTGAGTAATATTCTGTTATATATATGTATATATACCATATTTTTATCTACTCATCTATTGATGGACACTTGGGCTGCTTCCATAATTTGGCTATTATAAATAATGCTGCAATAAACATAGGCATGCCTATATCTTTTCAAATTTCATATTCTTTGGGTAAATATCCAGTTATTCAAAGCTTATCATTTTAAAAGGAAAAAAATAGAATAATGATGAGTGCCCTGTTCAGACAGAGAGAAGATTCACCTCTAAGTTTCTTTTCTGTTAATCAATCTGCTAGACAATACTTAAGATGATTGCATTCTGAAGCAGGCTATTTTAAAGCTATATTTCTTTGTGGGAATTTGGTATATTTCTCTCTGACTTAAAAGAGATGATTAGTTCTATGCTGGATATATTCGTTTGTCGTAAAATTTTCCTCAACATTAGGATATTCAATTTTAATACAAAATCGAAATATTATTTCTCTTCTAATCTTTTTTATTCATTCATGTAAATACAGGGTTTAAATATACCTTTTTGCATTTAATGAATGTATAACTCAATTTTGAGAAATATTTTTGAAATACCAAAATGAAATAAATATTTAAGGAAGCAACTCTTCTCCATTTTTTTTTTTTTTGCATTCATTACAATATCACCTCACAAGAACAAATGAAATGTTTGGGTAAACCTCAAACGTGGTGTTGCAGTGAAGAAGAGTTGTTGGAAGAGGGAGTTGTTGGGGTTTGCCTTGGGTCTTCTGACCCATCCTAATCCTTAACTCCACTGGGTACAAGTCTGGCAGTTTCTGTGGGGTGACAGCCCAGAGGCTACAGAAAGTTCCCTGTTTCCCCTCTTTCTGCCCTGAGACAGCCTGCCACTGAGCTAAGCCTCTGTCCAGCAGAGAGGACCTGAAGCACGCCAGAGGCTGATGTCTCTTTAGCCCTATTGTCTAGAAGTAAAGATGTTCAACCCCGAAACCTCCATTCCCTTCTCATTCCTGGATGTCTGGACCTGGTATGGATTCCTGATGGTCCGTAATAAGCTGGGCCCTTTGGGAACCAGAAGCCCATTGAGAAACACAAGAAACACGAGGCAAACCAACAGTTTCTCATACCTCACACTGAATTCTCACCATTTCGCTTGAGTCTTGCTCTTTCCCTCCCTACTGTCTTACCAACATTCTCCCTACTTGGCCTTCCACGTAGCCCCATGGCCAAGTCTTGTTTCACTTCACTTCTCCTCTCCCTTCCCTTCTTTCCCTCTCTTCCCTTTCACACATGGACACACAAGCACACATAAATATATTCATACACACACATGTATGCATATGTACATGCATGCACACATACACACATGCATACATGCATCTGTGTACATGTGTGCATATCTATATGCATACACGTGCATGTGTATGCACACATGCATGAATTCATGTGCACACACACATACATACATGTACACACTTGTACATGCATACACATATACCAGTGCTTTGGGAAGAGGTCTACATTGCCCATTATCAATTAATGAAAACTATTTCCTTTTTTTTTTTGAAAACTATTTACTTTTTTTGAAAACTTTTTTGATTGTCTCAGTTATTGCCTTCTACTTCCAGTTCTCCTCTTTTCAAGTATAAAATTCCTTTTTTTTTTTCAGATATCAATAAAATGTCCACAGGATAGTACTTATACCTGAGTAGCTGCTGATTGGGAACACACCCATGTACACCTATATACACCTATGGGCACCTCCAGAGTCTTTGCCCTACCTCCAAGCCCCCCATTACATCCCCAGGGCAGGGGGTGGGACCTCTGCTAGGGACTACTCTGTCCCAACTCTGCCCAGAGCCCAGCAGAGCACCGGGAAAACTCCACACACACAATGACTAGTACACAGTGGTGATTTGATCAGCTGCAGGGAGTGCCCAAGGCCAACTAAATTACTAAATTATAAACTCAGTACCTCAAGAACCCTGGAGCTGAGGTCAATCCTTATTGTTCTGATCATTCTTTTGATTCATTAACAATTCCCTTACAACAGACTCTGTAACTTGGGAAAGAGTGTTGGGAGATCAGAACCCCCACATGGTGATCACTGGGCACTCTTTACTCTCTGTGACCCATCAAGGCTCCCTGCTCTCACAGGCCTGAAACTCCCTCCCATAGTCAATTTCCTTCTTGCCCAGGACCCCTGCCCTGAACTCCATTCTTCTCACCTGTGCTTCTGACCCTCTGCCTCGTTCCTGCCACCCCCTTCCCCTTTATGGCCGTGTCCAGCTCCCTAGACCCCAACCTGTGGGGTTCATGTCCTCTCTGCAAATGGACTCAGTGCCCAAAATTTTATTTGACTAGCACCTGACTTAGAGATCATCTACAACCTCAGGTGCTGCCCCCAGGCCAAACCCAGTGAATCAGGACCCTAGAATCTTGGCTACCTCTGATCCAAGCTTAAGACACCTCCCCTCGGGAAAGGAAGTCCTGTAGCTGGGATACTTGTCCAACTTCTCCCCTGTTCCCAGCTCATTTGAAGGAAGCAACTGGCTTCAGAAATACCCAGATTCTAATCCTAACCTTTGCTACTTACTAGCAGTACAACGTCTGGCAGTGGCCTTTCCACTTACCTGCCTCAACTAAGAAATGCCGATAACAACGTCAGCTTTGCAAGGCTGTCAGGGGGGTTAAAAGTATATACAAATATGACATTGGGCAGAGAGTCATAAGCAAAACAAAGTCACTGCTACTATTATCCAGTCTCAATAGATCCTCTCCTGGCTATTCCCAGAAGTTCTGGAAGACTCCTGCTGGCCAGTGCAAAAAACTGGCAATGACCACAATTTGTGGTTCAGTTTCCCACTCTCCCAGACAGGCTCAGGCTTCAAGCCTGCCTATTGTCTATTCCTGTAATTTCTCAAGTTGGACTTCTGGCCACCATGTATACAGCCCAATGCCTGCCTTTAGCAACATGCACAAATCTCCCCAGTGGGGGATGTAGGGGCTGTTTGTACTGGCTAGCAAGAACTGGCCATTAAATTTTCAGGAATGTTGCTCATTAGCCAAAATCAGCCATGATAGGAATATTTACACCATGGAAATTGGCAACCATTACAAAGAAATCTGCCCTATGACCTCTATATGAGCCCATGTTCTACCTAGCGCTCACTCTTGAGTATGATTTGTCTGTGCCACACTCCCTTAAACCATGCTCCTCCCACCAGCTCATTGCTCCTTACTAAGGCCTCACCTTAGGGAGGACTCATAAGGGACTGTGTCTGGGCTCCAGCACCTTGGAACCCCAGTGTGGCATAAAAAGAATCCCAGATCTGGCACTGTCCAGTAGAATAACACAAACTCTGGACATCCCAGAGGACTCTGTGCTTTGTTTACTATCAAGTTCCTGTACATCTGAGACAGCTCCTGTCAAAATAGAGGCAATAGACCATTTCACACATTAATTATCTCAGACTGCAAACCTAATGGGAAGATTTCAGAGGTTCTCCTACCGAATAAATAAGCCCTGTCAATGTTCCATATAAAAGATTCTGGGAAGATGAGAGTCTAAATGACAGTCCCCAGTAATATTTTAATTGATATGATGCCATGTGACAGAATGAATTCCATCTATGACTTTCCACTGGCTCCAGTGTGACCTCTTCCCCCATTTTTTGACAGATTTGTCTTGCTGAACATCTTGTGGAGAATGCAAAAAACATCCTTTTTTTTCTCTGTCATGCTGAAATCTGAATCTCATGAATTTATTTTCCTTAAAATAACAGGTGCTGCATATTCTGATCACTTCTTGCTTCAATTATATTTGGTTTAACACTCCTCTTCTAAAGAGCTCTACATGTTTTCTCTCTCCTCCTCTCCTCCATCAGTGAAAGATCATTGCTTTGACCTTTAAGTTGGCCATGGCCAGCAAAATAGCAGAGAGATCAAGGATGCTGTTGTTTCCATGGGTATAAGTTCCACAGATAATAGTTTTCTCTTCTTGACACTATCTTTCATGCTTCTAAACCAAGGAGGATAACTTAGAAAATCCTGTAAGATAGTCATCTTAGACTTAAGATGGTTCAAGAGAGGAATAGGTGAGCACTTCTGTCCATCCATAGTAATCCAGATCACCCACATTTATGTGGCCTATTATGTACTAAGGCCTCTAATAGGCTCTAAGGCTCATGAAGAGCCTGCCCCCAAAGACTTTGACTGTCTGCCTAGTAGGGGAGATAGACAAGCCAGCAGATGAACACAATGGGGTCTGATATGGGCGGTGATACAGGTACAGACAAAGCAGAGACAGAATGTAGTCAAGAAGAAGGGATGATGAAGTCTGCTGGGGTGCATATCCATTTCCGGTTGCTGCTGTGACACACTACATACATAAGAGCTTAACATAACACAAATTTGTTCTCTTAAAGGTCCAGATGAGAGCAGTCCCAAATGAGTCTTACAGAGCTAAAATAAAAGCATTGGCAGGACCAGGCCCTTCCAAGGGCTCCAGGGGGGAATCCATCCCTTTGCCTCTCGCATCTTCTAGAGGCTGCACATGTTCCCAGCTGCCTGGCCCCGCCACTCCACTGTCTGACTTCATGACTGCGTTCCTTTCTCTGTGATCTCCTGTCACCTCTTATAAGGAGCGCTGTGATCACAATGGGCCCACACAGCCACCCAGGGGTGCCTCCTCATCTCAAGACCTTTCACTTAATCACGTGGGCAGGTCCCTTCAATCCAGGTAATGAAGTCACAGATTCTGGGAGGCTAGACGTCAACATTCACCCGAACACAAGAAGGATGCAAGGAGTAGAATTCCATGAAACTTCTTCCCGGATATCAAGTAGAAGATGGTGGAGCCATTGGCTCTGTCCTGAGGTCTTGTCACTCTATATACTGCAGATGTGACCTGCCACTGAAAGCCACCCAGCAGCCTCTGCCCTTCTTACCTCTGGAGGAAACTTCAACCTCCAGCTCCTCCGTGATCACACGGGCCCGTGAGTCTGGAGCTGTCCAATGGTCCAAAGATTGGCTAGCAGTCTTTCTTAGAAGTGGCCCAAGAACCACCACCTCTCTCAGGTACTACAGCTGAAATACAAAGGGTTTCCCTGCTTTACATTAGAAAATAATGAGAATACTTTTTTAAATAGCTATCTGCTATTAGTACTTGTTATTAACAAGCGATACTAAGTGATTTCTATGAATTATCTCACTTAATCCTTAAAAATAACCTCTGTGGCAAATAGTAACTTCATCCCACATTCAAGATGAGGAAACTAAGGTGTATGAGGTCCATCCATTTGTCCGGTGCCAGGCGCTTAGCAAGAACTATAGCTCAACCTTAAAACCAGGTTCCTCTGGTTCCAAAGCACGTGATCTATCCCAACCCTGTTCTAGCACCTATGTCAGCCGATTCCCAGTCTAGAGGCCTATTCAGTAAGTGATTAGATGTGATAGAGTAGAAAAGAGAAGAGCACAGGTCCTGTACCTTAGCCACATATAAACTGAGAAAAATGGGTCAATTGCTTAATTTCTATGTGCCTCGGATTCTCATCTCGAAATTGGAGTCAAAAATATTACCCATGTGAGAGGGTTACAACAGGGATTATACAGAATGATGTTGGTAAGTATTATGTACCTGGAATACAATAACCAATCATTGTTAGCCATTTCACTATTATTTAACTGAATAAATGTTGTCATATTGTTGAGAGTAGAGACACATTTTCGTCCGGTGAGGACTGGACTAAGAAAAGGTGTTCTTTGACACGGAACCTTCCAGTGATGCTAGTGATAAGCATCTTGGTGCATAATCTAGGTCCAAAGAAATGTTAACTCTCTTGCAAAGGGGATGCAAGAGCCACCACCATGGTTAAAGGGCCTTCGATTATCTGTTACATAGTGTCTTCTTCCAGCTCTAAACTCCCTTCTAGGATTTGTGCAGGAATATGGCGTCAGAACTGGGCCAACTCTGTTTGTCCTCTGCCAGCTGCCTTCCTGTTAGGCTCCAGCAGTTGATGCCATTGAATGAAGGCTGGAAGATCAAAGGAGAAGGACTTTCTATTCCTGTCTGCGTCACCCCAAGGATGGCCCTTCATCACAGCACCAGCA
This sequence comes from Nyctereutes procyonoides, assembly GCF_905146905.1. NCBI lineage: Eukaryota > Metazoa > Chordata > Mammalia > Carnivora > Canidae > Nyctereutes > Nyctereutes procyonoides. The sequence goes on from NW_026575043.1 coordinate 11,372,311, forward strand.
GGTTGACTCTGGATGCAGGTGGCTCCAATTGCCAGCTTCTTTTCACTCTCCCAGAATCTGGATCCCAGGACCCTCACACACCCACCCCCCTTCGGTTGCCTACACCTGCTGGAAAGCACCCTCTCCAGAGACCCGAGTCCCCACTCCCAGCTCCTGTGTTACCAGCAGCAGTCAGGCAGTGTCCCCTCCTCAGAAGTCTGTCACTTATGTGGGGCCCCATCCAAGTTTCCAGATTCTGAAGACCCCCAACAGCTTCCCCTGTTATCCCAGCCCTAGGTCTTCTGGATGCTTCCAGCACAGACTGTGTCTCTGTGCTGATATTGGGTTTTGTCTGTGTTCTCTTTTTGCTTTTTCTCTCTGGCCATTAGCTGTTCGATCAATTCCTTATAGTCAATTCTCTCTATTAAAGTAACTTGTGTGGATTCTGTTTCCTGACTAGATCACGAATAATACCACACACACACAACATACTTAAGTACAAACACCATTCATGGACATTTGTGTAGATACACACACTTGCACATGCCTTGTAGATGTGAGCTCATAGCACTTTCCTGTCTGTTCCAGTCATGCACCTGCTCCATTGGCCCTTGTTGACGCTCCATCCTTCCCAGGTTCTAAAACGTATTAGAAAACACAAAGCAATGGAGTTCTAGATAATGCAAAAATCTTTTCCCTCTTATAAACATAAGCATCTGTTCAACACTTCTATAGTCAAAAACTTATAGGCCAACTCTTTTTTAACATCAGGCGCTTGTGGTGGTAACATTTGTTAAAGACTTCCTGGCTCAAATGGGAAATGTTAAACAATTCAATGACAGCAAAACTCCCTATTGAAATTCTCAACTGGTTCCTTCATTTAGTCAATGTGCAGCATTTTCCACTCAGTGCCCAACACTCTTCTAGATCCTTCTGATCCAGGAAATAAGACAAAACCAGAGCCCTCATGGAGGGAAGGACAGCAGAATGGGGAAGGGGGTGCAGGGAAGTGGTGTGTATACAGATTTGTGGCAGGGAAGACAGGTGTGAGGAGCGAATTCGGGCAGATAGAATAGAGGCTACGTGTGAGCGCTCTCTGGAGTCTAACCATCTGGTTTCAAGTCCTGCCTTGAGCACTTACTGGCCAAATGACCTTGGGAAAGTTCCTATACTTGTCTGTGCTTCCTGTTTCCCTTTTCCAAAATGGGGATGATAATAAAGACCTTCTTCAAAGGGTTGCTAGGAAAATTAAAAAAGAACATAAGGAGCATTTGCCACAGTGCGGGCTAGCTGTTACTACTATCAACCTGAGTGCCAGCTATTGCTACTATCAACACCGTCACTGGAGGGATCTCAGAGGGCTCCTTCGCCCTGCAAATCTGACTCATTAATCTGCCAGGAGACCCCAGGAGGGCCGAAGGCACTACCTGTTCCACATCTCTGCTTCCCTTTCACCATTATCAGGTTATTTATTGGGGTTAAGACATTTACCTAATAGATGCATTAAATCACTATGTGGTCGTTTGGTATCTAATTAACTTATTATGCAACAGTTTGCTGAAGGAATGAGAACGAAGGAGCTTCTATCTGGCCCTGGAGAGAGGTCAAAGGATCCGAATGGTAGAAGGAGCACAGAAAGGGGAGGCGAAGCTGCACTAAAAATGACTCTCCCGCATGGCAGGGCCGGCTCCGGTACGTAGCCTGTGCTGCCATAGCATTTCACACAAGACTTATGAATCGCACTGAGTACCTCCTTCGGGTCATTTGCTTCCCTCTATCAATTACTAGTCAAGCCAGGCACGGTCTGAATTTAAAGCAGATCGCTTTTTCCACCCCCCTATCCACGGCAACCCTCCTCAACATCGTTTCTGGGGACCGTTGAAGCTCCAGTCTCGCAGGGAGGGAGACAAAGAAATGCCCACGTCTTGAAAATAACCTTCCCAATTACATTTTTTCTCTATCCTGATGAGCCGAGCAGAATCATGAGCTCCATCTCTGCATCTCATAAGCTGTCTCGGCAGAGCCAGGGACAGGCAGTAGCTTTCCTCCTCGACAGCCGAGCAGCCCCTGCTTGCTGCTAAGCATTGCTTCTTGGGGTTCTTTATCATCTTAATTGCATCCTGCATGCCCACCTTTTCTGCTCCAGGAGCTCCAAGTATTAATCACCCCCAAGTCACTTTGGGTAATGCTGAGTGCTTTATCTTGTGCTCTGTCACCAACATAGGGACACGAGAGGTTGTAGGCAGGCACATGGCTTCCTCTTCGATCACAATCTCCCCAAAATCCTAACCACTTATGACCGTGGTAGAAAACTCCTGGCCCTTTCCTCTGGGTAGCCATTCCTCACTCTAGCGAGTTGCCTCCAAGGCCAAATTCATCAATGTCCATTGTAAAAATTCCCAACCAGCTGATGTTTTATTAACCCTTTGCAAGTGCCATCCACAGAGGTGAATGACAACGAGCCATACGGCAGTACTTTCAGAGTGCCCAGCAGCATTAGCATTGCCTGGCTCTCAGAAATGCAAACTCTCAGGCCCCAACTGGGACTGACTGAATGATCGTAACCTTGAGTGAGATACCAAAGTCTACTTGAATAAGGTCTCCCTGAGCTCCCGATGCACTCGCAGGTTTGAGAGCCACTGCAGACGTGTTCTGGGCAGAAACAGGATTGCCCACTCTACCATTGATGAACGAATCCCAGGCCTTTGGTTGGGTCACTTCACTTTGCACCTAAAGGTAGGCAAATAAATGTCACATGGCTCCAGTCCCCTCTGAGATTCAGCTGACACACCCTCCCAATTGGAATTAGATGCATGCTCTAGGCTTCACCACTTCCCATGGATATTGCTCACAGCTCATACCACTGGACAGCAGGACTGTCAGCCCTGGTCCTGGTTTCTCCCACTAATGCAGCCTCTTTGAGAGGAGGGGGCACATTTGTACCCCAGCATCTAGCCAAACGCCTGAAGTTTAATAAGTGAGTGAATGAAGGATGAATAAATGTGCTCAGAAATTCCACAGGCATTGGCAGAGGTATGTCTTAGAGCCCCGTCAATTACCCATCTACCCCTACTTATCCCAAACACCCCTTATTTGTTTGTGTACCTCTGAAATTTCTGTGAAGAATTGACTCAGCCTTTCCTTTTTCAAAGATGCATTAAAAATCTGTCCTCTGATAGATGTGTTTTCAAGCTCATTGTTTTAATGTGTGATGCACAGTTTTTAAGTGGGAGGTGTAATAAAACCATTTTCATTAAAATTTTCCTGCATTTCTCCTCCTGCAAGACCAAAAGCTCTTCCACTTCACTGATTATCCCTCAGTAGATGGATTGGAAAGCTCAGCCTTAGGTCTCCTTAGTGAGGTGATGTTAGCATTTTCAGAAGCCACGCATAAAACAAATACAAGTGTGTAAAGATTTTATTGCCAATTCTGAAACTGTCCTCATAGACCAAGCAGTAGTGTCTAAGAACTGTGGAGGAAAAAGCCTTGGGGATGGGAATGTGCCCATAAATGGCCTCGTTAAGGGCCCATACGCTGTTCACACTCTCTAGGAACTTTGCCCAAGATGCTCTGTGGGTAGAATTCTGCTGTCCCCTGGTATACCCATACCTTCTCCCAGCCATTTCACCAAACACTAATCTAAGTGCTTCTGTAAAGGGATTTTGCTGATGTAATTATAAGGTCCCAAATCAGTTGACCCCAAGAAAGGGAGATTATCTTCATGGGACCTAACCTTATCATGTAACCCTTAAAAGTGAAAGGACTCTTCTTGGCAAGGGAGGTTTGAATTGTGAAGGACATTCCCCACTGCTGCCTTTGAAGATGGAGAAAGCCACAAGATAAAGAATGCAGGTGGCCACCAACTGAGAGGCAGCAAGGACAAAGGACCTCAGTCCTATAGCTACAAGGAACTAAATTCAACCAACAACCTGAATGAGTTCTAGAAGCAAACTTCCTTAGTCAAGACTCCTGATGAGACCACAGGCTGGCCAGCACCTTGATTTCAGCCTTGGGAAACCCAAAGCAGAGAACCCAAACATGTTGCACCCAAATTTCTGACCTACAGACTGTGAGTTAATAAATGGGTGTTGTTGTTTTAAAAGATTTTATCTATTTATTCATAGAGACACACACAGAGAGAGAGGGGTAGAGGGAGAAGCAGGCTCCATACAGGGAGCCCGACACGGGACTTGATCCTGGGTCTCCAGGATCACACCCCAGGCTGCAGGCGGCGCTATACTACTGCACCACAGGGCTGCCCAAATGGGTGCTGTTTAAAGCTGCTAAATGCTGATTGTCAGACAACAGTAAGAAACCAACACAGATGCTAATGAATAATGTCCCCTCCTTAACCCTAAAAGGTAAGTCAGCCCTACCGCATAGATAGCAGATGTATATGCCTACAGCATATACAGCTCCTGCAGAAGGAGCACAGAAAGGGGAGGCAAAGCCGCCCTACTTAGCCCCTCCCCACCCTTACTGCCATTTTTACCCTTGCCAGAAAAGGTTCCAGAAATAAACAACTCCCCCATTGTAATAGAGAACAAACACACATGTGAGAACAGGAAGAGGCGAGGCTACTCTGTGACGGGCCATGTTGTACCCACATTACCTGCCTTGCACCTGAGTGTGGCTATCATGTGCTTTTTGCAAAGCCTTATTTTTATGTCTCACATCATCTAGCACATCACCTCTCACCCTCACTGCAAAGCCATTCTGTACTCAGGGCCCTGAAATATCACAGATGGTACCAGCTGCCTTGTGATTGCCATGACCCTCCAGCTGTCTGCTTTGCTTTATTGGCCATAATAGATGTCCTGGCTGTGCTACACCACAAAATCAAGACAGGCCCTATTCTTCAAATTTCTTCACATGCTCACTGATGGAGACTCATTTATGGTCTCTGGCTGAACTCTTTGTAAACTACAAGGCTGAGTTTATAGACTAAATGTTCAGCAGGAATATCTAGCACAAGCTGAGCAATTTCCCTGCAGGGGTGATTAGAGGAAAAGTGAGGGTTATGTCTTTTTTTTTTTTTTTTTGACTTTCTGGTCTTGGCAGTTAACATTTAATATAATTCATCACTGTGACTCACTGGGGGAGGCTTTCCCACAGTACTCATTAGCTTATTAAAATGAACACAACTGTTCTGGCTCATCTAAATTGTAGAATGATGACAAAAATAACAACAATAATAAATCATATATCCATTTCATCCCCTCTTCTGCAATATTTCAGCTTGCCCTCCCCCGATCCTATAGAGTAGGAGTGAGGACTTGTAACTAAAAGAGAAGCCTCCCGCCCCAACCTAAGGAATGTCATCATCTCAGCTCAGGATGGCTTGCACCTGGGATGCTCTCCCCCTATACCTAGGGGAGCAGGAAAGGGTGAGCATTCCCCTCTGCATGCTCCAATCAAGCACTTGGCCTCTGTTGTTTTTTCTTTCATTTTTTTCATTGTTTTGTTTTTATTGAAGTCTAGTTGACACACAATGCTACATTATTTTCAGGTGTGCAACATAGTAATTCAACCTCTCTAACCATTATGCTACCCTCACAAGCGGAGCTCCCATCTGTCACCATACAACACTATTATAATACCATTGACTATATTCCCACCTTTCATCCTCATGACTTATTCATTCCATACCTGAAGCCTGTACCATCAACACCCCCTCGCCATCTTTCCTCCTGGCAACCATCAGTTTATTCTCTGTATTTATGGGGTTGTTTCTGCTTTTTGTTTGTTTTTTAGATTCTTCATATAAATGAAATCATATGGTATTTGTTATTCTCTAACTTATTTCACTTAGCATAATTACTTCAAGGTCCATCCATGTTGTCTCAAATGGCAAGATCTCATTCTCTTTTATGGCTGAGTAATATTCCATTGTATATATACAACATCTTCTTTATCCATCCATCAACGGGCACCTGAGTTACTTCCATTGGCCTCCACTTTTGAAAAGAAATATAGCCTAGTAAGTAGTTACCAAATTTTGCTGCACGCTGGAATCCACTGGGGATCTTTAAACAATACTGACACTTGGCTCCCACCCAAGCATTGGAGGAGATAATCAAAAAGCATGACCACCAGTTGACCCTTGAGCTGGAACCTGGCATTCAGATGCTCCATAATCCTTCCTCCATCCTCGGAACGGTACACTATGCCTACTATTCTCACATGGGACTTGTTCCAAGGACATAGTTTTGAGTGATTAAGGTGTTGCTGAGACCATCTAGATGGTATATGTTACTAAACCCAGTTAAGACCTGTTTATAAACTAAGATTTGGGTGGTGGGTATGGAGATCTACCCATCCTATGGCCACCCAAGACAATCCTCACATGTAAGTTTCCTTACTTATGAAACCTGCCACCTACCAATCTGGAGTGGCCTACCCCTTTCTGTGGTTTCTCCCTGGCCTCTCTGAGTTGGTGGCTGGTTCCAGATTACACTTAAAAACTCCCAGGTAGGTTTTGAGCAAACACTGAGACATTCTGATTTCATTGGTCTCAATATAACCCAGCAACAGGGAGTTTTCAAAGCTCCCAGGTAATTCCAATGTGCAGCCAAGTGGAACCACTGTCCTGATAGGTAAGATAGCCTTCATGTCAAGGCTTTACCACTTACAGGTGGACAATGGGGAGCAAGTCACTTAGTCTTTCTATATCTCAGTTTCCTAATCTATAAAATGGGTATAATATTGGCACCTACCTCATAGGTACTATTAAATGAAAGAATGTATGCCAGTTGTTTACCATGGTGCCACGTACTACTAGGTAGGCATTGTGTGTTAATTATTGACATTCTAGGGATCCCTGGGTGGCGCAGCGGTTTAGCACCTGCCTTTGGCCCAGGGCGTGATCCTGGAGACCCAGGATCGAGTCCCACGTCGGGCTCCCGGTGCATGGAGCCTGCTTCTCCATCTGCCTGTGTCTCTGCCTCTCTCTCTGTCTCTCTGTGACTATCGTAAATAAATAAAAATTTTAAAAAAAATTATTGACATTCTAATTATTGTCATCATTGTAATTTCTCTTCTCTGGAGATCATAGAACCAAATAATCTTATGTTGGCAAAGACTTGAGGGGTCATCTATATTTGGAAATTACTTTTCAAAAATCCCTGGCAAACAATGATCCAGTTTCAACTCGAGCACATTCTCCACCCAGTGGAAATTGTCCTGATATTTAAATTCCCACGTAGATGATCCAGAGGCATGGTGTGGGGAAAAGACAAAGTAGGTGGCATACTAAAGCTCCAATTCATTCAACAAACATTTCCTGAGCATTCAATCTAGGCCAAGTACCGTGCTGGGAATACTATGAGAGAGTCATAAAATCACAGTCCACTTAGTGTAAAGTTCTTTTCTTTTTTTTTAATTTTTTTAATTGGAGTTCAATTTGCCAACATTTAGCATAACACCCAGTGCTCATCCTGCCAAGTGCCCCCCTCAGTGCCCATCACCCAGTCACCCCAACCCCCCACCCACCTCCCTTTCCACTACCCCTTGTTCACTTCCCAGAGTTAGGTGTCTCTCTTGTTTTGTTCCTTCTCTTGGTCACCCCATAGTCAAGTTAAAGCTGAGAATACCAGTTGATTCACTTGTAAATTGGTTCTTTTGCTGATGCTTTTCTGATGCTTTGAACCCAAGAGCCCATCTGCTGTCTGAGCCTCCTCTTCCTCATCCACCACCTTCTAACCCCTACCTTTGGATCTGTTCCTTCTCACTGTTTTACCATACTCTGTACCTCCCTTTCCTTTGTTCTCAGATCAACTGTGCCATTCAAATACCCCAACTCATGGGCCTTTCCTGATACTCCTCCTCTGCCTCTCCACCATTAGGGCTGTCTATCCATACAACTGTTAGTCATGACTACGCAACACATACCTGCCTCCTTCAAAACAACTCTTCTGAATGCCTGTCTAGAATATTACTCCCTTATATGTTAATCATCAACATTTGAGGGAGTTCATTATAATTCCACCATTCCATTTTTCTGTTCCCTTCCCAATAAAAATGCCCCAAAGCAGTTGTATATACTTGCATCTCTAGTACTTCTTAGTACTCTCCTTCTAAACCTCCTAAAATCAAGCTTTTGCCCCTGCCATGCCACTGAATTCCTGCTCATCTGTGCTACTAAGGAACCTCTGCAATATTTACAACTCAGTTCTGAAGCTAACCACATAGTGCAGAACCAAAAGCTAGGATCTCAGTTGTCCACAAGACTGCTGCAAGTTCAGAAGATCCCTTTCTTTCCAACGGGCTACAAATTCAGGGATTCCCACAGAACTCAGTTTTGATAATTCACTAGGACTTACAGAACCCTGCAAAGCACTATGCTTATGATTACAGTTTTAGTATGAAGGATATAGATCAAAACAAGCCAAATGAAGAAACACATAAGAGTCGGGTCTGGGAGGATCCTGAAAGCAAGCCTTTGAGCCCTCTCTTGTAGAATCAGAGCATGCCACCCTCCCAGCACATCAATATGTTTACCAACCAGGAAATTCTGCTCAGTCTCACTAGTAGGCATGCTTGATTAAATCACAGGCCACATGATTGAACTCAATCTCCAGGTGCTCTCCACTCCCCAAGGTCAGGAAATCAGGCTGGTATCCCATTACTCAAAGCCCTAGTCTCTGATCACATGGTTGGTCTTCCTGCCATGGCATGGTCATAAGTTATCTCAGAGTCCATCATGAATAACAAAAACATCTCTAGCAGTTGGGCAATTCCAAAGGTTTAGCCTCCCTCCCAGCAACCCAGGACAAAGACAAGCCAAAATTTTTATCATACAAGAACCCCTATGTTGCAGATCCAAAGATCAGTGTACTTCTCTGCAGCCTTGGATAGTTAAGCACTCTGATTCTGGCTCAGGTAACGATCTCAGGGTTGTGGAATCGAGCCCTGTGTCAAGCTCCATGCTCTGCGGGGGAGTCTACCTCTCTCTCGCTCTCTCGCTCTCTATCTCTCTCTCCCTATGCCCCTCCCTCTGCTTGTGCTCTCTCTTCTTCTCTCTTTCAAATCAATCAATCCTTAAAAAAAAGAAAAAGCTAGGAATCTTAAAAAAAAAAAAAAGCTGGGTTTCTGATGATTCGTAGAAACTTCAACTGCCTATTTCCAGATTTCTCATTATAAGACACAAAAATGTATTCTTATCTTCCTGATGTCCCTATTTTTTCTTGTAACTTTTCTGCTATCTGCAGCCAAACCAAATTCTTCACATACACAGGGTTAGACTTGAGTGGCTCCTAGTAAATTGCCTAGTGTCCTTCTCCTTTATGACTCTGTGGAGTCTTCTGCATGCATCAGGCTGCATTTTATGTCAGCCCCATATTTTTACCCCACGTGTTCAAAGCAGTAACCAGATACATATCAGCAGTCAACCCACTAGCCAGGTCCTACTCATTGCAACCATACCTCTTTTCTTTTTTTCTTTTTTTTTTTTAAGATTTGTATTTATTTATTCATAGAGACACATAGAGAGAGAGAGAGAGAGGCAGAGACACAGGCAGAGGGAGAAGCAGGCTCCATGCAGGGAGCCTGACGTGGGACTCGATCCAGGGTCTCCAGGATCATGCCCTGGGCTGCAGGCGGCACTAAACCGCTGTGCCACCGGGGCTGCCCCATACCTCTTTTCAACTCTTCCCCAATATTTGTACAACCACAGCATACTATTGGCCACAGACAAAACTGAGAGGCAGCCCAGGGCCCAGATAGAAAGAGAATCCAAAGTGACTTGTTTAAAAACAGTACAAGAGTAAACAAAGATATGTGTGACTTCCATTTCTGTGACATACCCAAATTGTTTTGGAATTTATCAAAAACACTAGAAGATATAAACACTCGGAGGGTAAGAACTATGGATTTGCCCAGCTGGTCAGACTCTCCTGTAGACAAAGCTATGCTATTTAAATGTTTGTGCATGGCTGTAATTTGGGATTTCTGCCCCTCTGGCCAGGGGGCTAAATCAGAACTAAAATTATGCTTTGACCTTGACTCTAAGGTGTGGTACATTTCTGGTTCAATGCCCTGGTTCCTGAGCTTACCCAGATGGTGCATTTTTGAGCTGGGAGCCTGTCCTCAACATCTTAGAATCTCCTGCAACCCCTACTGCTGAGCTTCATTTATAACCCAAGCTCAATAAACATGGACTGGTTAATTGCCACACGTTATAAAACTGTGGTTGGCCTCTGAAAGCAGACACATTCTTGAATGGAGGTAATACTTTGTTTAATAATATGAATTTAGCTGGGACGGCTGGGTGGCTCAGCTGTTGAGCACCTGCCTTCGGCCCGGGGTGTGATCCTGGAGTCCCGGGATCGAGTCCCATATCAGGCTCCCTGAATGGAGCCTGCTTCTCTCCCTGCCTATGTCTCTGCCTCTCTCTCTCTCTCTCTGTCTCTCATGAATAAATAAATAAAAACTTAAAAAATATATTTTAAAAAAAGAAATAATATGAATTTAGCTTATAGATCATGAAAAGGGAGTCTATAGCTTGCAGAAAGAACATTCTGAATAAAATATTTTTACTTTATAGCACCGAAGAAGAGAAGGAATGACACAGATAATTTTAAATAATAGGAAGAAAATACAGGCATCTTTCCATTGCTAGTAGAACTGTTCTGACTCGTGGTAACATCAGTCCCTTTCTCCCTGTGGCCGAGGAGATAGCCCAGCTACAACAGGAACCTAATCCTCAATGTGATGGCATTTGGAGGCAAAGCCTTTGAAAGGTAACTATGTCTTGAGGGTGGAGCCTTCATGAATGTGACTAGTACTCTTATAAGAAGAGACACAAAAAAGATGTGAGGACACAGCAAGAAGTCGGCTGTCTACAAGCCAGACAGAGGCTCTCACTAGAACCCAACAATGCTGGTACCTTGATCCTGGGCTTCCAACCTCCAGAGCTGTGACAAGTGTCTGCAGCTTCAGGCCCCCGGTCTATGGCATTCTGTTACAGTAGTCTGAATTAAGACGATGGGAGATATTGAGACATCCACAGGACAGATGGAAGCCCAACCTCCATGGTGATGGGGTATCCCACAGGACTCTAAAGCTAGGCCCCTAGCAGATGAATGACACTGTGGAGGGGTTGCCATAGCACTGAGCAAGGGCAGAGACTATATGGATGACCTCGAGTCTTATATAAAATGTCTCTTGGCCCACTCTAACTGGAAATATGCAAGGAAGGGACATGTAGTGCAACCTGGCCAACTTAACACATGACAAAGCCACCACACTTGCTGAGAGCAGCTGCTCCCTGCAGGACCACATGAGTCTCCAGCAGAGGCAACCTGTCTGTCCTTCCTTCCCACCTTCCTCTCCCCACTGGCTCTCCCCTCTTGCTTCCTTTCCTTTTGCCCCAGTACCTGAGAAGGCCACTGTGCCAGATGGTAGGAGTGTTTCAGAAATTGTTAGAATCAAGAAGGGCCCAGAAGGATGCTGCAGACACCCAACTAAACTGTGGGGACCACTGCTCTTTACTAGGATAGAAACCCAGGGTGTAGATCCCCCAACCCAGAGCTTCTACACACACACACACTCTAGTCTAAAATAGGCTTGAACTCATCTTTGTTTCCATCCTTTGGAACCCAAAAAATGAGAGGCAGATTATAATAATTTTATTTCTCATATTTGGAAACATATCTACTAGGTGTTGAATAATATTCTGGAAATGGAGATGGTTTCTTCCCTTCTTTCCCAAAAGGGGACAAATATCTCAATATGACCCTCCAAAAAACCTTAACAGATTCAGAGAAAGTACTGTGTCACCCCTAAGATGAGTCCAAATCCAGATCTCGTACACATTTTTGATGGTACAAATCTCTCGATTGTTCGATTCTCGATTGTTCTTGATTGTTCACCACCTCTCATTGATCATAATTGAAAGACAGAAGATATGAATTTTCAGAGAAGGGGTGACCCTCAAGCAAAAAAAAAAAAAAAAAAAAAAAAAAAAAAAAAACCTGTTTTCCACAGCGATATCCTGTTAAGTGACAGTCGGGATGAAGAACTGAAGAAAGTAGTTGACTAGAGATGTTGAATTTGAAATCCATACCATCAGTTAGAGTGTGGGGGGATTTGAACAGCCCCACAATGACTTCAGATGTTGGGAAGGATGAGTCACTAGTCATTTCATAAATGCCATTCCTAGCCAGGAAAGTAGCTCTATATTCAGACCTACCAGAAAGAGGGAAGGAAGTCTAACTACTGACCCTGACCTGGGGAACAGAGCTTTCTTTTCCCAAGTCACTCAAATTTTTCTGATGCATGACTGAGGAATTAGTTATCCAACATGTGGGTTTTCCTGTTCTGGGATCAAATACTCATTAGAACAATGGTTCACTACCCTGACCATAAGTTAGCATAACCTGGAGAGCTTCTCAAACAATACTCATGCCAGATCTCCCCCCCTCTCCTCCCACTGCTCCTATCCACTTGAACTGGGGCCCAGGTGATGGAAGGTTTTCAAAGCTCCCCAGATGAGCCTAAAGTACATCTAGAGTTGAGAACCCTACACTTGAGTCTCTCTTCTGGTTAAACGGCTTCCATAGGTTGTTCAGTAGGAAGCAGGTCTCCACTGCCCATCCTTCCATTTATTGAGAGCTTATTATGGAGCAGACCAAGGACTCTCATTCAGTTGTTTGCTTTAACCTGTCAGCAGCCTTGTGGGGTACATGCTATTTGATCTCCATTTTGTCAATGAAACAGCTGAAGTATACAAAGGTTAAATACTTTTGGGGGGTGTGCTCCAGGGCGCACAGTTAAAAAGCATAGTGCTGGATTCAACCTCCAACCTGGTCACCCAAACCCATGCTATTACCCATTATTCGAGGTCTTCCCCATCCCTGGGTAGATGGGATGGCTATTAAAACGATGTCCAGTTGTCCAATTATCATCCCCTTCACAAAAGAGATAGAAGCAAGGACAGAAGATAAATGTACTTCCATGGCTAGACTTGGGAAGTCTGATAGAAAGTTTCAGAATCTTAATGCTAGTGCAGACCTTCAAGAAGACCCAGTTCAACCACTTCATTTTATAGCTGATGAAACATAAATTCAGACAGATTAAATTTTTCCAAAGTTAATAAGCAGGTTGACATCAGAGCCCCATCTCCCAATTCCAAGTCAGGTAACTTCCCTGCATGAGTTAATTTTCTATTGATCAGCTAATTGAGAGGAAACAAGTGGATGGGCCAGGTGAACTCACAGTTGGTTAACATGAGCATTGTCAGGTAGAAGCATGGAGCAGGAGGAGCTTGCTTGCAGCTGGTGAGATTGGGGAAAACATCAAAGAGGAAGAGGGTTTCGATGGGAGCCCAAATCAGGTAGGCTTTCCTTCTGCTGAGCTGAAAGAGCACAGGGAGAGAAGGGGGTCAGCAATGGCAGGACAAAGGGAGATTTGTTCTAGGAACATAGGGTGGTCTGCATCCTCTTGAGAAGAAATTAGAGATAAGACGAGGAAGACAAGCTAGGGCACCACCCAAGGGCAGTGTGACCACGGCCACTGTGTTCAGGGACGAGTGACAGCTTCAGAAGCAACAGGCACAGATGAGGCAGTGGGAAAAGAGAGGGAGTGGGGAAGGGCCAGAGTGGGGAAGTGGCTGAGAACACATGAAAGGGACAGGAATGAGGGACTGACACCAACCCCACGGCCCGCAGGAATTTCCTTCACTGGGTCTCACCCCATAAAACAGAAGCTAGAGAAAAAAGAAAAGATGGGATGATATGACCCTTGTGGTCGCTTCACCAAAAATCTACTTTCCAAGGTCAGACCTCAGTGGGAGAGGAAAACCCAGGAAGCATGAGAGGCAGGACAGTTCCAGAGGCTCAGGGGAGGAGGGAAGGGGCAGGGTTGGGGGGTGAAAGACCACCAGACAGGAAAGGTGGGCGCTGGAGACAGAAGAGCCCAAAGGTAAGTCTCTATTTTCTGCCCCTTGTCCTGCTTGGGTAGGTAACTAAATGGTCTCCATGGGGACAGTTTGTGATGAGCAAAGTTCTGGGGGACTGTCATGGACTCAGGCATACAGACCCTAACACTCTTGAATGCAGCATGTTCCACGCCATCAGCTGTGAAGGGGGACAGAATTCCATTCAGGTGGGTCAACAGAAGAGCCTTTAAGGAAGGGATGGGCAGGGCTAAAGGAACCATTTTGCAGGGACAACACGGGTGGCCCAAGGAGAGGGCTGTAGTCACAGAGAGGATGGTCATGTCATCCTTGGTGCCGGTGCGATGATTGGAGGAGAGGAAGCGTGTTGACTTCTCTCTCCTCCCACCACCGGGCCCCTGCACATTTCCCATGGGCTGAACACAACAGGAGGTGGGAGGCAAGGCCGCCCAGGTGGTGCAGTTCTCAGGAATTGGCCTTCCTGGGCCCAGAACAAGCAGAGAATGGATGTTGGAACAGGGCAAATGGAGAAGAGCTAGCACACCCTACAAGCCAAAGACCTCGGCTGTCAGCCCAGGGGAGCCCACTGCTCGGTGACAGGCACTGCTCTTCTGTGCCAGCAGGTGCCTGGCCAAGCTTCCTGGGGGTGGATAGAGCTACTGGCTCTGACAGCTTTGCTGCTGCCTTTCACTGCTCCTCCCCAGGGTCTGACGAACGGCATTTGGGGAATCTGGGATGGGTGCTTTTTTGTAGGTTTTTTTGTAAAACCTACAACCAGATGGGCACGAACCATCCATGAGATGGCCAACCTTGCCCTATCAGGCCCATATTTTCCATACACTAAAATGGGTTACGCGATCTGTCAAAGTATTTTTGTCCTTTCTGAGAAGAAGCTCAGAACATGTGGTTTGGCAGATGAATTGTGGACATTCCCCATTACTAGGTTTTTTGAAGGTAAGGGGAAAATGACTATTGCTGATAAGACCTGCTAGCACATGCAATGCCAGAAAACTCCAAATGTGTAGGTTTTAGACCGGGAGAAAAGACACACAGGCAACAACTTCTGATCAAAATGTAAAGTCACGCAAGATTAGAAAAGACACTTACAACGAGGTGCAAAGCCATGATTTATGTGCAAGCTAACAAGTGCCAGAGTGTCCTTTCACAGCCCCGCTCACCTCCCAGGATATCCGTATCCTCCGGACAGCCTCTGACCCTCAGCAGATCTGACGACACCCCCGGGCCTGCTAGCCTCTCCGCCTTGTTGGACAGGGTGCTGAGATTCCATCACAGCAAAATTGCACTGTCAGTTTAAAAATAGCTTTTTTGAAGAGAAAAAGACACAACCACATCATATGTGCACATTGATCTTCAGAAACATAAAATTAGAAAAAAATCTTCCATCAAACTTCGAATCTTCCAACTTCCAGGGTGCCACCTAGAAGTTGTTTTCTTGATTACAGTAATTTTCATGGAATTGACAAAGTCTGAGTTGGCGGGGAGATGGAGAGGATTTTTCCCTTCCAGGAGTAGTCTGCTAACCTGAAGCCTTCTCCCATTTGTGGAACAGGGAAAGGAGATGCTTTTGATCCAGGAAAACCATCTCCAGGCCATTTGGCATCCTGTTTCTAAATCTTACTACTTCCGTGCCAAGACTTCAAAGGGCTTTACTGAGTCATTAGTTGTCTTCTGAGAATGCCGGCTAAAGGCATGATAGGAAGGGTGTGCATCAATCCTATTTTCCAGTTCAGCATCAGCGACACCTCCCAAAGTCACCTAATTATCAGAATACCTGTAGGTTTAAAAAATATATATCTGTAGGTTTTGGTGAAGTGACATGATGACCATGAGGTATGAGCCCTTTTTAACATAAAATAAAAAGGTATACCCCCACCACCTCTAAACCAAGAGGAAAGCAGGTCTGGATGACTGGGGGAAATAATTTCAATGACAAGAGGAGGAAAGAGAGCTCATTTCTGTAGGGAGTGATAACTGAAGACAAGGGACTAATGTTTAGGAACATCATGGTTGTAGATAGAGATTTAGGGGTCATCTGTTTTACCTCAAAATATTTTTATTTCAAAGTAATACATATATTAAAGAAAACATTAATATTTATAGGTAAAAAGAAGAGACAATCATCTAGGATGTATTGATAGCCAGTGATGGTGTGGTAACTCCTCCAAAGTTTGTGGGTTGTTTTTGTTTTGTTTTGTTTTGTTTTGTTTACAAAAATGGTATGGTTCCATAAATACTATCTTCAAAACCTGCTATTTTCTCCTAACAGTATCTGATGAGCATCTTCCTAGATCATTATATAGTTTTATAACAAATACTTTCTGGAGGAAAAATGCATGGCCTCAAACATTTGTTTTTTCTGAATTTGCTCTTACAGGAAGAAAAAAAAAAGTGTGTTCTTTAGTCCCATATAATCGGTCAGATTGGAGGCTTGTGGATAACTTGTGTGAGTGGATGAGGTGTGTGGCAGAGTGTTTTAGGAGAGAGCAGAGTCTAGGGTACTGGGCTGGCAGAGCTGGCTCTCAGCAGCTTCTCACCCTCTCTGTTGGTTTCCTTGGGCTCCACAATAAGTTATCACAAACTGGATGCCTTCACACAACAGAAATTTATTCTCACAGCTCTGAGGGCTGGAAGTCCAAAATCAAGCAGTTGATACTGCGATGCTTCCTCCAAAAGCTCTAAGAGGGAATCCTTCCTTGCTTCTTCCAGCTTCTGGATGGAGAACCCAATCTCTGCTTCCATGATCATGCAGTTTTCTCTGGGTCTTCTCTTCTCTCCCCTCTTCTCTTCTAAAAATATTTGCCATCGGATTTAGGGACTACTCTACCCCAGGATGATCATGCCTTGAGATCCTTAACATAAATACACCTGCAAAGACTTTTTTCAAATAACTTCCCATTCACGGTTTCCAATAGACCTCTCTTTGCCCACCATTCGATTCACTGTGTCCTCCCATTCCCAATTTCCCAAAGAACTATTTCCTCTTACCCAAAAGCCTCCAACCTAAAACTAAAGTGCCAACAATCTTATCCCTGCCCCTTTCATACCCAGCCCCAGTCTTACCCAGCCAGGTCACAGCAGCCACCAACTTTGACCTAAAGCTGAGTATCGTTCTCCCTATCTCTCCCCCAGCCTGTTTTTTTTCTTTTTCCTCCAGACCCCAGGTCTCCCTGCAGCAGGGAAATTATTATTCTTTGCTGGACTCATTGCTAATACATAGACTCATTGCTAATCTACATCACTAAGTTCCATCACTTTCTTTGTTCAGGGCATCTCTTAGGATAAATGGTATTTCATGGATGTGGGAGAGGGGAGGGAAACTGACCACAGTTTAAGGACATTATAGTTTTCTAAGATCCAAACGAACTTGAGACAATGTCTGTTTCCACACCAGGGACTCTCTTAAGGCTTCCTGTATCAACTCCTGAATGAGAATTAGGACTCATGAGAACTGACTGATAATTGGTCCCTCTGACCATGAGAACAGACTCGGGGCTTCGTAACACAGCTGTGGTGTGGGCGAGGAGTCTTACTGGCTGCTTTCTCCTGGGGAGCATGGAAGCATGATGCACATGGTTCAAAGTTCTTTTCACATGAATAATTAAAAACATTCTTATGGGCTTCACGACTCAAGAACTGTATCTTCTTTTCAAGATGATCAAGAACAAAAAGCGGCATTTCATTTAACTGCTACAATAAAGTGCTGTTTGAAAAATAATAGCTGGAATCTCTCTCCTCCCAAGAGCTCATGATACTCCACGTGTTTAAATTCACAAGATTTCAGAAGCACCTGGGTGACTAGGTGGTTGAGCGTCTGCCTTCGGCTCAGGGCATGATCCCGGGATCGAGTCCCACATCAGGTTTCCCACAGGAAGCCTGCTTCTCCCTCTGCCTATGTCTCTGCCTCTCTGTGTCTCTCATGAATAAATAGATAAAAGTCTTTAAATAAATAAATGCACAAGATTTCAGAAGAGTACTTTCAGATATCACTTCATCACACATTTGGGGAAACTAAGGCACAGAAATGCTAAGTGAGTACTGTGCTATGTCTTGGCCATCGGTGGGGCGATTTATCCATTCCCACCTTCACAAAGGACTTAAAATTGTCCTTCAGACAATTAGCCTGTAGCTGAGAAAGAAAGAGGATGCAAGCCTCATTTTCTGGGCTCTAGGTTTTATCTTGTAAATCAGTGGTTCCTTTTTTTTTTTTTTTTAGTTTTTATTTATTTATTCATGAGAAACAGAGAGAGGGGCAGAGACACAGGCAGAGGGAGAAGCAGGCTCCATGCAGGGAGCTCGACGTGGGACTCGATCCCGGGTCTCCAGGGTCAGGCCCTGGATGGAAGGCAGCACTAAACCACTGAGCCACCCGGGCTGCCCAATATAAAAATTAGTGAAAGGGAATAAAGGGAAAGGAGAGAAAATGAGTGAGAATATCAGTGAGGGGGACAAAACATGAAAGACAGCTAACTCTGGGAAGTGAACAAGGGGTGGTGGAAGGGGAGGTGGGCAGGGGGTTGGGGTGACTGGGTGATGGCACTGAGGGGGGGCACTTGGCGGGATGAGCACTGGGTGTTATGCTATATGTTGGCGAATTGAACTCCAATAAAAAAAATTTAAAAATTATTTCAGAGCCCTGAAAATCAATCAATCAATCAATCAATCAATCAATCAGTGGTTCCCAGATTGGCCAGGGGCTAACGCAGCTCCTTAAGCTTTCGCCCTCTGCTCTGCCTCAGACCCACTGCATCAGAATCTCCAGAGAGCCAGAGTAGGGTGTTGTTGGCCGCACCCTCCCTCACCTTTTCTGATGCTCAGTCACACAGGGGACCCACTCTTCTGGGCCTCCCAGGAAGCTTTGCTTGGCTGTCTCTAAGCACTGTTTCCTGACCTTCCAGTAGTAACAAGCGCTGTGTGAACGCACTTGGTTTGGGGTACCCACGTCTGGGTTCATGTTGCCTCCTGCCAGACGAAACTGTACTATCAGGACACTTGGGTGGTTCAGTGGTTGAGCATCTGCCTTTAGCTCAGGTCATGATCCCAGGGTCCTGGGATCGAGTCCGGCATCGGGCTCCCTGCACGGAGCCTGCTTCTCCCTCTGCCTGTGTCTCTACCTCTCTCTGTGTCTCTAATAAATAAATAAATAAAATCTTTAAAAAAAAAAGAAGAAGAAACTAATGAACTGTCTCTTAGTGGGCTTCCCTAGTCACAAAAACAACAGGTAGTTCCTTTAAACCTGGGGCATGCTTCAGGCAAACTAATGAAGCCCCTTCTCTGTGCCCCAGCCCCCAGTTAGTACAGCGACTAAACCATGGAGTCGGACAGCGATATGAACTCGGCCAAGCCTTTAGCCTCTCCTTGGGGATGAGCCTCAGTTTTCCCATCTGTAGCGAAGACATAGGAGGGGAGAAGGAACAGTGATGTAAAAGTAGAGTCACTTAAAAAGCCAAATTAAATAGTAGATACAGATGCCTGACAGGGTTTTTAACAAATGCCATTTCTCTTCTCTCTAGAAGGTCCTCATTTCTGTTACACTAATTCTGAGAATGCCTGTTCCTTCTTTCTAGCAGAACGAGGGCATAGCAAATCATTCTGCACCTTAAGAGTTTGCACCTTACAATTTTAACTCCTCAACTTTCCCAGGTTGGCTGCAGAGGAGAACCGTTCACTGTTGTTCCTAGTCAAATAAACAGCTCTCTGGGGGAGCCTGGGTGGCTCAGCCAGTTAAGCATCTACCTTTGGCTCAGGTCATGATCTCGGGGTCCTGAGGTGGAGCCCTGCATCAGGCTTCTTGCTCAGCCAGGGAATCTGCTTCTCTCTCTGCCCCTGCCCCCTGCATGTGCGCTCGCTCTCTCTCGTTCACTCGCTTGCTCTCAAATAAATAGCTAGCTAGCTCTCTGTGGCTACTCACCTAATTCTTATCCAGAAGGATTACCCAGGTAGGAAGTAGTTTGCAAATCAATTCTGCAATTTGGAGGATCAGTCTGGAGTTTGTCTGAAATCATTGCTCATTGCTTTTATGTATCTGTGGCATTACTTCCCCAGCCAATCATCATGAAGCTTCTTGCTGTATCCAGGTTTGTGGCTCATTTGAGAGTTCTCCTGCCCCGAAGCCCCAGAATGAATTTTGCATACTCCACAGACCTCTCTATTTTGCAGCAGATGGTCTCACACATAACCTTCACATTTGGGGGACCCCTGGTTTGCTCAGTGGTTTAGCCCCCTGCCTTTGGCTCAGGGCGTGATCCTAGGGTCCTGGGATCAAGTCCTGCATCAGGCTCCCTGCATGGAACCTGCTTCTTCCTCTGCCTGTGTCTCTGCCTCTCTCTCTCTCTCCCTGATGTCTCTCATGAATAAATAAAAAATTTTAAAAAGCCTTCACATTTGGTGAGATAACAGCTCAACAGGCAGAAATATGATATTATTTATTTGTATGAAGTAGAAGGTTTGTCCTCCCAGTTACAGGAATACAAAGATTAGGAAACTATACAGTGACCTACCAACCCAGTTTGCCTAGAACTGAGTGAGGTTTTGCAACCAGTTTTACAACCAGAAACATCCCAGACCAGTCGGGACACGCTGGCCCCCCTAGCAGGGAAGGGACAGAGGGCAATAAAAGACCTTCCCACACTCTTTCAACAGCACTGACTGGTCATCCACTGCTCAGCTATAGGTAGAACTGGCCCAGGCGAGATGTGTCCCTTAGCACCGTCTCAGGTACAATGCATACTTCATGCTGCACTCCAAAGTTTAGAGATATCCAGGCTCTTTGAATACTAAAAAATATGTTGGGGAATGGCAAACAGAGCAACAGGAACATCTGCTTCTAGAATGGTAGGAATGTGCTCAGAATTATCTTTCAGTCAAATATAATGCTCAGGACAGCTCTTGCAGTAGACAGAGGGAATATGGGTAGACTCTGCCCTTTGCAAGCAGTGTGGCCTTGGATAAGTCCTAAGTTTGTTTGTTTATTGTCAGTTTCCCCACCTGTGCATCAGTGATGTCTCCTTCAAAGAACAGTGGTAAGAATCCCAAAGATAACAAGCATGAATTTAAAAGAGACCGAGTTCACATCCGTTCTTCTCCCCACCCCATGCCATGATGAGATGTATATTTAGGGGTGGAATGACAACCCCTCTAAACATTCCCTCATGAGTTTCGAGTCTAATTCTCACTGATAGGATTGCAGAATATCAGAGTTGGAACTTTTTTCAAACATTGTTTTCCTCTTCTCTAGAATGAATGTCACTAATGACCCATGATCCTGTAAATTATAAAAATCCAGATTCTCCAATCTAGCCATTTGACAGATAAGGAAACCAAGGCTCACAATGGACAGGTGAGTGACATGCCAGCTACACAGTAGATCTAAAATCCAATCTTCTAACTTCCAATCTTCTGATCTGGCTGTTTCTCCATCACATGTCACCTACCCTTTTCCTCAAGGATGTGGTCCTAAACTTGGTTACCTTTTTAAATTTTTTAAAATATTTTTTTTATTTTTAAAGATTTTTAAATTTATTCATGAGAGACACAGACACACAGGCAGAGACACAGGCAGAGGGAGAAGCAGTCTCCCTGCAGGAAGCCTGATGTGGAACTCAATCCCAGAACCCAGGGATCATGCCCTGAGCCAAAGGTAGACACTCAACTGCTGAGCCACCCAGGTGGCCTTGGGTTACCTTTTTTAAAAAAGGGTACAGTTAGTATGCTTACTAAAAATGCAGCTCCTTGACCTGGAAATGTAGAAGCAGAAGCCCCTCTAATAAAATGGGGTGCTGATGCCAGCCTTTCCAAGCTATCAGATGAGCATCTTTTGTATCTAGGACACAGGTAATAGCAGGTTCACCCGGCTTCATTATATCTGTAATTCTGCAGTCTTTTGTTTATACCTCGGGGCTGCCTCTATAATTTCGGCTTGTGCCTTAGGATGCCTCACCCCTTGATGAATCATGCCGCTAATGTGAAATCACTTTGTAAGCTGGGAAGGAACCGAATGCGTAATCGAAAAGCTATACCCAATTTGCTCAGCCCAAGAATCTGACAGAAAGGTAGAAAGTACTTTTTGCCAAGAATGAATCATGAAGTGGATTAGAATAAAGTCTGTTACCGCAGCTCTTGAGTGGCCCTGACAGCTTCTCTGTAACCCCATCATTTTGCCCAAGAGGGAACTATGCGTATGCTTTCAAGTTACTTTAACTGTATTTTTCCCCCTAAACTGTAGATAAGAATCAGGATTCAAAGTGAATTCCCTTCTTCCTACTAATCTGTGAAGAAAAATGAGCCTGTTTATCAGGTTCTCAGGAAGCTGGAGATTTAGCTAGATTTAGTAATACCCCCTGACAAAGACGAAGCATTTCTGAAAATAAGAGAAGCAATATAGAATGTGATACTCTAAAAAGTGTGTTCAATTATGCATTAGATTAAAATGGAAAATAAATTATAGGTGAAATTGCACATAACAAAAGAGATTTCCACACTCTATCCCTGGCTCCCTTATTAAGAACCATACTCCATGTCTCAGAAGTCCAATATATATACCAAAAGAAGTATTATGTGATCCATTGAAGTTTGTCAAAATGGGTTTAACATGTCATAAGAAAATAATAATAACAGCAGTTATGTAAGTGCTTGTCTTCTGCCAAGGAAGAAGCCAAGCACTTCCATGCATCTTATAATTGACACAAAAATAAGCATTCAACAAGCTTTGGGTATCATTATAGTTATCATATATAACCAGTACAAACCTATGAATAATGTATCCTTATTGCTCCCATTTTGTAGATAAGCAGACTGAGGTGTCAAGACATTACATAGCTTGCCCAAGCTCCTAAAGCTGCATCTGTTGGACCTGGGGTATCAGCAAATAAATGTCTGACCCAGGAGGCCATGCTTTGAACTACTATGCTCTAGTGTCTCCCTGTTGTCCATATTACCCTTGTTCAAAGCCTTTGTCCATTTGGCAAAATCAATCATGCAACTAATGGTAAGAATCACATGGATTGTGTATGTGAATTTTTAGCATTATGAATGGCTAAGACTATGGACTGTGGAATGAGTTCTGCTACTTATCAGTTGCGTGACCCCTCCACAAGTTATTTAACCTGTGTCTACTTCCTCATCTTTAAAATGAGAATAATCATACCTCACAATAGGGTTGTTGTAAGAAAAAACACCAGCTAACGTCTCCATAAATGTTACCTATTATTATTACTAAATGAATAAACTAGATTAAATGTAAACAGCCTTTCAATGACATACTTGCCTATGCAATATTTGTTAAAAGTATAGTAATGTCTTAGGACACTTTTTGAACTTGGGAAGACACCCTCATCCTAGCCAGCACCCATTGATTCTAGGACACTGAGCTTGCCCCAGCCCTGTGTGTGATGGTTTGAGAGAATGCCTGAAGCCACCAGGAATAGAGACTCTATTTATGAAGCACTTTTTCCCTTTGGGGTTTGTGGACACCAGTGATCATACATTGTGTGAAGCTGACTAACATAATCAGAGTCCTTTTCACACACACAAGGTATGAAACTGTCATTTTGGTCATGGCCACAGCCAGCTGAGGATGCTCCTTGGCCAGGCTCTCCTGCTAGAAAGCATGACTGTCATCCCACTATCACATCTTTTCTCCAGTTCCCAAAGGCCCTTTCTCCCAAAGAATCCACTAATAGGATTTATATATGCCTGGAAGTTTCCATGGGGTTGTTTTTTTTTTTTTTAAGATTTTATTTGTTTATTCATGAGAGACACAGAAAGAGAGAGGCAGAGGGAGAAGCAGGCTCCATGTAGGGAGCACAATGTAGGACTTGATCCTGGGACACCGGGATCACACCCTGAGCTGAAGGCAGACACTCAACCGCTGAACCACCCAGGCATCCCTGGAAGTTTCCATGGTTTATCAAAACCCATCTTGATGGACTCTTGGGCTGACGCCTTCCGTAACCATCCAGGTAAAAAGTGAGATGTTTTTAGGGACTGGACCCAGGAGGGTGAGGGAGCCGGCAATGAAGCTTACGTATTGGGACGCTGTCCTTCTGTGAGTCTCCAAGCCTGTCACAGCATCAACAGTATGTCCTGCCTATCCAGAGACATTCAATAAGATGGTGCCTTTATCTACAAGATTATATGGAAAAAACTCAAATCTGTGACTCCCATAGTCACTGCATGCCTTCACTGAGGACTCAGGAATAGTCCGAGGCTTTCCAGAACAAAGGATGGGTCTAATGATTAAATTATGCCTTTCATTAAGCCATTAGTGATTCATACATTTAAGTCTAATGAAAAATGGGCTACTCTGCTTAATGATCATTGCAAAAAGAAAATTGCTCAGTAATTCCAAACATTTAACCTCCATCTAGCAGGAAATGCGGCTCTTACCAAAGGCTGGGCCACCAAGGACTTTCTCATTAAGTAGAAGTCCTCTCAGGCAGGTTGAACTGTCTTCCTTCTGTTAAAGACGCTACCTTCAAATGCTAGATGCTGGTGTTATTCATTTATCTCTAAGATGAGGAGGCAAGAGGAAAAATGAAGTTGGAACATTCAACCATAGAAGAAATTCTCTCTCCATTTCTTTGTAGTTCAAATGAAAAACTTTCCCTACCCAACAAAAAGACATTCAAGATTTGTGCTTCAATGTTAATTCTAGAAAACAAAGTTGTGTTATCTTCTAGTGTGTTGTATTCGCATAGTTTAATCCCTCCAAAGTAAATTCACTCAAAGTGAACTTAAAGTCCAAAATACTAAATAATTAGTTAGACACAAATACACAAATGTATTGCCTTTTGGGCTTTGTTTTTTTTTTTTATTCATTGAGGAAGAAACTGACTATAAAATTAACATCCTGATACCTTTATATATCTTCAATCAATTCCATGCCTTGGAAAATCACATCTGGATATTTCAGGCCTGTCCTTCCTGTTCAGTTTTCTAGTTACAGAGATACAATGATAGTAAACGTGTATAAAGGTAGATGGCGAAACGGAATACTGTTGTAATTCTTTCTTTCCTCTCCTGTCCCAATATAAAATCCAGGAACTATTGGTCCTAGACCAAGGACTCAACTTTTGTCAAAGCCCTAAGAGCTCTCCCCTCTTCTCTTCACTGGGAACCCCAACAGAGGGAGGACACTGGCGTGTTGCCCTGACAGCTGGCTCCGAAGTCCCAGAGGCACACAAAAGCCCCCTCTCCTGGTGAGAGAGGAAGCAGGTTTGGTGAGAGACAGCTGGGGTTTGGTCTTTGAATCCAAGTTCTGCCCTTAGTAGCTACTGAGACTTGGGAATGTTACACAGCCTCTTGAGCAACATTTCATCATTTATAGAGTATGGATTAAAATAAGTACATTAGACATTTGTAATGACAATTGAATGAGACCACATTTGGAAGGGAATCACAGAAGATACTTAACCAGTGTTAATTTCCTGCTTCTGATCTGACTATTGATTATGAGCTTCTAACTCCATCTATAAACCATTCTCCTTTTCAGAATTTTAATCTAGTCTTATCTTTGGCAGCTGTCCCCAAAGGAGTTATGATTTATGAAGGCTCAGGACAGAATGCTAATTTGAAAGCTGCTAGCAAGACTGCCTTTAGGAACACACAGAGATCAATAAATATTTGATATGTACTGGATTGAATAGTGGTCCTGCGCAAAGATGTATGTGTATCCTAATTCCAGGAACCTCTGAATGTGACCCTATTTGGAAGAAAAGTCTTTCCAGATGCAATGAAATTAAGGATCATGAAATGAAGAGATTTTTCATTTCACCCTGGATTACAGAGGCAGGCCCTAAATGCAATGATGTATACTTAGAAGAATGAATCATAGGCAGATAACACAGAAGAGCAGCAGGCAATTGACCAGGAAGGCAGAGATTGGAGTGTCATGGCCACAAGTCAAGGAATGTTGACAGTCACTAGAAACTAGAAGAAGCAAAGGAGTTCTCAGAGGGAGCACAGTCCTGCCACATTTGGAACTTCTAGCCTCCATATTGAAAGAACAGAAGTCTGTTGTTTAAAGTCACCAAATTGTGAGACCTTGGTACCGAACCCCAGGAACCTAATACAAGGTGCTATTCTTATTATTAATAAATATTTTTCAGGATCCCTGGGTGGCTCAGCAGTTTAGGGCCTGCCTTCGGCTCAGGGTGTTATCCTGGGGTCCCGGGATCGAGTCCTGCATCAGGCTCCCTGTGAGGAGCCTGCTTCTCCCTCTGCCTGTGTCTCTGCCTCTTTCTCTCTGTGTCTCTCATGAATAAATAGATAAAATCTTTAAAAAAAATAAAAATTAAAAATTAAATAAATAAATAAATATTTTCTTCCTCTCAACTTTGTTGTAAAAACTTAAAAGTGCTCTGAAAAGAAAATTTTACTTATATATACACATATATATACACGCATGTGTGTGTATATGTATATACATACGGAGAAGGAGATTGGTTTTAACCATTTAAACCATTGATATAGAAAAGGTAGAAAAATCCCTGCTCTTGGCATTTTTGTAACAAGAATCATACTAAAATAACAGCAATCAAGGATAGGTGGAAGAGTTTCTCAGCACATTAAAATCATATTAAGTCATTCTGCTTTGAATCACCATAGGTGTCCCATGAGTACTATGGAGAAATAAGAAGAGAAACCACATTTAAAGAAAGCATTTGCCTTTACACTGTTGCAGATCAGTGTTGATGGTACCAGGGAGCCATGAATACCAATATATTCTATGTTATTCCCATAGAGGAATGTCCCATCTCCACTCTACAACCAGCCCAAATCTGGCCAACAAGGAAAATGAAGACACTTGATGACTCCATCACCATTCTCACAACATTTGCAACGCTGATAACCCTCTACATTTAAATAACAAAAGTAAAATGTTGGTTCTCTAATCTTCTTTTCCAAGTCCATATATCACCGTTTGGCATTTTCAGATTGGACTCATTCGGGATATTGTGTTCTTTTCCTGAGTCCGCAATGAGCTAGGTTTCTCTCAAAGGTATAGCGATGTACTTAGGAAGAAAAGTTTATAAGATTTTCTTCTTAAGTCTAAGAATTGAAAATTAGCTTTCTCATAAAAAAACAATTTCCCTTTTTCCCAGGGGTGTAGTGTAACTGGAAGATCAGAGCACATCAAGAACAAAATATCCAAATTGAATGTAAACATGTATTAAAGGTGATTTGGAACTCAGAGCAGCAGCGGGGTACCTGGGCTATCTGTGCTATTATTAAGATTGGAGTTTGGGGTGATTGTTTTACATCTCAATTCAAATGAGGTTAAACGGCCTTCAAATTATCCCTGGGTGGGGGGAGGAAGGGAGGGAGCAGAACCAGCCAATTTTATGTGATGAGTATGAGTTTCTTGGCTTGTTCTGCAATTCCTTTAGTAACTCATCATATTTTACTTAAGTCATATTCTTTCCTTTGCTCATTTCTTCCACTTATTTGGTACATGCTGTTTTTCTCTTCCACAAGAGTCAAGAAAGCATCATACAGAACTTTCAACTATTTTTGACTATTCCTTCAGGAAAAAAAAATTATATAGACATTTCCTGCTTTTAAGTACAAGCTATCCCTAGAGACCAAGTGGCCCATTAGGGGACAGAATATGAACTTCACATATTCCTATATCTTTGTTCCCAGCACCATAGTAGGTACTCAATAAATATTAGCAGGCTATTGAAAGACTATGTTTAAATGTCCATGTTGAGCATCATAGTGGAAAAGTATCACATGAGTAAATAATGAAGCAAAGGATAAGTTTTACGAGGCAGCATGAAAAGAGGACCAAAAAGTGATCAATATTTAACAAGCACCTACTATGTGTCAGGCACTTTTTAGGCACTAAGAATGCAGTGGGCAACACAAACCACCCCCCCTCTCCCTTGTCAGACAGTCATTCGAATTAGGGGAAAAGACAATAAACAAAAAAACAAGTATAAGGCAAAGTTAGGAAATCTACTTGAGATGCCTGTAGACATTCACCCCAAACCAATGGCAAATGTTGGTTGACTTCCAGGTCAACTCACTCTGGTCCTTTTGACCCCTTATTTTAAGTCCCCCCAATTTTAATATTTTATAGCGTATATACTTTTTTAAATGGAAGAGACCCATGTCTGCAAACCTATGTTTAGAGCTGCCATTTTTGAAGACCTTTTCCAACTGTATACCGCAGCCCAGAGCAGGCACCAAAAGTCTAAACGAGTTTCCCAAGGTGTATCCTTCAGACTCAAAAATGTGAGTATTCATTTATTCACCTCTTCAACAAAATATTTATTGCATGCCATATACCCCTCTGAATACTAAATTTGGGGATACAGTGGTAAATATATAAAAATTCCTCTCTTCTCTTGGAGCTTATATTCTGGGGAGACAGAGAGACAGATAGCAAAGAAACACATACACACACATTGACATATTGATAAGTGCTATGAAGAAACATAAAGGAGATTTATTTTATTTTATTTTATTTTATTTTTATTTATGATAGTCACAGAGAGAGAGAGAGGCAGAGACACAGGCAGAGGGAGAAGCAGGCTCCATGCACCGGGAGCCCGATGTGGGATTCGATCCTGGGTCTCCAGGATCGCGCCCTGGGCCAAAGGCAGGCGCCAAACCGCTGCGCCACCCAGGGATCCCCAAGGAGATATATTTTAAATATGATGGTCCAGAAATGCCTATCTAATGAGTGGTCATATTAACAGAGTCCCTAATGAGTTAGTGAGGGAGTGAGCCATGCTGATGTCTGAGGAAGAACATTTTAGGCAGAGAAAACAGCAATACAGAGGCCCTGAGGCAGAAGATCACTGTGACTGGACCACATTGACTGAAGAGGTAAGTGGTAGGAGATGAGATCAGACAGGTAATAGAGGGCCAGATCAAGTAGGGTCTCATAAGCCATTGTAAGGGTTTTGGTTTTTACTCTGACTGCCACTGGAAGATTTTAAGCAGAGGAATGACATGACTTAAGTTTTTATTTTTTTATTTTTTTTAAAGATTTTATTTATCTATCCATGAGAGACACACAGAGAGAGAGGCAGAGACACAGGCAGAGGGAGAAGCAGGTTCCATGCAAGGAGCCCAAATGTGGGACTCGATCCCAGGTCTCCAGGATCAGGCCCTGGGCCAAAGGTAGGCACTAAACCACTGAGCCACCCGGGCTACCCAACTTAAATTTTTAAAGCTGCTATGTGGGGGCATCTGGGTGGCTCAGTCTGTTGAGCATCTGCCTTCAGCTCGGGTCATGATCTCAGGATCCTCAGCAGGGAGCCTGTTTCCCCCTCTCTCTCAGGCCCCCTCCTTTTGCTCTCTCTCTCTCAAATAAATAAAATCTCAAAAAAGAGAAAAAGAGAAAAGCTGCTGTGTGGAGAGTAGACTAGGGAAAGTAAGGATGGAACAGAGAGATGAATTAAGTGGCTAATACAACAATTTAGGAAGAAGATGGTGGACTAAGATGGTTGAAGTGGAATTGGTAAGAAGGGATCAGATTTGGGATACATATTCATGGAGCCAATAGGATGTGCTGAGTTTTTTGCATGTGAACAATGAGAAAAAGCAAAGAGGCTCCTAAGACTTAGTTACCGAGAAACTAGAGCATGAACTCACCACTTCCTAAGATGGGGAAGATGAAAGTAGGCTTGCAGAGGCAGATGTCAAAAGTCTGTTTCTGGGCAGCCCCGGTGGTGCAGCGCCTGCAGCCCAGGGCTTGATCTTGGAGACCCTGGATCGAGTCCCATGTCAAGGCTCTCTGCATGGTGTCTGCTTCTCCCTCTGCCTGTGTCTCTGCCTCTCTCTCTCTCTCTAAAAAAAAAAGAAAAAAGTCTGTTTCTGACTACGTTCAGTTTGAGATGTGTTATACGTCCAAGAAGAGCTACCCATTAGAGTATGCCAGGCCAGAAATGAGACCTTATATCATGGGAGAGAGAGTAATATGGACAAAGGATTTGGAAATGCTAGTTTAGACCGAACAGGTTGTTTTACTCTAGAACTTCTGAGTTTTTAAACCTAAATATAGTTTGTGAGCTTCCAAGAGAAAGACTTAAGTTTAAGCAGACCTATTTAACTTATCTGGTAAGTTTTATCACTTTTATTTTGGGGAGCTTCCCAGTCACAGTATTATTCTGTAGAACTCCCTTTGGAGAGTACTGTTGAAGGCAGCAGATGCTAGTTTTTTAATAGAACTGCCTCTACCTTGAAGCAAAGTGGCACACAAAGCAACGAGTTTAGAATTTAAATCCTTTAATCAGTACTTGATGACTTTTCTACTTTGCATTTCACCCTTGTGAATCACGAGAACCCCATTCTAGTTTGAAACCTCATTTTGAGTTTGGTTATTTGAATGAAACCCCAAGATTTTGATCAGCTCACCCCTGGGATGAATTAATAAAGTCATGTTTCTAAACCTGCAGAGCAAAGATCTCAACCTCACAAAGTCTAGGCTGAAGCAGTTCAGTGTGCTTCTATCCATTGCATTTCTTCAAAGCAATGGGTCTTAATGAATTCTGGCCATCACCTGAGTGATCAGGATGATGGGTTTGGGCTGGGACCTCTTGTCCTATTGCCATCTCAGACCTCTTCTGAAGATATCTCTTGTTCTCCCATGACTTAAGCCACATGCACACCAATGGCCCCCAAATCCATACCTCCTGCTCCCAGCTCTCTTGAATTCCAGGATGGTATTTCTGACTGCTCTCAGAATCTCTCCTGTGGTATCCTAGGAACACCGCCAACTCAGTGTTTCCCAAACTGAGTGACATCAACCTTTCCTCAAAATTTGTTCTTCCTCCCAAAATGTTTATTTTGATTTACAGCACTTCTGTGCTCCTGCTGCCCTACAGAAAAACCTGGAGTCAGCCTCATCTCAGTGCCTCCATCTGTCTCCCACCCCCTCTCCCCAACCCCCCAATGCCCAGTCATGCATCAGATCAGGTCATTGTTACTTTCTGAATCCCACCCAGGTTTCTACCTCTTCGCCCTCCGCTGATATTCCCTCAGTTCAGGTCCTTATTCTATTTTACCTGAACTATCTCATGGGCATCCAGTGGTCTTCCCACCTTCCATATGGGGCCATGACCAACAACCAGTCCTCCTCATGACTGCCAGAGTTGCCTTGTCAAATGGGTAACTCCTCTGACTACCAGCCATCCCAGTGTCTCATTATCTCCAGAATTAAGCCGATGTGCTCAGGGCCAACTTCTCTGCCTGACCTCCCTCCACACCTCCAACACATGTAGAACAGATCTTTCCCCCCATGACCTGAGCTTTCACACCTCCATACCTTTGCACAAGCCGGAGTCATGTTCACTGGGAACATGTCCTGCCTCACTTCACCACTACCCAAACAAGCATCCCTTATTGGATTTATAGAAAATGAAACCTCCATTGAGGGTCTTCCCTCTGGACCCCTCAAGCAGTCAGATCTCTCTAGTACCTAGAACCCGTATATTAATACAGGTTTTTCTGGGCCTTGGCAGCCTGGAGATACAGTGGAAGACTGTGAGAGAAAGTCTCCTGTTCTTACTCCTACCAACAAAAGTTAGGCATTGAGACAAACACTCTGTAGGTGGGTGTTTTTAAGGCTAATAACACTGGTGACGATGACTCTTACCGTTCCAGGCAAGGAACCAAAGCCTATGGAGGACTGAGGAGTAGCACAGTGGAGTCTTCTAGAGACTGGAGCTGAGAATTTGGGAACAAGTGGGAGTTCTTGGGGATTGAGTTGTCTAATGGTCTCATCAGCAGCTAGAGTTCAGGAAGCTCATTCTAGAGCTGAGTTATTCTTTCCATGTCTGCCTCTCTCTGGATCTATCCATATCTGCAGTTCTACCAACTGCCAAATATCTACCTAGCCCACATTCATACTCTCAACAACTGAGATTCTGGTCATCAAGCCCACTTTGGAGGCCTCTGGAAGGCCTTTAAAATGCTTCCCTCAGGCCAAGTACCCTCACCTATGTCACATGGTTATGGTCATAGGGGCTGCAAGAGCAGAGCCTTCAGCAGTGACTGGATCCATGACAATTACTACACGGGTTCGTCAAGTTCAAGTACCTTCATTCTGTTTGGAGAAATCCCTAATGTGTCTACTGTGTATCCCTGAACCACCATGATGGTCTTCTGCTTCCACATTTTGTGGTATTTACTCTTTTTCCCTGTTACCCAGATGCTCCACCTGTGGCTCCCTAGTCACTGCATAGATAGATGGTGTTCCTGTGGCCCCTGCTTTTACCATCCTGAAGTCAGCTTACAGCCTCACTATTGTTAGCTTAGTCTGCAGCCATGCTTGTGAGCACAGTTATCTTCATCCGGCTCATGCTGAACACACTTGGACCACAAAAGGAAGTTTCCAGCAGCACCTCTTATGATTCAAGGTTTTTTTTCCCTTAAGTTGCTTGTTTGCTCCCTTATAGTTCACCCACTCTGGAGGAACCTGACACATTCAGGAAGTGAGATATGGAAACAGGTTGACCACCACTCTCAAATGCATTCTTCCATGCTGTTCCCAAGCCAGTTTCCCCAAACCGAATCGTGCATTTCCACTCTCTCCTCAGAGAGAGTTCCTTCTCCTTCGAGGACATCACCTAGCAAGTGAATTGCTTATAAATCTTAGTATAAGGGTGAAGCACCAGTCAATTTTTCCATGGACTCATTATCTGCCCCAGGAAGCTCATCAGACTCTCATAACCCATGACATTAGCCCTCTATAGCACACCTACCCCACTGCCACCCCACTGTGCCCCTGAATAGGTGGATGCCCAGAGCTCAAATCCTCTGTCTTGCTCCAGGGATATACAGCTCTGATTATCCTAACACTTGTCATATTATGTTAATAATTATCCGAGAGAGAAGGAAACCAATATACTGATACCTGGTATGACCCAGATTTTTGTATTAGATGCTTTACATATAGATATTATTTCATCTTCGTGCCCACCTTTGGAGAGGGGTATAACTCTACTTTATATGTAAGGAAATAGCTCCCAGAAGTGACCTGTCCTGTCACAAGAACATGGGGCTAAAGAGGCAGGAATTTACACCCAGTGGGTCTAACTAAGTAGGAATTCGCCCCCTTCCATCATGCTGCCTCATGTTTATTTATGCCTACCTCCCCCACTCTGTCCCCTTCAACTGTGAGTGCCTCCTTGGCAGTGACTGTAATTTGTCATCATATCTCCCCTGCATCTGTCATACTCTAAGGAGGGGCTCAAACAACATTTTCCAAGCAAAGATGGAAGGGAAGGAGGAAGAGAGGAAGGAAAAGTAAAGGCCTTGGATTTTGCCTTACGCTTACTAAGCACTGAATAGATGTTTATGAATGGATACCAAGGTTGGAGAGAAGCCCTGGAAGCTTCCCCGCCCCCCACCCCGAGGCAACCCGGTGATCTGATTGGCAGGACTCAATTTATCAGCCTCCTCCAGGCAAGCTGGTGAAACAGAGCAGGAATGATGGGGCTAGAGCTAATGCAATTTCAGATGAATCCATTAGAGTCGGTCCCTGGACTGTTGGAAACTGGGACGCAGAATTAAAGTGCCCTTTATAATTTATACTCAAACACAAATGGCATGTGGGAAGCAGAACCCTTACTTTATATTCTGACGCCTTTTCCTCTGGACCTGGAATTGGTTATCAAATGACGAGAGCTTCCATAAGGGAAGAAAGCTGGGGATGATTTAGGGGCAATACTCAGTCCTGTCCCAGAGCCGGGTAAGCTGACTTATGGAGCTCACCACCAGTCTTTCAAGTTTATGATTATACTCTGTGGGTTATAGGAGGCAGGAGAGAGGAGGCAGGCAGACTGAGGGAGCGCTCGCCTGATGAGAAGCTGTCAGGCCGGAGAGAGAGCGTGCAGACAGGCTGGGAGTCTATTTCATAGTGGCCCTGGACCCTGTCACTGAGACACTGTAATCAATAAATCATTGCATATGAAGCTATCGATGTTTCCAGAGCCTCTGCGCATAAGAGGGGTCAGCTGGGAAAGTATAAAGTTTGCATCCACAGAGCTCTCTTATTTAGGATTCATGAAGAGCTAAAAAGGATATTTCAGGAATTTTTGCTTGGAGCAGAAGTGGAGAGAGGGAGAGAGCAAGCATGCATGCAAGAGCACATTTTAAATTTATACCATTATCTTATCTCTGGGGAAAAAAAATCAGGGGAATCAAAACGTTAAAGACTGCCAAAGCAGATCTCCATCTCTCAAGACCTCATGGGTTTTAGGATCATAGGATTTTAGAGCCAGAAAGGACCTTTTTGCTCATCTCCCTTATTTTGTAGATGAGGGAGCTGAGATGGACGCACTAGGCTCAAGCTTGCAATAGTGAGAAACAGAGCCCAGGCCACAGCCCAGTCTTGAGGCCAGCGGCATCCCAGAGTAACAGGTTTCACCAGCATCTCCGGATTGAGCAGATTGAGAGGATTGAGCATCCTCTATAAAATAAGCATAATGATACCTAGTCCTTTTAACTCACCAAATGAGATAACATAACAGATGAAAATGTTTTGCAGGTTATAAGCCCTGTAAGGTGCTATAAACCACTGGGTAACCATAAGCATCATTAACATTGTTGACATTAAAAACCATTTACCTCTATTATATTGTCACTGTAAATGACAATGACACATTTCCATTCTTTGCAGGTGACTTTTCAGACATTTCCTTTTTAACCCTTGAATAACAATTCCCATAAGTTTTCCTTACAAGCTCTTTTTTCTCATTATACAAAGTAATATCAGAAAGGGAGACAGAACATAAGGACTCCTAACTCTGGGAAATGAACTAGGGGTGGTGGAGGGGGAGGCGGGGGGTGGGGGTGAATGGGTGATGGGCACTGAGGGGGGCACTTGACGGGATGAGCACTGGGTGTTATTCTGTATGTTGGCAAATTGAACACCAATAAAAAATAAATTTATTATTTAAAAGAAAACAAAGTAATATATGCTTATTATAGATAATTTTCAAAATATCAAAAGACAGAAAGAAAAAAATGTCACCCCCAAACCCAGAGATAATCACCATTAATCTTTTGACTTATTTCCTTCTGATTTCTCCCAGTGCATATTTTAAGAGTTACGATGGTATCGAATGTATTCCTTGATTTTTTTTTCATTTAGCATTGTAAAACATATTTTCCCAAATCATCACTAAAAACTGTTTTTAAAATGTCTTAATGGCTGTATAGCATTTTACCCTATGGATATACCATAGTCTACTTAATCATTCTTCTTTATTAGCTACGAGGTGGTTTCCTTTGGAAAAATATACATAACACAACAATTATGAATAAAACTTTTCTGCATCTCAATCTATAGATAACATTTTAGGATAGATTATTAGAAATAGAAACCCTGGGACCCCTGGGTGGTTCAGTAGGTTAAGCATCTAACTCTTGGTTTCGGCTTAGATCATGATGTCAGGGTTGTGAGATCAAGCCTTGTGTAGGGCTCCACGCTCAGCAAGGAGTCTGCTTGAGATTCTCTCTATGCATACCTTTTCTCTCTAAAAAGAAATAATTAAAAAACTAGGAATCCTGAGAATATAAATTTTTAAGATTTTGATACATTTGTTGAATTACTTTCAAGAAGATTTTATCAGGGGGCCTAGATGGTTCAGTTGGTTAAGCCTCTGCCTTTGGCTCAGGTCATGATCCTGGGGTCCCAGGATTGAACCCCACATCAGGCTCCCTGATCAGCAGGGAGTCTGCTTCTCCCTCTCCCTCTACCCCTCCCGCTACTTGTGCTCTCTCTCTCTCTTTCTCTCTCTCAAATAAATAAAAATCTCTTTTAAAAAATATTTTATCAATTCACCTCTGGCCCATCAGAGCTGCAATAACAAATGACTACAAACTAAGTGACTAAAGCAACAGAAATTTATTCTCTCATAGTTCTGGAGGCAAGAGATCTTAAATCAAGGTGTCAGCACCATGTTCCCTCTGAAGTCTCGGGGGAAGAATACATCCTTGAGTCTTCTAGCTCCTGGTGATTGCTGGCAGTCCTTGGGGTTCCTTGGTTTGTGGCAATGTAACTGTGATCTTGGTCTCCATTTTGCACCGCCTTCCCCAATGTGTATCTGTGTGCTCCAAATTTCTCTTGTAAGGAACCCCATCTTTCAATTTTGGGGCTGGCCCTAATTCAATAGAACCTCAAGTTAACTATATCCACAAAAACCCTATTTCCAAATAAGATCACATTCACAGTTTCCTGGGGGTTAGGACCTCAACATGTCTTCTACAAAAATACAATTCAACCCACAACCACCTATCTTATGTAGTCCCCAGCAATAAACATCTTGCTTTATACACCCTCAAAACAGAAATAGATTTCCATAAAGATCTTCACCAATGTTGAGCATAATGGAGAGATTACTTTTCAAGGTTTTTGAAGGTAACAGTCTTTTTGTTTTGTTTTGTTTTGCACAAGCTGGCTTGATATTTATGTTAATTTTGGGAGCAGCACTAATCTGATCAGCTTCTGCCATTTCTGCTATGAGGCCAGGCCTTCCCAGAACCTCAGGGAGGGAGTTTCTATTGACAGCCAACTGAAGACGGGGAGGCTCACGAGCTCAGGAATGAGACAAACCTGTATTTAAATCCCAGCTCCACCACTGGGCACTGTGTCACCTTGACCATACACTTCGTCTCTCTAGGCCTCCATACATGGAAGGGCCGAGGACTCAGGCCAGTACATGGCAATTACTCAGTGCATGTTAGCTGTGGTTATTCACGTTTGTTAATGTGGTCATTGGTCCTATTATCATCTTGCTGCTGAGCCTTCTCAGTTTTTACGTCACTAGACCTAGCTTCTTTCTCCTAGCCTGTCCAGTCTCTTCTCTGTTCAAGTCCTTGTTTGAAGAATTAACTTTGCCAGAATCATCCATATTCCTGGCTTTGAAAAGATTATTCAGTACCATCTACAATAATTCCAGGAATAAAAAAAAATTAAAAAAAAAAACCCCAAATGACATTTCCCCCCAATTCAGCAGTTTTCTGCTCCTCAACTACTTTACACTCAACTGAATCAATCATGGGGAATGGAATGGGAAGAGAGAGAACAGTCAATGCTAAAGTGGTCTGGGGCCATGCAATATTGCACACATTTGCTCCTGCTTCTGATCAAGTAGCAAATTACATATTCCACTTAACAAGGTGAGAGAATCACAAAACTCATCTACACATATTTTATCCTATGTATTTATGTTACTTTGGGGTACCTGCTAACAGTAACTAGAGTCAAATCCATTGAAGATGAATTTTATCTCTTAATGTCACAGCCATCTGCTTGATCTCCCTTCATCCCTTCCTACATATTTATGGTGTCATTAATAGCTAGCCCATGCCCCTCAAGGGGACAAGCATAGAACAATGGCCCCTCCATGACCTGGAATTGCATGGTAAAATATTATACTTTAAATGATCTTCCACACTAGGTAAGACTTAGTCCCATGAGTCAGAAATAGCCTCTTTGCCCTCCAACAGTGTAAGCTCTCCTAAGTGTTGCCAGACATCTTCAAGCTGGCAGGCACTGGCGCCTTTCTTGTTGTCCTCTCCAGTACAAACCTCTTAATTCAAGAAAACAGCCAGAGTGTTAATAAATGCTTAAAAATGCCAAGACTTTAATGCTGATAAAGGCAGATTTCTAGAGGCAAAATACAAGATGTCATATTATGTCTGATCTAATTTCTCTAGTTGTGTAGTTCAGTCCCATGATCTGTAACTCATAGTTAGCCATGTTGTATCATATGCCTATAGATAGATCTATATACACACGCAGGCCTATTGAAAAGCTCTAGTGTGATATTCCCATACTCAAATTCACAAACTGGCAGTGATGCTGCTCAAAGACTTCATCTTATTTTACTTTATCAGGAAGAGAAATGGCACACTGCTAGGAGTAGGAGAACTTTCCCTCTGGGTCTTTAAAGTCACTCAATCTTTCCAATCATAAGAGAGTCTTGGGACCTTACCAGGGTTGCAACCAGTATTAAGAGTTTGCATCCAAAATGGTGCTGAGCTCAAACTCCATTTTTTTTGTTTTGGTTTTGTTTTTTTTGTTTTCTGTTTTTTTGTTTTTTTGTTTTTTTGTTTTTTTAAATAAGCTCCACACTCGGCATGAGCCCAACACGGGGCTTGAACTCATGACCCTGACATCAAGACTTGAGCTGAGATCAAGAGTTGGATGCTTAACCAACTGAGCCACCCAGGCACCCTTCTAGCTCAGTTTAAGAAGATAACTCCAGGAAGAATTCTAGAAAACTAGGAGCTTGGCTGCTGTTACCATAGTTGCTTAATTCTTAAAGGATAGGATCTCATGGGAAATCAGATGCCATGAGATATTCACATGACAGAAGAAATGATAAGCTGATGAAGGAATGTAAGGCAGTTGGGAACCAATTTAGAATCCCTTTTAACCCCTGACTGAGGTTAAAAGCTTAGATTTGATCATTTAAAGAACATTTATTTTTAAGGGGAGCCTGGCTGGCTCAGTCAGTGGACCATGTGACTCTTGACCTCAGGGTTGTGAGTTCAAGCCCCACAGTGGTTGTAGAGATTACCTCAAAAATAATTTTTAAAAAGAATATTTTATTGCCCAAAAGAAAATGAGTTTGTGCTAAAGTATAAGCAGTCAAGAAAAGTCTTATTCATAGAACTTACAGAACAGCTTGTGCATATGAATTATTTGCTACAATCATGGAAGAACAGAGAGAGACTGGTAATAAAGTGAAGGAAGCTGAGCTCTTCATTCCTCAGAGGATTCAGATCTCAGAGCTGAGCTACACAGCAAAATCCACCTATGATTCCGTCTTAGAGGTCTGAGACAGAATGAGGTTTCTGGCTCAGGGCTGCAGCCTGACATCAAAGGGCGTTTCACTCCCAACATGCTGATGGCCTCCTAAGTCAGTCACCTCTCCCAACCCTCTCTTGGGTCAGTCTGCCTTGCCCTAATCCCAGGGCTCTCAAAGCTGGAATGTTGCTCTGCTAAACAGTGGGGACAAATGGTTGTCATTCACTGTAAAGTAGGGGAAATTATTTTCTCATACTCCTTTGCCTCTCAGCAAGGGTGACAAAATGAAACATGGGTTTCACTCTGCTTCTGAGTAAGTAAATAAATACAATTCTTAATTACATTTTTTTCTACACCTTATTTCCCTACCAGGAATGGAACCTACTTTATTCTCTCCTCTCCTTGAAACCAGCATCCATCCTTTTATTCTCAAGAATGCTCTTTATGTCAGAGAACTGTCATCAGGGGTTATCTTTGTATTTATGTGGTTCACTAACTAGTGTGCATTGACTTAGCTACCCTGCGTGTACGACTTTGA
Organism: Nyctereutes procyonoides; assembly: GCF_905146905.1. NCBI lineage: Eukaryota > Metazoa > Chordata > Mammalia > Carnivora > Canidae > Nyctereutes > Nyctereutes procyonoides. Next base: position 11,411,516 of record NW_026575043.1, read on the forward strand.
ATAACGTGTGGCCAGTCCAAATGGTCAGCCCCGATTTATTCAGCTGCTCTCTCAGCCAACGTTTCTACAACTCTCTCTCTCACTGTTCTATGGCTTACAGATTCAGAGCTACAAATACATCTGGGTACCCTCAAAAAGTTCAGATGCAGACAGAAAGCATAAGGGTAGAAAAGTTTAAGATAAGTCAGGAAGATTAGCTACAAGATATGCAATATAATTTCAGGAGTTATGGAAACTTTAGGAGAGCCTCAATGAAAGACCTGAAATTCTTCTGTGTCCTTAAAAATATTTTATACTATAAAAATAAAGAAAATCCCCTAAAGGGATTCAGAAGGGAAAAAAGGGGACAAGATGCTCAAAAACAAAAATTGGATTCCACAGTGCTGCTTAGAAAATAATGATGTATTCTTCTCAGTTTTGAGAGAAGACTATAACCCAAGAATTCTATTCTCAAATAGTTAGCAAATAAAAACATAGATATGACACTCAGTTAAGTTTGAATTTCAGATAAATAATGTATATGTTTTCAAGATAAGTGTGTCCCATGTAATATTTGGTACATACTTATCCTAAAAGCATATTTATTATTCATCTGAAATTTTAACTGAGATCCTGTATTTTATCTGTCAACTCCAATATAAAAAACATTTATGGGGTGCTTGGGTGGCTCAGTCGGTTAGCCATCTGCCTTCAGCTCAGGTCATGATCCCAGAGTCCTGGGATCCAGCCCCGTGTGGGACTCCCTGCTCAGCGGGGAGTCTGCTGGTCCCTTGCCCTCTGCCCCTCCCCCTGCTTGTGCTCTCTCTCTCTCTCTCTCTCTCTCAAATAAATAAATAAAATACTTTAAAAAGCATATTTCAGACATTAAAGAGCTACCAGATTTACCACATCCCATTGTTTTCCACAACTACTTAAGATAGTCACGAAGTATACAAAAATTTGATTAAGAAAGTCATGATTTAAGGGGTTAAGGACTAGCAGTGAGCACTCAAACTAAATTCAAGAAACCAATGTAAATATGGTTGACATTCTAGGAGAAACATATTATTATTACATATTATTAAAACAGAATCATTTAAAAGGAATAGAAATCCTGACAATTTGGTGTCTCTAACCTTCTCAAGCAGTGAATGCAGTCAGTGGCTGTGGACAATTTTTTTGCATATTCAGAGCACATTTCACACCATGTAGCAAGCTTAGAAAGAGGAATGATAACATACCTCCTTATTTTGTAGAGTGCTGTTGTGTATACTATGCCGTTTTGTTCTCACACAGCCCTGGTGGAGCTAAGAGAATTAATAATAATAATAAGGGAGGCGAGCACACATTTTGCACCTACACAGTTGGAAAATGAAGCCAGGAAAGCTTTAACGGATCACCCCGTGTTTAGCTCCTAGTAAGTAGTAAGTCCTTATCTTTAAGTTCAGAGGGTTATGCCAAGCCAAAGTGAGATGTTCTGTTGGGGTGAAACAACACTCACATCCAGCTCATTGTTAACTAAGAAGTCTGAGAAGCCATTCTCACTCGATAAATATTTATTAATTAACATTTTTCTGGTCCATTCAGTGTTCACTGAGTGAGTTCCATGTACCCAGTCATATTCTCTCAGGCACATAGAATGGTATGAAATATGATGTCTGTCTTCTAGGTTTAAAATCTACTTAGAGGGGTGCCTGGGTGGCTCAGTCTATTAAGCATCCAACTCTTGACTTCAGCTCAGGTCATAATCTCAGGTTGTGAGATGGAGCTCTGTGTTGGGCTCTGTGCCCAGTGCAGAGTCTGCTTGTCCCTCTCCCCCACCCTGCCCCATTCATGCTCCTGCACACAAGCACATGATCTCTCTAAAATAAATAAATCAATCTTCTTTAAAAATCTACTTAGAAAACCACCAGGTGTGGGACAACCTCAAGACTTCAGAGAATGGCTATGTTTCTCAGCCAAAACATTACAAAATAGCATTAATGGAATGATTCTAATTTTTCTAATTCATATATTTTTAGTTATGCTTAGGAAGAAAACCCTGGACATAGAATGCTGTGGAATTTTGTTTTATTTGTGATTTTCTGTATTTCTCAATTTTTTACAGTGCATAGAAAATACACATCAAGCTTCACATGTGCCAGCAGGGTTTCTACACAGCCCAGGGAATTCTTACTGGGCATGTTACCAAATGGTGAGTTATCTTTATTTAAAACTAGGGGAGGAGCACCTGGGTGGCATAGTTGATTAAGCGTCCAATTCTTGGTTTCAGCTCAGGTCTGAGCTCAGGGTCATGGGATCGAGCCCCGAGTCAGGCTCTGCACTCAGGTCGGAGTCTGCTTGAGTTTCTCTCTCTCTTCCTCTGCTTGGTCTCTCTCTCTCTCTCTCTCTCTCTCTCTCTCTCTCTCTGTGTGTGTGTGTGTGTGTGTGTGTGTGTCTCCCATGAATAAATAAATAAAATCTTTAAAAAAAATCTTTTTTAAAAATAAGATAAAATTAGAAGAAAATCTCAGCAATAAGAATATGTGAATCTAAGTTAGGAATCATCAAGTAGGATACTTTGGATTTGTATTTTTAAGATCTTTCTCTACATGGTATATACTCTTTTCCACTATGGGGTTTTGAATTTAAAAAAAAAATACAAAGCAGAATCGAATTTCTACAGTTTGTGGCATAGGTTCTACCTACAAGTTAAAGGGACTTTAGAGACAGGTGATGAATGGGTTTTTAAGAGAGGTTCCTGGAGACAGTGGTACATACACTCAGTCTGGAAGGATGGTGAGTTTTTGACCCAAAAATGCAAGAACGAAGCTCTCAGCCCCCCTCATGTCCTGAACAGGAGGCACATTCTGAGCACTACAGCAGGTGGCTGAGGACACAAAGATGCCTGCCTTACTGGCACATACACGATCATTGCTTAACTCTTTTGATCCTTGGTTTCCTCATCTGTAAAGCAAGGACAGTAATGCCAATCCCAGTGTGTTGTTGCAAGGAGGAAGTGCGATACTTTCTGTTAAGTGCTCAGCACAACAGAAGCACTCCACAGAGTCATTATTTTTATTATTATCATCATTGCTAATGCAAACTGAAGCTATTTTAGTAAGAGACTTTATAGAATAAAGTTTTGAAAACCTCTCAAAGGAGTTAAGAAAAATGAAGTGCACAGGGTGGCTTGGAGAGAAGGAATTAGACCCTGAGAGGTCAGTTGTGAATCAGGTGAGAGGTGGCTCATTCCCTTTCCTAGAGCTGCTGTAACAAATTACCACAAACTCAGTGGCTTAAGACAACAGTAACACACTGTCAAGTTTCTGCAGGCTAGAGGTCTGAAATCAAGGTGTCAGCAGGGCCATACGCTGTTCAGAGGCTTTCAAGGAGGGTCTGTTCTTTGCCTTATTCAGCTTCTAGTGGCTTGACTTGCTCTGGCTTGGGGCTACATGACTGCAAATGTCAAAGCCAGCATCTTCAAATCTGTGTTTCCTTCTCTCCTCCTGTGACTTCTGTCAAATACCTCCCTGCCTCCCTTTGATAAGGGTAGATGTGATTGCACTTAGGCCCACCCAGATAATCCGTCAAAATCTCCCCATCTGAAGATCTACACCTTGATTACATCCTTTGCCATTCACAGGCCTGCCTTTTAAAGTAAGCTATTTATCAGAGGCATATGATGGGGAACATTTCTCACCGCACTGCAGGTAGTAAGGACCTAGAGAGAGCAGATTTGCTAACACTCCTGGAGCTCCCAACCACTGGGATATTAACCCCTCGTGCACTGGGTCCCAGGTGAGCAGCCAAGGGCTGGCATGGAGTGGGGGAAGCCCTCACCAGTAGCTATTTGCCAGGTGGGATTGGCTTTCCCAGTACAACCTAGCAGAATATTACACCTGAGTGTGGGATAGAAAAGGAAAGAAGCAGCTTTGAGAGACTTTTTACAGGCAAGACTGATGGGCCTGGTTATGAAACAGGAAGATCAAGAGACACTTTGTAAAGAGAGATATTGATGAGGGATATTGATGAGGGAGGAAAATGTTGGGGCACCTGGGTGGCTCAGTGGTCAAGCATCTGCCTTCAGCTCAGGTCATGATCCTGGCGTCCTAGGATCAAGTCCCACATCAGGCTCCCCGGAAGGAGCCTGCTTCTCCCTCTGCTTATGCCTCTGCCTCTCTCTGTGTCTCTCATGAATATATAGATAAAATCTTAAGGAAGGAAGGAAGGAAGGAAGGAAGGAAGGAAGGAAGGAAGGCAAGAAAGTTAGCAAGCAAGCAAGCAAGCAAGTATTCACCTTTAGCCCAGAAGGCTGACCTATAGTCTGCAGAGGTCCAATAAGGATCAGATACATGCTGGCTGCTACATTTTTAAAAGGCCTCATGACTGTCTGCACATCCCACCAATAACTAATATCAAAGTGAATGATAAGCACCAGAGAAATCTTGCAACAGTAGTTAATTTAGGTAGATAAATAAAGGTAGTAATTTGAAGAAGACATAATCTCATGCTCTCTGCACATCCCCTCCCTTCCCCCTTTAGCCTAAGCATATAACTACCAGCTTCATACAGCAAAAAGTGAAGATCTTTCTGCCCACGGGACCTGTCCCCATGCCACTTAAATAAACTTAATAACTTGCACCATACAACATCTCAAGAATTTTTTCTTGGCCACTGGGCTCCACGACCCTGCAATAATATCCCTATCAGCAAGAAAGGTGTAAGGGCTTGTTTTCCAAACCATCCAACATTGAGGCTGCCAGGATGTGTTCCAGCGTCCTGGGTCCCAGGCCCTGATACTGCTAGAACAATGTAGGACCCTGCCTGGAAGACATTAATGAATTCACTTTTCAGGCTTCAGACCTGGTGAGGATCCTGGCATGAAGCTGCCAGTAACTGCAGTATGTCAGAACACACTGTTTACCAAGCTCCCGCAAACATGCAAACATCACTAAACCCAGGGGACTGCTCTAAATTAGGAGAAAACAGGTTCTTTCAAGACAGTTAGTGCCCTTGCCAGAAACTACTAATAGAGGGCTGCTTTTCAGTACCATGTGAGCTTATTAGGAGGTTGATGCGCCCTAATTAGAACGTGAGGTTTATTCATCTGTAAACTTGCAAAAGGAATGCTCTCTAGGGATTTGAATCAGAAAGAATTGTTTCCCATTGGCCTGGCTTCACAGAAAACAAGACAATTTGCCTCTCTGGTTTTTTTTCCGGGAAGCAGGTAAACGTAGAGAGACTATTTCTTGATGATCCTTTTCAAATACTTATTAGACATCAGTACAGGCTTCAGTGATCTAGCAAATCAGCTTCTAGTACTTTCAACAAGAAAATGATATGAACGTTCATTAAAAGTGTATAATTTGACCCATGGGCCAGGAAATTGAGAACTCAGATCAGTAGGGCAACTTAGACTCCATTCTTTGCATAGATGAGTAATCATGATGGGGACTTATATGCTTGATCAGAAAAATCTCTGGTGAACATCACTGAATAAGAATTCCCAAGGTGCAATTTGCACTTACTACAAAAGTGGAGTTTGTTTGCTATAAACATGAGATAGTAATAGGTTGTGGTAAGGTCAGGCCTCATTCCACCCACCTCTGTCCCCACATGATCAATGTGAACTTATTTATCTTTGCTGTTATGCAAATCTGGGAAACAAGCTCAAGATTTAATAGACTCACCATCAAAGAACAGCCGAATCCAGTTCTGTACAGACACCCACTAAATGTCACGCAGATTCAGAAAAATAACCCTTGCCTTCCAGGAGTTAGGAATTTAACAATCAACTTTGCATTGCCTAGGCAAAAATTATTTCCATTTCATTACATTCATTTGTTACAGATGCTTACATTTGATTTCTCAAGAGAATAGGAATAAGACTGCAGAAAACGCTTCGACCTATATTTTCCGAATCCCTATCTCCAGCAAATCCCAGAAGTCCCCCTTCACAGCTGAACACTTCATTGGTTCTGTTTTTTCTTAAGAAATAATAGATCCCAAAGATCAGGACTGTTTAATACTTAGCCACACGCTTTAATGAAATACCCTAGGGTTTGACCAGATGTATTGCCAATCAGCAATGCCATCTTCCCGCACTTAGACACCCCCCAAATTGCCTTCACCTCCAAATATCCCAGCATCTACTCCTGGCAAAGCTTGTCCCAGCTGAATGGAAATCGGTCACTGGACAAGAGAGGAGACAGCAAGAAGACTCCTGGCCCTAATTTAGTTATTTTTCATATTCCCTCAAAAGAGGAAGGCGGGACTGAGTCTGAGTCTTCACCAGGGTAAGAAATGAGAATGAAGCAGTGTAGCAGCCATCAGGAAGACCCTCCAGCCCCAAATCTCCTACTGCCAGGAATGCAGTTGACCAAGAGCTGCAGGGCTGTGCTCTGAAACCCTTCACCACGCTTCCCGCACAACTGCAATCTCTGGCTGCTCCTGCGGCCACCAGGCCCAGGGGAGATATGAAGGCAAGCCTTTCAGTGGGAAGTATGGGACTCTCCTTGCAGGTAGCTTTGCCCAAACCTCCTTACAATTGCATTGCCATCTATGTCACTTCCTCCCTGGCCTTATATCAGGGTCTGATGGCTTTTTAGGCCTCCTCCTTTCTTTCAGGCCTTTCCCCCTCATAAATGCCTCACACATTTAATGGATCTTGGTAACTGCTTCTCAAGAGGACATGGACATAAGTGGGGATCCAGCAGGAGGAGCAGAAAGCAGCTGGGGGAGGAGGGAATGAGAACAAGGTATTAGGTACAAGGTTAAAAGACCAAACTCACTTCCCGAAATAGAGGGTATGGTCTGAGGTTTTTTTTGTTTTTGCTTTTGTTTTTGTTTTAATTTCTTTTTATTGGAGTTCAATTTGCCAACATATAGCCTAACACCCAGTGCTCATCCCATCAAGTGCCCCCCTCAGTGCTCATCACCCAGTCACCCCAACCCCCTGCCCACCTCCCTTTCCTCTACCCCTTGTTTGGTTCCCAGAATTAGGTGTCTCTCATGTTTTGTCCCCCTCACTGATATTTTCACTCATTTTCTCTCCTTTCCCTTTATTCCCTTTCACTAATTCTTATATTCCTCAAATGGATGAGACCAATATGGCCTGAGGTTTTAACGAGGCTCTCTCTGTGCTCATAGTGATGGCTTTGTGGTCAGCCTACTTGGCCAGGCTGGACTACATTTCCCAAGATTCCTTTACCTCCTATGTTTCTTGCTAGTGCAGGTGCCAAAGGATGTTCTCCCAAGAGTTGGAAGGAGGCAATGCCCCAGGTAGCCTGGGAGCCCTGGTGAGGAGCTCCCTGTGGATGCTCAGGTGTCGCTGCCACTGGGCCCGCGGTCACCCTCCCTTCCCACCGGGTCTCCCTTCCTTTAGTTTCTCTGCACCTCGAGGCGGGTGTGTCCTCATCCAGCGCGGTGACACAGGGCCTCAGCTTCTGCAGGGTCCCCTCATGGACAAGGTGGAGGGTTCCCGCCTGCCCACATGCTGTGCCAGCGCCTGCTTGGGCGGTTCCATCTGCCCCGCGAGCTGCCCCTCTTGGCCATCCTGGACTTCGAGGCCACCATGGGCCAAGACAGCCGTGTGGCTTCCTGTTGGTCACTCTGCGGACCAGACTCCAGTTCAGGCCTCCCAGTTTGCTGACCAGCTGGCTGGAAGCCTGACAGTGAAGCCATCAAGCCTGATGTCCAGAAGAGCAAAGGATGTTTCTAACTAAGCAGAAGGGAGCGCCACGTCATTTTAGGGCCAGGCTGTAGTGGGCATCCAGGAAAACAAAATCTTCTTTTGTACTCTTGTCATGCTTAAAACAAGGCTTTGGACTCTGTGCAGATGTGGCATGGGACAAGACAGGCCCCTCCCGCAGGGGTTGGGAGGCCAGCCTTTCCTCCTCTGGAGAGAATGGCCTGAGCTGTGCTATGGGCAGGCCAACTGATGCATACAGTAGCAGGGCATCACTTTGGATCTCTTGTTGTTTCTATTAAACTTGAACTGAGAAAAGAGAAAAAAAAAAAAAAGGATGTTCCCCATCATTTGGTCTCAGAGGAATTATGACAAGGAGCCAACTCATAACAGACACAGGCAAGAAGCATGAGCAAGTGCCCAACCAGCTCCTCTAATTATGCAAGTCCATTTCTTGTAATTCATATGTATTTTTCAATCATAGGTATGTATATATATATATATATATATATATATATTCATACTTCACAGTTAAACCCCCAGTGTTGCACTCCTTATGGGCCCTCTCACCACTTTACTTTAGAGCAGTGGTGCACACTCAGAACTGGAATAGAGGTATTAGGGCTTCAAAGAAAACAATGCCAACCCTCCATACTGGGGTTTTAGACAGACCAGGACACAACCCAGATCTTCCACAACCCAGAGGAAGGTGGAAGTGCATTGTGAAGACAAGTGTGTATTCACAGCCCCCCTGGCAGAGGGGCAAGATTCATAATTTGGTTTTGCTTTTTATTTATTTTTTAAAGATTTTTTATTTACTTATTAGAGACAGAGAGAGAGAGCGAGAGAGAGGCAGAGACACAGGCAGAAGGAGAAGCAGGCTCCATGCAGGGAGCCCGATGCGGGACTGCATCCTGGGTCTCCAGGATCATGCCCTGGGCTGAAGGCAGCGCTAAACCGCTAAGCCACCATGGCTGTCCTGGTTTTGCTTTTTAAACTAAATTTTAATTATGCTGAGTGAAATAAGTCAATCGGAGAAAGACAATTATCATACAGTCTCACTCATATGTGGAATATAAGAAATAGTGAAAGGGACTATAAGGGAAAGGAGGGAAATTGGGGGGAAATTAGAGAGGAAGACAAACCATGAAAGACTCCTAACTCTGGGAAATAGCAAAGGGTTGCAGAAGGGGAGGTGGGTGGTATCATCTCCTCCACTCACAGAACCTTCCATCCAGCAAGTCTCAGAAACCCAATCCTCCTTGGTTGTCCTACATCTCTACCCTCTCTTTACCTCCTGTAACTTTCTGTCATCCAAAATAACAACCTGTGTGCCCCCCACTTCCATTTAGAGTAATCCAGAGGGAATGTTATCTTTTACTTCTCTCATGAAAAATCTGTAAATATTTATTTTTAGTTTTCAATCTAGGGGTTAAGAATCAAAATAATTTGTATACTAAGTGAAATAAGTCTGACAGAGAAAGATAAATACCATATGATTTCACTTACATATGGAATCTAAAAACCAAACAAAAAACCCAGGCTCTTAAATACAGAGGACAAACTGGTGGTTGCCAGAGGGGAGGCAGGTGTAGAGGAATGGGCAAAAGGTACCAAAAAAAATTAAGATAGCTTTGGTTGGAAGGATGGAAGTACACAATGTGGGCTTTGGGGCTGCAAACAATGTATTCTTTCTTTATCTGGGTGGTAATTATACAAAGGAGTTCACTTACTGATAATTCATTGAGCTGTACATTTATGATGTATGTGCTTATCTCCTATACTTCAGTCTTTTAAAGTTTAAGAAAATCCAAATGTGGGGCACCTGGCTGGTTCAGTCAGCTAATTATCTGCCTTCAGCTCAGGTCATGATCTCAGGGTCCTGGGTTGGAGTCCCATGTTGGGCTCCCTGCTCAGCAGGGAGTCTGCTTCTCCCTCTGCCCCTCCCCTCACTTGTGCTCTCTAAATAAATAAATTAATTAATTAAATGTAAATAAATTTATTATAAAACAAATAAAATAAGCATATAAATAAATTTAAATAAACAAATAACATTTTAAAGAAAGAGAAAAAAAGAAAATCCAAATACTAAAATGGTATACAGTTAAAAAATAAAAAAAACTTCCCACTCATACACTCTATGCCCCATTTCCCTTCCCTGGGCGAATAGCATATTTAGAGCTCCCTCCAGTACCTTGTAATCATTGATAGTCTTTAGTGCTATTCCACTTCTCCTTCCAGGCACACGGTCTCATTGCATTCCCCCGCCCTCCTGAGGCTGGATGGGGTTATGTGACTAGTTCTAGCCAGTAAGTTGTAAGAAATGACATGTGTCACTTCTGGGCCACGGTGTTCAATTGCTGGAATAAACTTCTTTTATTCTCCTGCTACAGTGACATGCAGTTTTTTAGTTAGTGTTCCCCATCCTTTGGTCTCAGAGGGATTATGACAAGGAACCAATTCATAACAGACATGGGCAAGAGGCATGAGCAAGAAATAAATGTTTGATGTTTTAAGCCACTGAGATTTAGAGATTCTTTGGTAGTACAGTGATTCATAGTGATACTTCCTGGGAGGGCAGTGTGTGTGTGTGTGTGTGTGTGTGTGTGTGTGGTCTGTACATCTCTGGAGAGTATACCAAGACAAGATAGTTGAAGTAGAAACAGAAATATGAAGAGAAATACACATGTAGTTCATGTATCTGTTAAGGTATTTTCAGCTTTATGTATATAAACCCAAACTGGAGATTTCTTCCACAATAAGACTATTGCTAATATAAGAGAAGTATGGTGATTCCAGGACTGGCTAGTTCAGCTGCTCTACTATGTTGTCCAAGATCCAGATTTGGGGCACCTGGGTGGCTCAGTGGTTGAGCATCTGCCTTTGGCTCAGGTTGTGATCCCAGGGTCCTGGGATCAAGCCCCTCATCAGATTCCCCAGAGGGAACCTGCTTCTCCCTCTGCCTATGTCTCTGCCTCAAACTCTCTCTCTCTCTCTCTCACACACACACACACATATACAGATACACACACAGAGAGAAACAAATAAGAGACCACTCAACAAAATGCTGAGAATGACAAAAGAAGCAGATGGAGGCTATTCAGGATATTATCATTTTAGCAATTCTGTGATGGTGATTTGAAGTCTCTTTTCATGGCCAGTGTATTTGTTGTTAAAGCTTTTAACACTATATAAAGTGTTCTTTTGTTGGGTGACCACAAAATCAAGGTGGACCTTGTGACAGCCAAGAATAAAGACAGGTGATGGAATGACGTTTGCTCTTTCGCAGTACCTTGACTTTGCCTAATGCTGAGCTCTGTAGTTTTGAGCAAGTTACTAACATCTCTAAAGCTCACTCTTCTTCTCCTTCCTATAAAGGGATTAACAGTTGTACCTTCATCACAGATCTGCTATGAGGCATAAGTGAATTAATACAAAGAAAGTGCTTAAACAGTTTCTGGCACATAGTAAATGCTATAGAACCAGTAGCTATTATCATTATAATAGGGCTTTGGGGAAAATTAAATAAGTTAATGCATGTAAAGGATTTAGAATAATGTCTGACATGTAGTAAGTACTCAATAAATCTTTGCTGCTGCTACTACTGCTATTATTATTATAGCTTTAAATAAGATTGCAGAAGTTAAAGAGGGTAAAATATAAGAGTCAATCCTTTAAAATGAATTTATCAGTAGGAAGTACTGTTGTCATCTTAATTATCATGATTGATAATAAATTTTCACTCAACACCTCTCTGTTTGCTACAGAGTAAGCTAATCAAAAGAAGTCATCATCCCAAATATGCTCTTGCAACTTTCTAAGATACCTGAATTGTGCAAACCATCTCTTTAAAAACTTCCTATAAAAAAAACAAAACTACCCAAGAAATGTTTAATTGATGCCTACTGCCATCAGCATATTTGCAGACACTTTGCATTATCTTACTGTTTAAAAAATAAAGCACAGAAACAGTACCATTTGGGCTGATCATACAGATTATAGCTTTGGAATTATACCACGCATTGTTTAGTGTCAAGTCCTAATATCTGTTGGTTCGAGAAGGCTCTGTGGGTCAGAAAACACTGAAGGAAACAAAGAAATGTGCATTTAATAAGTGCTTTTTGTGTGATGGTTACTTCCATGTTATTTTATCTAATCCACACCACAGCCCTGTATTGTGATACTATTATCTCCATCTTTCCAGGTGAGGGAGTTGAAAAATAGAAGTTAGATGACCTAGGGATATCTGGGTGGCTCAGTGGTTGAGTGTCTGCTTTCAGCTCAGTGTGTGATCCTAGGGTCCTGGGATCAAGTCTCACATCAGGCTCCCTGTGAGGAGCCTGCTTCTCCCTCTGCCTGTGTCTCTGCCTCTTGCTCTGTGTCTCTCATGAATAAATAAATAAATAAAAATTTAAAAAAAAAGAAGTTGGGCAGCCCAGGTGGCTCAGCGGTTTAGTGCGAACTTCAGCCCAGGGCGTGATCCTGGAGACCGGAGATCGAGTCCCACGTCAGGCTCCCTGCATGGAGCCGGCTTCTCCTTCTGCCTGTGTCTCTGCCTCTCTCTCTCTGTATGTGTCTCTCATGAATAAATAAATAAAACATTTTAAAAAGAAGTTACATGACTTAAAAAGAGCATGAACCAGGAATTGGACAATCGAAGACCAGAGAACACAGGGATATTCCAGGAGACAGGGATGGATATTGTACCCAGCTGCCTCTGAGGGGTTACAACTCCCTGCTATGCTAGAAAAGCTTGGCATTTAGCAAACAACTCCAAACTGTGAGACAGTGTCTAAAAATGCATTGACAGGAGCAGATGTGCATTTCCTGTTCTTGAATATGATTCTGAGTGGGCATTAATAAATGCTAACAAGCATAGCTTACAGGTGTAAAACTAATAATAGAGTTGGATCCGATTAGGAAAATAAAACCAGAGCTCTCAGTGTTCTTGTGTCCACCCAGAGACAGCTTAAAAAAGGAAGTGGGGGGAGATCCTACCATCTTATCACCAAAAAAGCATTCATTAACCAACTAATGGAACTTAAAACAGTATATTGTCATCTAAGGAATAAACAGGTACAACAAACAAATAGAAACGGAAACATTTTGGAGTGCCTGAGTGGCTCAGTGTGTGGGTTAAACGACTGACTTTTGATTTTGGCTCAGGTCATGATCTCAGGGTCGTGAGAGTGAGCCCCACGTGGGGCTCCATGCTCAGCGGGGAGTCTGCTTGAGATTCTCTCTCCCTCTGCCCCTCCTCCCCCCTCTCTAAAGTAAATAAATAAACCTTTAAAACAACAACAACAACGGAAACATTTTCTGAGCACTCTGATGTGTTTGCCTGGCTAAGATTGAGAGACATTGTCCCATGGAGCATTGTGGTAGAAAGTAGCAGTGAACAAGTACCAACCGTGAAATGACCTCTTATAATGTGATTTTGTTTTTCTTTTGTTGTTGTTGTTGTTGTTAACTTCTTATTTTGAAATAATTCGAGATTTAAAAGTGTTTGAAAAATAGCATGGAAAGTTCACATAATACCTTTGACCCTGCTTCCTCCAATGTCGACAAATTGTAAAACTATAGCACGCTGTCAAAACCAGGAGACTAACCTTAGTACATTGCTTTAACAACAAACTTGATTCCAGTTTCATGTGCTTTTACATAACAAAAAAAAAAAATCTTCAGGGACAGAAAGTTGTGGAGAAGATGCAGAAATGAAACTCTGTGTATTGGGGCGGGGGGAGTGTGTTTCAGTGTTTGAAATGGTCACTTTAATGCACTGATTTTTCAACCCTTCCTTGAAAAATTGTCTTAATATATTTATTATATTGCTCAATTAAAAAAACTTAAATTGCCAGTATTCTTCTCTCTTCAGTAGGCACTTTCCCAGGGAAATAGGGTTGTTAAATTTAGCAAAATTATAATGCAGGATATGTAGTTAAATTTGAATTTCAGATATGCAGGGAAGTTTTTTTTAGCATTACTGTGCCCCATGCAATATTTGGGGCATACTTATGTTTAAAAATTATTTTGGTTTCTTTGATGTTCAAATTTAACTGGGCTTCCTGTATTTTAACTGGCAATCCTACAGGAAAAGAACGTAAATCTGGAGACTGTTGCTTAATGTACTGCACCAGGGAAGAGGGCTGGCAGGATGCCATCAGGTAAGAATATGCAAAAATTATGTCTCCAACATTCCTAACCATGTTGCGTTAGAGAATTTCTCTATCAGAGGATAGGAAGTAGCTGCAGGGAAAGGAAATACCACTAAGCTATTTCAGAAGCTATTTACAGTTATTTCAGAAAACTGTTTACTGCAGCTGTTACCTGAGACTCATCCACCTCAAGCAGACCTGGTATGTGGGGAGGGGTACAAAGGGGTAAAATGGGGGGGGTGAGTGAGACAGGTGGGCGGTTAAGCATAGGGAGCCTGGAAACACAAAGGGAGAAGTAAATACCCTCAGTACTCGAAGGAACAGAAAGAGACTGGCCCTTTCCCCACATTGCCCTTAAAAGAAATAAAACTGTAGACCCATTATTGTGGTAATAAAACTGAAAATATGCCTGTCCAGGCCAGTGCCAGTTTCCTATGACTGCCTCTAGGGCCAATCTATAGTCCTAAACAGACTGCTCAAGATCTGTTTCCAGTGAGCTTGCTGCATGCCTAGTTCCAACATAAAATTTCTAGAATCCGAAGCAGTAATTTAGGAAACACCATAAAAAGCATCCTGAGGCTTTCACCAATGGAAACCCCATAATCTGACAAGTCTACTCTGCCTGGGAAATGTTGGCTGCTGCTTTACATAAACTCTGTCACCAGCAATGTACAGAGTCTCCAGATGGGTGGCTGGGGTCTCTTCCCTTCCCACCCCAGTCCCCTGCCCAGCCCCTCGACTGCACCCCACAACACACACACCCTGGTTGAGAGCAGCTGGTCAAGCTCAGAAACTGACCACAGTGCCCTAGAAGGGACCTGAGTACCACCTCCTCAGTACCTCAGTACCAGCTGCTGCTACCACCTGAGAACTGCACATCATTAGAGCACTACGCTCTTTAGGGTGTTTTTAATTTCAAACAAGTATTTTCCTCAGTGTGCCGCTGTTTATCATTTCTCTTTATAAATCCTGTTTTCCCACCTGCTTCTGCTAGTTCCCTTGGAAGCCCTAACTTTTGAGTGATTTGATCCACTATACATGTTGATGTGTGATGATGATGCACGCAGACCAGGTCCGAGGACCCAGAGAGGGTCCCCCAGGACCAGCCAAGAGAGTCCTTAGCTACACACAGAATGGAAATCAAACACAAGCCAGTGGGACGTGGGAGTAGATTTTATTGAAGGCATAAAGAGAGTGCAGATACTGACAGTGTCTGTGAGACAGAAAGGAAAGGAGAGAACATCTCAGCTTTGCTTGGGGTCTCAGGTTTTTATTAAGGATTGTGATCTGGTCTGCATGTCCTTTCAGGCATCCAGGAATCAGTTAGAACAAGGGGTCCAGGTGTCCACCAGAAGTCACTTATTCCTTGGAGCCAGGGGTCTTGGTGTCAAGGTGTCTAGCATTGGTGGTCTGGAATATGCACATGATGGCTCTGTCCCATCATTCTTCCCTGGTCCTTCCTTCAATATTATCTGATGTGCTGGAAGATTAAATCACTAACTCCTTGTCCCTTACAAGGAAGACATATTCTCTTTGCCCTGTGAGGCATGTGTAAAGTGGGGGTGCATGTCCTCAAAAGAATAGAAGCAGGAAAAGGAGCAAAAAGCAGATTTTTATGGAGCCCTTCAGCATCTCTGTCTCATTGACATCTACCCCTCAGAATAGTCCTTGAAAAGCATTCCTACCATGGAGAGGCTCCCAAGGCATTGTGGGTGGTAGAAAGAACATAAGAGCTTGAGACAGAAAACCTGAACTGTAGCACATCTCTCTCACTTCCTACATGACCCAGAACAGTTATTTAATGAACCTCTTCAGACTTCCTGTCTGTCAAAATGAATACAGTTCTTCTGGCTTACCTCACAGCTTTGTTACATGGAAGAAATGGAAGGAAATGAGAGTTGTTTGTAAACTATACATCTGCTGTGCCAGTAATAGCAATCATTTCTCAGTATCCACCATGTGCTAGGCTTTGAGTTTAGGTACTTATCTGCTGAATTCTCACAGTAGCCTCACATGGTAAATACTATCATTCTCATCTTATAGATGATCATACTGAGGCACAGAGAGCTTAAGTATCTTGCCAAAGCATCATTCCAATAGTAAATGGTGGTCTTGGGATTTGAACCCAAGTCATCTGGCAGTCATGCCTACTTACCACTCTGCTGAGCTACTTCCTGGTGTAATTAATGGATAAAAGTCAATGTTAGAAATTGAGGATGAAGATACGCTTGCCCTGGCTTCACTGGTCTTATCACTTTGGGGTCTCTCGTACGACCCTTTCCTTCTGTGCCCATAACTGTAGGTCCCATGTGAGGGTGACTTGGAGGAATCAGAACTACTCACTACTTACTAGGTCTTGTCTGTGTCTACATGTTACATTTCAGGCTAACAGTATATCCCAAATTGCATACTACTGAGGTGTGATGTAATAGTCCTGCTTTTCTAAGACTGACAACAAAGCAGAAACAACTGAAGACATCTATGGCTGTGAAACCTCAGACATGCCATTGGTAGCTCAGTATAGCGTGGGATTTCTTAAATGTCCATCTAAAATACAGACACATTCTTAAGGAAAAGAATTCTTGGGATGGCTGGGTGGCTCAGCGGTTGAGCATCTGCCTTTGGCTCAGGGCATGATCCTGGAGTCCCAAGATCAAGTCCCACATCAGGCTTCCTGCACAGAGCCTGCTTCTCCCTCTGCCTGTGTCTCTGCCTCTCTTTCTGTCTCTCATGAATAAATAAAATCTTTTTTTAAAAAAGTATTCTCATGGATATTGAAGATCACTTGAAAGCCCAGTATGAGAAACGCCAATGTGTGCTAGAGAAAATGTTGAACCTGCACTTGGGAAATCCAGATTTTCATCCTATCATTGCCGTGACCCAGCCAGGACATTATTGCTGCCCCAAACTATAAAATGAGATAGGCCAAATCAGTGCTCCCAGAGACCAAAGGCCTAGTGGGGGTGGGCAGGTGACCTAAATGAGCATCCAGACCTGGTGAAAGGAAATAGTGAGTAGCAACAACCTCAATTCACTATGGCTGTGAGGGATTGCAGGCCCTGTCTGTCCTCATCTTCTGAGTTTTTAAGAGGAGCCTGACATTCATGACTTCATATAAAAATCTATTGATTCTAAGTTTGGGAATGAGTATAACAATGTTTAAAGTGTTGAGGAACCAAACAAAAAGCACCTCCACGAGCCAGAACCATAGCTCAAAAATGAGGTCGAGATTCTGAACAAGATCAAGGGTTTTCAAGCTGCTTCCACCAAAAAGTTCACAGAGCTTTTGTGAGGGTTCTATGGGTGTCGGGGGAAGCCAACTCTTCTCCCATTCCAACCAGAACAGCCCTATCTGCTTTTCTAGTAACATTCCATAGATTTATTTTAAGGATACTTCCACTGCTAACAACTAAAATAGTTGATATTTAAGGGTGCTCATCTGTAACTTGAATGGTAGATGGTGGGTGTAAATAGGAAAGTCTTTACGCAGGTGCCTGGGTAGCTCAGTCAGTTGAGCATCTGATTCTTGATTTTGTCTCAGGCCATGATCTAGTTGTCATAGGATCAAGCCCTGCATCATTCCCACACTTGGTGGGGAGCCTGTTTGAGACTCTCTCCCTCTCCTTCTGCCCCTCTCTCACCTCTCCCTCTCTCTCTCTCATAAATAAATAAATCTAAAAAAAAAGAAAGAAAAAAAGAAGAAAGAAAGAAAGAAAGAAAGAAAGAAAGAAAGAAAGAAAAGTCTTTACGTGTACTTTAAGAAAAAAAAAAATCTTCAATGGGTCCAGACAGCCGGAACAAGAAGGTGTCATCCCTTTCAGAGGCAGCAACTCACTGCTTATGCTTCTGGACAAACTGTTTGGGTGGACAGTGTTACTAGGCACCTCTGTATTTCATCACAACTGAAGTGTTAGAAAAGGCTGGCTCTAAAGAAATACGAAGTTGAGCCAGCCAGCTTATTTCGGTCCCAGTCAGGTTCTTTGAGCTTATTTAGCAGCAAATGGTGGTGGTGTTAACTTTCCCAAAAATGGCTCCCTAAAAAGCGATTAGTCTTGACAGCAATTTCCCCCCTGCTTCTAAAGCTCTTCTTAGACCTTTTAACTGCCCATGTGTTTACTCTGTGGAGGAAGAAGCTGGCATGTTCAGGAATGCATGCAGCAGAGAAGCTAGAAGTAACACAACAATGTAAGAGTCCAGGAGCCTCCCCTGGAAACGTGGGAGGGAGTTTTTGCCACATTCGCACAGTTGAAAGGATGTAGAGTGTTGACAATACTGGCAGCCCCAACAGATAGAAACTGCTGTTTGGGTATGGCAGAGAACCAGTGTGTGTCTGTGTGAGTGTGTAAGCTACAGACTTGGCTACCTTTACTCTCAGTGACAATTCAAGTGGCTCTGCAGTTGTTTTTACCACATTATCAAACCCCTAACCTAAGGGAATGGGATTATTTACAACAGTCTAAGGGAACCAAAGTGAATGGAAGAGAATACAAACGAAGGAAAGAAATCAAAGATAGGATCAGAAAGATCTCTGGAACATTGCAATGTGCTGAGCTTAATAAGTTTCTCAAAGGGAAGTAGCCAGAAGGCCCATCATAGAGGGTATAGAACTGAAATTAAAACCATTTCATGATATTTCATTTAAAATGGGTTTTATGTTGAGTGTGGGAGTAGATATTAAAGGACTCTGTGATGTTTTCCCAAACCTGCACATGTCTCTAACCCTCATACCCACAAATCTGAAAAATCTCAATCAGTGAGATTTCCAGGATTCACTGCACTTCCACAGTACTACATCCTTCCCGAAGATGTGTTGACTCCCTGAATCCTTCAGTTTGTATCCAACTGTCCCATGCCTGGCATAACACCATTCCAGCACTGGGCTGGTCCTCTATACTTTAGTATCTTTCTGTCTGTTTGGCTAAATTGAAGTCTACAAGCTTTAGGGTGGCACCAATATCATCAACTTTCCTGGAGGTCTGACTAGATCATGCTTTTTATTCAGAGGAGCTCATATGGATTTGGGAATAGAAACATTACAATAATGTCTTTGATAATGTTCTGTACAGAAATCCTCTCCCACACTGTCACACACTTTCCATTCTCAAAGGCTTTGAGACTTCTGTGCTTCTAAATGAGATCAGTGGCATGACCTTTCTTTGCTTTTGATGCAAACCCATAATTCCAGATGGCCTACAAAAGCAGGAGGTATGCCTCTCCTTTCTGTCCTATATGTTTGGGATGACACGAAAGAAGCACTTGTAACAAGTGCACCACTAGGGTGTCATGAACCAGAGCTCAAATGTGAGAAACATCAGTGGCTATGCTAACTCAACCCTCATCTCTTCTGAGTTTCTAGACATGTGTATTTTAAGTATAAACCTAAGCACAGAAGTTGCTGAGAAAAGCACTATTATTTAGATGTTCACTGACAGGCCCTGTGTATCAGATGTTCTTCTGTCATTTCATCCAAATTTATGTTTTGACAGGTGCCATTTTATTCAGTTGGCAGGCCTTAATCTATTGTTTTTCTCTTTAGCCCTTTCTGAATTTCGTCCACAAGGTACAAATACCAAGCTGGTGTAATAGGTAGCTATGTCAGCCAGACGTGATCATCAAAAGACAAAATTAACCAGTTCTAGAAAAGATACTAGCAGTTCCTGCACAGGCTATTTTGTGGTATTTTATTTTATAAGGTGCTTTTAATTTAGTTTAATTCTTTAGTTAATCCTTTTTTCTTTCCTATTGTAAATTATTGATCTCAGCCTTGAAATGAGATTCAGATAAATACTTGGCAAAGCAGATTTGATGATCGGGTGTGTTTTACCAGAGGGGAGACCTCCATCATCTCTCTAAAAGCTCAGCGGGCCTCACTCAAGTGTTATTTAAGTAGCCTCTCTGGAGAATCACAACACTTACTCTCTCCTTGGCAGTAGTACCCTGAAAAGAATTCTATTTCTTTCTATGTCAGTATAAGGAAATGAATTTCATGGAAGATTATAGTTACTTGGACAATTCTTGGCCTCCTCACTTGATTTAAAATAAAGATAGTGGGTACATTTCATCAGCAGTCTCTCCAGAAAATAAAATTTTCTGAGTTTCTTTTCTAAGGGAGAATTTAGAGAACCTAGCACCTCCCTTCTCTATTTTTAAAAACTTTTCCTTTGCAAGAAGGTGCTGCCCTTTGCTTTCTTGCATCTGGTTACTTAATTTCTGTGTTTGAAGCTGACCCCCAAATCCCTAAGCTCCGATGTACCACATATGCCCTAATTGGCTCTCATAATCTTAAGGATGTTGGGATGAGGTCATGCCTGTGGAACTTGATGGACTTCAAATCTCTCAGACCATGTGCTTTCTATACATTTTCCCCTATCAATTGACCTCAACCTTTGCTCAAGATCTTTTGACAGGACTCTGTGAAGCCTGCCCACATTCTGTCCTTCTCTCTGGTTAACTTGCTTAGAACCAGGAATTTCTCTTCAAATGAGAACATAGGTAATTTCCTCGCCCTTGTAAACTTCGGTACACCTTCCTTACAAATCTCTGTCTTCCCAATGAACTTCTAATAAAAGAATTTGAAGGAACTTCCTAACATTCTCTGTGTCTGAAAAGCTAGAAAAGCCCCTTGAGAAAGAGTTCATCTTCATTCAATGTGGTACATAGCCAGGGGTGTGCTGCACAGACCCTCTTCCTGAAAGAAGTCAGTGATTCCTCGACTGTAGACAACCCCCTTGACTAAGGTCACTCCCCTGCCCACACACCTCATTGGCTGAAATGGGAGTATCAAGACCAACCAACTTTGGATGATTCTGAAGGGCCATTCTAGCTCCAGCACTCCCAGTGAGCTATGACTGCTGAGAGGCCTGCATTGCAATCAGCTTCTCTCTCTGCCCACAGCAGCTTCCTCCCAGATACCAATCCCAGAGCAAGTTCCTAATGCATTATTTCTGAAGTACCAGAAGTCGTTCAATAAATAGGTTTTCACTGGATCATAAGCCCCTTGAGGGCAGAGATGGAGCTAATTCAGGCCCAGCCTCTTGAATAGTACCTGGCAGTATTGAATGTACCCTAATGACACATGACAAAATAAATGGGAATCAAATTGCAGGAGAATAGAAAGCATGATGGACCCTGAGCTCTGCCAGTAGTCCCCCACAAGACTGTTGGAAGCTTTGTTGGGTCTCTGCTTCCTCAGAGGTAAAATGAGGAACTTTAACTGGGTCATGTGTACAATTCATCCTAGCTTTAAAGTTTAGCAATTTTGTGGATATGACAAATGTTTAGGCACAGAGATGGATAGAATGGATCAGAGTTACCTCTAATTCATCTCTCTCCCTCTGTCTCTCTGTCTCTCTCTGTCTCTCTCTCTCCTTCACACAATGACCAATAAATACTAACTTCACTTGCAGGAGAGGGAAAGGAGAGTCCCAAGAGTCAACAACAGAGCTTCATCCTCTATCACAGCACCTTTCAACCAGACTACCTTATTCCTTAGGTCATGTTAGTCAGAAAGGGGCAGAAGCCCTAACCAGAACTTAGGTGTTCTGGCCAAATTTACTAGCCAAAAGGAAATGTGAATAACACTGAAGGCTTAGGAAGCTTCAAAAAGAAAGGATGCTATTCTCATTTCAGTAAAGACAATTAACTTTGAAGATGAGTTTTGTTCATTAGTTCAGAATCATAAATATTTTCATATTTTTGTTTTGTCCTAGCTAAATTCCTATACTGGTAAATCTAGTAATTTCTGGTCACGTAATATGGATATAAAAGACTTAAGAGTTAGGCAGACTTTTGATAGAGATTGTCATAAAAATACTCACTGGACTTGAGAAAAGAGTGGAGTATCTCAGTGAGGCCCTTAACAAAGAGATAGAGAATATAAAAAAGAACCAATCAGAGATGAAGAGCTCAATAACTGAAATTAAAAGTAAATTAAAGGGACTGAATAGTAGACTATAGGAAGCAGAACACATCAGCAACCTGGAGGACAGTAAGGGGAAACAATCAAGTTGAACAGAAGAAAGGAAAAAGGAAAATAAAAAAATTAAAATAGACTTAGGGAACTCAACAATACCATCAAGCATAACAACATTTACATTATCGGGATCCCATAAGGAGAAGAGAGAGAGAAGAGACAGAAAATTTTGAAATTGAAGAAATAATACCTGAAAACTTCCTGAATCTGGGAAATGAAACAGAAATCTAGATCAAGGAGGCACAGGGAGCCCCCAACAAAATCAACCCAAGGAGGTCTGCACTAAGACACATAATAATTAAAATAGCAAAACGTAGTGATAAAGAGTTTTTAAAGCAGCAAGAGAAAAGAAAATAGTTACATACAAGGGAAACTCCATAAGGTTATCAGCTGATTTTTCAGCAGAAATTTTGCAGGCCAGAAAAAAGTGTCATGTTTAAAAACAAACAAACAAACAAAAACAACCCTCTACAACTAAGAATATTCTATCCAGCAAGGCTGTCATTCAGAACAGAAGAAGAAATAATTTCCCAAAGTTAAAGGAATTCATCACCACTAAACCAGCCCTAAAAGAAACATTAAAGGGGACTCTTTGGGTGGAAAGGAAAGACCATAAACAGGAGTAAGAAAAGTAGGAAGCACAAATGCAATAAAATTAAGTATATCTATAAAAATAAGCCAAGGGATTCACAAAATAAAAATATGTAAATCATGATGTTCTATACCTAAAATGTGTTTTGGGAGTGGGGGGGGGGGCAGTAAAATTTTCCTTTTAAAATGGGTTCAAATTTACATGACCATCAAATTAATATAGATTGTTGCATGCATAAGATGTTATAAATAAACCTAACGGCAACCACAAATTTTTTAAAATGGTAATAGATATGTAAAAAATAAAAGGAATCCTGCATATCACTAAATAAAGCCAGCAAACCATGAGAGAAGAGAGAAAGAAGGGAACAGAGAAGAGCTATAAAAACACCTGTAAAACAAGCAACAAAGTGAGAACGAAATAGATGATTTGAACAGACTGATTACAAGCAATGAAATTGAATCAGTAATCAAAAAATTCCAACATATAGAAGTCCAGGACCAGATGGCTTCACAGGTGAATGCTACCAAACATTTAAAGAAGAGTTAATATTAATATTCAAGTAAATACTAAAGAAGAGTTAATAATATGCTCAGGGCAGCTCCGGTGGAGCAGCGGTTTAGCGCCGCCTGCAGCCTGGGGTGTGATCCTGGAGACGCAGGATTGAGTCCCACGTCAGGCTTCCTGTATGGAGCCTGCTTCTCCCTCTGCCTGTGTCTCTGCCTCTCTCTCTCTCTCTCTCTCTCTCTCTCTCTCTCTCTCTCTCTCTCTCTTTCTCTGTGTGTGTGTGTCTATGAATAAATAAAAAAATAAAAATAAATAATAATAATAATATGCTCAAACTATTCCAAAAAATAGAAGAGGAAGGATAGTTTCCCCATTCATTCTATGAGGCTACCATTACCCTGATATCAAAACTAGATAAAGACACTACAGAAAAAGAGAACTACAGAGCAGTATCTCTAATGAACATGGATGCAAGAACCCTCAACAAAATATTAGCAAACTGCATACAACAATATATTTTAAAAGCATTCACTACAATCAATAGGATTTATTCTAAGGATGTAGGGGTGATTCAAAACTCACAAATCAATGTGATACATCACATTAACAAGAGAAAGGATGAAAGGATATGATCATCCCAATAAATGCAGAGAAAGCATTTGACAAAGTACAATATCCATTCACGATAAAAACTCTCAATAATATAGGTTAAGAAGGAACATACCTCAACATAATAAAGGCCATATATGAAAAAAAACACAGCTAACATCATAGTCAATGGTGAAAAACTGACAGCTTTTCCTCTAAGATCAGGAATGAGACAAGGATATCCACTCATATGTATGTTATTCAATATACAACTGGAAGTGCTGGCCACATCAGCCAGACAAGAGAAAGAAATAAAAGGCATCTAAATTGGTAAAGAAAAGATAAAACTTTCACTATTTGCAGATGACATGGTACTATATACAGAAAACCCTAAAGACTCCACAAAAAAACTACTAGAACTGATAAATGAATTCAGTAAAGTCACAAAATACAAAATCAATATACAGAAATCTATTGCATTTCTAGACACTAATAATGAAGTAACAGAAAGAGACATTAACAAAATAATCCCATTTATAATTAAATCCAGACTAATAAAGTGCCTAGGAATAAACTTAACCAGGGCGATGAAAGACCTGTTAGCCAGAAACTATAAAACATTGATGAGGGGAACTTGGATGGCTCAATCAGTTGACCATCTGCCTTCAGCTCAGATCATGATCCCAGGGTCCTGGGATCGAGCCCCAAGTTGGACTCCCTACTCAGCAACAAGCCTGCTTCTCCTTCTCCCTCAGCCCCTCCCCACTTGTTTTCTCTCTCTCTCTCCCTCTCTCTCTCTCTCTCTCTCCCTCTCTTTCTCTCTCTCTCTCTCTCATAAAAAATAAAATCTCCAAAAAAATTGATGAAAGAAATTGAACATGACACAAACAAACAGAAAGATATTCCATGTTCATGGACTGGAAGAAAGAATATTGTTAAAAAGTCCATAGTACCAAGAGCAACCTACAGATTTAATGCAATCTCTATCAAAATACCAACAACATTTTTTCACTGAACTAGAACAAATAGTCCTAAAATTTGTTTGGAACCACAAAAGACCCCATATAGCCAAAGTAATCTTGGGAAAGAAGAACAAAGCTGCAGGTATCACAATCCCAAGATATACCAAAAAGCTGTAGTAATCAAAACAATATGGTACATTTTTGAAACCTCCCTCCACCTCTTGCTATCTGTGTGAGTTCAGATAAGTTAATCACCATCTAAGTTTTGACTTTTCTCACCTGTTAAAGAGGAGTGTAGGACTAATAATGACTGTATCTTATCTTATATAAAGTATCTAGCATATAAACATGTAAAGGAAAGATTTAATAGAAATTGGTCCTTATCATTAGCAAGCTAGGCCACAGTGAAATGGTTGATAACATAGAAACATCCTATCTCTGGCAATGTCACAAGATATCCCTATTTCCCACCACCCACTGCACCTCTAAGAGCTCTCAGCCATTGGAAAAGGTGAAAATACATTGGGACATCATAGCATGGCACTGAAATCACCTCCTGGAAGAGTCTGAGAGTTTCATTACTTAACTTTCTGGATTTATTAGTTGTTTTCCTTTTGTCATTTCATTGCTCTAAGCTTTGCTCTGCCAGTTTATTTCCAATGAATTACTCCCAACTGGGGTCATGTGGCAGACCCACTGGTGTAAGGAGACAACTGATCAACAGTGGGTCTTGGGGCTGGACTACAAGTACACCAAGCTTAAAGTGCCCCTTATTTTGGATTCCTAAAGGGGACCCTGAAGAATACTCTCTTACAATGAAGAAAATACTTCGTTGTAATTAATTGGTTCGTTACTGTGTTCCCAAAAGATGTAGTGACAAATATCAGGATATTTAATCTGAATTAAACCCCATTGTTTTCATTGGCCCAGCAGAATTGGCCTACTTTGTCAACTTATTCATCCGACAATTCCTTCTCTCAGTCTTCAAATTAAGACCCCCACTTGACAAGCAATTGCTTGCCAAGCCTTCTGCCTTTTACCTGTGTGACTTACAGTTTATATGTCTGTATAGCTTAATACTAACTGTACCAGGTATTGAACTAAAAACTTGACATGTTCCTCTTTGCCACATCCCTAGCAGGTAGTTACTGTTATTATCCTGACTTAACAAATGAGGAATCTGCACTTAGCCCAAGGACATGCAATTTAAGAAGCACAGTTGGGATTTAAATCTGGGCATAAAATCATAGTTCGGGGGCTTTCAACTTGTAGGGTTTCTGAAACTTTTTTGAGACTACCTCTCTCGTAGTCTGATGAAACATATGGACCCCTTCTCAAAATAATGTTTTTAAACTTAAAAAAGAGAAAGGAAGAGACAGATTTTAAAGGAAGCCATACTGAACTGTAATTATCAAAATAAAATATTTTTCATACAGTAATTTTATTAACACATTAAATAGCAACATGTAGAGGCAGATTTAATTACTTAAATTGTGCAATGATCACGGGTGTGAACAATATTTTGAGATAGCTGCAACAACCATAATGTGTTATAAAAGTATCACAGATTTCTACTGGTGACAAGTACTCCAAAAACTCCTGAGGATTGTTTCCTATACTCACAACTGAAGGAAATGCTAAATATTTCCTTAGAGGCTACTGAAAATAAAGATGTCATTTTCTTTCTTTTTTTAAAAGATTTTATTTATTTATTCATGAGAGACACACAGAAAGAGGCAGAGACACAGGCAGAGGGAGAAGCAGGCTCCATGCAGAGAGCCCGAAGGGACTCAATCTCAGTACTCCAGGATCACACCCTAGGCCAAAGGCAGACGCTCAACCGCTGAGCCACCCAGGCTTCCCAAAGATGTCATTTTTCTTCACTCTAAGTCTGTGGGCTCCCTGAAATCTCTCCATAGACCACACTAGAGTCTGTGGATTCCAAGTTAGGAACTCATAGAAATAGGCTGACTCTTAAAAATAATTTAACACCTTTGTCTCTGCATTATCTTCCATTCATTCAATATACATTTGTTGAGCACCTAGTATATACGAGGCATTGTGCTAAGTACTGGGTATACAAGCTTTGAATAAGATATTGTGCCTATCCCTATTCCCTACTAAGATAAATGTGTTAAACTGATAATACACATAACAATATGGTACCAAGATGTAAACAAATTATTGTGGATGTGCTTGTTTGGGATTTCTAAGTATAAACTATAGTCTGTTCTTTCCCTCTGGCTAAGCAGTCTAAAATAGACTTTGACAATTATGTTACTTTTCTCTCTCATTTCTCATAAATACCTTCCACTATGCACCCTTGCTAAATTTGGGGATTTTCCAATTAGTTGCTCTATTAGGGTCTGATTACCTAAAAACAGAAGATATTTCATGTGGGGAATTGGTCATGCAGATTATGGAAAAATTAAAAAGACAATAGAGAATAGTGAGGCAACTAAGAGATTAGAGAAGGAAACCCTTAACTCTGTGTTGGCTGGAAGAACAAAGGAAGGAGGTCATGTTACCAGAGCCCAGAGACTGGCATAGCGCACAGTCTGTCTATAGCTCTCGCTGTACAGATAAAAGTTGGGGAAAAGCAAGGGATGGTCCAAAGGCAAACATGTCCAAGATCATCATAGTTGCATTTGTTCTGACAGGGAGGGCCTGGAAGTATCCAGTCCCTTCTCCTAGATATATGACTTTTGTTAAATTGACTGAGACCTATATTCAGTGGTCTCCATAAGTATTAGCAAAGCACCAGACTGTGGCTTTTCTTCTTTGGGTCTATAAGAGGATTTCTGAAGCTTGTCAGTGCCTGTGAATTCTCCTTTTACTCTAGAACCTTAGCTACTACTACCTTTTTTGAATATCTGAAATAACCCACTATGGGGCAAGGTTCTCTTATGTTCTATACCTAAAGGATGTGTTCTCAGCAGGGGTGATATCACTCCCACGAGGGCAAAATTTGATTCTTGGAGGAAGGCAAAGGAATAGGTGAAAAACCTTAGATTTTACAATGCTTTTGGATCCTCCAAAGTTCAACTCCACCTGACAACATCTTATTCCTTAGCATTTAATTTCTCTTATCAAGGAGAAATTTAATTTTAAACATTCGATCATTGATTTTTTTTCTTCTCAGAGGGCAATAATGAAAAGCAGGGGAGGATAGCAAAACATTGCCCCAAAAGAGGAAGAGTACTAGGATGGAGCCCAGTGTCTGGCTCCTTGCTCAGCAGGGAGTCTGCTTCACCCTCCCTCTCCATAAGCCACTCCCTCTCCTTATGCTCTCCCACCCTCCCCCCTTCTCTTTCTCAAATAATAGATAAATTACTTTTTTTATAGAAGAAACTAGAAAGAAATAATGAAGGAATTAAAGGGGGGAATAAGTTTATGAAAATAAAAATCAAACACAAAACCCAAGTAAATCCAAAAGTTAGTTCTTTGAAAAGAATGACAAACACTTCCAAAACTGTAGATAAAAGAGAAATAATTTATAAGTGAATACTACATACAACTCTATGGCAAACATTTTAAAACCTAGAAAAAATAAATAATTTTCTAGCAAATTTGGGAAACTTAAGAAGAAGAAAGCTTGAATAAACCAGTTACTATAACAGATATTGGAAAGTAATTAGAGTCTACCGCTGGACAAAATACCAGAACCAGATGGCTTCACAGCTGAGTTTTATCTAACCTCTAAAGAACAAATTATTCCAATGTTATTTAAAATATTCCAATCATTGGAAAAAGATGAAACTCCAATTTACTTTATAAAGATAGGATAACTTTCATACCAAATCTAGAATAAAATTTTGGATCAATCTCAGATGTTATAGAAATTTATAAGTTCTGAATAAAACTGAAACAAAATCCAGCAACATGTCAAAGAAATAATGCATTATAAAAAAGCAGAGCAAATTTAAAAAACCTTGAGAATAATAAAGCAGAACTTACATAAAGTGCAAATGAGTTCCAGGAATATTGCTAATATAATCTATTAAATGAGCAATTGGGGGGAAAAATCAGATGTTAAAGGTCTCCTGATGAAATCTATTGCTTAACCTTTATTAAAAAATCAAAGTAAGATTTCTCTCCCTGCTAGAGGATGGCTACAGGGAGCCTGGCACCTCTGCCTATAGGATTAAAAGCAGCCAAAATGCAAGACAAAAACTATTAATTTGCCAGTCTTTTTTTGAAAGGAGTGGCACTCATGAACAGTTCTGATGGTACATTGGGGTAAAGGCTAATAATTCTTTGTTAATTCGTAGATCATTTACTAAAAACCTAATGTGTGCTAAATGCAGAGCTAGGTACTAAGGAAACAAAGATAAAAAATATGACCACAAGAAAAGTAAGACTGAAATAGAAGGAAATGACTTACATATAATAAAGACTAACAAAAAAATAAAACTGAAGACTATTATAAACGACGAAACACTGTAGCAATTTCTATTAAAGTCAGAAACTAGACTGCTATATCATTGCCATTTTTATTTAACATTGTCTTGGAAGTTTTAACAGTTGAAACAAGAGTAAAAAGTGGAATAACTGATGTAAACATTGCAAAAGAAGAGGTAGAAGTAGAATATCCAAGAGATCCTGTTACAAAAATAAAATTATTTGACTTAAGAGCTCTAGGCAAAGTGGCTGAATAAAAGATAGGTATACAAAGAAATAATTTTATCCCATAAATAAGCCTAAAAGTGAATATGAAAGAAGTTCCTTTCACAATAGTGATAAATGTTACAAAATGCTTAGGAATAAATAGTAATTTTAAAAAGCAGAGCATAGGAAATTATAAATGTCTTAATGAAGGATACAAACTAAAATCTTCACAAACGGAATATTTGGATAGAAACACATATCATGAGTTTGGATGGAAAAGAATGTAATATCACAAAAATCTCAATCCCCCTAAACTAATATATAAATTTAATGAAACTCCATTCCACTGAGAGTTCTTTCATGGCACAAGGAAGAAGACGATGAAAGGAGAATTGAACAAATGATTTTAGAGTTTATACCAGTGGGTAAGTATCCAAGAATAACCAAGAAAAGTATGAAAAATAAGATTAACGAAAGGCACCAGGGAGACATGCTTCAACAGTTAAAATAACACACCATTATGTGCTTTGATAAAATGTTATTGGCATAGGATAGACATCAAAATGCAATAGCATAGACAATCCAGTTACATATGAGAATAATTTTATTATAAAGATATTATTTTCATGTAAGTGGGGAAAGAGTGAGTTACTTAATAAATGGTGGTGATATAGTTATCTGACTGAAAGAAAATAAAATTGGACCTTCATCTTATACAATATATAGAAAGAAATTCCAGGTGACTAAAAGACTAAAATGTCTTTAATTAAGAAAAGAATACATAAAAATATTTGAGAGACAACATGGGGACAAGACTGGAAAAACAGACATGAACTAAATAGACATTTTATCATATATAAATTTAAAAGTTTTATAGCTAAAAAATATAAAGTCAATAAGTTTGGAAAAATGCAATGCAGAGAACATATAGGTATTAATTTTAATATACAAAAATCTCTTTCAAGTTGATAGAAATTTTAAAAATTAGGCAAAGGATACAAAAGACCATTCATAAGAAGGTAAATTCAAATGGTCAACATTTGAAAGATGTTCCAACATATGGAAAGATGAAACTCACTAACTATTGAGAAAATGCAAATTAAAGTAATAGTAAGATTTCATTTTACACCAAACAGAATGACAAATATTTTCAAGTATTATAACACCAATTTCTGGCAAAAATGCCATGAAAAATGTGAACTTTTGAAATGTTTCAACCTTTTGAGAAAGCATCTGACAATATCTATTGCATTTTAATACACAGAAGCACACCCCTTTGAATATTTAAAGAGGAGAAAACAGAAAACCACATATTTAATGATAAAACATTGAGAGGATTCTCTTTGATATTAATAAAAATGAGAAGAATTTCTAATAATACTTGTTTAATTTAACATTATAATAGGTCCTAGCCAAAGTAGTAAGACATGTAAAATAAGAAAAAGTTAGAATTGTCAGAGAAGATTAGCATTATTTGTAGATAACAAAATTGTAGGTCTAGAAAAGTCGAAAGAATCCACAGAGAAATTACAGAAATTAGGGAGTTTATATCCTTGATACAAGGCAAATATATAATCACATTTCTAAATACAAGCCACCAAATAGAAAATAAACAATTTTTATTGTATTTATAATAGTATCAAAAATACCAGATGTCAAGGAATAATCTATCAGAAAATATGCAAGATAATTATGGAGAAAACTATAAAAATATTGAGAGAACTTAAAAATTGCACAAATGGAGAGACATACTATTTTCATGGATTAGAATACTCATGCCAATTTTCTCCTGTTCAAGAGATTTAGTGTGATTGCCATCAAAATTCCAAAAAATATTTTTTTCATGGAACTTGGCAAGTTGGTTCTAAAATGTATTTTAAAAATACAAGAATAGTATAATAGTATTTGGCAAGAATAATTAAAACCCTCCTGAAGAACAGGGTGAGAGCTCTACCAGATATCATAAATTTTTATAAACTCATAAATACTGAGAGATTATAGTACTGGCATAGAGATAGATAAATAGACTAGTGGAATAGAAGAGAGACCCTGGAAACAGGCTTTTGCACTATAACTCATTATAAAGTTATAAGTTTTTTCCTCAAAAGAAGAATTGTTACTTGTCTAGAGGGATGTGACTTTGTTTAAAACCCAAGTGTCCTCCACAGTAATTCTCCTAACAGATTTTCAAAAAAATCTGTCCAAAAAACCCATAACTATATTTTCCACCACAAGCACCTTGAGCATCACTGGATCTTCTAGTCATAAGGGCCAAAGAAGAAAATTGCCTGTAATGATGCCTAGACAGGTTGGAGAAATTTGCTCTGGGCCTCAGTCAAAGCCACTGCCTTTCCAGTCACCCAATAAATGAGTCAGACAGCATATTTCATCAGTTAGACATTGTATTAGGGATAAGAAATCAAACCCCAATAACCAGTTAGGGTTATTTTTGTCACATGCCAAGAAGTATGGAGGTAAACAGCCCAGGGCTTGTGCAGTGGCTACCTAATATCAAGGGTATCACAGGACCCTTTGATATTTTTGCCCACCATCCTTCATTTGTGATTTGTGCACATTTTTATTGCCTTATGGTAGCAGTCACAGATTGTCCACGATAGCTCCAAATAGGAAGAAGGAAGGAAAGAGAAAAGGGTGGTATTTTCCTGAGAAATCTTGAGCTTATACCACACTAGCCACACTCTGAAACTTGGTGACTTCTAGCTACAAGTTGTCTGAATATTTTTAACTGAACACATTAGAGTTCCATTAAAAAGAAGAAACCCATATTGGTAGACAATTATTAGTGTCTGACTCAGCATCCAAATGTGGTACATATGATTTCCAAAATTTAAAAGACGTATAAAGCCTTGTACCTCTCTTTCTTAATGGTAAGAAAAGCAATGCACAGATACCTGTCTTTGATTTTGTGGGAAAATATCCCAACATTCCCCAGTTCCCCAACCCTCTCTGTTTCACACACACACACATGCACACACCTGGAACTTTATAAGATAAGCCCCATAATTATATGTGATTTATTCTTCACCTTCAGACACATGATTTACCAAGGCATCGATGCTGCATGCTATTCCTGGAAACAGGTTCCAATTTTGTCAGTATGATGTCATTACTATAGTGAGCCAGTTCCATATTCTGTGGACAAACCCAGAGAATTGGCATGACCCTGAGGCACTGTGGTGAAAGAGCATTGCTGACCCCAACAAATGAAAACACTCCTTCTGATGGCTCTTTCTTACAGGCCTGGGGGGGGGGGTTGCGAAGCAAGATACTCAGTGGGAATTCAAGATTCAGGATAATCTGAGTAAACCAGGTTAGACTACAACTGCTGGTCTTGGGCTCAAAACTTAAAGGGCAGCCTGGGTGGCTCAGTGGTTTAGCGCCTGCCTTCAGCCCAGGGCATGATCCTGGAGACCTGGGATTGAGTCCTATGTCAGGCTCCCTGCATGGAGCCTGCTTCTCCCTCTGCCTGTGTCTCTGCTTCTCTCTCTCTCTCTCTCTCTCTCTCTCTCTCTCTCTCTGTGTGTGTGTGTCTCGTGAATAAATAAAATCTTTAAAAAAAAAAAACCTAATGAGAATGACTATTCATTCAGATGTAGCTTCAACTCTTTGAACTTGGTTTAATTATTAAACAGTAAACAATAGTGTAAAAGAACAAAATAAATGTTTGTCAAGTTATATGTATGTATACCAAGACAACTTCAATAGTCCTCATGGAGTAAGGATTCTGATCTGCCATCTTATACTGCTTTTGTTCTTGAAGAGGCATAGAGGAATCTGTCAGTATTCAAGGGTCCTTCACATCACTATGTAAGGAAATTCTTATATTCAACAATTAGGTAATTGGGTTTTCTCAAGAGTTCAATGCAGCAGGAGTGCCTGGGTGGATAAGTCGGTTAAGCATCCGACTCTTGATTTATGGCTCAGGTCATGATCTCAGGGTCATAAGACGGAGCCCCAAGTGAGGCTCCACACTTAACCTGGAGTCTGTTTGTCCCTCTCCCCCAAAATCCCTGTTTGCATGTGTACTCTCTTTCTCTCTCTCAAATAAATAAATAAAATCTTTAAAAAAAAAAAAAAGGTTCAATGCAACATACCTTGGCCATGGCCTCAATGAATCCTCTAAATTTTCCCACTGAAATTCTTCATGCCCACTCCCCCCCAGTCAATGTTAGCTTTCTCTTAAGAAACCAGCTTCAGGGATGGCAGGATGATTCAACCGATTATGTATCTGCCTTCAGCTCAGGTCATGATCTCAGGGTCCTGGGATCAAGCCTTGCATTGAGCTCCCTGTTCAGCGGGGAGTCTGCTTCTCCCTCTCCCTCTGCAGCTCTCCCTGCTTGTGCTCTCTCTCACTCTCACAAATAAAATCTTTAAAAAGAGAAAAGGAAAAAGAAACCAGCATAGGGTTTGAATTCAACTCTTCTTTTTCTTTTTTACACTTTCATTTTCCCCCCGTGCTTTTATTTAAGCTCCAACTGGTTAACATACAGTGCAATATTCATTTCAGGTGTAGAATTTAGTGACTCATCACTTCCATACAACACCCAGTGCTCATCACAAGTGCTCTCCTTAATACTCATCACCTATTTAACCCAACCCCCTGTCTACCTCCCCTCCAGTAACCCTTCAGTTTGTTCTCTATAGTGAATTCAACTCTTTTTAGTTCAATAATTTTCAGGGTGAACTGTACGTTTGATATTTGGCTTTCTGCATACTTAAGCAGCAAGTGTTAAGAAATTCTTTTAACAAAGGCACAGAAGCCTCAGGTTTTCAGCATGTGCTTTGAACTGAGAATTTGGGAATTTGAGCATGTCTTTCTTTTTATTTAAGCTATAAATTATCATTAGAAGAAGCCATCTCATCCCATAGTCCTTGAATTCCCTGTGACCTTCACACTATTCAATAGTATTGATCTCTCGGTTCCCTGAAGCTTTGCCTTCGATGGCAATTCAGTCCAGATACACACAGATGATGATCTGATTAACTGCTTCACCAGATCATGACAAGAACCCTTAACAACACCAGCTGGATTTTCATTGCCTTCAGCCTCAACCAAGCCAGATGACACTTCCATATTTCCACATGCATCCCATATTTCTCTAGGGCTGTGTGGTTTGCAGCCTCTCCTTTCCAATTTCTGGCTCATTCACAGTTCTGAGTTGCAAAGGCTAGAAACCAACTCTGTCAGATTGAAAGAGAAAATGAATTTATTAAAGGGTATTATGTGGCTTACAGAACTTCTGGGAAGGCTGCCGAGTTAAGTTTGTGGTGAGGGAGCCAGGAAGAGTACTCTGAGAAGGGACACGGTGACTTACAGAGGCTAATAGGACCTGGGGCCCCACTACCCCTTCTAGCACTGTTTCCCCAGAAGCTTGATCATTCTACCATCTCTGACCCTGAGACACACTAGAGTTTGTTATGACTTCATCTCTGGCTAGTTCTCATACCTGACTCTAGAAGGAGAGACCCAGAAAGCAAATATCTGGCATTTTAATTTCTATAGTGGAAAGTCTGCTCTTTCACAGACACAAGGTGGGCACATCTAAACATAGGAAAGGGTTTCAGATACTGAATAACCAAAAAGAAGAACAAATGTTCACTTTACCTTCTAATCAACCAAAAGAGGGAGGATTATTCCAGCCTCTTCCTCTTCTTCATGAGGGAGACAAGATCATGGCTAGCAAGAAGACAAATATGGCACACATCCCGGAGGGCACTGAAGCAAGTTTGTAACTGTGCCTATTTCCTGAGTCTCACAATGAATTATATCTTGAAGTCCCCCTCTCCCCCCCAGTTGGTGTCAGTAGCCAATTCACCTCCCCTCTTCACTAGGGATTTGTCATGACACCAGAGCTTGCTTGGCTGCTTTCCTCCCTTTGGGTTCCATCCAGTGCTGACCTACTAACTATTAGCTTTCACATTGATTTTTTTTTACCACCACCTTGTCTTTCTCTATATTCACAAGGACATAAAGATTCACATTCTTTGAGGAAGGAACCTAGCAAGAAAGGGTGATTGGTGATTAGAAAAATGTAACTGCTCAGAGCCTTGACAGAAATATCCAATGCTTAAAGCACCTGAAAACAAAAAAACAAAACTAAGCAAAAAAACCCCAAAACTCCAAGGAACCCCCCTTGCACTTGGAATAAGCCCAGACTTCTAGCCATGCTGGGTCTATGGGGCCCTACAAGATTGGGTCCCACCTTTCACACTGACCTCATCTTCTACTACATGTCTACACTTGCTATGATCCACCCCTTTCAACCTTCTTTCTGTTCCTTGAACAGGCCAAGTTCACTCCCACCTAAGTGTTTGCACTTGATGTTCCCTATTCTTCATAGTCTTCTCCATGGCTGGCTTCTCAGAGAGGGTATCCCTAAGCACTCTGTGTGAAACAGGCACTCCCTTTCCAGTTACTCCATCTGATCACTCATATTTCCACCATGTTGTGTACTTACCACACCTCTCTCCCCCAAGAGCACATGCTATCAGAGCAAGGACCTTGTCAAAATTGTCCATTGCTCTGTCCCCAGCAGACCACAGAGTGCCTGCACATGGTAAACTGTCAGGAAAGGCTGAATGTATGAAATGAAGCACAAACAAAGGAATGGCAAAGCCCAAATTGATAGCAAGAGCAACTGTGGGCACATCAGTGGATCGGGGTATTTAGTCCAGATCTCCAAGGTATGCTAGGACATCCGAGATTTTGACATTTTCTACAGATCTTTCTTCCCCTTTATGAGTCTTGTCAGAAAGTAGAAAGGAAAAATGGAAGCGTCTTGAGTCCTGCCCAGAAGCATCACATCGACATTATGGCATTTAGAACTGGGACACCTGGGTTTGGCCATCATTTAAAAAGACAGTCTTTTCCAGTAGGAGGAAAGCACTTGCCTCCTCTGTAACCTCATTACAAAGGCAGGTAACTCGAGACAGTCTCATTCTGGCCTTCCCTATGTAGTCAGAGATGACAGGATCTGCCCTCCTATCTGGTTGTGTGAAAACAACAATGTGCTCGGTCTCACTACACTTCAGGACTAGCAGCAAATAGGACGAGCTACAAATCAGCTGCTTCTCTTGTCAATGCAGCAATAGCATTGGCAACTTTCACTTTATCTCAGTACTCTGAAGCTATTTATACACTGGCATAGGAAAACATATTATTTGCAGAAATGCCTCCCAGATCCTATGTCATTTATACAGAGACAGAAGATGTTTGCAAAGAACCATATTTCTGTAGTATTTTTGCGACAAAGACTGTACAGCACACTGATCTGCCAGGTTGTGTGGGTGTAAAAACAGCCCCCATTAACTAATCTTCAGTTCTACTTTGGCTGTTTAAATATCTATTCAAGTTTTTCAGTCTGCCCATATTTAGATTTTGGGTTTGACTCATGATCAATTTGCAAGCTTCAAGAGTACAATAGAGTTCTAGGGGTTCCTGTCTCCATCCTCTCTTCCTCTCTAAGGGTTTTATTGGAATTGCACCAACATCAGTGCTTTTTGGAGGTCCTTACTCTGGATAATCTGGAAGCGTGCAACTCGTTTCGTTGCCACAGGCTCCTGTGTTCGTTCAGGTCCTTCTAGAAGTGGATGCCAAGACAGGATTCGAGGTGCAAGACATTTATCAAGGGAAATGCCAATGAGGGGGGAAGGGGAAGGGGCTGTAGGCAGTGGAGGGGGCTAGGAATGATGAGACCAGAGTAGTAAGTGGGCCTGGGTAGACAGTCTCAGACTATAGCCCTGTTCTAAGAATTTATTAGCCAGGTTGACAGAAAGAAAGTCTTTGAGCCAGAGTCGCCCATCACAGGAGTCCCCCATCTTGCAGGAATAGGTCTGCATAAGCAACCCAGTCGTATTCAGTCACTGGCCGGTGGCAGCCCCTGGGGAGCTTGGACTCACACAAGTGCCCAAGGAAACTGCCATCTATCTACACTCTGCTCCCTGCAGCAAGAGATCTGAGTGATGCATTCTCATGCCCACCACAGCTCCCATCCAGTGTTCTTTTAAAAAGTGAAAGGCAATGGCTTTTATTTTTTTTATTTTTATAAATTTATTTTTTATTGGTGTTCAATTTGCCAACATATAGAATAACACCCAGTGCTCATCCTGTCAAGTGCCCACCTCAGTGTCCGTCACCCAGTCACCCCCAACCCCCCGCCCACCTCCCCTTCCACCACCCCTAATTCATTTCCCAGAGTTAGGAGTGAAATAAGTCAATTGGAGAAGGACAAACATTATATGGTTTCATTCATTTGGGGAATATAAAAAATAGTGAAAGGGAATAAAGGGGAAAGGAGAAAAAATAAATGGGAAATATCAGAAAGGGAGACAGAACATGAAAGACTCCTAACTCTGGCAATGGCTTTTAAATTGTTTTCTTTAAAGCTCTGGGGTCCTAAAGTGGGCCATCAGTCCACACGGGGAGGGAGAACAGAGGCCAAGAATCACTGTAGAGACCCTTCACCTTCTTCATCTTCTTCATCCAGAGAGGCACTTTTTTTTTTTTTTAAGATTTCTTTATTTGGGGGCCTGGGTGGCTCAGTGGTTGAGAGTCTGCCTTTAGCTCGGGTTGTGATCCCGGGATCGAGTCCCACATTGAGCTCCCCGCAGGGAGCCTGCCTCTCCCTCTAGGTCTCTGCCTTTCTCTGTGTGTCTCTCATGAATAAATAAATACAATCTTTTAAAAAGAAAAGATTTATTTATTTGAAAGAGAGAGCACAAGTAGAAGGAACAGAGGGAAAAGGAAAGAGAACCTCACACAGACTCCACACTGAACACAGAGCCTGACATGTGGCTCCATCTCACAACCCTGACGTCAGGACCTGAGCCAAAACCAAGAGTCAGAGGCTTAACTGACTAAGCCACCCAGGTGGCCCCAGAGAGGTTTCTTCACTGTTGTGGTTACATTGAGGGTTCTGCATCAGACTTCTTTTAGGGGTAAAATCGTTCAACTGTCTTCTGAATAGTTGCAGAATAGTTAAAGGAAAACCACTGGTGGAGAGATTCTTCTTAGAACGCAAACCCTTCATTTGTGGGTCACTAGAAGGAAAAAAAGATATTTTCTGACTGATGCTTATTTTTCCCTACACAACTGTGGCTTTCTGAATGCTGTTCCATGTGCCTGCCATGCCTCGCTCCCTCTTATATACCTAGAAAAGTCTTTGTCCTTCATCACCGCTCTCAGGCTTTCCCTGACGTCCGCAGGCACACAAAGGCATTCCTGTCACTGTGTCCCCATGGTGCTTTGTATCTTGATTACAGCATTTGTCACATTTTTATAATTTGTTTACACGTTTGTATCCTCCAAATTGTAAGATCTTTGTATTTTATTCTTTCTCTAAAGAAAACACATTGGCATTATTCCATAAAAGTACATGTCGGTAAATTCTATTTAACAACCATGACTAATACTCCTAGCTGGTTAAGAAAAAGCCATGTACTTCCTAAATAACTTTGAATTTCCACTATATGCTTTTATAAGGAATAAAACTCTGACCAAAGCAAAGCAGCAAACCAATAGTTGGCCTTCAAAGGGTGGCTCTAAGCTAATTATCAATACGGGGTCATTTGCATTACATCTTTGTGAGAGCCACGAAAAGCAAATACAAGAAAATTTTACCTGTAATTCATTTATCCATTCATTCCACAAATAGTGACTGAGAACCCATTGTGTGCCAGGCAACGCTCCAGGTGCCTGGGTGGCTCATTGGTTGAGCATCTGCCTTTGGCTCAGGGCATGACCCTGGGATCCTGGGATCGAGTCCCACATCGGGTTCCCCACAGGAAGCCTGCTTCTCCCTCTGCCCATGTCTCTGTATCTCTATGTGTGTCTCATAAATAAATAAATTTTTAAAATCTTTATAAAAAACAAAACAGTGAAGTAATAGGGAGTGACAGAGAGGTACTCAAGGTTGAGTGATCAGGAAAGGAGCTTTCCATAATTTGTTAGGACCTGGAAGACATGCAAAGCTCTAGAGCTGTGGCATCTCTGGCAGAGAACAGTTAGCAGGAAGGCCTCAAGATGGAAACACACCAAAGCCAGAGCAGTAAGACTTTGGTGAGCAGGGCAAGGAATGGTGAAATTGTCAGAGAGGCAGGCAGGAGTGTCAGTTATGCAGAGCTTTGTAGAACAGCATAAGGATTTTAGATTTTTTTTTCCCCATAGGTAACAGGAAGTCATTGGAAGATTATAAGCAGGCAAATGGTATAATCTGATTTATATTTTTAAACAATCACTGTGGATGCTGTGTATACAATGGATTGTAGTGGGTTAGGAGTAGAAATAAGACTAGCCGGGAGTGATTAAAGTCCAGACAGGAGTAATAGGGATTTGGATTAGAGTATAGCAGTACAGTGCAATGTTAAAATATACAAGTAAATACTCTATATGGACACAAGTGCACACACAGAGAAACATACACATCATAGTTAAAGCAAAAAAAAAAAAAAAGTTAATTCTGTGACCTCGGAACTCTGTGCTGTCATCCCAATTACGCTCTTGCAAGAAACAAGCACAGCTTGTAAACCTATTGCTAGCCCTGCTCTCTGCTCTCTCTTCTCTAATTATTAAGGGAAATGATTAAACTGAGCAGAAAGCGTAGGAATTTCTGTTTGAGGGTCTGGAAGGATACAGGTTCTAAAAACGCCGAGTCTGATCTGTAAGGCTGCTTTTCATTTTTTATTGTCCAGGTCTGCATTCGTGAATTCAAGGTGATATATAGTTGAAACCCCTGAGCAAATGCACCAGTTATAATATTCTGACTGGATTAATAAGGGGGAGGGGCCTTGGCATTTAATTAGTTGACCATCTGTTCTACTAAATCATCTCTTACCTTGATGAGGCACAGGTTCTTAATTGAGCTCCCTCTCTCCAGTGTAAACCATATTGTCTCCAGAGTGCTTAGAGCTAACAGACAACTCCGTGTTGCTCCCCTGATCTATAAAACCTTCCAGAGCTCTCACCACCCACAGAATGAAGTCTCAGCCCCTTCCATGCATCAAGGGCCATCTGTATCTCTTGCTATCTAAGCTCTGGCCCCTGTGCTCACTGCACCTCCTGCTTGACCAACACTGAGGAAGGGAGACCTGCTCTTCACATGTGGTGACTTTGCTTGCGATGTTTCTGTGTCTACATAGTCAGCCCTTTCTTCTTTTTCTTATTCTTTTTTAAGGTTTTATTTATTTATTTGACAGAGAGAGTGAGAGAGCACAAGCAAGGGGAGCGGCAGGCACAGGGAGAGGGAGAAGCAAACTCCCCACTGAGCAGGGAGCCTAATGCGGGCCTCAATCCCAAGAGCCCAGGATCATGACCTGAGCCAAAGGCAGACACTTAACCAACTGAGCCACCCAGGTGCCCACAGTCAACCTTTCCTTACATATGTGTCCACTGAGCCTCAGCTCAGGCTTCACCCTCTTAACAAAGTCTCCTGGCATCCTTCTGGGTTGTAGTAAATGCTCCTTTGTATCCTTAAAGCAATGGTTCTTAAAGTGTGGCCCTAGAGGAGAGGGAGTTCCCTAAATTATCATGGGGGAATCTACAAGGTCAAAACAAACTTCATAATTATACTAGGATGTTATTTGCCTTTTCTACTGTGTTGACATCATTGCAAAAACAATGATGAATAAAACTGCCAGTATCTTAACACACATCAAAGCAATGACACCAAATTATACTAGTAGTCACTCTTCTAGTGTGGCGTCACTCTTCCTCACACACTACACACTTTCCACCACATACTGACAAAAACAAGAAAGAAAGTCATAGGATCAAGCCTCACATCAGGCTCCCTGCTCAGCGGGGAGCCTGCTTCTCCCTCTGCCTCTGCCCCTCCCCACTGCTTGTGCTTTCTCTCTCTCGCTCTATCTCTCAGTCAGATAAATAAATAAAATATTTAAAAAGGGGATGAGGCACCTGGGTGGCTCAGTGGTTGAGCGTCTCTTCAGCTTAGGTCATGATCCTGGGGTCCTGGGATCGAGTCCCACATGAGGCCCCTGCGTGGAACCTACTTCTCCCTCTGCCTGTGTCTCTGCCTCTCTCCTTGTGTCTCTCATGAATAAATACATAAAATCTTAAAAAAAAAAAAGAGGAAGAAAGAAAAAAGAAAAGACCAAGTGCCCTTAATGATGTCCTTGGTGAAGCAGTAAAAATTAACTAATTTTATTAAATGTTGGGCACCTGAGTGGCTCAGTGGTTGAGTGTCTGCCTTCGGCCCAGGGCGTGATCCTGGAGTCCCAGGATCAAGTCCCACATCGGGCTCCCTGCATAGAGCCTGCTTCCCCCTCTGTCTGTGACTCTGCCTCTCTCTCTCTCTCTCTCTCTCTCTGTCTCCCATGAATAAATAAGTAAATTTTTTTAAAAGGTCAATTCTTAAATACACAATTTTTTTTATATTCTACATGATGAAATGAGAAATACAAATAAAGCACTTTGGCTGCATACCAAACTACAGTGGTTGTTACAAGAATCACCTAAACTTGAGTTGCAAGCTGAGCTAGCCGGGTTTCTTTCTGTTGTTTTTTTTTTGTTGTTGTTGTTGTTGTTGTTGTTCTTGTTTTGTTTTGTTTTTTTAATAGAACACCATTTTTATCTGAAAGAGTGACTGACAGACAAACTGGGATAATTCAAGCTTGGGCATTTGGCAGACACTTTTTGAAAAAGGAACCAAGTGAGCATGTCACTTCAAGGAAAACAACTGGAAGTATTTGTTGCCAGTGATAAAATTTGAGCTTTCCAGCAAAAATGAGGATTTTTGGAAAGCTTGTATCTGCCACTGTAAACTTGACAGCTTCCCAGTACTTAGAGACATTTCTGAGATTGGTACAGATATTAATGAATATGTTTTTAAAATATATTGTATAATAAAGTGTGGAAACATTTGGAAGATCTGCATGATTCAGTAAACCAATATTTTCCAAATGACCAATGCATGATGTTATAAAGTCATGTATGGGTTAAATCCATCCACACTATTAAATAATCAATGTGTTTTAATGTAACGAAATATAAAATGTTTATTGCTATCATCCAAAATGGAATTATAGAATCAGTGCAATCCCGATCAAAATCCCGACAGGCTTTATTTTCTTTAAAAAACTTGGCAGGCTAATTCTAAAATGTATATGGAAATGCAAAGAAACTAGAGTAGCCAAAGCAATTTGGCAAAGAAGTTGAAGAAATTTCTACCTGACTTCAAGACTTACTATTTATCTACACTAATCAAGAGAATTTGGTAGTGGTACAGAAACAGACATACAGAACAATACAACAGAGATGCTAAAAATAATTCTACACAATGTGGCCAACATACTTTTTATAAAAATGCCAAGAAAATTCAATGGGGGTAGAGGTAACCTCTTCTGCAGATGATTCTAGAACAAATGGATAGTCATTTTAAAAAGAGGCAGGGAGGCTCAATCTTTATCTCATAATATATACAAAAATTAACTCAAACTGCATTATTGTCTTAAATATAGGAGTAAAAACTATAAAACTTTTAAAGGGATGCATAGAATTTAGTGACTCTGGGTTTGGCAAAGATTTCTTTTAAAAAGCACAGACTATATACACACTGGAATATTACTCAGCCATCAAAAAGAATAAAATCTCACAATTTGCAATGACATGGATGAAACTAGAGTGTATTATGCCAAGCAAAATAAGTCAGTCAGAGAAAGACAAATACCATTTGATTTCACTCATATGTGGAATTTAACAAACAAAACAGATGAACATAGGAGAAGGAAAGGAAAAATAAAATGAAACAAAAAACAGAGAGGGAGACAAACCATAAAAGATCCTTCACTATAGGAAATAAACTGAGAGTTGCTGGAGAGGAGATGGGTGGTGTATGGGGTA
This sequence comes from Nyctereutes procyonoides, assembly GCF_905146905.1. Taxonomy (NCBI): domain Eukaryota; kingdom Metazoa; phylum Chordata; class Mammalia; order Carnivora; family Canidae; genus Nyctereutes; species Nyctereutes procyonoides. The sequence continues at coordinate 11,454,424 of NW_026575043.1, forward strand.
ACTGGGTGATGGGCATTAAGGAGGGCATGTGACACAATGAGCGTTGGGTATTATATGCAACTGATGAATCACTAAATTCTATCTCTGAAACTAATAATACACTAATGTTAATTAAATTGAATTGAAATTAAAAAATAAAGCATTCATATTATGAGAAAAGCACAAACTATACAAAATCAATAAATCAAAATTTAAAACTTTTGCTCTTAAAATGCCAAGAATATGGAAAGTAAGCCATAGCTTGCGAGAAAATATTTGCAAAACATGTATTTGACAAAGCTGATATTTAGAATTGATAAATAGCTCTTACAACAATAAAAAGACAAGTTACCGAATAAAAAAAGGGGGGGGTGGCAAATGACTTGCACAGACACATCACCAAAAAAGATCCATGAAAGGGAAATAATACATGAAAAGATGCTCAACATAATTGGTCATTACAGAAATGAAAATTAAAACCACAATGAGATATCACTACACATCCAGTAGAATGGCCAAAATTTTAAAAGTCAACAATACCACTCACTGGAACTCTCAGAAATGCTGATGGAGATGTTAAAAGGTACAGCCACTGTGGCAAACAGTTTGACAGTTTTATAAAAAGTTTAACATATACTGTATGACCCAGCCATCCCACTTCTAGGTATTTTCCCAAGAGAAATGAAAGTGTATGTCCACTTGAACTTACATTTTCATAGCAGACTTACTTATAATAGCCAAAATCTTATGGTGGGAAGGGTGAAAAATTATATGCCTATCAACTGTCCTATCAATTGATTTCAAACCTTCAGAAATAGAAGCTGGAGTAGTTCAGTTGAAAATCCTAAAATTTTACAGTTGAAAATGCTAAATTCAAGATTTTTTCAGAAGCAGAGATTGATGCTCACCTTGTTGCTCTAGCAGAAAGAGACTAAATATTGTAGTTAGTTTGCCAAATCCATGACTCCACTTGTGGGTGTGTTTAGTAACAACAGACTAACATCATGGAGGCCCCTGGATTGAAAAAGGAACCTCTCCCACTCCTCCTGCCGCTGTGAAGTAGTTAGTACTCTGTATAAATAAAAACAGTGCTTTTGGGGGGGAAAAGGGATAAACAAATCATATCATATTCAAATGATGAAATGCTATTCAGAAATAAAAAAAGAACAAACTCTTAATACATTATAAAACATGGGCACATTTCAACATAATTATGTGAGTGAAAGAAGCAAGTCAAAAAAGAATATGTACTTTATAATTCCATTTAGATACAATTTTAAACTTGCACTGTCAAACGTCTAGCCACTAACCACATATGGCTATTGAGTACTTGAAATGTGATTAGTTCAGGGATGCCTGGGTGGCTCAGTGGTTGAGTGTCTGTCTTTAACTCAGGCCCTGATCCCAAGGTCCTGGGCTCAAGTCCTACATCAGGCTCCCTATAAGGAGCCAGCTTCTCCCTCTGCCTGTGTCTCTGCCTCTCTCTATGTGTCTACCTCTATGTGTCTTATGAATAAATAAATAAAATAATTTTTAAAAAAGAAATGTGATTAGTTCAAATTGAGTGGGATGCTGCAAGTGTAAAATACATACCAGATTTTGAAGACTTAATATGAAAAAAGAGAATGTAAGATATCTGTCCTAGTCCATTTGGGCTGCCTAATAAAAATACCGACCACAGACTGGGTGGATTATAAATAATAGGAATTTATTTCTCACAGTTCTAAAAACTAGTAAGTCCAGGATCAGGGTGCCAGCAGATTTGGTGTCTGGAGAAGGCCTGTGTCCTGGCTCATAGATGATCATCTTCTCATACCTGAATGTATCCATATGTCAAAACCCATTAAATTGTACATTACAAATATGTGTAACTTATTATTATATGTCAGTTATATCTTAACACATCTGTAAAAAATAAGTTTATTGCTATGTTTTCAGATTGAACATTACAAACAAGAAAGTATCACTTTAAAAAAATTATCTTTTCAGATTGAACATTACAAACAAGAAAATATCACATTAAAAAAATTATCTTTTCCTGAGTTTTTATGTAATAGTAAAGAAGAATATCCACAATTTGAAAAATGTTAAAACACTGTACCCATTTCAAATTATATATCTATACATAAATGTGGAGGAGAGTAAAAATTGGGTGCCTTTAAAATGGGCTCAAACATAAGCCACCATCAAATGAATACAGTGTCATACACATAAAATATTATGTGTGAACCTAATGGTAACCACAAATCAAATAAATAACCTAAACATACACCTAGAGGAGCTAGAATAAGGAAAATCAACAAAGCCCAAAGCCATAGAAGGAAAGAAGTAATAAAGATTAGAAGAGAAATAAATGAAATAGAGACTAAAACAACAATAGAAAAGATCAATGAAACCAAGAGCTGGTTCTTTGAAGAAATCAATAAAATGGATAAACCTAATTTAGCCAGATTTATCAAGAAAGAAAGAGAGATGACTCAAATAAATAAAATCAGAAATAAAGGAGCAGAAATAACAACACCATAGAAATACAAAGGATTGGGAATCCCCGGGTTGCTCAGCGGTTTAGCGCCTGCCTTCGGCCCAGGGTGAGATCCTGGGATACCAGGATACCAGGATCCCAGGATCAAGTCCCATGTCGGGCTCCCTGCATGGAGCCTGCTTCTCCCTCTGCCTGTGTCTCTGCCTCTCTCTCTCTCTTTCTGTGTCTCTCAGGAATAAATAAATAAAATATTTTTAAAAAGAAATACAAAGGATTATAAGAGCATATTATGAAAAATGATATGCCAATAAATTGAACAACCTAGAAGAAACAGATAGACTGCTAGAAACATGTAACCTTCTAAAAATGAATTAGGAAGAAATAGAAAATTTGAACAGACTGATTGCTAGCAATAAAATTGAATCAGTAATCAAAAAACTCCCAACAGACAGAAGGCCTGGATCAAACAGCTTCACAGGTGAATTCTACCAAACAGTTAAAGAAGGGTTAGGACCTATTCTTCTCAAATAATTCAAAAAAATAGAAGAGGAAAGATAGCTTCCCAATTCATTCTACAAGGTCAGCGTTACCCTGATACCAAAACCAGACAAAGACACTACAAAAAAAATGAAAGCTACAGGGCAGTATCTCTGATGAACACGGATGCAAATCATCAACAAAATATTAGCAAATGACATACAACAATACACCAGAAAATCATTCAACGTGATGAATTGGAATTTATTCCAGGGACACAAGGGTAGTTCAATATTCACAAATCAACATGCTACATCATGTTAACAAGAGAAAGGATAAAAACCATATATCATTGCAATAGATGCAGAAAAAGCATTCGACAAAGTACAACTGCCATTCACTTTTAAAAGAACCCAAAACTCTGCAACAGTGTAGGTTTAGAGGGAACATACCTCAACACAACAAGGCCATGAAAAACCCACAGCTAATATACTTAATGACAAAAAAATGACAACTTTTCCTCTTAGATCAGGAACAAGACAAAGGTGTCCACTCACCACTTTTATTCAACATACAATTAATTGGGATTCCTAGCCACAGCAGTCAGACAAGAAAAAGAAATAAAAGGTCCAAATTGGTAAGAAGAAAATAAAACTTTCCTATTTGCAGATGATGTGATATTATATATAGAAAACCCTAAATACTCCACCAAAAAACTACTAGAGCTGATAAACGAATTCAGTAAAGTCACAGGGTACAAAATTAATATACCAAAATCTATTGCATTTCCATGTATTAAAAATGAAATAGCAGAAAGAGAAATTAACAAAACAATCCCATTTACAATTGCAACAAAAAGAATAGAATACCTAGGGATAAACTTAACTAAGGAGGTGAAAGACCTGCATTCTGGAAACTATAAAACATTGCTGAAAGAAATTGAACATGACACAAACAAATGGAAAGATATTCCATGCTCACAGGTTAGAAGAACCAATGTTCTTTAAAAGTCCATAGTACCAAAAGAAATCTACAGGTTTCATGCAATCCCTATTAAAATACCAACAACATTTTTCACAGAACTAGAACAAATAGTCCTAAAATTTGTATAGAACCATAAAAGATGCCAAATAGCCAAAGCAATCTTGGGAAAGAAGAACAAAGCTAGACGTATCACAATCCCAGATTTCAACATATACCAAAAAGCTGTAGTAATCAAAATAATATTGTACTGGCGCAAAATAAATACATAGATCAATAGAACAGAATAGAGGGCCCAGAAATAAACCCACACGTATATGATCAATTAATCTGTGACAAAGGAGGCAAGAATATATATAATGAGGAAAGAAAGAATCTCTTCAACAAATTGTCCTGGGAAAACTGGACAGCTACATGCAAAAAGAATGAAACTGGACCACTTTCTTACACCATACACAAAAGTAAACTCAAAATGGATTAAAGACCTAAATGTGAGACCTCAAACCATAAAACCTTTTTTGAAATACATAAGCGATAGTTTAATATCAGCCATGGAAACATTTTTCTAGATATGTCTCCACTGGCAAAAGAAACAAAAGCAAAAACAAATTATTGGACTATACCAAAATAAAAAGCTTCTGCATAGCAAACGAAACCATCAACAGAATGATAAGGCAAACTACTGAGGGGGAGAAGATATTTGCAAATTATGTATCTGTTAAGGGGCTAATATCCAAAATACATAAAGAATTATACAACTCAACACACAAAACCCCACAAATAATCTGATTAAAAATGGGCAGAGAACCTGAACAGATATTTTTTTCCAAAGAAGATATATAAATGGCCGACAGACACATGAAAAGATGCTTAACATCACTAATCATCAGGAAAATGCAAATTAAAACCACAGTGACGGGGATCCCTGGGTGGCGCAGCGGTTTGGCGCCTGCCTTTGGCCCAGGGCGCGATCCTGGAGACCCGGGATCAAATCCCACGTCGGGCTCCCGGTGCATGGAGCCTGCTTCTCCCTCTGCCGGTGTCTCTGCCTCTCTCTCTCTCTCTCTCTCTCTCTCTCTCTCTCTGTGTGTGTGTGACTATCATAAATAAATAAAAATTAAAAAAAATAAGACTACCATATGATCCCATAATTCCACTATTGGATATTTACCCAAAGAAAGCAAAAACACTAATTCAAAAAGATATATTCCCCCTATGTTTATTGCAGCATTATTTGTAATAGCAAGATATGGAAGCAACCCCAGTTCCATTGACAAATGAATGGATAAAGAAGATATAGGGGATCCCTGGGTGGCGCAGCGGTTTGGCGCCTGCCTTTGGCCCAGGGCGCGATCCTGGAGACCTGGGATCGAGTCCCACATCGGGCTCCCGGTGCATGGAGCCTGCTTCTCCCTCTGCCTAAGTCTCTGCCTCTCTCTCTCTGTGTGACTGTCATAAATAAATAAAAATTTAAAAAAGGTTAAAAAAATAAAAAAAGAAGATATAGTATATATTTACAATGGAATATTACTAAGCCATAAAAAGAATGAGATGTTGCCATTTGCAACAATGTGCATAGACCTAGAAGGTATAATGGTAAGTGAAATAATTCAGTTAGACAAAGACAAATACCATATGACTTCACTCATATGCGGGTTTTAGAAACAAAACAAAGAAAAAAAGATACAAACAAATAAAACCAAATTTAAATACAGAGAACAAACTGAGGGTTACTGGAGGAGAGGTGGGTGGGGGAATGGGTGAAAGAGGTGAAGAGAGTTAAGACTGTACTTATTGTGATGAACACAGAGTAATATATAGATAACACTGTTGAATTGTTATACATCTGAAATTAATATAACATTGTGTTAATTTTTTTAAAGATTTTATTTATTCACAAGAGACAGAGAGACATAGGCAGAGGGAGAAGCAGACTCCCTGTGGGGAGCCCCATGTGGGACTCGATCCCAGGACCCCAGGATCACGCCCTGAGCCAAAGACAGATGCTCAACCACTCAGCCACCCAGGCACTCCAACACTGTGTTAATTTTACTTCAACTTATATATATTATATGCTATTCCCACTTTAAACTATATATCTATGTGAGACTATTTTTTCATATACTTCACAAAAACAACATATCTCACCAGATTGAACGTGAGCCATATATGAGAATCCATCTGTCTTCTATTAAGCCAGGTATTGAAAAGATTTGCAAAATTTTAAAATTTTGCCACTCTTCTAATAAATATTTTACATTTTGGAAAATATAGTCAGTTATTTTTTTAATATCTTATTTACATTAACACATAATAGGTTTATTATTGCTTTGCATTGACTTAATAGATACTCAAAATTTTTTCTGTTTAACTCTGTCTTAAAGATGGAGCCAATGAGACACAAACATAGTTTTTTTCAACATGCCATTGGAATCTTACAGAATGTTTGGATGCATTACATGATTTATAGGAATGGGAATTTCTAAAAGTTCTTTTGAAACCGAGAAAAAAAAATACACACATGTATTTTTAAAAATATACACGTGTTCCTATATGTGTATCTGTAAATTTGTTTTTCTGTATTGCCCAGTCAAGGAGACTTTAGGAAAAGGCTTCTGGGTTCCAAATGAAGAAGTAATTTTTTTTCCTCTCTTCTTCACAGGAAGTACTTAGCAACCAGTCTAGTGCATTTCATGAGGATTAACACTGACCCCAATCTTACTGTTTTAGGAAGCTGTATCTATCAGTCAGGATGCAAAGGAAGACCAAAATCACACCAGTTATTTTAATAGAGACAAAAGTAACATACAGGATTGCCAGCCAGATACTGGCGAACAAAAAAGGCAAGAAAAGGAAGGCGGTATCACAGAGGTGGCGTCCACAAGCATGCAGCTACTACCCCTAAGACTGAGCAACTCGAGAAAAAAAAGTCAGAATTATTTAAACTTGGAGAATGGGTCTCACCAATGGGAATCCAAACCTCAGAGGAGGGGCAGCTAAACAGATGATGCAGGTCCCTCAGTAACTTGGGAGAAGGTCCCCAGGGAGCTGGGAACCAGACCTGTGAGGAAGGGGGGCAGAGGGTCCCTGCTCATGGAGGCCAAGTGTATGACAACACTTAGAAAATTGGTAAACTGGAATCAATTGCTGCTGTGGTGAAGTAGCAGGCCCAAGGTGATCTGACAAAAAGCTAGGAAGCAAACAGGAAAGCAAGCCTCTCTTCCTTTTCTACCCTTGTAGTCTCCCTCTGGTGCCTCATAGGCAGAACCCAAAGGATCCAGCTGGGAAAGCAGAAAGTGGTTTGCAGCCACAGCATCATGGAGCAGAACAGATCAGAAGCATGAGTTTGAAGCTAAGAGACACCAGTTCACTACATAACATAGTACAAGCACTTGAATTCCAACGTTTTCATAAAATACTTCCCCTGATAAGCAGAAATTCAAATACATACAGATATATAGGTGATAGTAACATATATATTTCATGGCTGCATCCGGCCTCCTCTCATGTTTATCCAAAAACATGATCCTTGCTTTACGTTTATGCTCCAAGTCCTTTGGAATCCCTCTCAGGGAGCATATTTGTCAAATAAACGCTTCATTAAATAAAAACAGCAAAGAATTGCATACTGTTAGATTCAAACTTTAAAGTTTAGCAGAGCAAAATCTTGTCTGAAGAACTGACAGAAGTATGGGTTATCTTTTCAGAAGGAATTTTAAGATGTTCACTCTTGGGGGTCCAAATTTAATGGTGGCTTAAAAATGATGATTATTGTGGGCCGTGATGTAAGATACAAGTGATTGATTCTGAAATGATCTTTTACCAATACTTGGGAAGAGAGCCCATGAACCCCATTATTCCATTATTCCATTTGAGTTTTATGTAAAAGAACAAGGAACAAAAAACCAATAGGGTCTGCACGTAGTTGATTTGATTAATCTCCAAATAAAACGCTCCAGAGGAGTAAAAATACAAGATGGGGCTTTTCCCTTCTCTAGACTCAGTAAGAATGTTAGACTACACTACAAATATGAATGTATCAATGCCAAAACTCAATAAGGTCATCATTTACTTAATGTGAGAGGGCCCTATTCCAGCTAAAAAGGCAAATACAGAGCCCCCTTGAAGCCCAAACAGAGCCCTGCCTGTGAAGGGTTCTCTGAGGGGGAGGCATGTTGCAAGCGTTTCCAGACCTCAGCCTGCAAGTCCCACCTCATACCTTTATTTTAGGCTATGGACTTCCTGCTTTACCCTCTTCTTACCACAAAATTCTTAAGAGAGAGAGAGAGATCAATGCCCAAATTCAGAAATTTAGAGCTCTTAGGGAATATAAATTCATCAATTAATGTTCTGTAAACATATTCCTTTCTCAGTAAATTTACTTCAAAATAACGATGCTCTACTCAATGGCTATCACCAGAAAATGTCAGAGGGTTTGAAACACTTGGCTTCTCCTCCCTCTGTAATCAACCAACTTCATTATGCTTTCTGCTTAATAATTATAGATCTTATTAACAGAGATGGGTTCAACAACATAAAAATAATAGGCATCACAAATTGCATGCTCTCCCAAGCGACTAGAGATTTGTACCATTTCATATACCAATATGAAAACGTGCCTTTTGTTTAACCCATGCGCTAGGGTTCCCTAAATATAGTGAAGTGATATGATTTAACAATAATGTAAGCTGCACAAATCCTCTTAGAGAAAATGCCTTTTTATCCCCGCTTAGGAACTGAAAATGATATACCCTACCTGTGCCATGAGATTTCTTTCTCTTTGTACGTGAGTCAGTTAAAGTATAACAAATACAAAAATATGCCAACACCATGAAATTTTTAAAATATCTTTCTGTTTTTTAGTATAATGACAATAGTGCTCATTGTAGAAAATCTGGAAAATAGAGAAAGGCATAAAAAGAAAACAAAAATCACTTACAATCCCACAATCTAAAAATTACCACTTATTAGTTCTTTGGTTTATTTATTCCAATATTTTTATAGATACAGATTTTACATCATTGAGATCATTTTGTACCACTTCATACTGCTTTCTTTATTTGTACCACTTCATACTGCTATCTTCATTTTACATAATTTCCTCTCATTTAACATAATGTTAACGTAACATAAATGTGAGCATTTTTTCTTTTCATAGAAATCTTAGTCAACATGCTTTTTATGGGTTTATCCTTCACAATATGAGTGCACAATAATTTACCTTGTCATCCCCCTGTTGATCCACATTTAGATAACTTGCTTTTTCAGCATTATCAGAAATACTTGATAAATACACATGCATATTTATTCTTAGACCCAGGCCTCTGAGGACGGGAAGATGGAGGCCCCTGTTGATTGAGGCCATGTCTCTGAGAGTCTTGAAGGAAACAGTCCTAGTAGAATAAAAAGGTCAAAAAATATAAACATATTTAGAGCTCTTAACACATTCCAAAAAACTGCTCTCCAGAAGATAGTCCCAATTTACACCCCACTAGAAGAGTTCCCACTTCACTGTATCTTTGGCAGCATTGGGTATTAACATTTTTTAAGCTGAAATGGTTTATCAATGGATTTTTGGTGAATTTGGACATTTTACTCCCAAGGCACTTTAACTCAATGCAAGAAGCATAAAAATAAATTTTTGTAGAATATTTCCTGCTAACCTGATAGAGCAAGTCCTCCTTTCAGTCAATGCTGAATACTTACAAGAAAAATATTTCAGTTACCATTCTAAATTTGAAGGTTCTCTTCCTCTGGTTAAATAAATGAACTGTTTACTTAAAATTAAATCATAGCTTAAGGGAAAAATCTTTGGTTAAGGACAGTTGGGGTTTTTAAAAACTAGAAAGGGGGATCCCTAGGTGGCTCAGCAGTTTAGCTCCTGCCTTTGGCCCAGGGTCATGATCCTGGAGTCCCGGGATCGAGTCCCACGTCGGGCTCCTGGCATGGAGCCTGCTTCTCTCTCTGCCTGTGTCTCTGCCTCTCTCTCTCTCTCTATGTCTATCATAAATAAATAAATACATAAATAAATAAATAAATAAATAAATAAATAAATAAATCTTAAAAAAATAAAAAATAAAAACTAGAAAGACTTCAATATATTAGGGTGTGTTGAAGTATACAACTGGAAATTTAAAAAGCAATTCAGAATTTTGCCAAAAATGTATTTCTCCACCCAGAGGAATAATTTTAATATCAGGGGTAAGACTACTGAGAATATACAATTAAGAAAAATACTTTGCTTTATGTATGTCCAGGGCAAATGATTGCCTGGTCCAATTGGAAGACTTTTCCTCATTGATCTGTGTGTCTCCCGTGCTCTGAGGCTAGTACTTAACATTAGCGGGGAATTGACATTTTAACTGTTCTAGTTACAAACATCCTCTCCTGCACTCACAAATCTACTTCTTAAAGGGCTTTGGTTCCTTTCTTCAGAAGTATTTCAACCTCCAACATTATGAAGGTGTCAAGCCATGTCTTCAGAACTGAAAAACACGCTAATGAAAGAGAATTTAGGTAAGAACACAACAGCCAACAGAGGGTAACGTGGTTTCTGACCAAAGTTTACCCAGGGGGAACCCTGGCACACTCTTCTGGTTTCCACCCCACATGAACCTGAACGAATGAAATTTCCCAAGGACGTGCTACTGTTTGCTCTGTGCTCTCTACATATGTTATTTCTGAACCACACAACAATGCTGCCAATGTATTAATAAGTATTATTATTCCCATTCTATAGATGAAGAAACAAAAGGTGAGCTGGGGGGGGCATCTGGGTTGCTCAGTAGTTGAGCGTCTGCCTTTGGCTCAGGTCATGATCCCAGGGTCCTGGGATCGAGTCCTACATCAGGCTCCTACAGAGAACCTGCTTCTCCCACTGCCTATGTCCTGTTTCTCTCTCTGTGTCTCCTGTGAATAAATAAAATATTTAAAAATAAATTAAAAAAATAAAGGTAGCTGGGCTAAAGTAGGATGAGAACCTATGCCTCTCTCATTCCAGAATCTAGGCTAGCCTTTGTTTTATTTTTCATAATACATAACATATGTATGAAGAGCTCATAGAAACATATGACACCAAAAAAAAAAAAATAACCACCCTTGCACCACTGTCAGTTTACCTCTACCTAAGAAGCTCCTTTATCCCACTTCTCAGGATATCTCCCCCACCTCTCCTGAACTTGCTTTCTTTTCTTTATAATTTTTCTTTATATGTCTGTATCCCTAAACACTGTATTTTTAAGTTTTGCCTGTTTTGTATTAAATCAGTATGGAAATCATGAATAATGTCTAAGAAAAATTTCTTTGTCATGGATTAATCACAGACCTCTCACTATAGTCCTAGACTTTTAAAACTAAAGTAGAGGAACACCTGGGTGGCTCAGTGGCTGAGCCTCTGCCTTCTGCTCAGGTTGTGATCCCAGGGTCCTGGGTTCGAGTCCCACATCAGGTTCCCTGCGAGGAGGCTGCTTCTCCCTCCACCTATGTCTCTGCCTCTGTGTGTGTGTGTCTCATCAACAATTAAATTTAAAAATCTTTAAAATAAAATGAAAACCAAAGTAGAAGGCCTAAATTCATAGTTTTAAGGTAGGCTTGCCAGATTTAGCCAATAAAGGTATAAATAACATTTCATCATGTATATCCTATACAATTCTGGTGACACACTTAATACTTAAAAAACATTTGTGCTTTATCTGAAATTCAAATGTAACTGGGCATCTTGTATCCTATCTGACAACTCTTTTAAGGAGACTTATTACATCAATCGCCGTACCTGAATGCCAAGCGCTGGCCCTGGAGGGTAATCCACGTGCTTCTAGTGACCCCCACAACACAGTGATGGAAACTACATGGATTCTAAACTTGGAAGATGCAGGTTCTAATTTCTGTTAGCTCTTGGTTATGTGGTCTTGGACAAGTCCCTTAAACTTCCTGAGCTTTGGTTTGCTCATCTTCAAAATAGGGATCACCAGAGACTTCCTCGAAAAAGCTAAATCGATTGCTGACGACTAGACTTAGAAACCAAAAAATAATAGTACATGCACATTCCTTAGACATAGGCGGGGACAAATACAAATCCCTGACAATCCAAATGTTTGCCTCTGAGTTGCAGAACCGGAGACAGAGTGTGGGAAGGGGTAGAGCAGGAAATGCTCCTTTTTAAGATAAGCTCTCTAGTGGCATTTCATGTTTTCCACATCAATTTACTTTGGAAAATGTTCAATTGTTAAAATAGACCTTGAATGAGGAGCCCCCGCCCCCAACCCTGAGATTGAGTTTTAAAATAAATAAAATGGGGACAGATAGTCATAATGCCTCCCTCACAGAGCTAAGGGTAAAATGAGAACATGCAGATAAGAATTCTAAGGAGGGGCACCTGGGTGGCTCAGTGGTCGAGCACCTGCAAGGGTCCTGGGATCAAGACCCGCATCAGGCTCCCCGATGGAGCCCGCTTCTCCCTCTGCCTATGTCTCTGCCTCTCTCTGTGTGTTGCTCATGAATAAATAAATAAAATCTTTAAAAAAAAAAAAAGACAAAAAAAATTCTAAGGAAATGCCCAAGTGCACATGATGCTCATCATTCTAGGTAAGGCAAAGCACATGGTATCACCCTGCTGTTGTCTCTGACAAAATTGACAGCAGGAGAGTTTCCCGCAGCATTTTTCAGTGGGCCACCCAACCTTGACGAGCCAGCGTCTGCTTAGTCTTTTCTAGTTCAACGCTCCTAAAGGACTTTATAATTTTCATGCCAATGATGAATTCAAGTGACACAATTTGATCCCCAAAAAGGAAAACCCTTCCCGGGCTCCCGGTGCAGGGTGGCATCTCGGAAAGGACAAGGTGCCCCTCCCCGGGCTTGTCTCTGAAGTAAGGTGGATGGGGGCAGCGGGTGGCTCAGCGGTTAGCGCCGCCTGCAGCCCGGGCCGTGACCCTGGAGACCCGGGATCGAGGCCCGCGTCGGGCTCCCTGCATGGAGCCTGCTTCTCCCTCTGCCTGTGTCTCTGCCTCTCTGTGTGCGTCTCTCATGAATAAATAAATGAAGTATTTTTTAAAAAAAGAAATGAAATAAGGTGGATGTGCGCCCCCCTGCGCCCCCCTTCAGGGCGGACCGGACTGCGGGAGCCCGGCGCTGAGCGCAGCCCCTGCAGGCCCGCGGGGAGCTGGGCGAGGGCCGGGCGCGCAGCCGGGAGAGCGCGGCCCAGGCTCCGCGCTGCCCTCTAGCGGCCGCGGGCGCTAGTGACGCTTGGCCCACGCTCCTTGCCCGCGGACCCAGAACCTGGAGGCCGGAACCCAGAGAGCACGCTCTAGGGACACCTGAGAAACAGCGCAGGTGGCACGTGCTGTTGAGATGCGGGTCAGAGCCTGGCTTCCCAGCTCTCAGGCCGTCCGTCTGTCCTCTGAGCCAGTGGCTCCCTAGGAACTGGAACCAGTAAGGCTGAGGCCCGCAGCAACAATGCACTGAAGTTTAGGGACCGACCTTCAGGGGCACCTGGGTGGCTCAGTGCTTCAGCATCTGCCTTTTTTTTTTTTTTTTTTTTTAAGATTTTATTTATTTATTCATGAGAGGCAGAGAGAGAGGGAGAGGCAGAGACACAGGCAGAGGGAGAAGCAGGCTCCATGCAGGGAGCCTGATGTGAGACTCGATCCCGGGTCTCCAGGGTCACGCCCTGGGCTGAAGGCGGCGCTGAGCCACCGGGCCTGCCCAGCATCTGCCTTCGGCTCAGGTCATGATGTCCCGGGGTGCCAGGATCAAGTCCCACATCAGGCTCCCTGCAAGGAGTCTGCTTCTCCCTCTGACTGTGTCTCTGCCTCTCTCTGTGTGCCACTCATGAATAAATAAATAAAATATTTTTTAAAAAATAAGAGGGCAGCCCGGTGGCTCAGCGGTTTAGCGCCACCTTCAGCCCAGGGCGTGATCCTGGGGACTGGGGATCAAGTCCCACGTCGGGCTCCCTGCATGGAGCCTGCTTCTCCTTCTGCCTGTGTCTCTGCCTCTCTCTCTCTCTCTCTCTCTCTCTCATGATTTAATAAATAAAATCTTTGAAAATAAATAAATAAATAAATAAATAAGAAGCCGACTTTCATTCAGAGACTTGTTGTTTTTGTTGTTCTACCAAAATTTGGGGGCTTTATGAAATGCTGATAACACTAATGGTGAATTTCTTTTAACATCCGAGGTCAACTCTCAAATGCCTTAGAAATTTTTACCCATCTGTTACATCTCTCCTTCTAGGCACCGCTGCCTTTCAAATCATAATCACAGTTATTTTCAATTAGAGTGGATGTCTAAAGTCATCCAGTCTGGGGGAAAAGAAGTTATGTTACCAATTTGAGACCTAGGCAGGGTAAGCAGTCTGTGGCAATTCAGTACCTTGCACATAGCAGGAAGTCAGAGGGGAATGCTGAAAAGACTGAAGGTCATGGGTGGCAGGATAGGACCTGGAATCCAGGTGTTCAGTCATTGAATACAAAGTCCTTTACACCACACCAGGATCACAAGATTTCTGATAAGATACATGAGGATCTGCTTGATTGAAGAGCTGCTAGGTTTTCCTAACGGGAAAGGATTGGGCTGGGGCATGGAATAGCAGAACAGCCCAATGGGGACAGTGTTTGTCATGCTGAGCAAGCCTTGGGAGTCTCTTTAGAGAAGATCAGACCGGACCAGGGGAAGTTTGGGACGGTTGTTGGTGCTCTCACTGGCTTTCCCACCTGGCTGGCGTAAGACTGAGACGAGGGGGTGGGGAGAAAGGCTTGTGTGCTGCAGAGAGAAAACAGGGAAATAAAAGCCTATGACAGAATGGAAGGTTCTGTACCATAGAGGGACCTAGGGAGGGAGCCTTGAAATAAGCTGTGAAGTCAAACACATGAGGCTCCCAGAGTAAACAGATGCTCAGAGAACAGGGAAGTACTAGATAATCCAGCATCGCTAATGCAAAATCCAAGCAATGTGTCAAAATGACCTTTTAAAAGTTCTGCAAGGGACCCCTGGGTGGCTCAGGGGTTAAGCATCTGCCTTTGGCTCAGGGCGTGATTCTGGGGTCCTAGGATCGAGTCCTGCATCAGGCTTCCCATAGGGAGCCTGCTTCACCCTCTGCCTGTGTCTCTGCTTCTCTCTCTCTGTGTCTCTCGTGAATTAAAAAATTAAAAAATAATTCTGTAAATTTAAACTTTGATGAACTCTGTTTTAGGGTTCCAGAAAAACTGTTTTCAAAGATGTATTTAATGATGTTGATGAGGACATGGAGCAATTGGACCCCTCCTGCATTACAGATTGGAATATAAATGATGCAGTCCCCATGGAGATATGTATCAGTTCCTCAAAAAGTTAAACTAGCATCACTACATAATTTATCAATTCCACTCAGAGGTATCTACCCCAAAGAATTGAAAAACAATACTCCTAGCAGCACAATAGCCAAAAGAAACAACTCAAGTGTCTGCCAACGGATAAAAACACACTGCGGTATATCCACGTAATGGAATTTTAGCCCAAAAAAGAAATGAAGTACTGACCCATGCTACATTGCGGATGCACCTCAAAACTACTATGCTAAGTGAAAGAAGCCAGATACAAGGTCAAATATCACGTGATTCCACTTATATGAAAGAGCCGAAATAAGTAAAATCCTTAGCAACAGAGAGCAGATTAGTGGTTGCTAGGGGCTGGGGACAATGGAAAATGGGGAGGAGACTGCTTCACAGGTACAAGCTATGCATTTAGGGTGATGATGATGTTTTAGGACCAGATGTCATGGTTGCACAACATTGTGAATGTACTTAATGCTATCAAATTGTGCCCTTTTAATGGTAAATTTTATGTGACTTTTACCTCAATGAAAAATGAGATTAAAAAAAAAAGAAGTTTAAAAATACATTTAATGACCAGTCACTTTAGTAACTAGTTACTAGTGAAGGAGTGAAAGACATGATGAGAAGAATATTGCAATGTACATAACTGCCGTGTGTTCCTCTTGAGATTAAATAATCAAATTTTAAAGGGTTCTTTTTTTTTCAACTGGTTGTACTTAAATCACTACCCAATGTTAATAATTTTATGATCACTCCCGCAGTTCACTTTCATGAGATGACTATCATTGTGCAAATAACATTAGGATGAAAGCAAATGAGGATTTCTTGACTCCATGTGCTATAGTTGAGTTACCATAGTTAATAAAATTTACTGACTCCACAATAGTAGAGAGAAAGAAGTTAGAATTGGTTAAAAATGAAAATCATTAAGCTCTTCAGAAATGAGTGTGTCATTGAACTTTTTATTTCACTGATTCTAAGATGCATTTTTTTTCACATTTTAATATTGCTGAAACTGAGCTGCCTCTTACTGTGCCTGAAGCCAGGTGGCTGTCATCATGTAGCTGTCATTGCCTCCACTTGTATAGCACAAATTGCTAACAGGGCCTCAGAACATTCTTTTTTTTAATTATTTTTCAGGTTTTATTTTTTTTATTCAAGTATAATTAATGTACAGTGTTATATTAGTTTCAGGTGTACAATATAATGATATAACAATTCTATGCATTTCTCGGTGCTCATCACAATAAGTGTACCCTTAATCCTTTTGATCTATTTCACCCATCCACCCCAAACTCCCCTCTGGCAACCATCAGTTTATTCTCTGTATTTAAGAGTCTGATTTGTTTGTCTCTTTTTTCTTTGTTTCTTTTGTTTCTTAAATTCCACATATGAGGGAAATCATATGGTATTTGTCTTTCTCTGACTGGCTTGTTTCACTTAGCCTAATACTCCCTAGGTCCATCCATGTTGTTGCAAATGGCAACATCTCATTCCATCTTATGGCTGAATAAATTGCACTGTAAATATACACCACATCTTCTCTATCCGTTCATTTATTGTTGGACACTTGGGCTGTTTGCATATCTTGGCTATTGTATTGTAAATAAAGTGCAAAAAACATATCATTTGCAAATATCTTCTCCCATTCAGTAGGTTGCCTTGTCATTTTGTCGAAGGTTTCCCTCACTATGGTAAAGCTTTTTATTTTGGCATAGTCCCAATAGTTTATTTTTGCTTGTGTTTCTCTTGCCAGTGGAGACATAGCTAGAAAAATGTTTACAGGACTGATGTCAAAGAAATTACTGCCTATGTTTTCTTCTAGGACTTTTATGGTTTCAGGTCTCATATTTAGGTCTTTAATCCATTTTGAGTTTACTTTTGTACATGGTGTAAGAAAGTGAACCAGTTTCATTCTTTTGTGTGTATTCTTTTCCCAGCACCATTTATTGAAGAGACAGTCTTTTTTCCGTTATATATCTTTGCCTCCTGGGTTGAAGATTAACTGACCATATAAGAGTGGGTTTATTTCTAGGCTTTCTATTCTGTTCTATTGATCTATGTGTCTATTTTTTGTGCCAGTACCATACTGTTTTGATTACTACAGCTTCTTGGTATATCTTGAAATCTGGGATTGTGATACCTCCATCTTTGTTCTTCTTTCCCAAGATTGCTTTGGCTAGGTCTTCTGTGGTTCCACACAAATTTTAGGAATCTTTGTTCTACTTCTGTGAAAATTGTTGCTGGTATTTTGATAGATATTGCATTAAATCTGTAGGATGCTTTTGGTACTATGGACATTTTATCAGTATTGGTTCTTATATTTTCTATCTCTTTGTTGAAAGTCTCACTAAAATCCTCCACTCTTTTCTGAGGTCCAGTAAGCATTACATTGAATTCTTTGTGACCATTACTTTGAATTCTTTATCAGGCATATTGCTTATCTCCATTTCATTTAGCTCTTTTGCTGTTGTTTTTTCCTATTCTTTCATCTCAAACATATCCCTCTGTTTCCTGATTTTGTCTAACTCTCTGTGTTTGTCTAAGTATTAGGAGAGTCATTTACATCTCCAGATCTTGAAAGTAGGGCCCTATGAAGAAGGGATCTGTGATGCTTTGTATAGCACAATGTCTCCTGTTTGCCAGAACTGGGGGTTTCGAGGGTGTCTTCTGTGTGGCTACTGCACTCTGCTGTTGTGACTGAGCTGTTTGCCTTTAGCCCAGTCAGCTTCAATGGCCCACTTTGTCTGTTATGGGCCTGATTTGGTCCATGGCTGTTAAGGAGCCAGTCTGGGGCCCCCATGGGCTTGTCATTGGGTAGTGTTGGCAGATGTCTGACCTCAGCCATGGGCCAGAACTGAAGTTTTCCCTATCTGCTGGGTGCTGTCCCTGCCTTGTCCTCTGAGAGGCTTTTGTTGGTGGGTGGGGACTTCAATCAGACCAGATGCCCTGCCCTTGGTCTGTCTGCTGGGGCTGCAGTCACAATGGTCAGCAGAGGGTCGCCTGGATAGCTCAGCAGTTGAGGGTCTGCCTTCAGCTCAGGGCATGATCCTACTTCCTGCATAGAGCCTGCTTTTCCCTCTGCCTCTGCATATGTCTCTGCCTCTCTCTCTCTCTCTCTCTCTCTCTCTCTCTCTCTCTCTCATAAATAAATAAATAAAATCTTTAAAAAAATGGTCAAAAAAAAAAAACAATGGTCAGCAGAGCACTGACAGAGGGTTTGGCTGCTGGAGCTGCAGTCAACGTGTGTGTGTGTGTGTGTGTGTGTGTGTGTGTGTGTGTGTGTTTATTTTCCCCTATCCCCAGAGCAGAAGTCACTTTGTAGTGGCACACAGTTCCTTCTGGGGCTGCTTACAGGATGAGAGGTGATTTCAAACTGCTGCTGCAATGCTGTATATATGTGGGGCTGTTCATTATGCTATCCTTTTAAGGGTGGGGACTCAGTTTCCTATGACCCTATGGCTCTCCCAGAGCCAAGCCCCTGATTTTTAAAGTAGCCAGAGTTAAGCCCTGCCGGTTGTAAAAAAAAACTTACAAAATTAAGCTCCACTGGTTTTTGAAGCCAAATGTGATGGGGACTCATCTTCTCGAGACGGGTCCTCCAGTCTGGGGTGTCTGCTGTGGGCTCTGTTCCTCTGCTTCTCCATGCCTGTGGTGTCCCTCCCATTTGTAGTTAGCCTCACCAAAAGTTTGGTTCCCAACTGTGTCTCTACCCTTACTGCCCTTTTATTGATGTGGCCTTCTCTCATGATTAACTGTGGAGAGTCTGATGCACCTGCTATCTTGGGATCCTCCTAGTCTACCATCTTCAGAACTTTCTTGATCAAAAGCATGGATATTAATGATTCAGTATCAAAAAATGATTCTAAAGAGTTGAATTCTGAATATGAAAAATTTTTAGAAATGCTTAACCAATTCATTCCAATTCTGTTTTCCTTTTCATATTGTACAGACATGCCACAAAATATCTTTGTTGAATAAGTCTTTAAAAGTTCTTGCAATGAGTGTAAAATAAAACTTTAAGTGATAAAAAAGCACTTTGTTATCATTTGACAGAATTTTTTTCTGCCTCCATAGAGCATAAAATAATGATGTATTATATATTCAGTGATAATTAAATGTGATAATCAGTTTATATAAAAATCTTAAACATGTACATTATTTTAGAAAATTATCCATAGTTCCAAATATTAACACTAGTGAACCTTCCTTTTTTTTTTTTTTTCTTTTTTTAGAGAGAGGAGAAGAGATGAGGAGAGATAATCCTAAGTAGGCTCCATGTCCAGTGCAGAGCCCAACACAGGGCTAAATCTCACAACCCTGAGATCATACCTGAGCTGAAATCAAGAGTCAGACGCTTAACTGACTGAGCTACCCAGGTGCCCCTACTGCACTTTATTATTTACAAGTAAGCATATTTTAATTCAGTATAATTTACCTTCTTCAATAAATGTTAACTGAAAATCTGGAGAAAAAAAAACTCTATTAGGTACAATGTAGAATATCAAGATAAATGAGATGGCCCCAGTCTCCAAAGAATTTACAATCTAGTGGATAATGGATATTACCACTTTGGTGTGTTTCATTCATTTATTCATTCAAAAATATTTACTAAGCCATCTACCTGAGATTGTACTTGCCTGGCTTTCTATCCTCTGCTGTCTTGCATCTCCCTCTACCATACCCATTCGTCTTGGGAGCACCTCTTTAATGAATCATTTGCACATGAATCCTTGCCTCAGGGTCTGCTGCTGGGGCATCCAACCTAAGACAAACACAGAAATGGTATTTGAAGCCAGAAGTCTAGATAAGCAATAAGATACCAAGAGACCAGGTGCTCATGATTACTGTCTATATTTAATGTTTTAAAGATTCAAGTGTTACTTTGTTTTTGGAACCAAGGCAATTCTGAATGTTTCCAAGTGCATTTGACTCTGAACAACATGGTTTTGAACTGCACAGATCCACTTATACACAGATTTTTTATGTATATAAATATAATACAGTTGTGTAAATATATTTTCCTTATTGTCTTTTTCTTTAAGATTTTATTAATTTATTTGAGAGAGAAAGAGAGAGTACGACCTGGGAGAGGTGCAGAGGGAGAAGCAGAGTCCCCACTGAGCAAGAAGCCCAATGTGGGGCTAAATCCCAGGACCCCAAGCCTGACCTGAACCAAAGATAGACACTTAACCAACTGAGCCATACAGCTACTCCATCTCTTCCTTATTTTCTTAGTAACATTTTATTGTCTCTATTTACTTTAAGAATATAGTATATGATATATATATATAATATACAAAATATTCATTAATTGACTGTCTATGTTCCTGGTAAGGCTGTCAACAGTAGACTATTAATAGAAAGTTTTGGGGGAAGTTATATGTGGATTTTTGACTACATAGGTATTGATACCAAAACCTCTGCATTGTTTCAAGGTCAACCATATAAAGTCTACCCTTACATTGCTGAATTTATATAAGAAACATTTAAGACTCAGCTGGAATATGATTTCCTAACTAGGTCATCCCCTTGATATGACTACTGGATACGAGTATAAAAATGAATAGAGTAGGGGCACCTAACTGGCTCAGTTGGTAGAGCGTGGGACTCTTGATCTCAGGGTTGTGAGTTCACACCCCATGTGGAGCCTACTTAAAAAATAATAATAAAATAAAGTCCTGAGTGCTCCCTTTGTGTCAGAAAGGTATTTTGTATCAGAATGGATTTTGTCCTCACTGTACCTGATGGTCATCTGCTCATCTCTCAAGATCAGCTCGATCTACCTCCTCTTGGAATCCTTGGCTGACTCCAAGAAAAGTCAGACACTCCTACCACCGCGTGCACTGTGCATTCCTGGCACATGATAGGTACTTGTAAAATATTCATTAGATATTCAGTGAATAACTATGATAGTACCTTATTCAATAACTTTTTTTTTTTTTACATGTTTAGCCCCTCTCCAGACTCTGAACTCCCTGGAAGCAGAGGTTGTGTCTTGCTCTTCCAGCCAATGCTTGATCTGTGGTACTTTTTAAAAGTTTGTTGAATGAATGTATGAGGTTAGGGAACAGGATGGTGATGACAGAAAGCTAAGAGATGAGGTTTTGACATAAACTGAGGTCAAATCATAGAAGGTCTTAAATATCATTTGAAGGAGTTTGGACTTATGTGGACATGGGGAGGCACTAAGAGTGTCTGAACGAGAAATTGATCCATCTAGAGCTGTGTTTTATGAAGATAACTCCATCAGCAGAGCGCACAATAGGCAGAAGCGGGGAGAGACGGGAAGCAAGGGGACTAGATAGAAAGTCTGCCTAAATGAGTGGTAGTAGAAAGGGATGAAGAAGGAGATGATTGGAAGGGAGAACCAGCTGTATCAGTCCTGACTTCCCATGGGAGATTCATTTGCCACCAGAGGCTGGGACATTTGCCACCGGAGGCTGCAATTTGCATAAACTCTCTCTAATGTTTCCTAAGAATTCTCCAGAGGCACATGAGTTTCCTAGTTAGGTAATTAAGAAATAGTTACATTCTCCAGAGAATAGCTAAATGCCCTAGATACTTTCTCCAATTCTGATTTAGTGAAAGGGTAAGATAGCTGTGCGAAAATTCCTTTTTGGTTAATTCTCACTAGTTTCAAAATAAATAACCATTGAACAACCACCCAATAACATCAATAACCTAAGCTTTTTCTAGAAATTTCACTCTATCAGCTCCTAGATTCTGGGCTTCCCCCTGCAGCTTTAATTACCAATACAATAGACAATGCTATGGGTTTATTTGTTCACTCAAAGTAACAAATGAAAAAAAAAGAGAGAGAGAGAAAGAGGAACATATAAAAAACTTAGACTGTATTACAAATTTTATACCAGAAGTCAGGAAATAGAGAACTTAAGATTCTCAAGGCACATGAATGTTAATTTATCTGTCCTGCATATGTTTTACAAGATGTTTCAAATTTAATCCTGAATCCAAACTAATCATCTGTAATGTGGGTGGGTTAGCACTAGTGAAATTTATCTTTTGATTTTTTTAAATTTCATGAACAATATTTATGAGTGACTGTTCTGTGTACTTCTAAACATTTATGAGGGCCCATTATATGCCAAGAACTATATTTTATATCCTTATGTGCCTAAAACTTTAATCTTTGCAAAACGCCTTCAAGATGTCATATTATTATATCTCTTTAATAGTTGAAGGAACAGACTCAGAGTAGCTCAGTGACTTGCCTGAGGTCACACAGCTCATAGGCAATGGAGCCTGTTGGGAATTCAAATCTACTTGCCTCCAAGACTCAGCACCATGCTTCTTGTCTCCAAGATTGAACCACACTGCAGGTCAGCTCTAACATAGCAAAACAGTTCAAGGAAAACATTGAAAACCTTCCCTAAAATAGGCAAGTAGAATGAAAGCTGTCTTTCATGCGGCCTGTGGTCAAAGCAGAGAATAAGCCCCAGTAAGGACAACAGTGGCAATGAACAAAAGAAACTGATTCCCAGCAAGAAAGAGTGTAACAACCGCAAGGTATACACTAGCTTTAATATCATTTTCTCTTTCTAATGTACTGCTTTCCCAGAAGGTTGTGGCCCTGTGTCAAATGTCACTGGATAATACAACTGTAACAATACTGCAGGCTGCTAGGCGCAGACTGTTCCTTTGGAAGTCTCATGCTTTATGAGTGTTTTCCCTCTGAGTGTCATGATACTTGTTATTGTGTGGAACAATTTTCCAAAGCACTTAAAGGTAATTGATTGGTTATTAATATTTACAACAGCCCTACCAGTGGTTTGAAACTGAGTGCTGCCGTTTGTCTATCTGTCTCTGTCTCTTTCCTGATGCATAGAAAAGTCAAGGAGTCCCAAATGGATGCTAAAATTAAATGCTGGTCTCTGGCTCCAAATATCATGTGATTTGTACACTTGAAGATTATCACTTAACTGGTTAATGTGAAAAAATAATAAGGATAGACGCCTTCCTTAAGACTGCAAAATAAAGATACTACCTGTATTTTTTTCTACCCCTGAAGCTATGGAGGAAAGAATTGGTGGCTTCTTGTCCTATTATTATCTACCCAGGTGTGCCAGACGGAGTGTCCCTCGTTGTGTCATTTGAACCTTCACGTGTGGTCAGTATTAGTACCTCCATCTCACAGGCAGTGAAACAGGATCTTAGATACATTAAAGAAATTGCCTGAAGTCGCTCATCTGGCAAACAATGGATCCAAGTTTCAAACTCAAGTTAAACGAGGCCCATGCTTGTCCCACCCTCTCAGCACGACATCTCTTACTTCTTTATTTTTAAATACTGATATCTGTCAGAAAAGTTTAGAGACAGGCATGAAAAAACACAAATAGTTAAAATTCACAGTTAGCTGCCAATTCTTATTTTAGTGTTTCTGTCAGAACTTTAATTAGAAAATCAGGATTGCTATGTAGTCAAATTGGCTGTTATGAAATCCTATGCTTCACCCCGGTGTAAGCTCTGCTGGAGGTGAATGCTGCCAAAAGGTGACCCTGACAACACACCAGGCAATCCATTTCCATGTAATCAAGATTTACTTTTATATAGGGACTCCTGTTTGAAGAATAAATTCAGATAATTATAATTTTACATTTTAAACAGTAAATTCACAATATCACTAAGAAGCAACATCAATGTGCGTTTTGTTTTTGTTTTTGGTCATGCAAGTTCAGGATGAATGTTTTGAATCATCATAAAAGACTAAAGCTTCTCATTTTTTTCTCAAAGCATACTTTCATTATAATACAAATGTGACAGGAAAATGCTAAATGTCCCTTTTTAAAGGGAAATATATACACAGCTGATAAGGAAACGTTAGTGAATAACTACGTATAAAAAAGGTAGGGAGGGATCCCTGGGTGGCGCAGCGGTTTGGCGCCTGCCTTTGGCCCAGGGCGCGATCCTGGAGACCCGGGATCGAATCCCACGTCGGGCTCCCGGTGCATGGAGCCTGCTTCTCCCTCTGCCCATGTCTCTGCCTCTCTCTCTCTCTGTGTGTGTGTGTGTGTGACTATCATAAATAAATAAAAAATTTAAAAAAAAAAAAAAAAAAGGTAGGGAAAGGACATCCCCACTCCCCATAAGCCTCCTCCAGCCCTGGCCATCCTACTAAGGTGGCCCGATGCAGTTGCACCCTGGGACCCCATGCCCACTCCTACTCTAGCTCTAGCTAGCCTTCAAAGCCACCAGGCACACACAGTCTAAACACGGGATGGTCTTATACAAGGCAATTCCTTCAAGACCAGAAGTAGCTGTTCTGCCTAATTCATAGAAACAAACACAGAAAGTCAAACAAAATGAAGAAACAGAGGAATATGTTTCAAACAAAAGAACAAGATAAAACCCCAGGGGAAAAAAACCCTAATGAAATGGAGAGAACTAATTTAACTAATAAAGAGTTTAAAGTAATGGTCATAAAGATACTTACTCAATGAATTCAGGAGAAAAATGGAGGAACATAGTGCAAATTTCAACAGAGTGCTAGAAAACCAAAGGAAAGAAACAACCAGGGCTAAAGAATACAATAACTGCAATGAAAAATACACTAGAGGGAATTAGCAGCAGATTAGAAGATGCAGAAGAACAGATGAGTGATCTGGAAGACAAGGTAGTAGAAATCACCCAATCGGAAGAGCAAAAAGAAAAAAGAATAAAAAATATAAGGATAGTATAAAGGACCTCTGGGACAACATCAAGCATACTACCATCTGCATATATGGTCCCAAAAGGAGAAGAGAGGGGTGGGGCAGAAAATGTATTTAAATAAATATTGGCTGAAAAATTCCCTGACCTGGGGAAGAAAACAGACACCCATGTCTGGGAAACATAGAATGTCCCAAACAAGATGAATCAAAGAGATCCACACCAACACACATTATAATTAAAAGGGCAAACATTGGGGATCCCTGGGTGGCTCAGCAGTTCAGCACCTGCCTTTGGCCCAGGGAGTGATCCTGGAGTCCCAGGATGGAGCCTGCTTCTCCCTCTGCCTGTGTCTCTGCCTCTCTCTCTCTATATAGTATATGATAGATAGATAGATAGATAGATAGATAGATAGATAGATATAGATATAGATATATAGATAGATATAGATATAGATACAGATATATATCATGAATAATAAAATCTTTTAAAAATAAGTAAATAATAAAAATTAAAAAGGGCAAACATTAAAGATAAAGAAAGAATTGTAAAGGCAGCAAGAGAAAAATCTGTGGAAAAGACCATAAGATTACCAACTGATTTTTCAGCTAAAGTTATCATTCAGAATTGAAGAAGAGATAGAGTTTCCCAGACTACCAAAAACTAAAGGAGTTCATCACTACTAAACCAGACTTAGAAGAAATGTTAAAGGATCTTCTATAAGCAAAAATGAAAAGGCCATAACTAGAAATAAGAAAACATATCAAAGAAACAAAACTCACTGGTAAAAGCAAATGTACAGTACAGTAAAAGCAGTGGATGAGCCACTTAAAAAGTTAGTATAAAGGTTAAAAGACAAAAATACTAAAATCAACCATAACCACAATAAGTAGTTTAGGGATATATAAAATAAAAAGATATAAAATATGGCATCAAAACCATAGAACGTGGTAGGAGGAGGTGGAGTAAAAATGTAGTGGTTTTAGAATGCATTCAAACTTAAGCAACTATCAGCTTAGAATAAATTGCTATATACATAAAGCAATTTATGTGAACCCAGTGGTAACCATAAACCAAAAACCTACAGTAGATACATAAACAAATAAAGAGAAAGGAACTACAGAAACAACCAGAAAACAATTAGCAAAATGGCAATAAGTACGTATCTATCAGAAATTACTTTATTTGTAAATGCCCCAAATGTTTCCATCAGAAGACATAGGGCGATTAAATGAATAAATATACAAGACTTGCTTATATGCTGCCTACACGAAACTCACTTCAGGTCTGAATACACACCCAGACTAAAGTGAAGAGATGGAAAAAGATATTCCATACAAATGGAAGCAAAGAAAAGTTGGAATAAAAATACCTGTATCAGACAAAATAGACTTTAAAGCAGTAACTGTAAAAAAAAAAAAAAAAGAGAATGACATTACAAAGTGATAAAGGGATCGATCCAACAAGAGGAGTTAACAGTAGTAAATATTTATGCACTCAACATAGGAGCACCTGAATATATAAAGCAAATATTGACAGACATAAAGGAACAAATTGACAGTATTACAACAATAGTAAAGGACTTTAATACCTCACTTCTATCAACTAATAGGTCATCCAGACAGAAAACCAATAAGGAAACATTGGTTTAAACAACCAAATATTTCAAATGGACTTAATAGATATATACAAAACAATGCATCCAAAAACTGCAGAAGACACATTTTTTTCTGAAGTGCACACAGGACATTCTCCAGGATAGATCACATGTAAGGCTGTGACACAAGTTTCAATAAATTTAGGAAGACTTAAATCATTTGAAGCATCTTTTCTGACCACAATGGTATAAAACTTGAGATCAATTACAAGAAAAACGTTAAATACACATGCACACACAAACATGGAACCTAAATAACATGTCACTGAACAACCAATGGGTTAATGAAGAAATCAAAGAGAAAATTCAGAAAAATACCTTGAGACAAATGAATGGAAACACAACTTTCTAAAATCTATATACAGCAGTTCTAGGAGGGAACTCCATAGCAATACAGAACTGGCCCGAGGAACATTAAAATACCAAATCCCAAATTTCTTGTCCCAAATAAACAATCTATCCTAATACCTAAAGAAACTAGAAAAAGAAGAGAAAATGAAGCCCAAAGTTAATAGAAGGAAGTAGATTGAAGACCACACAAATAAATGGGAAAGATCTGCTGTGCTCACAGATTGGAAGAATTGATACTGTTAAAATGTCCATATTATCCAAAGCAACCTACAGATTCAGCATAATCCCCATCAGCATACCAATGGCATTTAGTTATTGAGAAAGAAGACAAAACTGGCGGTATCAAGCTCAAGATCCCCAGTAACCCTGCCATGATGTGAGGTGAAGCGGCTTCAAGAGCAGAAGGATGGACGATATTACAAAGTTAGTGTCAGGGAGCTGACTCTAGAAGGCTGAGGTGGAAAATCATGGACTTTGGAGTCAACAAGACTGTATTTAAAGATCAGCTTTATGGCTTACTAATGTATGACCCTAAACAAGCTAGGTAACCTTTCTGAGTTTTAGTTCCTGGACCTATGAAACAAGGACAATAATCCATGCCTCCTGAGATTGTTGAGAGTATGAAATGAGATGATACACATTGTAACCCTAATTGAAGCCATAATGCATGTGGTCCAGTTTTGGAGGAGTGCCACAGTTAAAGCAACACACCAAATTTATGGGCTAAGTATCAATGAAGAGATATTCCAATTTTATTTGAGGTTCTCAACATTAAAAAGAATCCAATTCATAAACAATTGGAGTATTTCTCAGAGCTGCTTGTTTCCTTTATCATACCACCAAAGAATATTCTACATCCTTCCTCACTTTTTCTGTCACTTCCACCTTGCCCCCCACCTAGGGGTCCATCTCTCTCCCAGTCTTTGTTGCAAAGACTCTCTCTTCAACTCTAGTCTCCCCAATTCTCGGTTTCTCTGGCCAATGTGCATCACAAGCTTAGACCATTCTGAGAAGGAAAGGCCAGTGATTTGTTTTAGGAGGTGGAGGTTGGCAGATAAGGAGGTTTAAATTGAACTGGAAATTACAATCTTTTTCCTTGTCAATATGGAAGGGTGATGTAGCAGAAAATCTGCCAACATTCCATGTTGATATTTTTCACCTCATGATATATGTTAAGACAATAGCACACGGTCTGGCACAAAATGAAATCTCAATATTTGTCAGTCCCTCTTTTTTTTTAAGATTTTATTTATTTATTCATGAGAGACACAGAGAGAGAGAGAGAGAGGCAGAGACACAGGCAGAGGGAGAAGCAGGCTCCATTCAGGGAGCCCGATGTGGGACTCGATCCTGGGACTCCAGGATCACTCTTCCGGCTGAAGGCAGTACTAAACCACTGAGCCACCTGGGCTGCCCAGTCCCTCTTTTTCTAATACCTCTTGCTGCATGATGCACTATGTCAAAATGAAGTAGCTTTAAAAAGAATTACTTATTAACTTACATATTCATTGGGTAGGGGGATGAGGGACAGAGGGAGAGAGAAAGAGAGCTTGGAGAGGGGCAGTAGGAGAGGGAGAGAGAGAATTTTAAGCAGGCTCCATGCCCAGCACGGAGGCCAGCACAGGGCTCGATCTCATGATGAGACCATGACCTGAGCCAAAATCGAGGATGGGATGCTAAACCAACTGAGCCATCCAGGCACCCCTAAAAAAATAATTTTTATCTCTCATGCTTCTGTGGTTAATTGAGCTCATGTGACCAGTCCTTACTTGTGATCTCTCATGTGATTGCAGTCACATGGCACCTGAGTCTGACATCATTTGAATGGACTGGTGTCTCAGCTGGGATGAGTTAAAGAGCTAACAGCTGGCTGGGTAACACAGACACTCTCCCTCTCCCTCTCTCTTTCTCTCCATATGGTCTATGTAACTGCTTTGGGCTTCCTCCTGGTATGGCAGTCAGACCTCTTACACTGTGTCTGGCTTCTTCAGAGTGACCATTTGAAGAGGCTTGGGTAGAAGCTTCAAGACTCCTTATGAAGTAGCCTCAGAATTTACAGAGGTAGCACTTCTGCAAGTTAAAAGCAGGTCCAAGGGGGCACCTGGGTGGCTCAGTTGAACGTCTGCCTTTGGCTCAGGGCATGACCCTGGGGTCCTGGGATTGAGTCACATCAGGCTCCTCACAGGGAGCCTGCTTCTCCCTCTGCTTGTGTCTCTGCCTCTCTCTCTCTCTGTGTGTGTGTGTGACTATCATAAATAAAAATAAATAAATAAATAAATAAATAAATAATAAAATAAAATAAATAAAATAAAGTCCAAAGACCAGCCCAGATTCAAGGGAGAAAACACATAAGGACATGAAAATAGGGATACGTAGCTGATTGGAGGCCATCTTTGGAGACTACCCATCATATAGCTCACCCATCTCATTCAAAACCATTTTCTCCCCATTTTGGAAATTTAGAATTTTTTTAAGAAATAATTTATAGTTAATTTTTAAAAAACATTCATTGTTTATTAAGTTTATTTATTTAAATAATCTCTACCACCCACTGTGGGGCTTGAATTCACAACTCCAAGATCAAGAGTCATATGCTCTTCTGACTGAGCCAGCCAGGTGCCCCTAATTTCTAGTTAATTTTGATGAAGAATGGAGAATTCGGGTCTGACAGCCTCCTACATTAAGCCAACAAAGTTGAGTATGAAAGCATCCAGTCTCTTCCTTCCTGGAGAGGCAGGGTAACCCTAAAATCAGACTGCCTGAATGTGGCTCTTGACACTACTATCTCTTAGAGCTTGAGTCAGTTTGCACCCAGCATTTCCAAGAGAATCTTGTATCCCAGCATCAGCCTGTAACTGCAACAAGACACACCTGGCCGGAAATACCTTTGGCTTGCTCAGAAATTCCAGGCAGTTGACTGTAGTTTCAAAAGGGCCAAGTAATGTGCTTTGTAATGTGAATATACTGAATAAAGGGCAGGTTACTGGAAAGCCTGCATATAGACAGAGACTAATGAAACTTGCACTTACTTGGATTTGTCATCCCCAAAGCATCTTGTCTTCAGCTTCATGGGGAAATGATGCAAAACAGAACCTTATGTGGCCTTAACTTTTTCAGTTTCTTTTATTATACTGGTAGGAATTGAACTAACAGTGGATTCATTTGGGTGAACAAATAAAACCAAAATTTTGCAAACAAATGCAATAAAATCTGATGAGTAATTCCAGGAAGCATGGCTGGCTGGAAATGGGTAGAATGTGAAGAGATTGATTGCAAGATGGGGGAGAGGAGGGAAGACAGTCCTCATCGTTCATGAGGAAGAAGGCAAATTAGGCTTCACTGATCTTCTAACAAACACTTAGAAACCAAACAGAAGCACCATAAAGGCCCAAAGCCTTTGGGTTTGACTGTGGGATTGGAGTACTAGGATAAGTTTTGGGGTAGGAGTGAGCTCCTTCAGTGGAATCAGAAGTATGTTCTCCTTTTGAGATCTTGTCCTCGCTTTCCTGGTACAGATAGAGTAAGGGATGGAGGCCAGAGCTGTCATCACGCAGGGGATTTTTTTGCCAGGCAACAGAAACCCATTTTGGCCATTCATCTGGAGGGATATTGGGGTATAGAAGGATTAATGGAGAAAGGCAGTTTCAAAATGGACAAGGCTCAGGCATCTCCAAAGACCTCAGCAGCAGGAATTACTAAACGGTTTCATCTGGACATCCCCACTGGAAAGGAAGAACCATTCCAGTCTTTTCATCACTAAGTTTAAAGAGGAAGATAGCAGTTAGCCTGGCAGGGGTGGTTTGCAGAGCCATTGGCTAGAGACAGGATGATCACCGTGATTGAAAATCCCATTCAATACATCTAGTAAGAGAGAGGTTGTCCTCCAAATGAGTGCTTTCACCCAAGGAAAGCTAAAGGATGATAGACTGCCCAAAGCAACATGTATCTATTACAAAAGTCAGCCTCAACACGCAAGAATCATGCCCCCAGTGGTGAAATGAATGGTCCTGGCTCAGTGAGATGGAATAATCAAGCACAGGGGGTAGAGGTGGACAGTTGTGTGCTGCTGTATTGCCAGAGGTGGCTTGTTTTGTCTCAAGAGGCTAGAAGTTGAAAAAGAAGGATAATTATAGTCTGAGGTAACCTTTCAGGAAAACAGTACTATTATTATCTTGTGCCCCATGTGACCCTCCAAACTCCAATAGCCAGGTGAAATCCCAAAAACAGAAGCATTCTTTTACAAAGACCTAAGCATGTATGGGAAGGAAAAGGCTTCTAGAAAATCAAATGTTAGTTTGGACTAATTAATTGTTCACTTTTCTGTTAATCTTAGTGAGGGATCGGGGTTTGAGTAAAGAAGAGGAGAAGGAGAGGATCCCTGGGTGGCTCAGTGGTTGGGTGCCTGCCTTTGGCCCAGGGTGCAGTCCTGGAGTCCCAGGATCGAGTCCTACGTCAGGCTTCTGGCATGGAGCCTGCTTCTCTCTCTGCCTGTGTCTCTGCCTCTCTCTCTGTCTATCATGAATAAATTTTTAAAAATCTAAAACACACACACACACACAGAGTGGTAAGCAAAAGTAAAAAGAGGAGGAGAAGGAGGTTTGGGTGCCCTTAAAGACGTTGGGGCTGACCCAGGTGAAGTGTACGGGTTTAGGGCAAATGAAGGTTCAGATCTCTAAGGGGGATCTGCAGTGGGGAAGGGCAATCAGGACTGGTGTTGGACCCCAGAAAGGGGGAAGGGCACTTCTTTCTCTCCCTCTGCATAGAGGATGTGGTTCCCATTCCTAGACTTAGAACTCAGGCTCCTGTTGCCCTGTGGCCACATTAAGGGTTAAACCACCTTCTGTGGAAAAGGCTTTGCTGCAAAGTCACCACATAGGACCT
This sequence comes from Nyctereutes procyonoides, assembly GCF_905146905.1. Taxonomy (NCBI): domain Eukaryota; kingdom Metazoa; phylum Chordata; class Mammalia; order Carnivora; family Canidae; genus Nyctereutes; species Nyctereutes procyonoides. The sequence goes on from NW_026575043.1 coordinate 11,486,210, forward strand.
TGTAATTGAGGAAGAAATGCATCTTGGATTTCTAAGCACTGACGTACAAACTTTCTGAGCTCAGCTTTTTTCATAGATTGGGTGCTGGTCTCTAACATGTCATTTATACTCTGTGATTTTGTTGGTGGGATTTACTCTGAGCCATCCAGGCTGGGGAGTTCCATCATTGAGCAAACATTTATCTCTCACGCATGTAATTTGGCTAAGCCCTTAATGATGCACAATGGCTTCTATCATGTCTGCCTCGTGTCTTTATTTAGTCTGACTGATTAACTGGCTCAAATCCTGTCCCTGTGCGGAGTACAGATAAACAAGGGTTTAACAAACTCAAGGGTACCTTAGAGTCTCCTGGGAGGGCAATGAGAGACTTGGGGAGCTTTCTCAGAGTGCTGTGCAGAGGCAGGAGCACATCAGTGACCTTGACCAGAAGCTACAGGGGGAAAGAGAGGAGTCAGATTACCCAGATTGAACAGCAGAGGCGGGAGGGGGACCTCAGGCTCTCTGCAGAGGATTACACCCATGTCCAGGTAAGTGGAATATCTTTTCCCTTTCTCTTGGTCTGTCCTCCCACTCTCTGGCCTGCCCAGGAGAACCTAGTCCCACAAGAAGGAGGAAGAGCAAGATCGAGAACACAGATCAGTCTTCATCTCATCCCTCTTCCTCTCTAGGAGGGTCCATGGAGCCTAGGCCAGCCCTGCACTCCAGGAGGGCAGGAGCTGGGGATGAAGCTTTATAGTGGACCGACCTGTGTGTGTGTGTGTGTGTGTGTGTGTGCCTGCGTGTGGGTGTATGGATGTAGATTAAGAGTGCTGGAAATTGCAGTTTTGTGAAAAAATAAAGACTGAGGTATTATTTTAACTGCTGGAACTTGAGTTTTCATTTCAACAGGATATATTTAGCATAAATCATTGTAGTTTTGCATTTCTACTAAAAGTTGATAAGGCACATTATATGGAGATTGTTGGCAGGGAGCCTTTAATTAATATTTGTTTTCTTTTCCAAAAATAATGTTTCAAGGACACTTGCATCAGGTCAACTTTCCAAGGGAAAGTTGGCCAATTTTCCAGAACTTTTCAAAGGGTGAATAGAGCCCCCAGAGAGATTGTGCTATTCAGTGTTCACTAATCTGGGCAGTGAACACTGATGGGGAAGAGCAGTGGTCTGGACACACACACACCCACCCCCCAGATGGTAGACATGAAGCCAAAGCATGGGTAGGATAAAGGCAAATTTATTGGCATTTAACCAAATTCTGATTGATTGAAATCACAGCTGACACCGATCTTCACTTCCACTCCTATTTCAGCCCCTAGCTATTTTTAGGGCAAAGAACTCAAGACTTTACATCAGAGGTTAAATTTAGTGATGGATGTGAAATTGGGAGTTAATGGAAACTCTCTTCCCACTCGAACACATCATCAGGTTCGGGTCAAATGCACTTACATCAAATGCAAAAAGCCATAAAGAAATGACAATAAAGAGAGGGGCGAAAAAAGGGCCAGTTTGAAGGCTGGATCTGATCCTTGGCTGAATTCCATTTGGCCTGTGGGATAAGATCCCAGATCCGATTTGATTTAGGGCTGCAGTCATGAAAATGCAATAAGGTATTACAAACATTTAGTGGCGATGCTGTCTATTGAAAGATGAAGACAGGATGGTTTATGGTCCCCTAAGAGTAGATAAGACACTTTAAAAGGGAGAAGATAATCAGTATGGCCCATGTTTCCCAGATCGTGCCCCATAGGAGTACAAACTAGGAAGGGATGGGGACAGTAACACGTTCTGACCTACCACTCCCTCAAGGCTAGACTCCAAGATGCCAGGGTTCCCTGCTTCACCAGCCTGGAGTAAAATTATTATATAAGTCAGCCTCCAGACTCACCTATCACTTGAATGGCCTTCTCTCTTGGCAGGGGCCCCTCTCCCATAATAAAACAAAGAACTCGGAGATTGTTCAAGGAGCTAGATCTGCTTTATCTTGGTGAAAGTCAAAATTCAGTTTCACCCCCACGAGGCTACTGGATGACCACTACTGGATACAGTTGGTTCCATGCTAAAAATCATTTGTGGGCTCCCAGTGAGATCATCTCTGACACTCAGGTCTCTGTTACACACACACTCACAGGCACAACCATCTCCCACCCACCCCTCCCCCCAAATTTTGCTGTCCAAAGTACTTTGTCCAATGTAGCCCTTTGCCAATAGAATTGGGGCCATGCTGTGGGCGCAAGCGACCAGCACAAACCTCTCTTCCCCAGCCTCCTCCCCCTCCCTTTCCAGCACTATGATTTCCCCCTGGGTACCTCTAGGTTGCAGTCTTTTGCCACCTGACCTCCTTGAGACCACCTGACCCATTTGAGATATTTTATAATGTTGGATGACTCCCAAAGGGAAGGGATTAGGGTGCATCTGTCCTTTCAGGAGTCTGCACGGGCTCGATGCAAATCTGTGCACCTCTTCACCTATCCAAATGTCGTATTCCACCCCCTTCTTAGGAGCAACTGATGCCTGTTTGCACAGATCTGCATAACCGTAAGGAGCTGCACTAATGATGCTTCCTGGAACACCTGCTCCTCGATGGCTTGCTGTCCCAACTATTTGGACCCTGCTCTGTACTTCTCCTAGTAAAACGATTACAAGATCCTTCAGAAGGGTAACCAACTCCTGAAAATCCTTTCTCAGAGAGTGTGAGCCAGGTGAAAGCCAGATGGGCTTTGAGACTATTTCCTGAGGCTGAGTGCTACAGAAATGTTATTTCTACGGGTAAATATCAGCTCCATGTGACTACCCAGATCCCAATGCCATGTAGGTGACTCAGAATGCTGGTTGTCCCTCTGCAGCCATGTAGGCATTGCCTTCATCCTCTGAGTTTGAGGAAGGGAAGCTGGTAATGACCTGGCGGTGAACTACTGTCTGTGACTAAAGGAGAAGCAGGGCATTTTGGTTTGGCCAATAGGATGGACAGATCCCCCAGCCTGAGCCTACCACCTCTCTTTCTTCACCCCTAGAGTCAAGGCTCAACACCCACCCACTCAGATCTTTGATTCACATTTACACTGGGAAGCCTCTTGTTCCCTTCAGGGAAGTCTCCTCCCACTGACCCTGAATCTCTGCAGCAGGATCCCAGACGGGGGCCCTGTAACCCTCTCTGGCTCCCTTCCAAATGGCAGAGTGCAAAGGTACTGGGCATGGGCACGGTATACCCCTCTGCTGTTCTGCTCCTATCACTGGTGGGCTCTCTGTCTTCTCTATTCCCTCTCTCTAGGGTCTTACCAGCCTGGGAGGGGTTCCTCTGCATAACCGGAGCTCGCCTGGCTCAGCTCCCTCTCATGAGACCCTTAGCTCCATATAACCAGGTGCTATTTTTTTTAATCTTTTTTTTTTTAAGATTTTTATTTATTCATGAGAGACATAGGCAGAGGGAAGCAGGCTCCCTGTGGGGAGCCCAACGTGGAACTTGATCCCAGGGCCCTGGGATCACGCCCTGAACCAAAGGCAGACGCTCAACCACTGAGCCACCCAGGTGCCCCTAACCAGGTGCTATTTGTCAGGAGCTGGCCCTGGAAGGCTGGGCCAAAAGTCCAGCCTCCCTAACCAAACACAAGCACCTTCCAGGAGTCTGTGGTGATGTACTTGCATTTAAACATCCCAGATGGGGCCCGATGATAGGCCTCGTTCTGTGACTCTTCCAAAGCAGAGTCTTGGCTGGTCATCCTTTGGGCTGTTACAGCCATACGTAAAACACCAATCCCCTCACCTCTAGACTAGAAGCTCTTCATGGGTTGGTTGTTGCCATCCTGTCCCTATTTCCTCATCTCTAAAATGGCCAAAAAAAAAAAAAAATTGTGTAAAGTATTTAGAACCCTACCTGACACAAGTGAGCTCCCGTTAAATAACAGCCATCATCATCAATAATAATAATTTAAGATAATATCAGTACCATTACTATGTCCTGGGCATGTAGCAGAATACCAACATAGGTGTGACCCCAACAGTTATTTGTTGAGTAGACAATGTTGCAGAAAACCATGAGGACATAGGGCTTCCTGGATGGAGGGATGAATTTTAGGATGCCATGGGAAATTGGTAGATGGAATGTCCTCTTGTACTACCTCCCTGCCAGACCATCTTACTCTCTGCAACAACCCAGTGTTTCTTCTTCACTGCAGCCTCTGGGAGGGGAGTGGGGATGGGGCTCCTGCTCTGGTTTTTCCTCCTGTGACATTTCCTGTATTGAAGTTTCATGAAAAGTCCTTCGTTGGCTTTCATTTTTTTCCTCAAAGCCGTGCTTCCGCACCAGGTACCACCAGGTAATGAGCGGCGCCTAGTTAGGAGTGGATAAGCATGGTCTCCTAAAAGGGGACTATGAGGGTGCTGTTTCTTAGACCTATTCAAGGGGGAAATAAGTCTATAATAGTTAAATTAGAGGCAATGTATCCAATGTGTACCTGGTAATGTTTTTGCTCGTGTTGCTTCCATTCAGAGGTTTATATGCAGTAGACAAAGTTTTCAAACATTGCTTTTGTGACTGGGAATCTTTAAAAGGGAGGGAAAGAAAGTTCTCACGCACAAAAGTACTGGATTCCTCTGTTGTAACTCGCGTATTGTTTCTGCTTATATGTACAAATGGAAGTGAAAGATATATTTGTCACCTTAATAAACCATTTTAGGGGCACTTGGGTGGCTCAGATGGCTAAATGTCTGACTCTTGATTTTGGCTCAGGAGGTGATCTCAGGGTCTTGAGATCAGGCCTCATGTTAGGCTCTGAGCTCAGCAGGGAGTCTGCTTGGGATTCTCTCACTCTGCCCCTCCCCACACACGTGTGTGCCTGCATAATCCCTTTCTCTCAAAAAATGAATAAATAGGGACACCTGGGCAGCTTGGTTAAGCATCTGCCTTTGTCTCAGGTCATGATCCTGGGGTCCTAGGATGCAGTCCTGTGTTGGGCTCCCTGCTCAACAAGGAGTCTGCATCTCCCTCTCTATCTGCCTCTCCCCAGCTCGTTCTCTCATGTCCTCAAATAAATAAAATCTTTTAAAAATAAAATAAAATAATTAAAATGAATAAATCTTTTTTTTTTTAAAAGATGTTGTTCATCACCTAGAAAGCTTTTTAAACAGCACAAATGAGGACATGGAGCCTCAGACTGATGAAATCGGAGGGTTGAGATTGGGCCCGCGGAATAGCTATTTTTTAAATGCTCCTCCAGTGATTCTAAAGTGCAGCCAGGATTGAGAACCATCCATTTCGCTGCACTTAAAAGACTCTTTCCAGTTTCCTACTAGACTAAGTATCAGTTTCCACTGACATGGACAATTCCTGTGGATTGAGGGGAACTCTTTGCTCACTAGAATCTGATATTTGCTTTTCTCTCCAATCCTTTTCAATTATTAGAACCTCCCCCACCCACCAGCCCTGGCTATAGTAAGCTGATCGTTAACTACAGGGAATAATTGTCTCAATCATTTTGTGTGTGTGCTTCTAATGCTTATTAAAGTTTCAATATGAATTAAATTCTCCCACCTGAAGAGACTTCTACTCTACCGTGGCACAGAAGATATAATTTCTGAGAAATACTTTTTCTGGGGAAAACCATTTATTTATAGGAGGAGAGCATGTGGTCTCCTGTACTCTTGTAGAGTCCCTCCTTTTTGATGAATGGCTTCACTTGGTTGTTTAAGAATATTTCCTTCCCTTTTTTTTTTTAGATTTTATTTATTCATGAGAGACACAGAAAGAGAGGCAGAGACACAGGCAGAGGGAGAAGCTGGCTCTCTGCGGAGAGCCCGACACGGGACTCGATCCCAGGACCCCAGAATCATGCCCTGAGCCAAAGGCAGATGCTCAACCACTGAGCCACCCGGTAATCCCAGGAATATTTCATATATCATACAGATCCAAACACAGATGAACAAAAAAGAAGAGGTTTCCTACTCAAATGCACTATGCAGTATCTTTTTTTTTTCATCTGAGCAAAAAGATGAGATTGGGTGCCTGATTACATTGTATTACAGTGATGCATTTTTGAAACATAAATAGATACAGCTGAGCTGCGTCTCCCCATCCCTTCATTTTGGTTCATGTTGAAAATATTCTTTCTGGCCCAACTTTGCCATACTGCATATCTCTCCAGACAGTACTTGCCTTCTTGGTCTCTTAGCTTCAGGCTTTCATGTCCTCCCCTGTACCTAGTTTTTAAAAATTCTTCATCGAGGCTCTAACCTTTGCTTCTGCACTTTAGAATTTGCCTCCTCCACCTGTCTGGTTCCCATCTCTGCTTTCGTTTTCAAAATGCCAGGCTGATGTTACCTTTCCAGCTTCCCCAGCTTCACAAGAAACAGTTAAAGCTTTTCTTTTCTTTTTTTTTTTTAAAGATTTTATTTATTTATTCATGAAAGAGAGAGAGAGGCAGAGACACAGGCAGAGGGAGAAGCAGGCTGCATGCAAGGAGCCCAATGTGGGACTTGAACCCGGGAATCCAGGATCACACCCTGAGCCAAAGGCAGGTGCTCAACTGCTGAGCCACCCAGGCGTCCCCAGTTAAAGCTTTTCAATGATGTCTTCCGGAATCTTTATTTTTAAATATTTTTTAAAGATTTTATTTATTTATGAGAGAGAGAGAGAGGCAGAGACACAGGCAGAGGGAGAAACAGTCTCCATGCAGGGAGCCTGATGCGGGACTCGATCCCGGGACTCCAGGATCAGGCTCTGGGCCGAAGGCAGGCACTAAACCGCTGAGCCACCGAGGGATCCCTCTTCTGGCATCTTTAAACTCTTAAAGATGTGAAAAAGATTTACATCTCAGTTTGTAAAACAATTACAAATAAGTCAACATCAGCGCACTGTAGATGCCTTTATGAACCTAAGATTCCTGTAACCCACACGGCAATAGTGCCTTCAGCCGTTCAAAAGACCTCCGCCAATAAAGTGATATGAAATATTTTGGGTTCTATAGCTTCTTCTTTTATAGCACCTTTCTCTTTGGTTCCAATTCGACCAGATTCTCATTTCTCACTGTCTAGGGTAAGAATCCATTGAGACAAGGAACCCCTTTCCTTGGCCAGTGTCCTTGAGCGCTGCTTCTCGCACATTAATATCCATCACCTGGGGATCTTGTTAAACTTTCAGACTCTGATTCAGTAGGTGTGGGTGGAGTTTAAGACTGCATTTGTTGCAAGCCTCCAGTTGTTGCTGATCCAGGGAAGCAATAGTCTAGGGGCCTTCCTTTTTTTTTTTTTTTTTAAGATTTATTTATTTATTTGTTCATGATAGAGAGAGAGAGAGAGAGGCAGAGACACAGGCAGAGGGGGAGAAGCAGGCTCCATGCCAGGAGCCGGATGTGGGACTCGATTCCAGGACTCCAGAATTGCGCCCTGAGCCAAAGGCAGGCGCTAAACCGCTGAGCCACCGAGGGATCCTAGGGGCCTTCTTAAGCAGCTTTGGTTCCTGTCCCAAATGTTGATCACCAAAGCTTTCTCTGTGCTTTGCTGGTACTAAATCAACTCTCGACCAATTGCTGGATTAAGATTAGGCTGATAGGGCAGCTGGGGTGGCTCAGGGGTTTAGCACTGCCTTCAGCCCAGGGTGTGATCCTGGGGTCCTGGGATTGAGTCTCACATCGGGCTCCCTACATGTAGTTTGCCTCTCCCTCTGCCTGTGTCTCTGCCTCTCTCTCTGTGTCTCACATGAATAAATAAAATCTTTAAAAAATATAAAAAAAACTTTGTGGTAGTTGTTTTCATTTTGCCCATCAATCTTGTAGTTTCTGGCTAATTACCCTTACTTAGATCAACACAATGTATCATATGCTGTGAATCTCGGTCCTTAATCATCCCTACAAAGCGACTTGTGTGACAATAGTCATTTTCTCCCTACGTTCATTTCCTAAAATTTACTCTTTTTTTTTTTTTTTGTTTATAACTGGCTTTTCTTACTAGCCCTTTAAAAACTTCCACTGATTTTGGATTTACCAGACATGATGGGATTAAAAAAATGTTCATAAAACACCTCAAAGTGAGACACAAACATGCCACAGACCAAAAATGCAACGCTCAAAACAATAATGGTTGGGGACAACAAGTAAAGCTATTTCCTAGTGACCCGCAGAGTCTTTTGTTCTGATTTGGTGCTTTGTAGGAAGCCATGAAACAATAAATTGATAATTTACGAGCAGAGGTATTTAATTGAATAAAATTTAAAAAGATTTATCGTTTCTCAGTAACTGTGGTTTCCAAATCTACTGGATACTGAGGCATCTGTCTCCAAAGACCTGATCATTGGATCACTTACTCTGTACCAGGTACTATTTCTGGAAGGTTGGCAGAGGGCTCAGTGACAGCACCCCTCTCTCTTACTTGTCTGAACCAACCAAGAAATAAGGAAAGAGTATCAGCAAAAAGTGCCCAGAATATCACTTTCATTTCTGGTAAGGATGATGAAGCACATGGCTTATACAATATTTATGGGTAAGCAAAATTCCTGTTACTGAACCTCTGATTAAGATTTGCCTATCCAGTCACAGAAAGCACTGGGTCACCCCAGCCTCCTCACCTGGCAGCCAGTCCTTGTGAAATAGAGTGAGTGTTCTCTGCTGGAAATTTGCAGCCAAGATAAAGAAGAGAGGACAGGGCCAGGCTCCTTTGTCCCTAGCTCACTAACCAACATAGTCACCTCTCCTCTTCCAGGAAAGGCCTGGAGTGTTGTACTGTGGAGGAGCTTTCTCCACATGGGAGAAATTATCAAGAGGGGGAAGAGGTGTTCCTTCCCAGCCGTAAGCCTCATCCTTTATCTTATTTGATTCCTACGACAAAACAATCAGTATTGACTGAGTGTCGACTTTTGGTATTTTGTCCATCACATATCTTTGTACATGAATTTTGAATTTTTAAAATATTGCATCAAAATACTACTCATCTTAAATACTGAGCTTTTGAGGTCCTCTTAAATTTTGTACCTGAAGTGAATGAATGCCTTACCTGGCTCACCCTAGTCCCAGCCCTGAATCTAAAATAAATGGTGTAAAAAAACAAATTACTAAACAACTTTTTCTTAATGAAACAATTATTAAATTAGCATATAGTGATGTGTACTAAGTTGAGAAACAGGAAGTGATTTGTGGGTTACTTGAATAATCTGGGAAGACCTACTTAAGGGGATGATATTTAAGCTGAGATCTGAATGCCATGAAGAAGCCAGTAATGGGACATTTTGGAGAAAAGCCTGTGAAAAGGCCTCAAGGTGGAAGCGAACCTGGAATTTTCAAAGAACACACACATGCAAGGTTACTAAGGCTTAAATGTCAAAGTCATGATAGGTGAGTAGTACAGTTGACCCTTGAACAACAGGTTGGGGGTACTGATTCTCTCAGTCAAAAATCTGCATATAACTTCTGACTTCTCCAAAATTTGGTGGGTTAAATAATAGTAGATTAACACATATTTTGTATATGTATTATATACTGTATTCTTACAATATTACCTAATTTTTCTTTTTAAAAAAAATTTTTTTTGGTATTTCTAGGCTATGTGGTTCCTCTTCAAGTTTTTTCTAATCATTTCACATCTCCCAAAATTTTTCCAATGTCTTTATTGAAAAAAAAATCTGCATATAAGTGAATCCACATGTTGTTCAAGGGTCATCTGTACTTACTTTGGATAGAATATCAGGATGGGGTGAAATTTTAGGACTTTGTAAGCCAAGTAAGGAGTTTGAATTTTATTTTGAGGGCACAGGAAGCAAATGAAGGGTTTAAAAGTAGGAGAGCAACATGAGCTGATTGCTCTTTTAGATAATTCTCTGGCTGCCATGTCAAGGATGGATCGATTACAAGGGTGTAGATGCCAAGAGTAGAATCAGGGGACCTGTCGGTGTTCCTAGTGAAAGATGACAGTGCCTTAGACCAGGGTGATTATAGCGAAGACAGAGAAAGGGGAGCAGGTTCCAGGAATACTTTAGAAGCAGAGTGGTTTGGACCTGATGAGGGATGAAGAAGAGAGGAAACAGGTGATTTCAGGTGGCTTAACTTGAGCAACTTGGTGGATGGTGGGGGCCATTAACTGAAATGGAAAAGACCGGGAGATGAGCAGGTCAGGAGATGAATACGCAATCAAGACTTCAATTTTGGGTATGTTGGCTTTAAGATGCCTGCAGGATACATGTTAAGCAAGCAACCGGTCTGAATTGAAGGGGCAAGCAGGAGGACAGGACTGAAGAGAGTTGGGCATCTGTGCCTTGATGGAATTTCCAGCAGAGAGGAGCACACATGGAGAAGAGCGGGAGGCAGGCGATGGAGCCTTGGGAGCAGCTGCTGAAACAGGAGTGGAAAGAAAGGGAGAAGTATGATGTCCCTGAAGGCAAGAGAAGAACGTGTCTTAAAAGTGGTACAAGGTATGGCTTCCAGAGCCACTGAGAGATCAAGAAAAAAATCAGGGCAGATAAGTGACAAATGGCATTGCAATGCAACATGGGGGGCACTGGTGACCTGACAAAGGCGGCCTCCTTTGGTGTAAAGGGCATGGAAAGACTTATCGAGGTTGAAGTGGAAAGTGACGATGTTCAAATAGTTGATTACCATCCCCATGTTTTTTGTTTTGTTTTTTTAAGATTTTATTTATTCATGAGAGACACAGAGAGAGGCAGAAACAGAGGCAGAGGAAGAAGCAGGCTCCCTGGGGGGCGCTGACTGCACCCCAGAAGGCGGGAACACGACCTGAGCCAAAGGCAGATGCTTAACCCCTGAGCCACCCAGGCGCCCCGTCCATCCCCATGTTGTGGATGAAGAACCCGAGGCTTGGGGTGGTTAAGTGTCTCATCCAAGGGCAAAGCCGGTGGGGGCAGATCCCGGATGCCCTCCGTGAAGCCGTTTGCTACACAGACGTGCAGGCCGTGCAAGAAATTTACCCACTTCTCTCGCAAACCCGGAAAACCGATGCTGCCCTCGAAGAAGCCCTCCGCTGAAAGCCCTCGTTCACAATGCCCCTGCAGGTTTTCTAAGCTATTATTATTTTTTTTAATTTTCGAATCTCAAATTCAGTTTGCCAACAGGCATCTCCTAACACCCGGAGCTCATCTCATCGGGTGCACTTCGGCGTTAGAGAGAAAGCCAGAGAGACCCCGGCCGGGGCTGGAAGGGGCACCCGAGCCTCCGACGGAGCGCGCGGCGCAGCTGGAAGCTGCCCCTTTCCCGCCCCTTTCCCGCCGCCGCCGCCGCCGCCGCCGGGGCCTACTGCGGCTGCGCAGGCCTGGGCGCGGCGGGGGCGGGGCGCGGCGGGAACGCGGAAGGCGCTGCGGCGGCGGCGGCGGCGCGGGGCGCGGACGGGGCGGGGGGCGGGGCCCGCCTTGAGTGAGCGGGGCGCGCGGGTGACAGGTGTGGGGCGGCCGACGGCGACCCGGGGCCGCGGCGGGGGCGGCCTGAAGCCTCAGGGGACGAGACGCGGCGGCGGCGGCGGCGATGCTGGAGACCCTGCGCGAGCGGCTGCTGAGCGTGCAGCAGGATTTCACCTCCGGGTGGGTATACGGGGGGGGGACACGGAAGGGACCCGGGGGCTGGGCCGGGCCCCCCGGACGCCGCCTCCGTCCTCCCTCCCTCCTCCCCGCGCCCCGGTCCCGTCGCGGCCGAGGAGAGGAGCGAACTTTCCGGCTCTGAGGAACTTAGGTCCCGGCCTGGCCGCGCCGCCCGGTGCGCGGGGGATGCCCGGGCCCCTGTCCCGGCGGCTGGGCGGCCGCGGGGGAGCGCGGGTCACGTGGCGGGCGGGCGCGCCCCCGACTTCCTGCGGCCCCGGAGCACCTGCCGGCGGGGCCCGGGCTCCTGCGGGGCGTGGGGGGGGCGGGGCGGGGGCCCGCGCGGACGGCCCCGCTCCCCCTCCCCGCCCCTCCTCACCCCCCCCTCCCCATCCTCACCCCCCACCCCTCCCCCGCCCCTCCCCCCTCCTCACCCCCCACCCCCCATCCCCCCCCGCCCCATCCCTCCTCACCCCCCACCCTCCCATCCCCCCCCTCCCATCCCCTCACCCCCCACCCCTCCCCATCCCCATCCCTCCTCACCCCCCACCCCTCCCCCACCCTCCCATCCCTCCTCACCCCCACCCCCACCCTCCTCACCCCACCCCTCCCTCCTCACCCCCACCCTCCCACCCCTCCCCCACCCCTCCCCATCCCCCTCCCCCTCACCCTCCTCCCCCCCCCTCCCACCCCTCCCTCCTCACCCCTCACCCCCGCCCCTCCCCACCCCTCCCCACCCCTCCCCATCCCTCCTCACCCCTCCCCATCCCTCTCTCTCTCTCTCTCTGCCCGGGGTTCGGCGCTTCGGTGGAGAAACTCTCGGGCCCGGCGAGCGGCCGAGCCCCAGCGACACTGCCGCACCTGCCGGCGGCCCCACGCTCGGCTTGGAATCACCCGGGGGTCGTGGGCGACCCGCATCCCCGGCTGCAGCCCGGGCCCGCGTAATCCGCCTGGGGCTGGAGCTCCTCCAGGAGGTCTGCAGCCCCCGCGCCCCGTCACCGCACCTCCTGGACTCCAGCGAGCCCGCAACTTGGGAACCGCAGGCGGAGCGATGCGAGCGCCGAGGGGTGGGCCTGGGGGTGGGGGTGGGGGTGGGGGTGGGGGTCTCACCTCTACCCCCGAGCGAGTGTGTTGTTTTGCAAGTTAGCTGCACGGTCTTGCCTCGGTTTCCACGACTGTACAGAGATGATAAAGATGGAACTTGCAGGGTTTGGAGGTGAGCGAATGAGCGCGTGAAATAACCCGCAGAACAGCAAGCGCGGTGTCCTCTGTTGTTACTACTTAGCGCTTAGTTCGTTTGCATTTTCTTATTCATTTCTTTAGAAAAAGTGTCCCCTTCATAAAGAGTCTGTTAGCTTGTCATACAAGTCCTTTGGAGAATTTTCTGAATAAGGACATCTCCGTCAAACATCAAAGGGCTTTTTTTTTTTTTTTTAGATTTTATTTATTTATTCATGAGAGAGACACAGAGAGGGAGAGACACAGGCAGAGGGAGAAGCAGGCTCCACGCAGGGAGCTCGGTGGGGGGTGGGGGTGGGGGATTCCATCCCAGGACCTGGGATCATGACCTGAGCCGAAGGCAGATGCTCAACCGCTGAGCCACCCAGGTGCCACTAGGGTTTTAAACTTTCAATGAGAAAGATGCTGGCTAAGATTTTATGGGACAGAAATGTTCACATGCATTGCCTTCTGAGGGCTGAGTATTTGGGGCAAATACTTGAGCACTTACCACGTGTAAATCATTTTTGATACTTTCAGTTTGGAGTTCTTAAGGATAATTCTAGATGCTCCGGGAGTGCTTCATTTATGGGTTGTACGGGTTGTTTTTTTGTTTTGTTTGCATGCTTGCAATTTTTTTTTTTCCATTTAAATTGAAAAAGGAACTTCTGGGCAGCTCGGGTGGCTCGGCAGTTTAGCCCTGCCTTCAGTCCAGGGCATGATCCTGCCCCCCCCCCCCCCACATCGAGTCCCACATAGGGCTCCCTGCATGGAGCCAGCTTCTCTCTCTGCCTGTGTCTCTGCCTCTCTCTCTCTCTCTCATGAATAAATAAATAAAATCTTTAAAAAAAAAAAAAGGAACTTCTTTTCAGGGTGTAAATTATGTAATTTGGGTGGTATACTGGAATGGTTTGCCTGGAGCATGAGACTAGTGGTATTAGGTAAACCCCCCCCCCCGTACACCCCTGTTATCATTACTTTCAACGAGTTGATGACTTAACAGCCTAGCTTCTGGTAGTTACTGTAACTCTAGGTTGTATGGGTGCTTCAGAAGCTGTTCATTCTCATGACTTTTGCTAAGGTTAAACTTAGCTAGGAATGTGAACTCTGGACTCAGACCATCATGGGAGATCTGGGTAACCTGAGTTTAGGGTTTAGTTAGGAAGGGGGTTAGAGGGATTAGAAAGGGGGTTTAGTTAGATCCCCTCGGTAAATAACTAATTGACAGCGTGGTAGACTGGAGCCACTTGGGGATTAGACATCCTGGGAGGGCTTGCATTCCATTTAGGCACTTGTTTGGCTTCCTCCTGGAGGGATCACGCTCAGCTGACTAGCTACTCCTCTCCATCCTGGTGGTCTGTTGTGCAGCTAACTGGCGGCTCGAAACTCTGCTACTCACTTTTGTCCAGTTCACAAATTCCTGTGTGACTCTTAACCAAGAAAGAATCCTCTTAATTCATTTTAGTAAACTCTTCCATATTCAGCTTGAGATCAACCTATTTTGAACATTTTGTCCTGATGAGGAAAGATGAAATTAAGCACAGCGTCTGTGTATGTTGCATGAGGGCAGGGAGGGATTCAGAGGTGAAAATGATATGGCCCTCACCTCCCAAAACTATCAAATTGTACCTGACATACCTTTAGAATACTTGGTTCTCGTGCCTATAGAAACTGGAGCAACTGGTTTCTGAAATACTTCAGGAGCTTCCAGTGTTGGGTTGCCCAGGGGAATCAGTAGAAGGAAGGCCTACTGGATCTCTGTGTCCCTCAGTGTTGCTCTTCACAGTCACCCAGAGCACCAGCATCTCCAAGCTTTTCTGCTCATTTTCAACTAATGAAAATTCACGCAACTGGACTTTCTTTTTTTAAAAATATTTTTATTTATTTATTCATAGAGACAGAGAGAGAGGCAGAGACACAGGCAGAGGGAGAAGCAGGCTCCATGCAGGGAACCCGATGTGGGACTAGATCCCGGATCTCCAGGATCACACCCTGGGCTATAGGCGGCGCTAAACCACTGTGCCACCGGGGCTGCCCGTAACTGGACTTTCAACACAGACTGATTTATTTATTTTTTGTAGTAAAAGAGGATTAGTTTGATAAGTTCCCCAAGAAAATGTCACATCAGTGATGAAAGCATGTCTGATGAACACGATGAATTTCCTTCCACTTTCCACTCAGAAAACATGCCTCTTAAGATCACTTAAGGACAGTGGCCAGAGATGCTGGTGGTGTAAGCGGAGGGGGACTCTTAAGTTCTCCATGGACCTGGGGTCTCCTTTATAAATTTTTTTGAACAATTTGAGAGAGAGCACAAGTGCATGAGGGGCTACAGAGGGAGAGGGACAAACAGACTTGCTGAGCAGGGAGCCCTGCTGAGATCATGACTTGAGCTGAAGGCAGGTGCTTAACAGGCTGAGCCACCCCGGTGTCCCTTTGTAAATTTTTATTCATTATAACAGTTATGTCAAAATTGAGATAAACCTGGAAATTATATCATCTGACATAAGTGGGTAGCTGGCTGGCCCAAAGGACACAGGAGTGAGGTTCTGGGCCTCACTCTTCTCCCCTCACCTAAGTGAGGCCTAATTTCACTTAACTTACTCAAAACTGTTGGAGCCTTTTGGGAAGTTGACATAGAACATGCACTTTTTAGGGACAGACTTGAACTCTGAGGGAAACTTTGGGATATACTGAATCACATACTTCAAATCCACTCTGGTCTTTGGTTTTTGTCCTTTTGAGCGGTTCAGACCAAAAGCCTCAGGAATGAAGCAATGAGGCATGCAAAGCCTGCAGGGAATTGAAAATCAGATTTACTGAAGGTTTATAGGCTGCCTGTCACCGACTGGTGTTTCCTGTTTGTAATGCTCCTGGGTCTTGTGGGTAGGGATAGAAAACTTGTATTGTTGCAACTAGTCAGTGGGTGTTTCTCCCCAGAGGCCACCACTGTCCCCAGCTTCACCCCTGCCCAGCAGACTCATTTCCTCTGCTGCCCTTCTTTAGTATCAAAACCTGCTCAAAGGAGAGGATCGAATAATCTAATTCATAGTATGGCAAAATGCCGACATTTTGCCTAAAATTTTGACCCTTCCATGATTACTCGCCTGTTTAATAAGCAGGAAAAAAAAACCCTCAATATTCAACCCGACTTAATAACTATTTACTGAGTTCCTACTAAGTGTCAGACACCAGATGCGCTCAGAAAGTGTCCTTTTTCATGGAAGCTTTTTTTTTCATTTTATTAAAACGCAAACAGATTTAAGAGGCTTCTCCCTCAGTTTCCTTTACTAATTGGTGTCTATATCTTGAGCTGGATCCTGGGGCTGCAGAGTCATGGGCAATGGAAAGGGAAGTAGAGGGAACTGAACAGTAAAGATACAGGTGATCTGTGTGTCTGTGAGCCCAGAGGGAGGCGTCCTTAATTCAGATGCATTTACAGAAGGCTTCAAAGAGGAGGTGGCTTCTGTACTGGGCCTCCAAGAATGAGGAGGGATTATAGCAGATTTGGGTGAGGACGTTTCCAAGACAAGCAGTTGTGGGAGCGGAAGCTGGAAGGGAAGTTTAGTGACTAAGAAGATCTTTAGTGCTTTGCTGAATGAATTCATTTATCAAATACTTAGCACTTTGTGACAAGTGCCGTTCTAGGAGCCAGGATGTAGCAGAGAACCCGGCGGGCAGCAAATAGAGTCCCTGGGTTCTTTCTAGTGGCAGGAAGCAGAAGACCTCGAAGGTCAAAAAAACTGTCACCAACAGTACAGCAGGTTAAGGGAGTTGTGGGGGGGATGAGGTGATTGCTACTTGATACAGAGAGGTCCTGGCTTATTTTTATGTTGACTGAGTCTTTGACGGTTTTTGTGGAGGTTAGCAGCATGAGCCTGCCTGTATTTCTGGAAGAAATTTGAGAGGCCGTGTGATGGGAGGGCTGGAGATGTGGAATAGGGACATTATTTGGGAGGCTCTAATTATGGGGCAGGGGAGAGATGATAAGACCGTGCTGGTGGTAGCCGTGTCACAAGGGAGTGGATGTGACAGGCGTGGGGTGGATTTGTAAACAGTGCGATGTAGGAAGGGAAAAAGGTGAAGTTAAGGATGTCGACTTTGAAGTATCTTAGATGTCATTTACAAACAAAAGCATTTCAGAATAGTTTTGAAAGAGAAGCAGGTGACAGTGAACTTGTTGTACGAGGTGAACTTATGGCTTGACCTCCAAGAAGCAGTTGGAAATACAGGAAACTCTCCGGAGACAGGTCAGAACCAGCGCGGTGTAGTTGTGGTTATTTAGGATAGAGGTAATCTAAATTCTTCTCCGTTTCCTGACTTTTTTCAACTTTGGTGTGACTCAGGTTCCACAGCTGAGGGTCATGTGTACTTTGTTACTTTGTTGTTTTTTAAAAAGATTTATTTATTTATTTTAGAGTACCAGTGAGCTAGCGAGTACAGGGCGAGAGGGAGAAGGAGAATCTCAAGCAGGCTCTGCACTCAGCAGGGCTCTAGCTCATGACCCTGAGATCATGATCTGAGCCGAAATCAAGAGTCAGATGCTTAACTGAGTGCCCCCCCCCACCCTGCACCCTGGTGCCCCGAGCCATGTGTACTTTTAAGTGTGAGGATGCTTTGTTTCCATGGTCTTGTTTTTAAAGAGAGGGAAAAAATGATAAACTTTCATGGAAAAGTACAATAAATGGGATTTGGATTTGTAAGCAGAATTTAAGGTCAGAACAGGGAGACATGAGCACGGTTAAAGGAATTGAACCTTAATGACAAAATATGCTCTTTAATATGTTTTTGTGGTGTTTACAACAGTCATCGTGAGCTTTCATAATAGCTGATGAGGTTAGCTGAGTAGGAAATTGAAGCGTAAATGATGCCATTAAGGTCACCCCGTGAGGTTGAGTCAGCTAGAGAAAGCACATTTTCTGCTTCTCATTCATTATAGTGCTCCGTGTTATCATTCTGTTTATCTGCTTCTTTTTAAACTTGTGGAGGCTGTTTTTGCTAATCACCTCCTTGTCTTAGGAGATTGTTCCATTTTAATATTTTCTCCAAGACGTAAAAAAATGTTGTCATTTTTTGTTGTGCTTGTATCAAATCAAGGTAAGTCTTTGGAACAATCTAAAAATAAACTGTTGAGGTGTTAGGACAAATTTAAGTTTTACGGTTTGAACTTCAATGTGTGTATTAGTTGATTTTGGTAGGTGATAACTGTCAGGTGCTCATCTGAGTCTAAATTGATACAGTCACACACACAGCAGTCCTAATGTCTTCCTGGGGTTGTGTGGGAAGAAGGCTGGGAACGGTGGGGAAGGAAGCCTTTTCCAGGAACTATTCACATAGTTTCTTAATTTTCTTGGTGGAGGTAATTCTTATACATTTGATGTGCATTAGCTGTGTTTACAGAATGCTGCCAAAGTCGTATTTGTAATTTTATTTAATTCCTGTGGCAAATCATTACGGTCAGTTTAATACCACCATTTTATGTTTGAGGAAACTGGGATATTACACCCAGATCAGTATTGCCTTCTTAGTGAGTCTTGACATTGTGGGATATTAAATGGCTTTTATTAGTGAGTTGTTTCCAGCACAGAATCACTGTGAGAAGTTTTAAGTAGAATTAGAACACAATAAAAACAGTATGCTACTTTTAGTTGAAATCCTAAGGGTTTGTTTTTGTTTTTGTTTATGTTTAAGATTTTATTAATTTACCCATGAGAAACAGAGAGATGCAGAGACACAGGCAGAGGGAGAAGCAGGCTCCATGCAGGGAGCCTGATGTAGGACCTGATCCTGGGTCTCCAGGATCAGGCCCTGGGCTGAAGGTTGCGCTAAACTGCTGAGCCCCCTGGGCTGCCCAAAATCCTAGATTTTGAAGATGTATTTCAGCAAGGAACTTTTTTTTTTTTTAAGATTTTTAAAATTTATTTATTCATAGAGACACACAAAGAGAGGCAGAGACACAGGCAGAGGGAGAAGCAGGCTCCATGCAGGGAGCCTGACATGGGACTTGATCCCGGGTCTCCAGGATCACACCCGGGGCTGCAGGCCGTGCTAAACTGCTGAGCCACCTGGGCTGCCCAACTTTTTGTTTTTTTTTTGTTACTTGTATACACACACACATACACCTGATCTTATTTTTGTTTTCCAACTCAAAGTAAGAATAATAGTCCTTGTGACCCATTCTATGTTGCTCTCCTCAACCTTCTTCACTGTTTCTCGCCTCCTTCCAGCTACTTTGCTTTCTCCATCGGTTTCTGTTCTGAATTTTGGCACACGGATGATTTATGTGGAGAAGGTGTGATGAGAAAAGATGAAGGGCTGGAAGGCTGCGTTTATTACAAAAGTGTTTTTGCAAAGCAAACATAAAAAATAGAATCACACAGCGAACCCCATATATTCATTATTCTGATTCAACAGTTGTCAACCATTGCCACATTTGCTTTGCCTCTCCCATAGGTATAAATCTCAGATCTATTATATCTCTACCTCAGTTTTCACTCCTAAAAAAAAATAGAGACTTTACTAAATGCAATGCCAACATCATACTTAACAGAATTAACACTGATTCTTTGATATTATCAGTTATCTAGTCCATAATCAAATTTCCTGGTTCCTAGAAATGTCTTTTTACAGTTGATTTGTTCAAATCCAGATCAAATACGTTCCACACATTACATTTGGTTAAGGACCAAACTGAAAGCAGATGGTTATTAAGGAGCTGCATGGAGAAGCTCTCATTGACTGACCTTTCCAACAATTTTATTTTTAGCTGCCTCTGACATTCCTTCTTGCTCTTTTATTCTGAACTAATTTCTTCTTTTTTGGGGACGAGTTGTGGAGGAGCACACCAGATTTTATATATTACAATTGAGAAAGTAAAAGTTTATTTCAGAAATAAGTATTTGATGGGGCACCAGGGTGGCTCAGTTGGTTGAGTGTCTGCCTTCATCTCAGGTCGTGAACCCCAGGGTCCCAGTACAAGTGCCCCACATCGGGCTCCCTGCTCAGCGGAGAGCGGGCTTCTCCCTCTCCTCTGCCTCTCTCCCGGTTCATGCTCCCACTTTTGCTCATTCTCTCTCAAATAAATAAATAAAATCTTAAAAAAAAAAAGTATTTAAAATACTAACCTCCATATTTGGCAGACCATATAATAAGAATGGTCCATAAAGAATCTTAACAGTTCCCTTGCAGTATCCTTGTACACGTAACTATATGGAATTGCCCTGAGTCACTAAAAATAATACTAAAATCAGTTTGAGTGTAATGTACTGCTGGGTATAACCAACCTAGTATAATTCTACCTGGATGTTACAACTAAGGGCCTTTCTCGAGTTTTGGAGTGGAAGTGATAGAGCCTGATTGTTGAAATAACTTTTCCTAGTTGTTGTGTACTCTTAATTTAGACCAGATTTACTAGTTGCCAAGGTGAAGCTTGGAAATTTATATCGTTTCTCTAGGACAGTTAAGACTCTGTTAATACAACTCCCTTGACTCATCTGGAGAGATACACAAATGGGTTTTGTATTAAAGAAATTTCAGAGTCTTTTGAACAATGCAGAGAAGTTTATCACATTAGTATTTTTGTTTTTAAAAAACAACAGAGTAATGTAAATAAAGATTTTTGTATGAAACTGTCATTCCAGTTTTTTTTTTTTTTTTTTTTTTTTTTTTTATAAAAAGTCTCTTTTTGGTAGTGAGCCAGGCATTATGCACAAAAAAGATGGAGTCCTCTGCCCAGGCTTGCACATAGAGGTGCAGGCTTGGGGATGTTCAAGGAGAGTCAGCTGGTATTTTAGGCAGTTTCTGGCTGATAGCAGTCAAGCACCTTAAGGAAGGGCCCCCTATTTCTCCTTTTATCAAAGGCTTGTTAGAGGCAGTGGTGGTACAGTGGCCTATGTTTCAGATGCTATTTGGAAATGAAGATTTGTTAAAGTAACCATGTGAAGAACATTTACAGCGATATCATATTTTACATGATAATGTCTCACAATATAGCACTCACTTTTTTGGCAACTTCTTATAATAGACTACCATATAATTAATTGGTACAGAGTCGACAGCCAAAAGAAAGTGAAAATGGGCCAGTGAAGTAAAAATAGATTAAACAAATCTATGAACTTCATATGATATATATAGTGGAGCCTATTTAATTTTATTTTTCTGTGTATCTCTAGGCCATTTCTCTGTTTTCTAGCCCAGTAATTTTAAAAAGCCAATAATAGGGAGTAGGCTGCTGTAGTTAAGTAGCTAGAAGCAGTAAGTTATCCCTGATAATCAAAACACCAGTGGTGTGGAGATGGGGAATTTAAATTTAGAAAAGAATAGAAACAGGATCCCAAACAAACTCAGGTGACCATAGATTGATTTCAAGTTGGTAAATGAAAAGACATTCCTAGCTCAAAACGTCTGAGGAGATGATTATTTGGCCACAAAATTTAATCAGTGGTATTATTCATAAGAATGACCTGGAGTGAGCAGAAAATGTTCGATAGAATATAGCAAGTCCTCTTTAATGAAAAAGGTTTGTGATATATTTTAAGAAGCTTTTGATCAGTGCTAAAATTTCACAA
The DNA here is from genome assembly GCF_905146905.1 of Nyctereutes procyonoides. Classification (NCBI taxonomy): domain Eukaryota; kingdom Metazoa; phylum Chordata; class Mammalia; order Carnivora; family Canidae; genus Nyctereutes; species Nyctereutes procyonoides. The sequence goes on from NW_026575043.1 coordinate 11,507,495, forward strand.
AACGTTGGTACTTAAAGAGCCTTGAGTGCCTGCTATCATTCCTATTTAATAAAATGTGGTGCTTAGATGTCTTTGTTATCTACCAAATTCACCTGTATGGACCACTTCTTTTTCTAATGATGCCAGGTAAATGACATTTCTCTAGTCCAATCTGATTTAGGAATTGTTTCTAAGGGATTGAGGCAAGAAAAAATATAAAGATGTTTTCTACAAATGTTTGGGGTGTCTGATGTACAGTAAACACTCAAATACTTGTCTGGAGAGGTGCTCAATTCTTGCTAAAATAATTAGCCCATCCAATCTAAAATTTTAAGAACTGTGGAATTCATGATTGGAAAAAATCTCTTAAGCTGTAAAAATATGATATTTTATACTTGTTGAATTATAGGCTGAAGACTTTAAGTGACAAGTCAAGAGAAGCTAAAGTAAAAAGCAAACCAAGGTAAGCCTGTGCTAAGATTTAATTTACTGTGACTTAAATTTTATACAGCTTTCGGCTCTAGTTATAAAAGTACGGTTACTTTAGTGGATTTTACATCTGTTGAGTGCATTGACAACAAAACAATCTGATTATTTCTAAATTGTGTAACACTGGAAGATTTTCTGATAAAATTGTGAAATGGCTGAAGACATGGTGAGGTGTAGTTTTTTTCTAGGACAACCAGTGGTTATTATTTGATCACAGTTAATCATTTTGTATATTAAGCACAGAGTAAAAGTCCTGCATTATTGAGAAGCAGATTAATAATGAAATAATACTTGGCGAGTGAGCCTGTGAAGCTGTGTTACATGTTTTATATAAAAACACCAGTGGTCGTTGTACAACTTTTTCTTTTCTTTCTTTTTTTAAAGTAAAGCACGACCAAATTTCACTTTAAGCCTAGAGATTATGAGTTTTTTTAAAAAAATATATTTTATTTATTTATTCATGACAGAGAGAGAGAGAGAGAAAGGCAGAGACACAGGCAGAGGGAGAAGCAGGCCTCATGTAGGGATCCTGGGTCTCTCCAGGATCACACCCTGGCTGAAGGCGGCGCGGCGGCGCTAAACTGCTGGGCCACCGGGGTTGCCCGGGATTATGAGTTTTTAAAAACAATTCTTATTATCTAGCATTTTATCAAGGTATTCATCGTATTAAGTGCTAAAAATAATCTATAAGGCAGAGTGATGGATGACAGTAGTTTGCAGTATTTTCGTTGTGAAATAAAATAAGACATTTCTCTAAAAGTTTAGGTAAATTGTCATTAGTAACTTAAAAGTATTCCACATTACAACTGACAGTGTCAAAATTCTCATATGTATTTTTTTTTTAAGTTGGCCTAAATTGGAAGCAATTTTAATAAAATAAGTTTCTGTTTTTGTTTTTTGGCAGGACTGTTCCATGTTTGCCAAAGTACTCTGCTGGTCTAGAATTACTTAGCAGGTAAACGTTTGCATTTAAATAAAAAATTATGCTTCTGACTATTGTCTAAAAAATTTTTATACTTTTATAGATAGAAACCTTAAAACAACTAAATTTTACCTAAACATAGTGACTAGAAATGATTAACTTCTTCATTTTCCTGAGGGGTTTTTACATTTCATTGATGAATGCAAAGGCTATTCATATTCAGACTTTGAGCAGATTGATCACTCTTGTATTTGCTAGTCAATACTTTATTATGTGAATTTATGTTTATGGTTTTTCTGTTGCAAGAAAATTGATTTTGGATTTAAGTCTTTAAATTCTCTTTGATTTTTAATTTTATACTGTTTTTTCTCTACTCCCCTCCTATTGGCATGCAGATCAATATTAAAATACATGATTTTCTTACATATGGCACCAAAAGCATAAGAAACAAAAGAAAAAAATATAGATAAATTGGACTTTATCAAAATTAAAAACCTCTGTATTTCATAGAACCCATCAAGAAAGTGAAACAGCAATCCACAGAATAGGAGAAAATATTTGCAAATCATTTACCTGCTGAGGGACTTGAATCTAAAATATATAAAGAACTTCTATAACTCAACAAAGAAAGACAGCCCAATGAAGAATAGGCAAAGGATTTGAATAGATATTTCTCTAAAGAAGATATAAATAGCCAATAGTCAGATGAAAAGATGTTCACCATTTGTGGATGCTAATCAAGACCACAATTGAGATACCACTTCACATCCACTAGCATGGCAGTGATCAAAAAGACAGAAATAACAAGCATTGTTGAGGACGGGGAGAAATAGAGCCTTTTGCACACTGCTGGTAGGAATGTAAAATGGTGCAGCTGCTGTGGAAAACAGTTTGATAGTTTCTTAAAAAATTAAACATAGACCATGTGACCTGGCAGTTTCACACCAAGAGAATTGAAAACTTATGTCCACATAGAAACTTATGCACAAATGTGCATAGCAGTTTATCCATAAAGCAGAATTATTCATAATGGCCAAAAAGTGGAAACAACACAAATATTCATCTACCAATGAGCATGTATTTTAGCGGCGGAAAGGAACAGAGTGCTGGGACATATTGTTCTTCATGTAGATGAAACCTAAAAACCAACACAAAGGTTATGTATTACATGATTCCTTTTACGTGAAATGTCCAGAATAGGCAAGTCCCTAGAGACAGATTAGTGGTTGCCAAGGATTGAGAGGGGAATGGGTATGGGTTTCTGTTTGGGGTGATGGAAATGATTTGGAATTAGATAGTAGTGATAGTTGTCCAACTCTGTGAGTGTACTAAAAACTGCTGAATTGTACACTTTAAAAGGGTGTGAATTACCTCAATATAGCTGTTATAAAAATATATAGTTTAAGTATATGTTATATATGCTTCTGAAGTTAATAATATGTTCATTCTCCTGAGCTGCATTTGTGATGACAAAGTCACCTATGCCTACATTTTACTTTTTCTTTTTTAGCTCTTTACTGGATTTCTTTTTATGGTTGCTAAATCTAGAGATATTTTTTCTTGTTTGTAATGGAAAGTACTTAATTTGATACCGATTTCCTGCTTGGTTTTGTTGAGTGAAGAGCATAAGTGAACATGAAAGAAGGTATATAGTAAAAATCGGTGGTGTACTGTTTACATTTTATCTCTTAAATAAATCTAGTGATTTAGTTGAATGAACTTCATTGAAAGATTTATATTAGATGTGTAGACTTTCACGTATGGTAGTTTTTTGAGACAGGATGCCTTGTGGGACTTGACATGAAAATTTACAACCATAGGAAGATGTCCATAGTATGTCCATTCATTGCCTTGGAACACTGTTTTTTCTTTTTGGAACTAATAGCAAGTGGAGGAAAGACCATTTTAAATACCAGATCTCTATATTATAATTTTTTTAATTGTTAAAAATTGTGATAAAATACCCATAACATGAAATTTACCATCTTAACCATTTTTAGGTGCAATTTAGTAGTGTTAAATACATTCATGTTGTTATGCATTCAGTCTCCAAAATTTCATCTTGCAAAAATGAAACTCTGTACCTATTAAACAACAACTTCTTCCCTACCTCTGGTGAACATCATTTCATTTTCTCTTTCTGTGAATTTGATTAGTCTAGGTGCCGCATATAAGTGAACTCAGATAGTATTTGTCTTTTTGTGACTGGCTTGTTTCACTTAGCATACTTTTTAAATTCTAATGTAAACTTTTCTGTCCAAGCATATGTCAGAATTTTCTTTTTAAGGCTGATGAATGTTCCATTATAACTATCTACCACATTTTCCTTATCCTTTCATCTATCAGTGAATGCTTAGGTTGCTTCCACCTTTTGGCTTTTGTGAGTGATGCTACTGTGAACATGAGTGTGCAAACCTCTCTTCAGGACTCTTCTTTCAAATTTTTTGGATATGTACTCAGAATTGCTGGATCATATGATCATTATATTTTTAATTTTTTGAAGAACCCCTGTAGTATTTTACAGAGCAGCCACACCATTTTACATTCCCACCAACAGTGCGTGGCGATTCCCATTTATCCATATCCTCACCAAAAGGCTTTTTTTTTAAATAGCCATTCTAACTGATTTGAAGTAGTATCTCATTGTGGTTTTGATTTGTATTTCCTTAATTACTGATGGTGGTGAGCATCTTTGCATTTCCTTTTATATATCTTTTTTAGAAAGAAGTCCTTTGCCCATTTTTGGATAGGGTAATTTTTTGTTGTTGTTGACTATCCTTTTCCCATTGCATGGTCTTGGCACCCTTGTTGAAAATTATTTGACCATGTATGTGAGTATTTATTCTTGGGCTATTTGATTGGTCCATATATCTGCTTTTATTATAATAGCACACTGTTTTGATTATGATAGCTTTTTAGTAAGTTTTATTTTTTTTATTTTTTTATTTATTTATGATAGTCACAGAGAGAGAGAGAGAGAGAGAGAGAGAGAGAGAGAGGCAGAGACACAGGCAGAGGGAGAAGCAGGCTCCATGCACCGGGAGCCCGATGTGGGATTCGATCCTGGGTCTCCAGGATCACGCCCTGGGCCAAAGGCAGGCGCCAAACCGCTGTGCCACCCAGGGATCCCCTTTTAGTAAGTTTTAAAATCAGAAAGTCTGAGTCCTCCAACTTTGTTTTTATCAGGGTGGTTTTGGCTATTCAGGGTCTCTTGAGATTTCCATATGAATTTTAGGATGGATTTTTCTTCTACAAAAAATGCCATTGGAATTTTGCCTAATTGCTCTGGCTAGATCTTCTAGTACTGTGTTGAATAGAATTAGCAGAGGCAGGCATCTTTGTCTTGTTTCTGATTCTTAGAGAAGTATGATGTTGGCTGTGGGTTTTTCATATGTAGTTTTTATTATGTTGACATCATTTACTTTTTTTAAAAAAAGATTTTATTTATTCATGAGAGACAGAGGGAGAGAGAGACAGAGAGGCAGAGGCATAGGCAGAGGGAGAAGCAGGCTCCAAGCAGGGAGCCTGATGTGGGACTCAATCCCAGGACCTCGGGATCACGCCCTGGGCCGAAGGCAGGCGCTAAACCACTGAGCCACCCAGGCATCCCAACATAATTTCCTTTTATTCCTTGTTTTTTGAGTTTTTATCATAAGAGTGTGTTGACTTTTGTTATGCTTTTTCAGCATCATTTGAAATTATATATTTTTCCCCTTCATTTTGATAATGTGGCATTTTACATTGATTGGTTTTCATATCTAAAACCAATATTGAATTGTAGGGAAAAAATTCCAATAGGTCATGGTATATAATCCTTTCAATATGCTGCTGAATTCAGTTTGCTAGTATTTTATTGAGGATATTTACATGAGTGTTCATAAAGGATATTGATTTGTAGTTTCTTGTAGTGTCTTTGGCTTATGTATCAGGGCAGTGCTGGCCTAGAATGAATTAGGGAGTATTCCTTCCTCTTCAGTTTTTTGGAAGAGTTTGAGATGGTTGTTTTTTGTTTTTGTTTTTTTTTTTTTTTTTTTTTTTTAATGTTTGGCAGAATCCATCAGTGAAGCCATCAGGATCCAGGCTTTTCTTTTTGGGGGAGGTTTTTTTTTTTTTTTTTAAAGATTTTTATTCATTCATGAGAGACACGGGGAGAGAGAGAGAGAGAGAGAGAGAGAGAGAGAGAGAGAGAGAGGCAGGCAGAGACACAGGCTCCATGCAGGGAGCCTGACATGGGACTCCATCCCGGGTCTCAGGATCACGCCCTGGGCGAAAGCAGTGCTAAACTGCTGAGCCACCCGGGCTGCCCTGGGGAGGTTTTGAGGTTGTTTTTTTTTTTTTTTTTTTTTTTTTTTTAAATGTTTTACCAGTTTTATCGAGATATAATTTAGATATGTCATGGTATAAGTTTAAAATGTACTGTATAGTTGCTTGATTTACATGTGTTGTGAAATGATCACAATGAGCTAAATTAGCATCTATCATCTCATAGAGATAAAACAGCAAAAACAAATATTTCTTCCTGTGATGATAATTCTTAACAGCTTTCATGTATGTCATACAGCAATGTTACTATAGTCATCATGTTGTACAATACATTCCAAGTACTGATCTGGGAGTTTATACCTTTTCACCACCTTCCTCTAGCACCCTCTCCCTCTACTCTTTACCTTTGATGACCACAGATCTCATCTCTTTTTCTGAGTTTGGATATTTTTTTTTTTTTATTCCACATAAAAGTGAGATCACACAGTATTTATCTTTCTCTTTCTGATGTATTTCACCTAGCATAATACCCTTAGAGTCCATCCATATTGTCACAAATGGCAAGATTTCCTCATTATTTATGGTTGAATAATATTCCATTGTGTATGTTATATATCTATACACCATTCATTCATTAGTGGATACCTAGGTGGTTTCCATGTCTTGACTATTGTAAATAATGCTGCTATAAACATCAGGGTGCAGATATCTTTTTGAGTTAGTATTTTTTTTTCTGTTGAATAAATACCTAGAAGTGGGATTGCTGGATTCTCCTCTGTTTTCCATAGTGGCTATACCTGTTTATAGTCCCACCAGCAGTGCACTGAGGATTCCTTTCTCTCAACTCACCAGCCTTTGTTATATCTTTTTGATGATTGCCAATCTAACAAGTTGGAGGTGGTCGTTCATTGTAGTTTTGATTTGTATTTCCATGATAATTAGTGATGTTGAGCATTTCTTCATATACCTGTTAGCCATTCATGTATCTTTGGGAAAATATCTAGTGAGGTATCTTGCACATTTTAAAAATTGGATTATTTGGGAGTTTTTTTGATATTGAGGTATATATGTTCCCTATATATTTTGGATATTAACCTTTTGTCAGATACATGGTTTGCAAATATTTTTTCCCATTCTGTAGGCTGTTCATTTTGCTATTTCTTTTGTGCTGCAGAAGCTTTTTAATTTGATGTAGTCCTACTACTTTTTGTTGCTTTTTCTTTAGGTGTCATATCCAAAAAATCATTGCCAAGATCCATGTCATGGAACTTTTTATCTATGTTTTCTTCTAGGAGTTTCATTGTTTCAAGTCTTACATTTAAATCTTAATCCATTTGGACTTAATTTTTGTGAGAGGTGTAAGAAAGGGGTATAGTTCCATTATTTTGCATGTGAATATCCCTTTTCCCAGGACCATTTACTGAAGAGATTATCTTTTCCATTGAGTATTCTTGACTCCCTTATCAAATGTTAGTTGACCACATATGCTTGGGGTTATTTCTGGACTTTCTATTCTGTTTCATTGATCTATTTGCTTTTATGCCAGTCCCATACTCTTCTGATTATTGTATCTCTATAGTGTAGCATGAGATCAGGAAATGTGATGCTTCACTCTTTGTTCTTGTTTCTTAGGATTGCTTTGGCTATTTGGGGTCTCTGGATGGCTATTTATACTTCTGTTAAAAAAAAAGCCTCTGGAATCTTGATAGGGATTGTGTTGAATCTATGGATAGTTTTTGGTAGTATTGACATTTTAACAATATTCTTCTGGTCCATGAACGTGGGATACCTTTCCATTTATTTTCGTCTTTGATTTCTTATATCATTGTCTTACAGCTGTCAGAGTAGAGATCTTTCCCCTTCTTGATTAAAGTGATTCCCGACTATCTTATTGTTTTTGATGCTATTGTAAATGGGATCGTTTTGTTTTTTGGATAATTTATTGTTACTTTATAGAAAGGTTACCGATTTTTGTATGTTAATTTTGTATCCTGCAACTTTATTGCTTTTGATTAGTTCCAACGGTTTTTTTTTTTTTTTGACAGAGTCTTTAGGATTTTCTATGTATAAAATTATGTCATCTGTAAGTAAAGACAATTGTACTTCTTCCTTTCCATTTCTGATGCCTTTTATTTCATTTTCTTGTCTAATTGTGCTGGCAAGGACTTCTGGTACTATGTTGAATAGGAGTGGTCAGATTGGACACCAGGAAAACTTTCAGCCTTTCACCATTGAGTATGGTGTTAGCTGTAAGTTTATATAGTAAGGCTTTTATTATGCGGAGTTACGTTCCATTTGTACTAATTTGTTAAGATTTTTTTTTTATCATGAGCAGATGTTGAATTTTGTCAGATGGCTTTTCTGCATCTATGGAGATGATCATATGTTTTTTTTTGTCTTTCTATTAATGTGGTGTATCACATTGATTTGCAGGTGTTGAACGATCCTTTCACCCCAGATATAAAGCCCACTTGATCATGGTGAATGATTCTTTTAATGTGCTGAATTCAACCTGCTAGTATTTTATTGAGAGTTTATGCATCCATATTCATCAGGAATATTGACCTTTAGTTTTCTTTTCTGATACTGTCCTTTTCTGGCTTTGATTTTAGGGTACTGCTAGCCTCCTAAAATGAGTTTGGGAGTATTCCTTTCCCTTCAATTTTTTGAAAGAGTTTGAGAAGGATTGGTGTTACAATTTTTCTTGAAATGTTTAGTAAAATTCACCAGTGAAGCCATCTTATCCTGGGCTTTCCTTCATTGGGAGATTTTTTATTATTGATTCAATCTCCTTACTAGTAATTGCTATTCAGATTTTTCTGTTTCTTCCTAATTCCATTTTGGTAGTCTTAATGTTTCTAAGAATTTTTCCATTTATTCTAGTTGTCCAGTTTGTTGGTGTATAGTTGTTATAGTAGCCTTTTATGGCCTTTTGTATTTTTGTGGTGTCAATTATAATGTCTCCTTTTTCATTTACAATTTTCTGATTTGGGTCCTCTTTTTTTCTGTGATTAGTCTAGCTAAAGTTTTGTCAATCATGTTTATCTTCAAAGAATCAACTCTTAGTTTGATTAATCTTTTCTGTTGTTTTCCTATTCTCTGTTTCATTTATTTCTTCTCCAATCTTTAGTATTTCCTTTCTTCTGCTAACTTTGACCTCAGGTTTTCTTTTTCTAGTTTTGTAAAGGTTGTTTATTTTGGATCTTTATTCTTAATGTAGGCATTTATTTGAACTTCCTTTTTAAAACTGTATTCTAAAAGTTTTGGTACGTTGTATTTCCATTTTCATTTGTTTCAAGATACATTTTTATTTCCTGTTTATTTTTATTTTTATTTTTATTTTTTTAAATTTCCTGTTTAATTTCTTCTTTGATTCACTGATTGTTCAGAAGTCAGATTTCAAACACTGCTCTGTAACCTACAGACTTCATTCAGATTTCATCAGCTTTCCCACTAATGCCTTTATTTCCTGGGACCAGGATTCAGTGCAAAATCATAGGTTATATTTAGCCACTGTACTGCCTTCATCTCCATTAATCTAGAACAGTTCCTGAGTCTTTGTTTTTCATAACCTCAACACTTTTGAAGAGTACTATTATCTTGCAAAATGCCCCTCAATTTGGATTTACGTGCTATTTTTTCATGATTAAATTCAAGTCAGTGTTTTTTTCCCCCAAGAATACCAGAAGGGCAATGTTGTGTCCTTCTCAGACACATATTTATATGTTTCATTACTGTGGATCACGTGGAGGGAAGTGTCTGTTATACTGTCTCCCCTTTTAATTTATGGGTATCTTGTGGGAAGATACTTCAAAACTGTGTAATAAATATGCTGTTTCTCTTCATCATTTCTCTAATTTTAGCAACCATTAGAATTCTTGCCTGAAACAATTATTGTTGTGCTTACCAAGTGGTGATTTTTTATGTTTGTCATTTTTTTTTTTTGCAATAATTAATTGGAATTCTACTACAGGAGAATTTCTCCTCTCCCTCCATTTGTTTGTTCAGTTGCTTATTTAAATCGCTGTGAGCTTGTGGATGTTTGTTTTATCCCCTGAGTTATAACCCTGTCACTACCATTATTTGTTGCTCAGATTGTCCCAGGTTGAGCCACTGGAAACCGCTTCAGGTTTCTTCTTTGTCCTTGAGATGTGTCCCCATTATATTTGAGTTGTCTTTCTCTTAAGGCACCAGAGGATGTTCCAAGTTAATCTTTAGATGGTATTTTTTTTAATGTGTGGTTTGCATTTTGAATTATTTTTGCATATTTTAGGTATGAAGATACATGGGCTGCACTTCACAGAAGAGCCAAGGAATGTGCAAGTGCTGGAGAGGTAAAGAATTAGCTCATCTTAAACTTGTGGGAAGAATATCTTTTTGTGATGTTAAATGTTAGTATTTTGTTTTGTTTAGATTTTTATTTATTTATTTGAGAGAGAGAGAGAGATGAGCAGGGGGGAAGGACAGAGGGAGAAGCATACTCCCTGCTGAGCAGGGCATCCAATGCAAGGCTCCATCCCAGGATCCTGGTATCATGACCTGAGCTGAAGGCAGTGGCTCTACCGATTGAGCCACCCAGGTGCTCCAAATGCTGTTTTGTAAGGAATTACATTTGGGATTACATTAAAATGTTTTAAAGGATATCTGAAATTTAATTTAGTAGTTGATTATAAAACTCCCTAAATTACATTTTGGTAATTTCTCTAAACTAAGCCTAAGTTTAGTTAGGCTAAGAGACTTTGTGACTTTTATTCTCAAGTCATAAGTAAATATTTGGTTCATCTAGGTATAATGTTTTGAATTTACGTCTGTTGCCTAAAGTCATTAATTTGCTTAACAAATAAATGTAAATGTTTCAGATGTCATCATCACTTCTCTTAGAAGAACAAATTATTTTCTAGCACTACATGAAGAGTGTATAATGAACAAAAGTGACCGGTAATTAAAAGTAGTTGGTACATGTACTGAAAGCTTTATTAGCTAAGATCAAATACTCTGTGCTATTGATGTCAATCAAACTTCTTTCTGAAAACATTTCTGTGATTCTGACTTTTAATTAATTTAGACTGACTTTAGTTATCACTTACCTAAATTAGTGAAGCTGTAGCAGTTACACAGAGCAGAGTAGTACATGTGATGAAAGTTAGACATTAGTGTTTCTGTTAGAAGTTACTGAAAAGAGGGAATGTAGGTTTCTGATTGTAAGGCAGATCAGGTACTTTGAAAAGCCTTGTAGCTACAGGCTAAATGCTGGATAGATTTTTTAAAAATTATTTAATGCATTGGGTTCACAAAAAGTAAGGGAGACCCTAAAGGGGGGGAAAAAGGAAGAAGAAGAAGAAGAAAACAAAAAAAGAACAGGGAACTGAAATCAGAGTAGCTTAAAAAAAAAGAAAAAAAAAACACAACCCATAGAAGCTGGGGTAAAATACTAAAATAAAAGCTTTCAAGATTTATGGAGAAAGGAGACTTTGTGGGGAACTGGATCTGAGACTTCTGCACAGAGCTCTTGGATCTCTGAAGTGGCTGCATCCCTCAGTGAAAGGTTAGAGTAGAAAAGAAAAGCTACCTGTCTGCAAAAGGAGGCGACATGAAAACTTCTCTACCTTCAGAACAGCTTAGAATAAATGCAGTCCTCTTTCTGGATTTGTTACTATCGCCTTGGCCTCCTTTCAGTGTGGGGCTCCAATTTCTACTTCCTGCACGATCGAGGAACCACTGAAGTAAAAGTGAAAGGATCACGGGTGACTGTTCCTTGACACCCAACAGAAACAAACACAGCTTCTACATGGAGGGAACTGGATAAACCTAGGCCCCTTAGTGTTTCTGCAGACTAAGGATGTGAGATATTGCAGACTATTAAATAGGTATATGAAAAGTTTTTGAAAGCTTTTATAGAGATAAAAGATGGATTGAAAAATGAGTAAGGAATAAGACTTTATCAAACACGACTTTAGAAAGTCATATTAAAAACCCAAAGGGTGTGCTTCAATAGCACTTACATACAAACGAAGAAAGAATATAGTGTTGTAGAAGTCACTTAGAAGGGATCTCTGAGGTAAGAAAGTGGAAAATATGAAAGATGAGTTAATAGAGAATAGTTACAGAAGATCCTGAGGTTGAACCAAATGAAATTACCAGTACTAGACTAATTTTGATTTGGAAAGTTAGAGTTTCATATGGATCAACTTAACTAATAAACATTATGGGGGCACCTGAGTGGCTCAGTTTGTTAAGCATCTGCCTTTGGCGCAGGTCATCATCTTCAGGTCCTGGGATCAAGCCTCTGCTGAGCGGGAGCCTCCTTCTCCCTCTCTCTGATCCTTCTCCCCACTTAGGACTGCCCTTGTGCATGCTCTCTCTGTCTCAAATAAATAAATAAAATCTTTAAAAAAAGAAACCTAGAAAATGAGGGAAAGACAATGTAGGAGAAGATACATATGAAAGACAAAAATTATAAGGAAAAAAAAAACAATAAATCCATAATCAAAATGGGAGAGTTTTAATATATTCCTCTTAATTGAGAGGGAAAAAAAAGATAAAATAAGTATGGATATAGGAAATTTAAATAATGTGATTAACAAAGTTGATCGGATGGACAAATGCAGACTACTCTCCCGACAAATATTGAAGCATATTTGGAACACGTAAACATTGACCATATACTGTGGCATAAAGCAATCCTCACCAAGTTTCATATAAATGAAGTCATACAGAATATTCTCTGATCTCACTGCAAATGAAGCTGTAAGTAAGAGAAAACAATTTTGAAAATTCCATATGTTTGGAAGTAAAAAATATTATGAGTTTTTATGATTCAAAGAAGGAAAAGCATTGAAAATTTAAAATATACATATGAACTGTTGAATTTTCTCAATTCACTTAGAGGGACTTAGAGGGACGTTTTATTTTTTATTTATTTTTATTTTTTTATTTTTTTATTTATGATAGAGAGAGAGAGAGAGGCAGAGACACAGGCAGAGGGAGAAGCAGGCTCCATGCACCGGGAGCCTGACGTGGGATTCGATCCCGGGTCTCCAGGATCGCGCCCTGGGCTAAAGGCAGGCGCCAAACCGCTGCGCCACCCAGGGATCCCTAGAGGGACGTTTTATAGAGGAAAAAGATGGAGAGTGAGCTAATCTAACAAGTATTTGGAAAGAGAACAGAATAAACCTTAATGAAAGATGATAAAGATAAGTAAATGAAATAGAATATAAAATTACAGTAGAAGCTAAACAAAGTGAAGTATTCTGGGTTTTTAAAGTTTTATTTATTTTTTAGTAATCTCTATGCCTACCATGAGGCTTGAACTCACACCCCAAGATCAAGAGTTACATGCTCTCCCAACTGAGCCAGCACTTTGGGGGCAACTTAGTGCCCCCAAAGTGAAAAGGTCTTAGAGAAGACTAATACAGTAGCTAAGTCTCTGGTGATATTGATCAAGAGACAATTTTAAGAATTGAAGGGAATTAAAAAAAAAGGGGGAATATAACCAGTTATTGCAGAGATTGAGAAGCTTAAGAGTTTATAAACAATTCTGACAAACTTGAAAAGTTAGATGAAATGCAAAAATCCTAGAAATTTTTCCCAAAATCAATTTTAGAAGCAGTTCTAATCCTAAGTAGTATTAAGGCCATTAAATAAATTGTGTTAGTGATTAAAAATTCTGCTAAGGAAGCAACGGCCCACAGAGTTAGATTACTATCAAACTTCTAGGATCTACCATTTCAGTGTTAGACAAATTCTGGCAGGAAATGAAAAAAGTGGAAACTGTGACGAGCTTATTTTATGAGATTAGGGGAGCTTTGATACTGAAACCCAACAAGGGAAGTATGAGAAAGTGACATTGAAGTCTAGTCTCATTCATGAATATAAATACAGAAATTATAAACAAAATAAAATCGTCATCTCTCACTTAACTTCAGTTTCTGGAAATCAGATGTTCTATGCAAAAACTCGATCAAGGAGCCTGTTTCCCATATTCAAAATTGGAAAAGTTATAATGTGTTACATGTCAACCCCAAACCTTCAACCAGCTTGCTTAAATATATTTAAAACCAGCAAAATGTCTACACATGAGGTTAGCAATCTGTTCAGATGTAAAGTGCTTAAGGCATAGTTTTCTGATTACCAAACCATGAACATACTCATTAAACAGTTGCTTATGTACAGTAATATGCACTGGCAATACACAAGGCCTGCATCTCCTTTATGGGTGTACTCCTCACACTGTCTTGTGATTGTGATATGCTGACAATTGTTATAATATAATTTAAGAATCTTCTCACACATTGCTTTAGAATGTGTATCAATCTTAAATATAAAGTTTTCTTATTATAAGTGGTAGCCAGAACTTCGTATTGTTACGTGTATGTCCTGTGAGTGCTGGAAGACGGAAGGCATTCCTCAGTGTGTGGTTGTGTGGCAAACCAAACACAGCAGCACATGAAAAACAAAATACTATATACCAGGTTTATTCCAGGAATAAAAGACTGACATTAGAGATCTTTTTTTTCCCCCTTGAGAGAGAGAAAAAGAGAGAGAGTAGCGGAGAAGAGGGGCAGAGGGAGGGAAGGAGTCTTAGGCTCCACACCCAGCATGGAGCCTGACTCGGGACTCAGTCTCACTACCATGAGATCATGACCTGAGCCAAAATGAAGAGTTGGACACTATGCTGTGACTGAGCTGCCCCAACATTAGAGCTCTTTTAAATGCAGTTGACCACGTTTATGTATTAAAGGAGAAAAATATATGATCATCAGATGCAGAAAATACAATGAATGATTGTACAATATAATATAATCAAATGTAAAATTCAATAAAATTAAGCATCTAGTAAGGGTAAAATGATTTAGCAGGTTTTTGTAGAAGACCTGTTTGTCCTGATATCTGTCAAAACCTGCAGTATTTGACTTGTAGTGCATTGATGGCATATTCAAACATCTTGCTAAGTCCTCTTTTCTAATAACTTGTATTTGGGCATGGGAATTCATTTGTGTAAATGGTAGGATTTGTTTCTTTCCTCCTAATGTGTACAACTTCCATTTCTTGGTATCTTTTTACACTGGGTAGAACTTTCAGTATAATGTTGAGTAACAGATAAAGACCTTCATTCAAATTTTGGCTCCATCAGAGTTGAATGTGAAAGAAAAATTACATCTTTTGGGAAACAGTGGAAGACCTTTAAGACCTGAGGGTAGAGAAAGATTTATGGAAGGTATAAAAAGCACCAATCAAAAATGCTAACAGTTGTTTTCAGAGCTTGTTTGTTAACACCATGAAAAAGTTAAGCAGTTCATAAAACAGAGGACACAAATGTTCAGAAAATCTGAACAGCATATACAAACCAAAAAAAGAGGGCAGTAACTTACCCGATATGAAAGTGAACAAAAGATATGGCCAGGCATTTTACAGAAGAAAATACAGGAGTGGCCAATAAACATATGAATGTGTGTTTCAAGGATTAGTAATCAAAGAAATACAAGTTGAAACCACAAATTTATACTCGTTGGATTATTAGAAACTTAAGCCTCAAGCTTCTCTGCAGATGGTCGTTATGAGCAGAGGACAGTTTTGTTTTCTTCCTTGGAAGAAATGTGATGAGGAGCAGCTAGAACCCGGGAACATAAGGCCATTTCCACAATCGCATTAGAAAATGCACACTGGCATTATGTAGGTGTTGAGGTTGAGCTCTCTCTCCAACAGTTCTCCTCCTGGGGCTGTCTCTAGAGCGTTGCATCTCAGGCTTTCCTCTGATAATGCTGGTGTGGCACATATTTCCTCTGATAATGCTGGCATGGTACTTATTACATAGTAAATAGATGAGGTTACTTGAAGTCAGAGGTAGCTAGGCTGGGGGAGGTCTGATTACCCCAAGTCCTATTGAGCCATTCTGAGATGAGCGCGGTACCTCAGATGCACCTGTAACTCATTTGTGAAACTTACACGTGTGCACCAGATTTGTCCCAGAATGTTTGAGCAGGTTTTTTGAAACTTTAGGCAGTCACACAGTCCATCTACAGAATAAATTCATAAAATCAGATACCATACAGCAGTGAAAATTACTGAACTGCATCTATGTGAATCAGCATCGATGAGTCCCACGGTGTTCAGTAAAGACCGTATCCTGTAGTGGAGCTTTCACAAATAATTCTTTTGTTTGTGAGAAGTATTCTATAATATATAGGAGAATTTCCTGTAAGGTATGTTGTTAGATTTATGCTACTTGGGGAGTTTAAATTTATTTGTAGAGTTATTTTAAGACCCACATCTGATCAGAAGTGCCTCTGTTGCTTTCCAGAAATACATTACTCAACTTTAAAAACGAAAATTTAGGTATACCTGGGTCACACAGTTCGTTAAGTGTCTGACTCTTGGTTTTGGCTCAGGTTGTGATCTCAGGGTCCTGATGTCCAGCCCTGCCTTGGGCTCCACACACAGCATGAAATCTACTTAAGATTCTCTCCTCCTTCTGCCCCTCTCCCCTGCACGCATGTGGTGGCTTGAGCATGCTCATGCACTTGCTTACACTCTCTTTCTCTCGCAAATCTTATCTTTTGTTTTTATTTTTTAATTTAAATTCAATTAGCATTTAGTGTATTGTTAGTTTTAGAGGTAGAGTGAAGCGATTCATCAGCTGATTCATCAGGTGTATATAACACCCAGTGCTCATTACATCATGTGCCCTCATTGCCCATACCCAGTTACCCCATCCCCCTGACACCTCCAGTGACCCTCAGTTTGTTTCCTATGATTAAGAGTCTCTAATGGGGGATCCCTGGGTGGCGCAGCGGTTTAGCGCCTGCCTTTGGCCCAGGGCGCGATCCTGGAGACCCGGGATCGAATCCCACGTCGGGCTCCCGGTGCATGGAGCCTGCTTCTCCATCTGCCTGTGTCTCTGCCTCTCTCTCTGTCTCTCTGTGACTATCGTAAATAAATAAAAATTAAAAAAAAAAAAAAGAGTCTCTAATGGTTTGTCTCCTTCTCTCTGATTTCGTTGTATTTTTTCCTCCCTTCTCCTCTGCTCCTGTATTTTGTTTCCTAAACTCCACATATGAGTGAAATTGTGTGATAATTGTCTTTCTCTGATTTATTTCACTTAGTATGATACCCTCTAGTTCTATCCACCTCATTGTAAATGGCAAGATTTTTTTTTTTGATGGCTGAATAATATTCCATTTTTGTGTGTGTGTGTGTACCACATCTTCTTTATACATTCATTTATCAGTGGACATCTGGGCTCTTTCCATAGTTTGGCTATTGTGGACATTGCTGCTATAAACATTGGGGTGCAGGTGCCCCTTTGGATCACTACATTTGTATCTATGGGGCAAATACCTAGTAGTGCAATTACTGGATCATAGGGTAGCTTTATTTTTGAGGAACCCCCATACTGTTTTACAGAGTGACTGTACCAGCTTGCATTCCTACCAACAATGTAAGAGGGTTCCCCTTTCTCCATATCCTTTCTGCTAGCTGTCGTTTCCTGACTTGTTAATTTTAGCCATTTTGACCAGCGTGAGGTGGTATCTCATTGTGGTTTTGATTTGTATTTCTCTGATACCGAGTGATGAGCATCTTTTCATGTGTCTGTTTGCCATGTGTGAGCCTTTGGAGAAATGTCTGTTTATGTCTTCTGCCCATTTCTTGATTGGATTATTCTTTGGGTGTCGAGTTTGATAAGTTCTTTATAGATTTTGGATACTAGCCCTTTATCTGATATATCATTTACAAATATCTTCTGTTCTGTTGGTCTTTTGGTTTTATCAACTGTTTCCTTTGCTGTGCAGAAACTTTTTATCTTGATGATGTCCCAGTAATTCATTCTTGCCTTTGTTTTCTTTTTGGAGATGTGTTTGGCAAGAAGTTGCTGCAGCCGAGGTCACAGAGGCTGCTGCCTGTGTTCTCCTCTAGGATTTTGATGGATTCCTGTCTCAATGTGTAGGTCTTTCATCCATTTTGAGTTTATCTTTGTGTATGATGTAAGAAAATAGTCCAATTTCATTCTTCTGTATGTGGCTGTCCCATTTTCCCAACACCATTTGTTGAAAAGATTATCTTTTTTTCCATTGGATTTCTTTCCTGTTTTGTCGATGATTAGTTGGCATAAGGTTGAGCATCCATTTCTGGGTTCTGTATTCTGATCCATTGATCTGTGTGTCATCAAGTACCATACTGTCTTGATGATCACCGCTTTATAAGAGAGCTTGAAGTCCGGCATTGTGATGCCACCAGCTTTGGTTTTCTTTTTCAATATTCCTTTGGTTATTTGGGGTCTTTTCTGGTACACATTTTAGGGTTATTTATTCCAGTTCTGTGAAAAATGTTGATGGTATTTTGATAGGGATTGCATTAAATGTACAGATTGCTCTAGGTAGCATGGACATTTTAGTAATTTGTTTTTCCAATCCATGAATGTGGAACATTTTTTTCATTTTGTGTCTTTCTCAATTTCTTTCATGAATGTTCTGTAATTTTCAGAGATCCTTTGCCTCTTTGGTTAGGTTTATCCCTAGGTATCTTATGGTTTTTGGTGTGATTGTAAGTGGGTTTGATTCCTTAATTTCTCTTTTTTCTTTCTCATTGTTAGTATGTAGAAATGCAATTGATTTCACATTCTGCCACTTTGGTGAATTCCTGTATGAGTTTTAGCAATTTGGGGGTGGAATCTTTTGGGTTTTCCACTTAGAATATCATGTCATCTGGGAAGAGTGAGCGTTTGACTACTTTGCTGATTTGGATGCCTTTTATTTTCATTTTGTTGTCTGATTGCTGAGGCTAGGACTTGTAGTACAGTGTCGAACAACAGTGGTGAGAGTGGACATTTCTGTCATGTTCCTGACCTTAGGAGAAAAGAAAGCTCTGTTTTTTTGCCTGTTGAAAATGATTATTTGCTGTGGGCTTTTCATATATGGCTTTCATGATATTGAGGTATGTTCCCTCTATCCCTACACTGTGGAGAGTTTTAATCAAGAAAGGATGCTATGCTTTGTCCAGTGCTTTTTCTGGATCTATTGAGAGGATCATATGGTTCTCGTCTTTTCTTTTATTAACGTAGTGAATCACATTGGTTGATTTGCGGATGTTGAACCACCCTTGCAACCCAGGGATAAATTCCACTTGGTTGTGAATAATCTTTTTAATATGCTATTGGATTCTATTGGCTAGTATCTTTAGAATTTTTGCATCCATATTCACCAAGGATTTTGGTCTATAATTCTCCTTTTTGGTGGGGAGGTCTTTGCCTGGTTTGGGGATCAAGATAATGCTGGCCTCATAGAAAGAGTTTGGAAGTTTTCCTTCCATTTTTTAAAACAACTTCAGAAGAATAGGTATTACTTCTTTTTTAAATGTTTGGTAGAGCTCCTTTGGGAAGCCATCTGCCTGGACTCTTGTTTGTTGGGAGATTTTTGATTACTGCTTCAATTTCCTTGCTGGTTATGGATCTGTTTTTTTTTTTTTTTTAAATTTATTTTATTTTATTTATTTATGATAGGCACACAGTGAGAGAGAGAGAGAGGCAGAGACATAGGCAGAGGGAGAAGCAGGCTCCATGCACCGGGAGCCCGACGTGGGATTCGATCCTGGGTCTCCAGGATCGCGCCCTGGGCCAAAGGCAGACGCTAAACTGCTGCGCCACCCAGGGATCCCCTGGATCTGTTTTTTTCTATTTCTGTTTTAGTTTTGGTAGTTTATATATTTCTAGGAATGCATCCATTTCTTCCAGAGTCTCACAAATCTTTAAAAAAATGAAAATTTATTTTAAAGTGTTCTGATGTATTGTTGAGATATACATAAATATTTAAAATGTATGTCTTTAATATACATAGTGTTAAACCTGTGGTGAATTAATTTTGTCAGACTGTGCTCGTGTGTCTTTGGTGGCCTTTAACCAAACAACCTGCCAGGGCAAATATCCTTAAGAACCTTTCGTTCTTTTTTGACAAATTATTTTATACTCATCTACTTTAAAGCTAAGTCTTACTACCTAGTCTTAAAATTCAGATGGTATTTTAGAAAATGAACAGTTGTGATCAATAGTAACTTTTAAGCTTTTTCTACAATTTTTTTATAAGTTCTTTGATTTTTTTTTCTCCTCCCTAGCAACATATAAACAAATAGTTAATAATGACTTTAGGGGTTAGACTCTGAAGGCAGGTTTTTTGTTTTGTTTTTAAGATTTTATTTATTCATGAGAGACACAGAGAGAGAGAGGCAGAGACACAGGCAGAGGGAGAAACAGGCTCCATCCCGGGAGCCTGACTGGGATTCGATCCCCGGTTTCCAGGATCATGCCCTGGGCCAAACCCGGTGCTAAACTGCTGAGCCACCGGGCTGCCCAACTGAGAACAGTTTTTAAAAGTTAGGCTTCCAGTACATTTAATTACTATTTAATTACTATTATTGTGAAATATTTGCTTGCCTTCGAATTGAACTCTTAAGATTCATGGGTTAATACTTTGAAATATAAACTGGTTAAATGAGACATGCTTCACTGTCTTTCTGTTCCACTATTGCTCTCCTCTGGCTGTGGTAGAAAGTTCACTGAACTGTGTGTTGGAAATCCTAGTTTCTGCACTAGTACATTTGACCTTGGGCATGTACTTTATTTTCTCTGTTGTTAGTAGTCTCATCTGTAAAATGCCATAACACCACTTACCCTGCTTACCAAATGAAATTGTTTGGACATCGCATGAAGTTATGTACCCTCAAAGCACTGAAGTGTTGAGTTTCATATACAGTAGGGTCCCATTATTAGCTGTCTTATAAGTCATTGGTATCTTCCTTGTGTCTTCATGCCCCTACTTCAGTGTCCACCAGAAGGAATTTTGGTCTGAAGCACTGTGGGTTTGTCTTACTGCTTAAAAATGAAATAATGGTGTTTGACCTGGCTTTATTCAGAATTATTTATTTAGAGGCAGAAAAATTGGCCTTCTTGTGATAGATTGTTTCTTATTAAGTAAAGTTTAAATACAGTTTTTTTAGAGCGTTTTCTTCTGCTAGCTTTTTATTTCTTCCTTTCATACACCCCTGTAGCACAGTCCCTAGAACATGATCGAGGGCCTGGGCTCGAGTGTCAAATTCATGGGATCCATCTCAAGTCTGCTGTGGCCCTTGGGCAAGCGACATAACTTCATTACACCATAGAGTCTTCATCTGTAGAATAGAAGTGGTAAAAGTGCTTAGTTTATAAGGTTGCTCTGTGGCCTAAAAGAGATAATACACATAAATTGCTTAGCACAGGGCTTGGCACATAGAAAATGCTCAAAATGTTTTTAGTAGTATTGCCTAATCATTGATAATGATTTCTGAGAATCCATTCAATCTCTCATTCTTTTAAAATGGCATTTAGTATATTCTTATATCTTTTCTACATATGCTGCTTCTATCCTGTATTGAGAATATACTTTTCAGTTTTGTAGAAGTCATGAACTAGATTGTAGTTTTAATATTTATGTTGCACTTTAGTTTTCAGTAAAAAATGGTTAAATCAAAAACTCGATTTTTCAAATTAACCTAATTAATTAGGGTAGTTAAGATTTAACAGACTATAAAAAAACATATACCAGGAAAAATATATTATCCTCAAGTCAGCCCTGTGATATAGGAATTATCTTTTCTAGAGTTTAAAAACAGAACCTAAGAGAATTTGGGAGACCTGCTGCCAGGATATAAGCACCAAGTGGGCAAGATGTGTTTTGTTTCAGTCACCATTCCATCTCCATAGCATGAACAATGCCTGGCAGACAGGGTGGGGTGGTCAGTAGAAGTTTGTACAGATGAATTTTATGAATATAGATCCTTGTTTCAAGCCTTAGTTTCCTTATTATTCATCACAGCTAGATAAATTAGCATTGCTAAGCATTCTTAAACTACTCCTAGGGATATTTATAAAACTTGGTTGGCCATAGGCATTTTTAAACATACAAAATTAATGAGCAGTGCAGCTTGAGTAAAGCTTGGTGTCACCTCTCCAGCTCAGTGGAGACTTGTCCAGGAGAGATGATATGGTCTTCTCTCCAGGGTGGGCTGGAAAGCAGTGGGGACAAGGTAAGGAATCCAGGTGGCTTTTAACCTCTCTATCAGAGCTTAGTTCTTTTGTTTCTGTGTTGGGAATTTCTAGATTGTAAAAATGTAGAAATCAAAGCAGTCTAGTACTACATACAAATCATTTTGCATCTAATTTTTTATATTTTTATTTCTCTAAAGTTCTTTGTCACTTTAGTGAGATGCAGTGCAAATTTGTGGTATTCAGGGGCCCCTGCATACCTCAGTTGGTGACACATCTGACTCTTGATTTCAGCTCAGATCAGGATCTCAGGGTCCTGGGATCAAGCCCTGTGTGGGCTCTCTGCACGCAGCAGGGAGTCTGCTTGTCCCTCTGCCTGCCCCCCATTCTTGCATGTACATGTGCATTCTCTCTCACACTCCTCTCTCTCTCTCGTAAATGAAATCTTTTAAAAAAAAAAGTCTTAAAGAATTTGTCATATTCATGTTCTAACTCCTGAAAAATCTTAATCTTGAGATGTGTAAATTGCCTTTCTTAACTGCAAACTCTCATTTACAGCTAACATTCAAATACAGTTTCTTCTGTTATATAATAAACTTTACAGTCTTTGTATTTACTGTACCACAGTGGTTATCTTTCACAATTCTTGCTTATCTTTGGTGGTGTTTTCAAAAGCTGACCTCTCCATGCTCCTTCTAAATCTTATTCTAAGCCTTTTCCCTCCCACCGTGTTAAGACCCAAACAGAATTGTCTGGGAGAATCTGGTGTCTGTCTTTTTCTTCACAGTCTGCAGTGAAAGAAGTTAGAATTCTTTCAGTCCAGTCCAGTCTTTCAGCCACAGCCCTGCTATGAGGAGCGCTTTACATCTGAATTCCTTCTTTGTGAACATAAATGCTTTTCTCCTGTTTTCTGGAATCCATCACTTGCTTCAAGTCCTTCCCATACAAGTACTATTTACCTTCCTTTATGCAGTGTGTTCCTATTTATAAATTGAATCATATATATTCTAAATGCAGTCAGTAACTTTTCTGTTAAAAAAATTCCTTTTGTAAAGCAAGTAATTACCTGGTAATTGTGGTTTGGGTTGTTTTTGTTTTCTTTTTGGTTGTTCATGTTGGGTTTTTGATGTATTTTTTCTAGATTTGGGTTTTCAAACACATGGTTTACTTAGAAACAGGGTATACTTAGAAGTGATTTCTAAGGTCATCTCTGAACTTTCTCCTCCCTGGGGTTAAGATGCAGACAAGCAGTAATTTGAGGTTTTCTGCACTGACTGTTAAGTTGGTGATTTTCTAAGAAAGAAGACAGTTCCAGTTTTCTTTAGGGGGTCCTGTTGTGGATACTCAGTAGAGGAGTTTAAAAGATAACAGTGAGTAACTCACATTATGCTGTCATTTCCTCACTCCTGAAGTCTTTTACTTTACCCTTGCTCCTCTGTGTTGCAGCTGGTGGACAGCGAGGTGGTTATGCTTTCAGCACACTGGGAGAAGAAGAGGACAAGCCTAGTCGAGTTACAGGAGCAGCTCCAGCAGCTTCCAGGCTTATTAGCAGATTTAGAATCCATGACAGCAAATCTGAGTAAGTTTTATTTCTATCTGTACATTACTTTTAGGAATGAGAATAATTTTGGACAGGACTGGATAGAAATTGAAAGCCCTTTAAGAATACATTAAATTCTTGGTTAATATGATTTTTTGGGAAAGAGTGACTTATGGTTAATTTCATGTTCTGATTAATAGAGGATTGGACAGGAAACAGTTTTAAAGTGTAGAAATTATTTCTAAAATATACCACTAACTGTTTCAGCTCAGGAAACATAATTTGTTGATTCTTAGAGTGACTCAGGGTTATGCGTATGACATTAGATCTCAGTTTAAAAGTATAAATATATAGGGGCACCTGGGTGGTTAAGTCTGTTAAGCATCTGACTCTTGTTTTCAGCCGAGGTCTTGATCTCAGGGTTGTGAGCCTACTTTAAGAAAAAAAAATAGTACAAATAAATAAAAAGGGGTTATAGTGACTTTGTTCTGGTTGTAGAATGTACTCTGGAAGTTAATTGCTTTAAAAATTAGGTTTGCTTAGAGCTTCATATCTTGAAATGGGGTTTTTTTCCCCTCCTTGAACTCTTGAGAGATGAAACAAATCCAGGTAAATGAGTACCTGTTTGGCTAAATTTATACCTGTGGAAGTTCATATATATATATATATGTGTGTGTGTGTGTGTGTGTGTATATATATATATATATATATATATATATATATATATATTTTAAGATTTCATTTATTTACTCATGAGAGACAGAGACAGACAGAGAGGCAGAGACACAGGCAGAAGGAGAAGCAAGGCTCCATGCAGGGAGCCCGACAAGGGACTTGATCCTGGGTCTCCAGGATCATGCCCTGGACTGAAGGCGGCGCTAAACTGCTGAGCCACCTGCGCTGCCTTATTTTTGTTGCTTAATTGGATTGAATTATGCTGATATTCTTTATTTCTTGGGTTTATAGTCAAAAGATTACCTTTTATGTTTGATAGCACCACATGAGAGGACAATATTGTGGCTCACTCTTTTCTGACTAAACTTAAGATCTTACTTAAGTGTAAGTGGTAAGAGATATATGGGAGATAAACTTTCTGGGCTGGTAACCTGATCCAGTCATATAGGTAAGAAGCTATGGATCCCCTATCATCAATTCTTATTTTTTAATACTACCCTTTTTAAGCAAAACAAAAATGATTTATAAAGCCAGTAATTAGTAAATCATAAAACAGTTTTTTTGTGTGTGGATGAAATGGACCTGAGAGGTATTTGGAATGCTGTTGGTGATAACAGTAGCTAACATTTAAAGCATGTCTTATATGTCAGAGACTGTCAGGTGCTTTACAAACAGTATCTTTAATCCTCAAAAATTATCTTTAATCCTTTAATCCTTTAAAAGTAGCTATTATTATCCCATTTTACAGCTAAGGAAAGTAAGGCTTGGAGAGATTATGACTTGCTCAGGGTCACACAGTTAATAAGATGTGGATCCAGGATCCCAGTCTCAGTGGGGGATGAGACAGGATGACAGCTATATGCTCTTTTTTTTAAAAAAAATATTTTATTATTTATTTGAAAGAGGGAGCATGCCTGAACAGGAGGGGTAGAGGCAGATTGATACTCTGTGCTGAGCTGGGAGCCCAATGTAGGGCTCGAACTCATGACCCTGAGATCACCACCCAAGCCAAAACCCACAGTCAGACATTTAACCAACTGTGCCACCCAGGCTCTCCTCGTGTGTTCTTTTTTTAAAAAAAATATTTTTAAAATTTATTTTAGAGCACGAGTGGAAGGGGCAGAGGGAGAGGGAGAGGGCCTCTCAAGCAGACTCCACACTGAGTGTGGAGCCTGACACAGGCCTCCATCTTAGGACACTGAGATCATGACCTGAGCCTAAATCAAGAGTCGGACACTTAACTGACTGAGCCCTACAGGAGCCCCTCATGAACTATATTCTTAAAGCTCTGGCTATTAAAAGCATCTTCTGGTGTTGGTATTTTGTTATTCTGGAGGGTGGGGCATGAAAAAGAGATTCTGGGAGATTCTGGATGTTAAGAGAAATGTGAAATAGCTGTGGTTGCCCTCTGCCTCACTTCCCTTTTGTGGGCATACTTTTCAAGCCTTTGATCACTAACAAGAGAGCCTCTAAGACCTTTGGGATTTTCTTTTAGCCACTTTCTTTTGGCTTACCTTCCTGCCTCTGTGTGTCATTTGCTTTAAATTGTCTGTCTTTCTTTCTTTCTTTCTTTCTTTCTTTCTTTCTTTCTTTCTTTCTTTCTTTCTTTCTTTTTTAAGATTTTATTTATTTATGAGAGAGAGAGAGAGAGAGAGAGCGCAGACACAGGCAGAGGGAGAAGCAGGCTCTATGCAGGGAGCCTGACGTGGGACTCGATCCTGGGTCTCCAGGATCAGGCCCCGGGCTGAAGGTGGTGCTAAACGGCTGAGCCACCCAGGCTGCCCGGTTATGTATTTCTTTGCAGATAGGAAAACCTCCCTTTTTTCCCTAGCTGGGAGTAAACTTTGTTGATGGGTGTTCTTTGATACCACTTTACCAATCAAATGCATTTTGCTACAATTCTAATTATTCTTGTGGTTAATTCTGCTTGGGAAATGCAGTTTATATAAGTCTTTCTTAGAATATCCAAAAAAAAAAAAAAAAAAAGAACATACAGGCATACCTCAGATACTGTGGATTTGGTTCCAGACCACTGTAATAAAACAGGTATTGCAGTAAAGTGAGTCAAATGAATTTTTTGGTTTCCCAGTGCATATAAAAGCTATGTTTACATTATACTGTAATCTATTAAGTGTGTAGTAGCGTATGTCTAAAAAATAATGTATATCTTAATTAAAAATTACTTCATTGTTGGGGCACCCGAGTGGCACAGTCAGTTGGGTAATTTGACTCTTGGTTTCAGCTCAGGTCAGGATCTCAGGGTCGTGGGATTGAGTCCCGAGTCAGGCTCCACTCTCGGTATGGAGTCTACTTGAGATTTTCTCTCCCATTCCCTCTGCCCTTCCTTGTAGTACTCTCACACTCATTATCTCTCTAAAATAAATGAATCAATCTTTAAAAAAAAAAAAGACTTCATTGCTAAACAGTGCTGTCCTCTGAGCTTCCAGGGAGTTGCAGTCTTTCTGCTGGTGGAGGGTCTTGCCTCCGTGTTGCTGACTGCTGACGGGTCAGAGTGGTGATTGCTGAAGGTGGGGTGGCTGTGGCAAGCCCTTAAAATAAGAATGAGGTTTGCCTAATCAACTGACTGACTTTTATGGATGATTACTCTGTAGCTTGTGATGCTGCTTGATAACATTTTATCCATAGTAGAACTTCTTTCAGAATTGGAGTCAATCCTCTCAAACCCTGCTGCTGTTTGGTCAACTAAGTTTATATAATATTCTAAATCCTTCATTGTCATTCCAACAGTCTTCATGGGTCATCACCAGGAGAAGCTCCCATCTCAGGAAACCACTTTCTTTGCTCATCCATAACAAGCATCTCCTCCTGAGGTTTGATCATGAGATGGCAGCCATTCTGTCCCATCTTCAGGCTCTACTTCTAACTCTGATTTTCCAGCTGTTTCCACCACATCTGCAGTGACTTCCTCCACTGACATCTTCAACCCCTCAAAGTCATCCATGAGGGTGGGAATCAACTTCTCCCAAACTCCTGTTCACATTACTATTTTGACCTGTTCCCGTGAATCAGAAATGTTCTTAATGGAATCTAGAATGGTGAGTTCTTTCTGCAAGATTTGTAATCTGCTTTTCCCAGATGCATCAGAGGAATCAGTGTCTGTGGTAGCTATAGCCTTACAAAATGAATTTCATAAATAATAAGACTTGAAAGTTAAAATGACTGCTTGATCCATGGGCTACAAAATGGATGTTGTGTTAGCAGGCATGCAAACAGCGTTCATCTCGGTGTTCTTCTCCATCAGAGCTCTTGGGTGACCAGGTGCATTGTCAGTGAGCAATAGGTCTCAACCCTGGGCTTAAAATATTCAGTCAGCCATGTTGTAACAGTTGTGTTGTCATCCAGGCTTTGTTTTGCATTTATAGAGCACAGGCAAGGTAGGTCTAGCATCATTCTTAAGGGCTCTAGGATTTTCAGAATGGTAAATGAGCATTGGCTTCAACTTCAAGTCAGCAGCTGCATTAGCCCCTAACAAGAGCATCAGCCTGTCCTTTGAAGGCAGGCATTGACTTCTCCTCTCCAGCTCTCAAAGTCCTGGATGGCATATTCTTCCAATAGAAGGCTGATTCATATGCATTGAAAATCTGTTGTTTAGTGCATCCACCTTTGTTAATCTTTTAGCTAGATCTTCTGGAGAATTTGCTCCTTCACCTTGCACTTTGTGCTGCAGGGATGGTTACTTTCCTTAAACCTCATGAACCAACCTTTGCCAGCTTCAGACTTTTTCTTCTGTGGCTTCCTCACCTCTCAGCCTTCACAGAACTGAAGAGAGTCATGGCCTGGCTCTGGTTTAGGCTTTGGCTTGAAGAATGCTGTGGCTGGTTTGATTTTCTGTCCAGAACACTCAAACTTGCTCCGTGTCTGCAATAAGCCTGTTCTGTTTTATTGTCATTCATGGGTTCATTAGAGTAGCACTTTTCATTTCCTTCAGGAACTTTCTCTTTGCATTCACAACTTGGCTAACTACTTGGTGCAAGAGGCCTAGCTTTCAACCTGTCTCAGCTTTCAGCATGTCTTCTCATCGAGCTTATTCATTTCTGGCTTTTGATTTAAAGTGAGAGATGTGTGACTCTTCTTTTCACTTAAACAGTTGGAGGCCATTGTATATTATTAATTGGCCTCATTTCAATATTATGTTTCTGGGGCTAGGGAGGCTCCAGGAGAGGGAGAGAGATGGGGGAACGGCCAGTTGGTATTGCAGTCAGAACACATACAGTATTCATCAGTGAAGTTCACTTTTACTGGTGTGGTTCATGGCATCCCAGAATGGTGACAATAGTAACATCAAAGATTACTGATCACTGTAGTAATAATAATAATAGTATTATAGTAGTAGTAAGATAGTATAGTAATAATATTGCTATAGTGATAATAAAGTTTGAAATATTGCAAGAATTACCAAAATGTTGGGGCTCCTGGTGGCTCAGTTGGTTAAGCTTCTGCCTTTGGCTCAGGTCATGATCTCAGGGCCCTGGGATTGAGCCTTGCATCGGGCTCCCTACTCTGTGGGGAGTCTGCTTCTCCCTCTCCCTCTGCCTCTCCCTGCCCCTGGTCTTGCTCCCTCTCCCCCCAGTTAAATAAATATAGATGGATAGATAGATAAATATCTTTTTTTAAAAAATGAATTACCAAAATGTGACACAGAGACCTGCACTGAGCCAAATGCTGTTGGGAAAAATGTCACCAATAAACTTGCTCCGTGCAGACTGGCCACAAACTTTGAATCTGTAAAAAAAACATATCTGCAAAGCACAGTAAAACAAGGTATGCTTGTATTGAGCTCTTTTTGAAGAGTTAATTCTGTTTGCTTAGAAGATACCTCTAAAGTCTAGGTGGTTTGCTTTTATATATATTGCCAGTCTGAATGGTCATTAGCATTTGAAATATATGCTGCCTTTGATTTTAACTATATTGCTGTTATTAGTCTGATATTTATATTTAGTAATGAATAACTGTAGAACAGATAGCTAGTCAGAACTGGAAATCCAAAGGCCTAGTATTTGTTGGCTTAGAGTAAGCCCCATAGAGAGGTGTTTTAAAATTGAGGCTTTTAGATAAGCAACTTAAACACCTTGGAATGGATACTGATATTCTTTACAATAAGAAAATATTTTAAAGCCAATTTTGGTGGGGTAGGTTATAGGTTATATAAACAAGTTTTTTATGAATTCATTTTAAGGAGTTTATGTATCATTCCAAATGTTGGAACCAGTGTTTTTAAATGTTTGCTCATATAATACTGGATTCTTTTATTATTTGGTAGCCTCAAAATATCTCTTATGCCTGAATACTTTGATGTAACACACAGATTTAAATAGTCAAGCAATAATTAGAAAAATCTTAAAAACTAGGAAGGTAGTACCTGACTTGTATATATAGTCACAGGATTCCCTTAACTTTCTTGAACTTTGTGTGCTTTCCCTGTCAAATCTAATACCATATCCAATCAGTTCTTCCATCTTTTGGGCTATGAGTTACTTTTAGTCTTGCTCTGCCCTCTGGAGTGTCTGCCCTTATTAAAGAGTAAAGGGCTTACACGATGTGAGCGATTTGAATCTTTGATGATGCTTTTAGCTGCCTTATCCTGTGGCTTAATAAATATGACTCCTAATTACACGATCCCTCAGGAATTGTGAAGTAAGACTGGATAATCCCTACATTTTTTTTTTCAAATGGAGCAATCCATTCATCTTATATACGCCTGTGTAATAGATAATTACTGGTAGTTTAAAAAAGAAATGATGGAGATACGCTGGGAACTGGAGAAGTCTCACATCTGGGTTTGGATCCCAGTTCCACAACTTCCTGTGAGACCCCATACAGGCTTCTTGACTGCTCCAAGCTTGTTTTTTTTATAGAAAGAGGATGAGAGTTCCTGCCTCAGAGGGTTGGAGGGTTGAGATGACAAATTTAAGGATAGCACTCAGCTCAGTGCTTAGTACCTAATAAGACATCTGCCGTGTGCCATAGCCCTACAGGCACTATAGACTCTGGCACTGAACAAGACCTGACACCTGCCATCAAGATGCTGGTATTTTAGTGGAAGTCTCTCTAACCTTTGCAGATTTATTAAACCACTGTTCTGGGATCCCTGGGTGGCGCAGCGGTTTGGCGCCTGCCTTTGGCCCAGGGCGCGATCCTGGAGACCCGGGATCGGGTCCCACATCGGGCTCCCGGTGCATGGAGCCTGCTTCTCCCTCTGCCTGTGTCTCTGCCTCTCTCTCTCTGTGACTATCATAAATAAATTTAAAAAAATTAAACTAAACCACTGTTCTTTGACAGAAGGGTTTGGATGGATGTTACACAATTTAGCTTGTCCTGTAAAAATCGGTAGAATGCAAAGCTACAACAGTAGATGAACAATGTAGTATTCTGAACTTTCATAGATTGTGTATAAGGAGAAAAAAATGGAATGTTGTCAACTTGGTTCTGTGCACATCCTTCTGAAATAACCATGCATTTTATCATAAAACTGGTAAAATGTTCATTGAATTCTCTTGAACTTCCACTAGAGGGTAGCCTAACCCTATTCCTTTACTGGAGTTTAAACCGTCAAGGGCTCCTCAGTTTTTGCTCTTGCTTAGTTTATTTTAAGTGACCTATTTTGAAAAGACTGTTCTCTTCACCCAGAACAGAAGAATCTGAATTCTTAGATAACAAAGAGCTGTTTAAGAGAGTGACAGCCATCTACTGAGTTTGTATCTTTCTTTTGATCTGACCTAACCTGATACATCGTTGTTTTGCTTTCTTTAAGGAATTTGAGAGAGCCCCTAGCTGACTGCCACAGCTATAAGTGTTTCATGAACTAGATTATTTTATTGTTTAGGTTACTTTCTGAGATTAAACCTTTGAGGCACATTAACTCTCTTTAGACACCTTTTCATGTGCCACACAGATCTCGTGTGTTCTATACTTGAATTTGCAAGATAATGTACTTCTTAGAGTTCCTTATTACCACACCATCATTGCTATATTATCTTATTACACGGAAGGATAATGTAAGCATTTGAAGAATCTTTCAAGTCTTGTAGTACCTGGCCTCTGTGACCTCTAGATCTGCAACCAAAGATTTCTTTCTTCCTCGAGGCTAATTGTTGTGTTAGAAAAGCACTCATTAAGTATGAATAATTTTAGTGTGTTACTCCATTCTTCAAATGTATGTGGTTACACCACAGACAATATGTGTTTGAACCAAATGGCACAAAGAAAAATTCCAAACAGAATCGGTCTTCCTCTGGGATGGTCTTCTCACAAAGATTTGTGGATCTCTTCCTGCACAGCTGTCAGGCATTCCCACATGGCTTTTCACAATAAAATTCCACCTATCCTTCTCACTGATCACTAAATAAGACATGTGCTGTTGTTACAGCAAGCAAAATTGTCAAGTTTGAGCTTCTTGTGAAGATACGTTTGTGTCCACAGAGGCCTGCTGGGATTTTACGTATGAGTGTTCTAAGTTTGGTTACCAACTTACTCGTTTTGCAATTCATTTTGTAATGGGAAATGAGCAGGTTGTGACAGGGGCATTCAGTTTCTGCCATTTAAATGCAATATAAAATAGTATACGTCAGAGTATATGTCATATATATATGTACATATATATATACATGTAATTATTTAAAGAGGTTTTTTAAGTTTTTTTTTTAATTTTTTAAAATTTATTTATTTATGATAGTCACAGAGAGAGAGAGGCAGAGACACAGGCAGAGGGAGAAGCAGGCTCCATGCACCAGGAGCCCGATATGGGATTCGATCCCGGATCTCCAGGATCGCGCCCTGGGCCAAAGGCAGGCGCCAAACCGCTGTGCCACTCAGGGATCCCGGTTTTTTAAGTTTTTAAATAAAAAAGGGAAGAATACTTTTGTCAGTGTAGGTCTTCTATATTTGATTACTGATTTCAAGCCAGTTAAGAGTTAAAATGGAAAATTTCCGTTGCTTCTAGTGCTGTAAAGGGGGCCCCACTGAAAAGGAGGCCTGGTCTGACATACTATCATGTCGCCTAATGTTTTCTAAGTTCTCTGCCCTTGTTTAATTTATCCTTTCACAAATTTTAACATAACCTCCTAGTATTTAAGTTAGATGAGCATGAATCCTGCATTCACTTTTTTGGTTATTATTTGATGTTTTAGTGGGATGGAACCATTCTTAGTTGAATTCAGTAGACTAGGTATTAGGGGATACAAAGATGCAAACATATAGTTACCCTTAAGACCCTTACTGATTGCTAAGAGAAAGGACAGTACACAAGATAGTTGTATATCAGTCAGAGTATAAGGTCTGTGTGAGGTTCAAAGGCGTGTGGATGCAGAGATGAGGAGGGAAGGCAGGCAAGCAGAGGCATTCCAGTGAGATTAAAAAAGTAGTTTGTGGCCCTGGGGTGAAGGGGTGAGATTTGTGAATAGTAAATTAAGGTGTTAAACTGGATTTTTTAAAAAGATTTGATTTAGTTGAAAGAGAGCGCAAGTCTGGTGAAGGGGCGGAGGGCAAGAGAATCAAGCAGACTCCCCGCTGGGAGCCCGATGCAGGACTCAATCTCAGGACCCTGAGATCATCACCTGAGTTGAAGGCAGATAGACGTTTAACCGACTGGGCCGCCCAGGCACTACCTAAACTGGTTTCTTAAAGTACTCAGGAGCCTTCAACTTTCTTTTTTCTTAAAGATTTTATTTGTTCATGAGAGACACAGAGAGAGGCAGAGACATAGGCAGAGGGAGAAGCAGGTTCCATGCAGGGAACCTGATGTGGGACTCGATCCCAGAACTCCAGGATCACGCGCCGAGTCAAAGGCAGACACTCAACCACTGAGCCACCCAGGCGTCCCAGCCTTCAACTTTCTAAAGGAAGAGAACATAAATACAAATTTAGTGGTAGCAATAAAATGGCCACTGTGTCTTCCAAGCATTTTAGATCTGGATTTGCCACTCAGAAACACAACATGGTGCTGTCAGTCAATTTAGAAGGATGTACAGTTTGTTTCTTAATAATAGTTCCAGCTTGGTACTAAACCAGTCACATGTTTCACTTGGTTGCCATTTTATTAACACAAGAGTGAACTAGGGTGGCAAGTTTACTATGTATCTAGAAGAGAATTTCTCCCCATGAGACATTAATTGGCCTGCCTAGGTATCAAGTCATTTCATTCAAGTTCCTGGCCTCATTAGCTTTCTGGTCAACCAACAGAGCTAGTCTCTACATAGAGATTGCCCTCCAAATAAAAGTTAAAAAGGTAAATATAGATATATTTTTATATGTATATGTATTCAAATATAGAACAATTGTTGATTCCATTACTTATTTTCTTTATAGCAAAATAATTTGAAATTTAATCCCCCTTACCTCTAAGGGATCTTTTTTTTTTTTTTAAGATTTTATTTATTTACTCATTAGAGAGGCGCAGGGACACAGGCAGAGGGAGAAGCAGGCTCCATGCAGGGAGCCCAATGCAGGACTTGATCCTGGGTTTCCAGGATCAGGCCCTGGGCTGAAGGTGGCACTAAACTGCTGAGCCACCCCGGCTGCCCTCCTATAAGGGATCTTAAGTCTAAGAACATAGTTTTGAGTATAATGTATAGGTATATAAGTCTGCTAGAAAAAATGGAAATTTTATTGATATTTTGGTCTGTTAGATCTGTAGGTATTTACAACATGATCATTTCTGGTCTGCAAAATTATTAGTTTTAAATGACTTTTATATAGGCCACCAGGGTGGCTCAGTTGGTTGAGAGTCCAAGTCTGGTTTTGGCCCAGATCACGATCTCAAGAGTTGTGAGATTGAACTCTACACTAGACTCCGTGCTCAGTGGGGAGTCTACTTTCGATTCTCTCCCTCTACCTCTCCATCTGCCTGTCCCCATCCTCACTTGTGTGCATGCATGGGTGTACTTTCTCTCTCTCAAATAAATAAAATCTTTAAATAAGTGAATGACTTTTATGGAACTTAACTAATTTTTATACAGTTTTTTCCTCTGCATTTTAATAGTCAATTATAAATTACTGTCAAGTGTTAAGTTAGGTGTATTTAGTATTTATACTTACATGTAAATATATATACTTTGCCCTAGTGACCCTTTTGACAGCTTCACGAGATGTGAAGTTAGCCTTTTTTTCACTGGTGAGATGTCTCACCTTATTCTAAGGGGCAGAGCTGGGTTTCCAAGCTTGTTCTTCAAAGCCCTCCTCCTAACCAGTCCCTGGTATGCTAAGAATAACAATGTAACACGCATGATAGTGCAGGAACCAAGTAGCTTAGAGTTAAATGGATTCCATATTAAATTTAATTATTCTAGTTCTTATCACTAATCAAAGTGAAATAGCCTTTTAAATAATCCTATTAGCTATGATCGCCTTTTAAGACCCTGTCAAGCTAGTTATAACAGAATGAGCTGAATATTGCTTCTTTGGGGCCAGTAGTAATAGTAGCTCCAAGACCGAGGCTCCTACTCATTTTTCCATTTAATGTAATAACAAAACAAATAACATAAACAGCAATGAATATAGTAACATCACATTGCCTGTTTCCCCCACATAAACTCTTGGTGTACCATTCATGTCATTATTAAAAAGCTTGGATTTCATTCTTCATGGACTGAAATTTGGATTTTGCTTCATGTTAGGCTTTCTGTAATCATATATATTAATAATTTTTTGTGGCCCTGAAGATAGGGTCATAACTCTTATAAACTGCATTGTCATCAACCCTTTACAGCCCTCTTGCTGGTTTACAGTGACCTATCAGTATATGTGAGTACCTGGAATGTCTTTGAAGAGGAGCGCCAAACTGTCATCACATTTTTACTTCTCAGTAAAATTTTACTTTCCCCCCAAATCCATGTCTGTAAGTCCTAGGGCCTACCAAATAGAAGAGGGAGCTTTTATAGATAGCATAGATTTTTAGTCAGATCTTTGTATCGAAGATTACCAACAGGCCAAAATTCGGATTTTAATAAACCTAAAACTGAAGGTTGAAATTTGAGGAATTTACTTCTCATCCAGATGCTACATAAGCTATTTTGGAGTCATGTGGAAATCTAGTGGGCACATGAAGGAATTAGACGTGCTGTAATTGTATTTAGCTATTTATGTGAAACCAGGACTGGAAAGCTCCAAAGTTAGTGTGCTCCTGCTCTGCTGCCCCTTCCTTTCCCCACTGGGCAGCTGAGACTTCTAGATTTTGGGGTCAGTCTCTTACTGGACCTTTCCTTCATTTCCCTCGTCTTTGTTAGCTACCACTCATGAGTTTCCTGAGCACTGCATTCCTCACTTTGCCAGGCTGTGTTGTTATTGAAATACATTTCTCCTCTACCTTAGGCTCTTTGAACTCAAAGACTGCCTTTTTCATCTTTGTATCCCAGTGTCTGGTACAGGTGGGATTTGGTAAATGGCCACAGTGCTGTTTGAGTCCTTTAAAATCTTTGATCTCTAAAACTTCTCAGTTGTTGGAGGAAACAACCAATCCTCACTTCTACAACTATGAAGTCTTGGTTCACTTAGCACCCTACCAATTCAGAATTACCGTAGTGTCAGAAGAACTGTTTTACTGATTCCCAACTGCCCTTCAGTACCTAGGTGACCCTGGACAAAGCACAGAATTAATTTCTGTAGGCTTTGGTCTTGAATCTTTCAAATGGAAGATTTGACTGCATGATCTCCATGTTGCGGTAAAGCTGCCAAGCTCTGTGGTCTAGAGGCAAGTGCAGACCACAGTGGCATGGTGGGTAGTGCAGAGTCTCTTCCCCACCACCTCCAGTGACCTGTGCTTTCTGAGTATCTGTAGAGCTCTGCAGTGACTTCTGAAGACTGATGGTATCATTTGCCAAGGCAAAGCTTAGGCTCTGCTGAAGTACCTTGGAATCTCAAATTTTAAATTATATTTGGTATAATTTGTATTAATTCTAATTTGCTGTATTCTCATTTGAAAATTGATTATTCACGTGGTATATGGGATCATTAGGATATCCCATTAGATTAATCATGATGCTCTGTTTTTCATCATCCTGGTTAATAGAGTATTGAAAGTATTTTGGAAAATTACATCTTATAAATGTTTGAAATATAAAAATAAACTCAAGATCATTTGAAGTACATTTTAAAGTTAGTGTATTTTATTTTGCCTCACGAAAGCTTAATAAAGAGTATTAAATGCAAAATAGTTTTAACAGTTTAAACTTTTAACTTTCAGACGCTTTCTTTTCCATCGTCTAGTTCTGATTTTCTGTTTGTTTGTATTTTTTGGACCTTATGTATGTTCAGCTCATTTAGAGGCTAGCTTTGAGGAAGTGGAAAACCACCTGCTGAATTTGGAGGACTTATGTGGACAGTGTGAATTAGAAAGATACAAACATATGCAGTCCCAACAATTGGAAACTTACAAGAAAAATAAGAGGTAAGTTTGAAAAACTGGTCAACAGTATTCATTTTCCATGTCATTCTTTATAAGTTTGGGCCGATAAAAGACAAAAGGTTGCAACATATAAAGCTCATTCATAAGCTTTCCAGAACATGACCATTATATACATATATATTTTGGTGCCACTGTCTGTTGCCGTTTCATGGAGATGAGTTCTGTAAAGCTGAGGCTAGGATAAAAGGTGGAAGGGAGCAAAGCAACAGGCCAAGCTTTCCCAGAAAGCAGGAGCCCTGACCTAATTTTCTCCAGGTGGCATATCCTGGGCTGCTTTTTTGCCTCCTTTATCACTAGAGCAGGAAGAAAAGGAACCTGAGCCCAGGCTGGGGAAAGAGGCTCATGGGGTTCGAATCTCAATTTTGTCACATACTGGCTATGAGGCTTTAAGCAAGTTACTTGATCTCTCTTAGCCTCAATGTGTCTTGCTGATATGATAGTGAGGATAATAATATACTACCCATTTCATAGAGCTCTTGTGAGGATTAAATGAGATAAGAGTTATCAAGTGCATTAAGTGCTCTGCAAGTATCAGTCATAATCATGACTATTGTCATGGGGTGGATATGAACTGGACGCAGAAGAGAAGCCCAAGGGTGCCGGCTTGTGAAACCGACTGCAACATCCCAGCTCATGCAATGCCACCTCAGCAGGCTTGGAAGGTCCATGGGGGCCCATGGTAGCTGATGAGAGTGCCTGAGACAGTCTATTTGCTCCATGGAGAGCAGGGAGTAGAGCTGTGAAGGGGGGTTGTGATAGGTGTAAGAAAATGGAAGGCATGGGATTGGAGTCGAGCGTAATGCCTAAGAGCAGATTTGGAGGGAGAGGAAGAAAGATTGGTTGGGCTGAGTACCCTATTGATTTTAAGATTATTGCTAAATTGAGTCCCTCTGGATCTCGGTTGTGGCAGTATAGGAGTGGGTTGTTGACATGGAC
This sequence comes from Nyctereutes procyonoides, assembly GCF_905146905.1. Classification (NCBI taxonomy): domain Eukaryota; kingdom Metazoa; phylum Chordata; class Mammalia; order Carnivora; family Canidae; genus Nyctereutes; species Nyctereutes procyonoides. The sequence goes on from NW_026575043.1 coordinate 11,544,726, forward strand.
AGGAAGTGCTGATCCCTGGCATACAGAAGGTAAAGAAAGGTAAGTATTGTACATTATCACATTGATGTCATAGTTTTCTAGAATAATGCCAAAGGATGGGGTGGAGATGAAACTGAGTATTCGGAAATTTTCAGTCAGATCTATGTGTTCCAAGGGCTGGGTCTTAAATGTTAATGGGCCATAAGAATCACATGGGTAGTGTTTAAAATGCAGACAGACTCCTGAGCTCCATCATTGGACAGCCCCAAATCCCAAGTTAATTCCGATGGTTTTGCCATAGACAGGCATTCCAGGCAAGTCTGACATGGGCAGTTCAGGGAGAGACATTTTAAGAGAAGGCTGGTTGAGGGTGGGGGTGGGTTGTGTGCAGGCTCTACATGGAAGAGCTTCAAAAGGAGCCCCAAGGGGGCTGAGGATAAAATTGTTCACAGAAGTTTGTAAGTATATGAATTTTTCTGGAGGTGCTTTCTGTAAATTACATTTGCCTACAGAGATTACAGGAGGGTGTGTGGCAGCATTAAGAATGGAGTTCTTTGTTTCCCAGGATCAGGAGTTTCTCATGGTTTGTCTTCTTTCTAACTCCTGACCCTGTGAAACAAAGGGTTGTAGAAGGGGAGGTGGGTGGGGGATAGAGTAACTGGGTTAACTGGCATTAAGGAGGGCATGTGATGTGATGAGCACCGGGTATTATGCTATATGTTGGCAAATTGAATTAAAAAAAAAAAAAAGAATGGAGTCCTTGTCAAAGAAAGGACTTTTGAATGAGTGAATGAGCACTGGGACCTAGGGACTTTCAGACTGAATCAAGGAGTATGAGCGATGAAGAACTTTGCCTGGAACAAGAAGCAGAGTTAGAGATGGTTCAGCAGGTCTGCAATTTTAAATGAAAAAAATAGCTAGGTGTTACACTATATGTTGGCAAACTGAATTTAAATTAAAAAAAAATATTTTGAAAAGGTAGGGAAATACTGTTGTGGAGGTGTTAATCATGTAAATAAGTTTGTTTATAATACAGTAAATTACAGGGAGCATAGTAGGGCTTAGAGTTTTAAACGAAATTTTTGAAGAAAATTAGGCAGCAAAAGTACAGGTCATGTGAACCCTAGAAGTTACACGGTTTCCTCATCTGTGAAATGGGGATAATAATAGGACCTTATAGGGTTATTTTAAGGATTCAGTTGGTAAAATGCTTAGAATAATGCTCAGCAAACAGTGAATGCTTTGTCAAGTGGCCAGCACTGGCTGACTTGTATGATTACTTATATAACTGAATCGATAGGTATACTATATTTGACCAGTTATGTTTTTTAGCTAAATACAAGAATTTATATGAATGTTGTGGTTTTTCTATCCATATACGTTAATATTGATTATTTGAAACATGGTATCCGATCCGTAGTATGTAAAATTAAATTTCAGGTTTTCAAAAGCTAAGATGATCAGAGAGAAAAAATAAAGATTTGGAACTATGAGGTTTTATATCATTCTTCATTTCACCCAGTGACCTAAATATATTTTAATTAATGCATTATAATTTATATGTCATAAAATGAAAATTAATTTTAGTGTTTGGAGAGCAGCATTGCCTGCAATTTAAGTTAAAGCCAAAATATACTGACAGGTCTTAACATGTTCCACATAATTGAATTGACAGAGTATTTGTCTTCTGAGAGGTAGAATTGTGTCATAGGAAAGACTGTATCCTTGGGGTCAGAAGACCCATGTCCTGGCTCTGGTGGTTACTAACTTGGGTGCAAGCCATTCATTTTCCTTTGTGTGTTATCCTGTTGTAAAGCTTTCCTTAATCTAGAACCTTCTTGACTAGCATTTGAAGGATTTCTCAACAAAAATTACTTTTTAAAAATAAACTGAGATGTGATAAACTTACTTATTGGTAAGTGCTTGTTACTCTGAAATACGTAAGAAAAAATAGCATGCGGATTAAGGACTCCAGTGTGTATAATCAGTAGCTTGAAATCTATAGGTAAAACAATGGTAAATATTTCATTCTTTAACAGGCCAAATTTTTAAAAAATTATAAAATTTACTTTCTATTTCTCAAGGACACTCAAGTTAATGTAAAGTGTCATAACAGTTTTAAACTTAAGTGTTTTTGGTGAGAAATTTTAAAGGTGAGACATTTACCTTGTACTTTGAATTTCTAAATCATCTACAAAAAAGAATTATGTATATGTAGATATGTGTTTGTTAATACTTAGAGCATCTTTATAAAATAAATCTTTATCGATAAATGCCAAAGTATTTTGCATCTACTTATCTAGTGAGATATTAGCCTTGTGATTTAAAGCCTTTTTTAAAAATCCTGAAATGATTATTATGGCTTTCATTCAAAATTATTAACAAATACAGTTTATTTTGGCTATTGTGGTAAGTCCTTGAAAACCTTAGCTTTCCCTTTTTGCCATTTGCTGCCTGTATGACCTTTGGCAAATGACCAGTCTTTGGCTTTCCTATCTGTAAAGTAGATATAATGGTACTTCCTTACAGGATTATGGAAAATAAGAAACGGTTGTATTTTGTTTTTAAGGGTCAGATAAAAGCCAGGTATATTTAGCTCACAGAATCACTCATAATTCTCAGTTTTACTTAACTTCCTCAACAAAATAGTGAAAATATTGAATATGAAACATTGCCTAATACTATTTATAAGCTGTAATCTTTCTGAAGATTTTAACCTGTTTTATTCGGCACAAAAAAAGATGAAGTCCTTTTTTTAAAGAAATCTTTTTGAAGCAATATATGTAGCCAGGCTATACTTACACACACATACACGTGTATACATAAATATGGTTGGTTAATACTTCGTTATAGTATAAATAATTTGGATTGACAACATTGAGAAAGTGGTACACTTTTATTCAAATGTAAATTGAACAAAATTATCTTTAAAAAACCATGTATAGGTCGGACCTAGTGGCTCAGCGGTTGAGCACCACCTTCAGTTCAGGGCATGATCCTGGAGTCCTGGGATCGAGTCCCATGTCAGGCTCCCAGCACGGGGTCAGATCCTCCCTCTGCCTGTGTCTCTGCCTCTCACTCTCTCTATCTTTCTGTCTCTCTCATGAATAAATAAATAAAATGTTTAAAAAAATAAAAAAAAATAATTTAAGAAAGGCATATAACATTATTCAGTAATGTTTTATTTACATTTTAAATTCTTTCTTGGTTACTTCTATTCAGTCTTAAGGTATCAAAATTGGTAACATGATGAAGGCTCATGTAATGGCGCCAAAATTGTTTTGATTGATATGAAAATTCCATATAACACAATGGGTTGAACACAGCCACTTACTTTCACTGTAACTCTATGAAAATGATAATAAAATACTTGTTTTTAAAGTTATAATTCAAAAGAACAGAAAGACCATAAGAGGAAATGGTAGTAGATAAGAGATGTTACCAACATTTTGGAGGCGGAAGATAGATGATGGGTGGTAGCTGACAGCTGGGCAGAGAAGGTTGGAGAGGGGATCATACTTAGAGTCTAAACACAGTTGAGGCCAGGTAGAGGTGCTGCCACCCTTGACCCTTTTGTTTTTTTCTTTTAAAGGTTTTATTTATTCATGAGACACAGAGAGAGGCAGAGACATAGGCAGAGGGAGAAGCAGGCTCCCTGCAGGGAGCCCGATGTGAGACTAGATCCTAAAACTCTGGGATCTCTCCCTGAGCCGAAGGCAGATGCTCAACCGCTCAGCGGCCCAGGCATCCCCATACTTGACCCTTAAACAGCATGGTGGTCAGGAGCACCAAACCCCACATAGTTGGAAACCTGTATATAACTTCTGACTCTTCCAGAATTTCTCCCAAGGCCTGTTCTGTTGACCCAGAAGCCTTACTGATAACATAAACAGTTGATTAACCATATTTTTATATATGTATTATATGCTATATCCTTACAATAAAGTAGACTACAGAAAAAATGTTACTAAGAAAATCATGAGAAAATAATCTACAGTACTATATTTATTGAAAAAAAATGTGCATGTAAGTGGATCCATGCCATTCAAACCTATGTTGTTTAATGGTTAACTGAATATTGAAAATGGGGGATGTTAAGTGAAAGTCGGCATATCAGACAGTAGGGCTGTTGCGGCCTCTTTCCTCACTGGCTCCCAGAACTCTAGCAGCCAGATGTACATCCCCTGTGCAGAATACTGGAAGGCTCATCTGAGAAATTGACCAGCCCAAGATAAAAGACCTGCCATATGGATATTTGGGGGCATGGTCTGATGAAACAGCAGGTCTGCATCTTAGCACCCCCATGCTGAACTCCACGCTATATACGTGACTTCTAATCAGCTTCGTGGTGCTTGACTCTTAAATATGAATGGACAGCTGAGGAATAATATCCAATTGAAGAAAGCTTCCAAGGTGAAAGTGACCAAAATAAACAGAAAATATACAAATTAATAATTTTTTAAAAACACACAGAGGAAGGAGAGACTGAGGGGAGAAGAAGCACAAACAGACACTGTAATGAATAACCCCATATATACAAGGCCACCTCGTAAGAGACCATTTTGCATTTATGAGACATGAACTGGATGCTGTGGAAAAGAATGAGACAAGAATGAGCTCTTAGAAATAAAATATATGATAGCAGAAGTAGTAAACTTCAACTGAAGCATTGGGAGATCATGTTTGGCCTCTATCTAAGGAGCACAGAGATAAGGGAAGCTAAGAATGTTGAGAAAATTAGGGAATTCATTCCTAAGTCCCACATCGGACTATGAGAAGCTTCAGAAAGAGGGAAAAAAAGAGCAAATTTACTAAAGAACTAATACCAAATAAGTGTTCAGAACTGGATAATATGAACAGGTTTGAAAGGGCCCACCAAGTATCTGACAAAGTGAGTGGGGAAAGATCCATTGTCAATGCATAGTTTTAAAAATTTCACCACACTAGATATAGAGATCATAAAAGTCTTCAGAAAAATCTTAATATTAAGGATCAGGAATCAAAAGGAGCTTGAGCTTTTCAGCAGCACCTAGAACTAGAAAATGATTCTCGCTTTACATTTATGTAGCAGCATTTTCATCAAGTGGGAGGAAATGGTAATTTCCAGGCATCCAGGGGCTCAGATTCTGTTCATGTGCACGTGTATCAGGAAACTGCAGGAGGATATACTCCACCGACAAGGGAGTAAACCAAGGAGAAGGAAGAACAGACACAGAAGAGACGTGAATTGCAGTGAGGATCCATGCAGTTTAGAAGAGAGACAACGGGAATGCCCAGGGGGATGGCGAAGAGAAGTTTGTAACAGGTCTGGTGAGGAATCAGAGTGAAGAAGGAAGTCCTTCTGGAGGATTCCTAGAGCAACGTTTCCAAGGAAAAAAAATGAAGTTGTCATACACTTGATCACACTGAGAGTTTTATAACCTCCAATGGCAGGTCTGATGATGAATTAGTGATAGGTATGATGTTTTAAAAATGGGGTAAACAAGGCAACTGTTAACACTAAGGGGAAACATAGTTTTACAAGAAAATAAAACACCGTATGACTCTGTCATAAACAGCATTAATATAACTCTGTAATAGCTAATGTGGTGTTAGGCCAGAGTTGTGATATAGATGGTGGAGAAGCATGCTGTATTGCCAGGTACGAGGGAGGGATTTAAGGAAACTAATCTTGTGCTTCTACAGCAAATCAATATGTGGCATTTAAAATAGAAGAAAACGAGTAATTATCAGTGTTGGCATATTACTTGGAAATAATGGAGGTAACTACCAGAAGAAAAGCTGAAAGAATGGAGTGTGGCTTCTGGTGAGAAGCAGGACAGAAAGGTGCAGAGATCTCTGATCTTCATCATAAATAAACCCTGTGGGCACCATTTGACTTAAGGAATGCACATGCATTATTTTGATAAATACAAAAACCAAATTAAAAAACACTCTAGACTGAGAAGATTGCCACTGACAAAACATTCCATGATCAAATAAGTTCTAGAAACACTGTCCTGTGTTTGCCTCACAGAGCTTTGTAGTACATGTCAGTGCAAAGTTCTGGGAATTCCTGTAGTAAAGAAATTTGACTCAGCATCTCTTAGCTTGCTCATAAACCAGTTTGTGTGTAATACACATTAAAATTCTGTAACTTGGTATTCTCTGTATTCTATAACGCTGAGAAATTTTCAAATATTGGTCCATCCCCCAAATTAAACTTGTTATCTGATTCACGGGGAAGAGTTTCTTAAAAATAAACCTTCATTTAACTATATAAACCTTCGTGTTTAACCAGATGCCCTACAATCTAAACTGATGGCTTTTCTTGCTCCTAAAGAAGATAATGCGTGGTAACAAAAGATTAGCTATATGGGGGGAAAGGTATTGAAAATGTCTACATGCTGGAGCGCCTGGCTGGCTCAGTTGGTTAAGTCTCTGATTTTTCTTTTTAATATATATTTGTTTACGAGAGAGAGAGAGAGAGAGAGAACACAAGTGGGGAGAGGGAGAAGCAGACTCTGCTGAGCAGGGAGCTGGACACAGGGCTTTCAGTCCAAGAACCCTGGGATCATGACCTGAGCTGAAGGCAGATACTTAAGCAACTGAGCCACCGAGGCACCCGTAGCACCCAACTTCTGATTTCAGCTCAGGTCATGGTCTCAAGGTTGTGCGATCAGGCCCCATGTCAGACTCTCCTTGGGATTTTCTGTCCGTCTTTCCCTGCCCCTCTCCCAGTATACATGCATGCATGCACTCTTTCTCTCAAAAAAAAAAAAAAATGTATATATATATATATGTGTGTGTGTGTGTGCGCGCGCGCTATGTAACCTCCAACCTCCTTTATTTTATTTTAAAAAATAAAAATGAAAAACAAAATGCATGCTCTGCAGATTTCCAGAAAATCTGGAGTAGACAGCTGGATGGGATGGGGAGAGTAAGGGATGAAGGGTAAATTCTTATGTACCTCTTGTGCTAACAGTCTCTACAATAGGCTCCGAGGCATTTTCTAACTTAGCTTATATAAGAGCCTGTGGAGTGCAGGGCAGCGATGATTGGAGTTAAGGAGGAAACTGAGGAGCAGGAAATGACCTGTGTGGAGCCCAGCATCAGAGACAAGATCCCCAGTCTCCTCAAACTTGTCTTTTTTTTTTTTCTTTCTTTTAAGGTAGAACAGAATCAGTCTAGGTGTTGATACCAATGCATCTGTAGTTGAGAATGGATATATGATATTTTGTCATACATCTGATGTGCGTTTCCAACACAGAAAATAGCTTCCTGCCCTCTATAAAAGAACAGGGCCTGTTCCCAGCAGTAATGGTGGTTTACTGTGGCAGTGATTCTCACCATGGGGAGAGAGAAACACACCACTTCAGAACATTCCTAGGGAAGATCCCCAGAGCTCTTATCTGCCCTTGAAAGATATTTGAATGAATTCAACCCAGGTATTTCTGCAATGAAGAAGGACATCTAATGGGAGCTAATGAAAGTGACATACAAGGAACTATATAGTTGTAGAGAGAAAACACCCATAAATAGCTTTTCTATCTAATAACTTCTGCATATAAAGTGATATAACTATTACTGATACCTTTTATAGACAGGGACAGACCTTGCCATGGTAAATAGTAAAACATCATATTGTGGACAGAATGTGGTTATAGGCAGAAGACAGGTACTGATACCAGTGCTAAGTTGTCAGATAATTAGCCATATACATCTAACTCATGGGTTCCTTGCTGTAGGAAATAAACAGTTCGTCAGGTAAGAAGAGTTGAAGACTTAATATTTTGTTTTTGTTTTCTTTTTTATTTGAGCATAATTGACAAGAGTTAGTATTTTGTACGGGAGCCAAAATAAAGAACTTAAAACCAATTACACATGTTTGTCTAACTAGCAGCTAAAAAAATGGACTTGGCAGTCAATTTACATCTTTAGTTATAGTGCTTGGGGAGTAATAGGTGACAAATGTGGAACAAAGTATAATTTTTTTTAAAGATTTATTTATTTTAGAACAAGCAGGAGGAGGAGAGGGAGAGAGGATCTCCAGCAGACTTTGCATTGAATACAGAGCCCTACATGGGGCCTGATCTCACCACCTGAGATCACGATCTGAGCTGAAACCCAAGAGTCGGACACCTAACCGAATGTGCCACCCAGGCACCCTAATAATAAAGCATAATTTTTTTTATGAAAGATTTATTTATCCCTGAGAGAGACAGGGTGAGAGAGGCAGAGACCAAGGCAGGAGGAGAAGCAGGCTCCCTGCAGGGAGCCCATTGTGGGACTCAATCCCAAATCCTGGGATCATGACCTGAGCCAAAGGCAGGCACCCAACTGCTGAGCCATCCAAGTATCCCTAAAGCATAATTTCTGATGATTATGTAGGATTTGAAGAAAATAAGCCAGGGTAATGTTCTCATGGTGAGGCAGAGGGTACCTACTGTGGCCAGGATGAGCAGGGAATGCTCTTCTGAGAAGGCACCCGAGAACTAGGACCTGAATGGGAGTGAGGGCAGCTATGTAAGGGTCTATGATTACACAGTTCTAAGCAATAGGGACAAAAACCCTGACCCCTGAGCTCTAGCTAAGTTTAAGAGAAAAAAGATTCAGAGCTAAAAAGAACTGTAGGATCTCAGACTTAGAATGTTTTAATCTTTCCAGGGCCACCATTATGTTCCTTAGAATGCTTACTAAAACTCTTTCACAATAATTATCCTCAAAATCATACATAAGTGTGTATGTACCTTTATTAAAGTATCTCTTATTTCCAAATTTCTGGATCCTTTGTTTTCTTTAGCATGCAGCAGAGTGTCAGAATTTCTCTGAAAATAGCTCCAGCTTGAAGAAGCAAGTGATTTTAGTACACTTAATTATAAATGACTCATAATTTTAACAATCTTCTGTCGGGCTTGTCTGCTCAGGGGTATACTAAACTCTAGAAACATTTTTCACTGATTCAGACTTTGAAACTTGGGTATTATCTCCTAGAGACTCTGTTTTGTAGGTGGTTGTGTGGGGGTCACTGCTTCTATTGGGATTTAGTGATTGTGCATAATTCAAGAAAGTTACTCCTTTTACTTTATTACATCTGATGCTAAGGAACTATGCTCTTCTTTCTGTTTGTGTTTTTTGGTAACCTGTAGACTAAGTTTAAAAAATCTTTCAAGCTAAGTGTCAGAGATATATTTGAGGCATGATAACACACCTGTAGTAGTATTTGACCAGTTTGCATTCTAGAGAATAATCTGCCAAGCTCCTGAGCTTCCAGAAATGACTGTCCAAACTAACCCAGACATGTAGAGGGCCATAGCATAGGTCTGGCCTGTACTTTCTGGAAATGGGGAATGCTAGTAGTGGGAGGCTTGGCAGGAGTGTAGCACACAGGCCGGGCCTTGCTGAGAATAGAACAGAGGAATCCATTGGCATTCTACAGGGTGAGGATGGTTCTGGAACCAGAAGAGAGGGTCCAGAGTACCTCATCCAAAGGAGATGTGCAGAAAGTCAATAACTAGCTTCTGAGGTTTTGCAGTGGAGTCTGGTTTGGATGCTGAATGGAAAGTGGATCAGGAGAACTTTTTCCTTAGGCATTGCTTTGACAAAAAGGGAGTGGATTTTGTATTTACCCAAGATGGAGTAACATGGTCCAGATTTACTTTCCCATCTGATAAAACAAAAAACCAGACAAAACAGTGCTTTTTAAGACCCTGGACAACAGGCAAAGAAGAGAAGTCTGTCCTTGAAGGACAGCAAACATGTGCGGTGACACAGTCCCAGAGAGGACTGCACAGAGAGAATCCCGGAAATCTGCCTAGGGTGCCCCTTGAATATCCAGCAGAGCACTGATAATGCATGTGAATAAACTCCTGGAGGCAGCAGGGAAAAAAAAACCCACAAAGGACTAGCTAACAGTTCCTGTTGTTAACACAGGGCCTGTTCTCAACAGCCAGACTGGAAAAACTTGTGATTCATGTGGCATCGGGAAGAGCACTCAGAAGTCTTCTCTCAGTAGGGGGGGTATAATTAGCCCCCAAATGTGTCCTGCTCCAGAGCTGTTTAACAAATCATGAAAGTAGGCATCGAAAGGACCAGATTGTTTCCAAGGAAATTAACTGTATCCCAAAACAAAGCTCAAGAACATTCGTAAAGAAACACAAATATCTAGCACCAAATAAGGTAAATCACGATGTGTAGCATCTAATTAAAGATTACTCAGCAAACATGGAGATAACCAATCAAAAGCAGTTCAGAACTGAGATGGATGTTAGAATTAGCAGGCAAGGGCATTAAAATAGCCAGTTATTGTAACTATTCTGTAAGTTCTGAACTTGGTTATCTCCATGTTTGCTGAGTAATCTTTAATTAGAATATTTAGAGGCATGGAAGATGAAAAAAAGGCCCAGACCTGTCTCTCGATTTTTCTCCTTATTCTTCCTACTTCCCTATTAGATGCCAGTTTTAGATGGTTCCCAGGTGGTTAATTGATAGTAAATTATTGTATTTATTACACTATAATCATCACACCTGCTGAGCCAGTGACCTCTTGCTAGCAAGCTATGAATTTATGGGGTTCATGAATTTGTAATCAAATCTTACATTTTCTTTGAAAATGAAACCTAAGCTTATGAGTTGGCAAGGAATTCAACAAATTCTTATTCTGAAGTGTCAGAGAATAAATCTTGACAGTTTTAGACTTTATACATAGTCACAAGAACAGATGTAGCTAGAATATTTTAACAGGTTATTAGATACTTGGGTTGACAGTAAATATAGTTCAGGACTGATATTTAAGTTCTTCAAGCTTTATTTTGAACAACGAGTATCTGTTTGCCATCAACATTAAAAGCTCATGTTCTGTCTTGATTCTTTAAAAATAATATTTCTCAAATTGGTTTACAGTATTCTTTTCCTGAACTTTTTCTCCCAGTTGTACAAATGCAGTTCTATATGTTGGACCTTGTAAAGATGTTTTAAGAGAGATAATAAAAACTTCAATTTTATATTTGCAGTTGAGAGTGGTCAAGACTAAAAATACAGCAACCTTGAGAAAGGGTTTACTGAAATTCAGACAAATATGATTATCCCGGGTTTATAAAAAAAAAAAAGGTAATCCTTTTTCTGATCGGTTGTAGCTTGTGCACTGTAACTTACAGAGTCTGTAATAACTTTCAGTGTTCTAGAATCACTTTGCTAAATTCACAGTAATAATTTACATCTTGCATGGCCCAGTACCACTTTGGAGTTTGTTATGTCTCCTCATCGGTTACTCTCTTTCAGAGATGTTTTCAGAAGTAGGAAACCGGTTATTTTAGTCTTCAGGTGATTGTGGCTAAAAGGGCCCTTTGCTTCTCTTACTTTTCTCGAGTTCTTGATGGATTCTAGAGGTGGGACAAGCAGAGATATGCTTAGGAGCCTGCCCTATCTGCTCATTCTGTGGTCAGTGGCCAGAAAAATCAGGGCAAAGGCAGCAACCAGAAAGGGAGTGTTCCTCTTCTCTCCTGTACCCAAACCCTCTTGGGCTGTGCTCTCACATGGTTATATTGGCCCCATTTCTCTGTGATCTCTCTACCTGCTTTCTATCATTTCTAGTTTTCTTTCTGGCTCAGAGAATTGGCACTGCCATCGTTTCAAAGGGCATTCAGTCATTAACTACTGGATTTCAAAGAGGTACATTCTCTTCCAAAGTGAGCAGTGTTTTCCTTATTCTCTGGAAGTTTCATGCCATGTTTTGTTTATGACAAACTCTTCTCCTTATGCTGATACCAGACAAGTGCATTACTGTCATATAAAATAACATATTACTTCAAGGAGGAGAAAATAGAGCCTGATATTACAGCTCTCAAATATGAACTCAGAAGAGAACTTATCATTTGATAGCAAGATTCTGTGCTTTTACATGGATTTAAAAAACAATGTATCCCCTAAAATTATGAACACTGGACTGACTTCAAGAAAAGTTAAAACACTATTTTACCTCATAAGCAAACCTTTAAAAAGATTTATTTATTCATTCAAATGAATGGACAAGATGCTTGGCATACTGGTTAAAATATTAATAAAGAAGATTGTATAAAGATTGTGTGATATGAAGATATTAATAGAGATACAACCCATGATGTACTTTGAATATTTTATTTGTATCTTTTTTTCCTTAGTTTCTTAGGAAGCCAGGTCCATTGACAAATCCTTATTAACCTGACTTATTAATCCTTATTAACCTGACTTATTAGGACTGTCTATTCTTGACTTCTGCAACACTATCATCTCAAGTTTGCTTCTCTGTCCTAGATTAGTTTTCCGTTTCAGGTGTTTAATGTTGGTATTCCCTGTTCTTGTTTATTGCCTCTTCCCATTCTGCATACCTTACCCAGGTAGTCCCTCCAGCTCCTTGGTTCATCTACCCTCTACGTGGTGACCACAATCAAATCACTGTCTTCAGTTTAGATCTCTCTCTCTCTCTTTTTTTAAAGACTTTATTTACTTATGAAAGACAGAGAGAGAGGCACAGAGACACAGGCAGAGGGAGAAGCAGGCTCCATGCAGGGAGCCTGACGTGGGACTCAATCCCGGGTCTCCAGGATCAGGCCCCGGGCTGAAGGCGGTGCTAAACCGCTGAGCCACCTGGGCTGCCCTAGATCTCTCTTCTTGTCCACAGAATCAACTGCCATCTGGACATCTCAACAGACATCTCAGGAGCAGCCTGTCCCAAATTATATTTCCCTGAAGCACTTGACCTTTTCTTACCTCAACAAGGCATTGCCATCTACAGGTCTACCCACTGCACAGACATGGGAGTTGTCATGATTTCTTTCCCCCTCTCTTGCCATCTTTGCTCAGTAGCCAGTCCAGTATTTCTTGAATCTGTTCTTGTCTTTCTGTTTTCGCTGATCCTTTCCAGCCCACATTTTGTGCAGCCTCAGGTATAGTGACAGGTTCCTCATTAGTCTTCCTGTCTATAATCGTGTCCCTCAGACCATTTATATTTCCATCATTTTTTTCTAATATACAGATTATACATACATTACATGTATGATACATGTAATCATACAGATATGATTAAGACTTACCACCATCTTCAAGATAAAAACTAAGTTATGATGATTGTGTTAAGTAGGTAACAGGAGCATTTAATTAGCATTTACTATGTACCAGGCACTGTCCTTAAAAACTGTAGTCTGAATTAACTCAGAATTCTCATAATGATGAGGTCTACTCTCCTTTTTATCAGCAAGGAAAATTAGACTATGGGAGTTGCAGAGCCAGGGAGTGGCAAAACTACACCAGACCAATGTCTCTCATGCTTATAAGTCTGTTCATTTTCTTTATATTAGCTCCACACAAAATTGTCCATACTCTGGGGTTGGATGCTGTGGAGTATGAAAACAATCTTGCTTCTCTCAGAGCTTTGATCACTTCAGCTCTCGTGACTGCTAATTATAAAAATGAGCAAGCAAGGCTTTTCTGTAGTGGTACCACGGGATCACAGATACGTTTGGATGTAGGATACATGATTTTCTTCCTTTAATCCACCTTCTACCTTATCAGCCATAGACTCACTGTGCCTGTGGGGACATACAGTTTCAGGTGGTGTGGCATGGCTGTACAATGCCGAGAAACAACAGACCACTGCCTTGGCAATGATGGATGATAGAGTAGTTTGTTTAAGGAAACTGGAGGGCAGCCCCGGTGGCTCAGCGGTTTAGCGCCGTCTTCAGGCCAGGGCGTGATCCTGGAGACCGGGGATTGAGTCCCACGTCAGGCTCCCTGCATGGAGCCTGCTTCTCCCTCTGCCTGTGTCTCTGCCTCTCTCTTTCTCTCTCTGTGTCTCTAATAAATAAAATCTTTTAAAAAAAATGTATAAAAAAATAAGGAAACTGGATGGGCAATTAAAAAAATTGAATTAAAGAAATTAGTAATATGAAGGTATTAGAATTCTTCCACTTATTTTATAATTTAAAAATCAATTAGTTATCATGGGTTAGTCACTGAATATTTTTCAGTACATCCATGAGAATAAAGGTGTTTAACAGACTTTGAAACTGACAAGGTATTTTCAAGGGCATCCTGGGTCTTCACTTTATGTTCAAATTAGTGATGGTGGCATTCGATTTTAGTTTCATGTTTCCTAAAAAGGAATGTGCTTTCATAGAGCTGAGTGGCTTTAGATGTTGCCCAACAATTTGGGAGTGTCTCTTGGACTATATATACATGACTTGTATCCAGTAGACTTGGTGGTTTACTTAGGTACTTTCTGGGGGGGCTGCAATATCTCAGGCCAGCCAAGACTTGTATTTATGGAGGCTCTGTGCCCTTGAACTGCATTCTGGATGCCACAGATTGCACAGGCTTGGAGTCCGAGAGAGGCACAGATTTTATTCCCAGGCCTATCCCTTATTAACTGTGTAGCCTTTGATCCTCAAGTTCTGTTTTCTTCATTGTATATGTGTTATATAGTAAAAACTCAGTAAACGTTCCTTATTCCTATCTCATCCTCCTTTATCCTGCTTCTTCAACCACCGCATCTCTCTTAAACTCCAATATATTTGCATGGAAAACAGGCCTAGGAAAGTTAATTGTCTTGCAAGTTTTGGGGTAATTTAATCCATACGTAATTTAGTGCTGACACCAATCAGCTGATTTCGTAGACCTTCATTATCTTTTAGGGGGGCATTCTTTTTATTCCAAATATTTATTACCATATCATTCAGATTCTTTTCAACTTTAAATGCCAATATTCTGGGATCCTGTCATTTTATTACTTTTTAGGCCGTGCTTTCCCAAAGTAGATAAATAAAATTGTGTTAATAGCATGATGTATAAAGACTTCATGCAGTTTTTACAGTGAACTAGCTGCTTTTCAAGAGGTTTCGTTTTACAGGTAATGTTAAAAATATTCTGCAGCACATCCCCTGGGCAGGATCTATGTAAGGAATAAATAACAACAGGAATTTCTAATTCTTCCCAATCCACCCCAAACCCACCAAGCCTGTAAGGATACACATTTTCATGACTATAGGATGCTGAGAACAACAGACTTGATGAAAATGAGTGGTAGGTGGGCCCTTTTGAAAGAGGTCTTGTGAGA
Source organism: Nyctereutes procyonoides (assembly GCF_905146905.1). Lineage (NCBI taxonomy): Eukaryota > Metazoa > Chordata > Mammalia > Carnivora > Canidae > Nyctereutes > Nyctereutes procyonoides. Next base: position 11,559,772 of record NW_026575043.1, read on the forward strand.
TCTTTCCTGTGAACAGTCCATCATGGTGACATTCTATCAGGCATAACAAAGGGACACCCTTCGAGTCTGTTCTAATCAAAAAGCACTGCTGAAAAAAAAATCCCCTAAATATTTTCAAATGTGAAGAAAAATGTTAGAGTTGACATTGTAGTTGGCATTTTGAATGTGGTAGCTTTCTGTCATGGATTTGTCCTAGGGGATGCAGTTTAATATTTAGAGTGTGCTTCCATCTGTGAGATGATTGTATTTATGGAGATATTTATCCAGTGGTTCCAATCTGTTAAGTTTGCATCTGTGAGTCTGATTTAGTTGGTTTCTATACATATACAGATTTAATACATTTCCTGGATCATTCCACAGATTTATTAGTATGATGTTTTTGTTCTTTTTATTCTGTCCTTGTAACTCAACCCCTGTAGAGAAAATGATTAAATAGCACTTTCACCCTTTGGAAATATTATTAGATTTTGAGTCTGGTGTTATTTGTTGAATGTTTTAGTTTCAGGCTTCGTTATGCTGAATTTTGTAAAGGCATTTGCTGAACCGAGTAAATTTGAAAATATGGTAAAACCTAAAAGAGTATTTCAGTTCTTTCCACTTATTTGATTGTAAGAAAATACAATTAAACCATGAAAAAGAAGAGACTCAAAATTTTGGAAATGAAAATGGCAAACAAGTTTTTATCAAATGAAATACTATGTGATCAGACTTTTTAATAAAGACTAAAGTTCTTTATAGTGACAGGAAGGGCTTTCTGGAAGAAGCACATCTTAGTCATTCCTTGATTTTCTGAATGTCGGTTGGGTCTGACTCTGCCCGTGTATGATCACGGTGGATGAGACATGATCTGTGCATGTCAGGCGCTCAGCAGTGTAATTGTAGAGATGATGTCTGCACGGAAATAACCACATCACAAGGCAAGCACATGAGGATTTATAACAGTGATGGAGTTAAGCGTTACAGGAGTTTAGATGAGGGGAAACTGCCAGTTGAGTGTCAGGGATATCTTCATGGAAAAGATGAACTTGAGAATTGTTTTACACTGATCATTGTCATTTCCATTTCTAATAGGATCTGGAACATGTCCAGAACTTAAAACACCTGCTGAACCTGTGGTTAGCTGAGAGTGACATAATGGTTAAGAGTAGAACATCTACCATGTCCTCAGGAAGTGCTACCCGTCATCCTTCAAAACTCAGTCCTGTCCTTGCTCTTCCAGAAAGCCTTTGTTACAAACCAAAGTGTCTGAGTTGCTCCCTCTTCTTTAGTCTTAGAGAAGCCTCACCCTATCATTGTCAGAGCATTCATTTGTAAGATCGATTTCTAATTGTCACTTTACTCCTCTGTCTCTCCTGCTGGAGTCCCTTGAGGTTAGGGGACATGCATATTCCACACCTAGCGTTATTCCTAGTGTCTAAGGCTCAGTAAATTTTTGTTGAATGATTGGATACAACAAAGATTACATTCAGTATAAGAAAATGGATACAAGGTTGATAACAGTGATGATGGAGAGAAATGGATGAATTCAGGATATGTTTTGAGGTAGAAATGACAGGGTTTCTTGGTGGATTGGATATGAAGAATGAAGGAATGGATAAGCCAAACTTGAGGAAGTTGGTAATGCTGTTAATTGACGTGCAGGGGACTGGAGGAAAAATAAGCTGTCTTGCAAATGCTGCTTGAGAAGCCTCCACCGTTTGAGTAGAGCTATCAAAGAGGCAAGTTTGCGTGTGTGTGTAGAGCTCAGAGAAGAGATCAAGATAGGAAATATAAATTGAGAAGACAGCATATAGTTGGTATTTTAGGCTATGTAGCTGGATGAAATTGCTTTGTGAGAGAATGTAAGCAGAGGAGAGAGAGAGAGCCCCAAACCAGTCTTACCACGAGTGCTCCAGCGCAGTGCTCTGGAAGAGTTGGAGGGGCTAGCAAAAGAATCCAAGAAAGTAGGAAAAACTAGAGGAACTTTCTCAAGGAGTTGCCAGTTGGATCAAATGCTGCTGAGGGATTCAGATGAAAAGTGAGAAGTGATCATTGCATTTGGCAACATGTGATTGTTGGTGACCTTGACTCTGCAGGGGTAGGGTCTGGAAGCCAAGTTGGAATCCCTTCCAGACTGCCTGGGAAGTCAGGAGTAGGAATCTGTAGGAGCTAGATTTTTAAGTAGCCTACGCAGGGGGTGGGCATCATGTCTTTCAGCATCACCAGATTATCTCATCAATTTCCATCCTGAACTCAGGCACTTTTCCTCTTTCTGAGTGTTCCGTTATTAACAGACTAGCCTTCCTCCAGGGGTCCAGACTGGAACCTTCACAGTGAATGTACTCCTCTCTTTCCTCCGCTTATGCCCATGGGATCAGTTGCCAGGACTATCGAGAGTCTTCTCTGTGGCATTTTGCAAACTGGACTCCTCCTGTTCATCGCCCTTGCCACTTATGTTGCTCTTCCCAGGCACTAATTAGCTCTTGTTCAAACTCCTCTGTAGTTTCCTGAGTACTCCTTGCTTTTATTCTCTCCCTTGTCAGTAGATCTATCCATCACAGCTAGAATGTTCTTCCTAAAGCACAGCTTTGCTCTTGCTGTTCTGCTAAAAATAAAACCAGATCCTTTTAGCCTGGCACTCAGAACCCTCTACCTTTTTAACCTTATCTCCCACACCTTTCTCTTCGTTTCAGCCCACAGTTCTCAAGTGTTTGCTCTTGCCTCAATACATAACCTGCATCATCTGGCCTCCGTGCTTTCAGGCTCACTGTCGTGTCTGCTTGGCATGCCTGGCTATCTCTTCTCTTACGTCATGTGTACCTCCAGATGCTTATGACCCCTAATAAATGTGCAGTCCACCCTAGAAACTAGGGCTTTCAGTGCCACTGCTTTACTGTATCCATTCTCTTGAAGTTCCCTAACACTGATTTTCCTTTCAACCACAATTTTCCTTCCCTTCACTACCTCAGCCTATCTTCTTTTTTAGGAAGTGGGGACAGGAATGATTTCCTGTTGGGAAGGACGTTTCTCCGAGATTTTATTAACAGTGTGGTCATGATTCTCTGTAAACAGAGGACGCAGACACCGAGTGCGTGGCGAGGCTTCTTCCTGTTTCCCGGTGGGCACCTTCCCACTGAGGTGACAGGGCAGCTTGGAGGTCGAGAGGTGAGCGTGCACCTCCTGATGAAAGGCAGCTTTCCTCCATCAGGCAGCCATCTGGTGACAAAACAGACACTGGATGATTTGTCTGGCTTTTAGTTGTGGGGATTTAGGGGTGGGAGTAGGGGCAAACGCCTCTGAAATTGTTACTTTCGAGTTTCAGCTTTTTAAAACACAAGGTGTCTTTTGGGAATTTTGCTGTTATACATTCTAAAAGACAGGAAGCCAACCGCACTCTAGAGCTTCGAAAGAAAGGAATCGCCCATTAGAATATGAAACAGAGGGCTCTATCTCTTTCATCCTTCTGGGGGCTTGGGGACTTGCTCACGTGAGGGCATCAGTAGGAAGCAAATGGAAGGTATCTTTGCAGGGTGTTCTCTTATGATCCATGTTGCCTCTCAGGTATTTCCAGTTTCACCCATTATTGGAGAATAAAGTTTTAGGCATGTTTAACTTGTACCTAATTAATCTTTCAAGAATGAGGTGGAGACTGTTGGCTGAAGGGAAACAATTGCCTTTATTTTTATTTTTATTTTTAAATAGGGGATTGAAAATAACATTCTTTGTCTCAGTTAATGAACTACATTGCTGGAGCGTTGTAATGAGGAGTCGGTATTTCCAGAAAAGAGGAGTGAGGTGACCATCTGATTTTAGAGCCTTCCCTGGCTGTGACAAGAGGATTACGTGTCTGGCCTTCCAGTGGGCAGCTTGCCCATCCCCTCCACCAGCTGTTAATTATAGTCAACTATTTTGGAACGTGAGGGGGTATTGTAATTAGTAGTGTGGAATACTGACTCTTGAATTCAAAATAGCCCTAGATCTTTAGTAAAATCTAGAGTGCAAATAAGAGATAAATGTCTCCTATTCTGAGTGGGATAACAAGCTTTTACTAAATAAATTGACCTCCTCAACATTACTTTTTATGAGTACTGATAATGAGGGGAAAATCTAGTTAGAAAATTAAGAAGGAAGACCTGAAAACAACTTGCTTTGACTTCTTTGTCAAAAATGTTTTGTTTTCTGATTGTTCATCTGTTTTCTGCTGCTCTACATTTCCCCCAGGAAACTGGGTATTTCAGGATCCTTAATTGACACTGACAAAATTACAAACCAGAGCATGTCCTGGAGGCTTGGCTCTTTTGTGTCAGGATGAGCTGTGGACCTCAGTCCTTTGATATGAGCTTTCCTCTTTCACTTAAAAAAGGAAATAACTGTTTGTATTCTAGGTGATTTTTAACCAAAGATCTTAAAAATCTATTACTTAATGTTGAACAAATTGTTACGTGCTTTTATAAACTGATTCTTATATATACAAGATGGTTCATTGCTGGTATTAAAATGCTTTTTGGTTTTTTATAAGTGTTTCAATATTTTAATTGTTTAATTCTGGTAGAATTTTTTAAAAAAACCATTAATAAAGTGATAGCAGAAAAACTGAAAATAGTTTCTGTATACTAATTGTATTGGTAATTTCAGTAAAACATAAGTGAACATCCAGAAACACCACTCTGGGCTTTTAAAGTATATGCATTTTTATTATAATCTAAGAGCACTTTCCATTGGGAATAGAGTATTTTAAAATTTGCATTTTCTTAACAGACAAAAAAAAAAATCCCAGACCCTTAAATAGAATAAGAAACCTGTGGTTGCCAGAGGGCAGAGGAGGGGGGTGGGGGAAATAAAGGGGATGAAGACGTATAAATTTCTAGTTATAAAATAAATAAGTCATGGAGATGGAAAGTACTGCATAGGGAATATAGTCAATAATATTGTAATAATGTTGTTTGGTGACAGATGGTGATGACATTTATCATGATGAGCACTGAGCAATGTATAGAATTGTTGAATCGTGCACACCTGAATCTAATATAACACTGTATGTAATTATAACTCAAATAAATAAAATTTACATTTTCTCTTTTTTCTACAGGAAGGAACTCGAAACCTTCAAAGGTAATTTCATGTTTAATTCTTCACTTTAAAGTAAATGATAGTTAATCGATGTCAGATGTTCTTCTCTCGATGAACTCATTCCTTTTTCTTTAAATCAGTTTACAGCAAAAAAAGTTTGCTTAGTACTGTTTTTGTAAGTTTTATTTAATCAAGTGTTTTTGATACCCTCTCTGAGCTGTAACACATACACTGAGAGTTTCTGCTGATGAACATTATGAGTATGTTAGGGTGGCATAGTCCTAACTTTGAGGTTGTTGTGAATCCTAGTTTGAGAAGATTCTGGTTTCTCTTGTGCAAAGGCTGGGCCACATGGAGAGGACATGGTGACCAAGATGTACCCCTGCAGTTGAGCCAGTGGTCACCTGAACTTCCAGAAGGTGTTCAGTGCTGGGTCCTGTCCTGCCACTGTGTTGTAACTTTGGAAAAGTCTCTTGCCTTTTCAGGCTCCATCTCTCCATCTATAACATGAGAAGCATTGTAAACTATATTCTGAGATCTCAAAGCACCCCACGTTGCCTGTTCATTTTAGGGAACTTCTGAAGGTGAGGCACTGGAAAAATAACTCGGGGTCATGCTGACCCTTACTGGCCATGGAGAAGCACTAGTGAAAAATAGAGAAAACCACAGACTTCCAGCAGTTCAAAGCCCTTCCAGCATGCTAGTTTTCAATTACTGATGAGCAATTAGGTAGTGAAGTCACTGTTCTCAGACAGACTCATTTGAGTAACTAGGAAGGCTTTGAATTATTGCCTTTTATATTACACATTAAACTAGTTTTATGCTTCTTGTATTTCACATACAAGCTAGTATTGAGTAAGATTTACTGAGTAAAGATTTTCCAGTTTATCGTTTACAGTTGAATTGTTTATGTGTATGGTCTCTTTGGATGTTTTAGAAAGATGACTAACCTAGATAAAAGGTATAAAGGCTATTCCTGCTGTGACTCTAATTGAACAGACTTGTTTTGGCTGGATTTCTGTTTTAGTGACTACAGTTGCAGTAAATGAGTTCGTGGCCAGTTTGTTGAGGGTAATGTTAAGTGATCACGTGATATAATGTGTTATTATTCCTGATCAATTTGTGCACCAGTATTCATGTACATTGTTTTCTGTCAGTGGTCGAAAGTAAGATTTGAAATGCTCATCCTGTTCTTTCCCCTCATTCTTTCTTTTCATTGGCTAGCAGCATCTTATATAACATTAGGAGAAGAAAAAAAGCAATCAAGTTAATACTGAGAGACAGGCAGGGACACAGATGATGCAAAATGTCAACTTCACTTCCATCTCAGTACTGAGGCCTTTTTTTTTTTTTTTGTATGACAGTATTCACAGCAAAAGAAAAGTTCAGCCATTTGCAAAAGGTTAGGTAGTGTTACGTATTACCCAAGAGAATAATTCAATTTATGCCAACATATCTAATTTATACACACATGCCTAGTTATGGTACAGCATGTAACAACCCACCCATAGGCCGAGTAGAGCTCTCAAATTTGAACAAATTCTAAATTGATTATTGCATCATATCAAAATTTTTAGTGCCAATATTCATTAAAAATTCTTTCCTCTTGAGTGTTTGCTGATATTTCAAAAGTGTGAGTAGTAGCACATAATAGAGAACTCTTATGTGTAACTCTTCCTCTTCTTCATGAAGGAAAAAGGAAAGAAAGAAATCCTACAAATTGTAACAGTTTTTTACTGTTTGAAAGTTATCTTTGGTTTTCTCTTAAAGATTACAGGAAAGCAAAAGATGTTATATCATCTAATTGTTTTAACTTTTGTAGTTGTGTTTGGAAGCTTTTTTTCTAAGTTGGTGAAAAGCTAACTTTGGGGAACAAAAACAAAATTAGTAACCATCAAAGTTAGTGGTACATATCAGTATCATCTGAGTTCTGGATTCTTCCTTCTGTACTCCATGGATATTAGTGAAATAAGTACCCCTTTCACAGGTGCCACCCATAGCACATCACTACAATATTATTGAAATTGGTTGGTTGGTTATTTATTTATTTATTTTTAAATACTGGTTTTCTGTGGTCCCTGAATATTACTTTCTTTTTGTTAGATAGAGAGCCGGGGGTGAGGGTGGAGGAGACTGAGGGAAAGAATCTTAAGCAGGCCCCCCACTCAGTGCTGAGCCTGACGTAGGACTGTATCCCATGACCCTGAAATCATGACCTGAGCTGAAATCAAGAGTTGAATGCTTAACCGACTGAGCCATCTAGGTGCTCTCACCCACCCAATATTGCATTAAAGAAAAAAACATTTAAATGATAGACTCTTGAATATTAGACAATAGAAAAGGAGGGTAGGATCTCAAATCTTAATTTTTAATTTTCAGTGCAGAAGGAATTACATTATTATGAGCATGTGTAGAATAAATAAGGTTTTCACAGTCCTTAAGGACATAGGAAATTGGCCATGAATAAGACATGTCTGTTCATTCATTAGGGATTATTTATCATTTTTACATTTTAATTTAAAATTTTAATTTTAAAAATATTCCATATATAAATCTAAAAATCACTCTTAAGATTTTTAAAGTATAAGTCTAGAAATATGGTTGCCACTGGATTGGATATTGTTCTTACTTCCTTAATTCCTTACTTAACATTTAACATGGCTTTACTATGCAGACTCGTTCTTCTACCTTCACTTAAGTGCCTCACCAAATTAACTACCATTTTCATAAAATGTACTGACTGATACCCAGAGCATGCTAAGAACTCACGGCTGATAGGCTACTCACCAATACATCCAAATACTTTGATTTCCACTTGTTGCATTGAATGCCTATCCAGGGTGAGTTGTTTGCTCTTGGACACATTTATACTTGTTATTATAGTCTGCAGTTTAATTTAATATCAGAGAAAACAGCAAAACTTAAGTATTAATGAGAACTGCTTGTAAGAAAATTGACAGCTTTGGAAGACTTGGTATATGTAAATAGATTCTAAAAATTGCTGCAAAACTTAAAATTTGGAATTAGAAAAGAATTGGGGAAAAATGATAAAAATCCTGAAAAGTTCTGTACATGGATTGTTTCACACATTTTAAATTCCTGCTCTGCTTTTAAAAATAGACTGGAAATTTTATTCATTCTAGAATGGGTAGCTTATGCAAGAATTTTCAGTGGACTTAATGCTAAAAAAATTCATGAATAGAAGTATGGTTATATGTTATATTAAAGTGTTTGTATATGTGTTTTTAACGGATTCCTATATTAAGTGCTTTTTAAAAAATTAAAAGGATGCCTGGGTGGCTCAGTGGTTGAGCATCTGCCTTCAGCTCAGGTCGTGATCCCAGGGTCCTGGGATTGAATCCCATCTTAGGCTCCCCATGGGGAGCCTGCTTCTCCCTCTGCCTTTGTCTCTGCCTCTGTCTGTTTGTATTTCATCAATCAATAAATAAAGTCTTAAACAAAAATTAAATGACTGGGGGACCTGGGTGGTGCAATCAGTTAAGTATCTGATTCTTGGTTTTGGCTCAGGTCGTGATCTCAGGGTCATGAGTTTGAGCCCCACATTGGACTCTGTGGTCAGTGTGGAGTCTGCTTGAGATTCTTTCTCCCTCTCCTTCTATCCCTCCCACTCTGCGCTCTCTTTCTCTCTCTCTTAAATATATAAATAAATATTTTTAAAAATTAAGTGACCAACATGGGATCCAACTGTATTATATAAGAGGATGTCTGTTACAACTTCCTTAATGTAAAATTACCAGCCATGTTAGAAATGTGACTGACATGTGAAGACATGCCAGGATTTAGGAGTTATCTATCATAGTTGTGTAAAAGCAGCTAAGGCCAGCCTGATATGATGTGATTGTAACTATGGCTTAGCTCTGAAGCAAAGCCAATGAAGGACATAGGACCAGAGTCAAATGGAAGACCAAGACAATTTAGTGTTAAGGAAGGACAGTTGGGAGAAAATTTAAAGGAGTAGTTATCAGTGATAAAAGTAATGCTCAGAAGTTGAGCAGAATGGGGAAATCCCATTGAATTTGACATGAATAGATTGTCAAATTGGTGATCAGAAAGAGCTATTTGTAAAGGGAGAATCCAGATTGCAAATCAGAAGTGTATGAAAAATTAGCATACGGGGACGCCTGAGTGTCTCAGCAGTTGAGCATCTGCCTTTGGCTCAGGGCGTGATCTCGGGATCCAGGATCGAGTCCCGTGTTGGGCTCCCTTTGGGGAGCCTGCTTCTCCCTCTGCCTGTGTCTCTGCCTCTCTCTCTGTGTGTATTTCATGAATGATTGAATAAATAAGTCTTAGAAAGAAAGAAAGAAAGAAAGAAAGAAAGAAAGAAAGAAAGAAAGAAAGAAAGAAATTAGCATGCAAAGGTGATGTGAACTCAGTATTCTTTCATGAATGAAAGGAAAGAAAGGAAAAAGTAACTTGAGATAGAATCAGGGTCAAGATCAGGTGAAAGGGTGAAATTGAGGATATTAACAAGTTGAATAAGATCCTGGAGAAGATGGAAAGCAGTGTTATCCAGATGGATTATCCTTGGAAAGGATCCAGGGACATCTCTTTCCCTGAAATCTTAGAGAAGAGAAGATGCCTGGTAATACGGGAAAAAGTTGACATTGAGGGAAGAAACAATTTTTTTGAGAATCCATTTAGAATAAGATGGTCTGAATTTTTCAGGGCTGGGCTCAGAAGTAGAAATAAAAACTGAAACAAATATGCTTTAGTTAACACAGAGTTGGGAATTGGGAGGATGCTTAGAGTAGATCAGTTTGGTCATCTTGGAAGCTAATGAGAGCATGGTTAAAATGCCTGGCCATGGAATTCAGGCTGGCAGGGAAGAGGCCCGACTAGACCAGTAAAATAAACAAGATAGGAGGCACGGGGGATGGTGTGTTACCGTAAAGATGGAGAACACGTGGTTGAGGTAGATCTTGTGGTCAAAGAAGGAATTTCAGTTTGAGATCTTAGAGGTGGAACAGTTCCCAATGGTGACAATGGCTAAATATGAGTAAAAATAGAGGTTATCTGAATCAGAGAGTTCTGACACCATTGGAAGTCTCACTTGTTTGGATGACTATTGGATATGAACTATACATACTTCTGGCTTGGCAGCCCTTAGCATACTATAAATCTGGATGTATGATAGATGGTAAACTTAGGTAGAGTTTGTTGACTCAAGACTTGGCTTAAGTCTTCAGCTGCCATTTGGCAGTATTTAAGGGATGGAGACTCAGGTAGGATCGTATAACTGCCCTCTGTCTTCAAGAAGCCAGAGCCCTGGGTAAAGCTTGTAGGATGAAAAGGCCAATACATACATTTGATATAATGTAAAATATATTATAAAGAAATAAGCACACTAAGGCAGGAATAATGGACTATTTAGAGAGAGCCAGTGGCAGTTGAGCTGGATCTAAATGAAGAGTGCTTACCAGGTCTAAAAGGGCAATAAGGACATTCCAAAAAGAGGAAAGAACAATTACAAAGATGCAGAGATATTTATTTTGAGAATACAAGTTAAGATTTAACTTCTTGTTCAACGAGGGAACTACAAATAATTTGCTAAAGCATATGGTGTGTGGGGCTGAAGTAGTGAGGGATGCAGTTGAGATGTAGGCAGGGAACTAATGATACACAGCCTCAAATGTCACACAAAGGAGTTTAGACTTTTTCTTTTGGGCCAGTGATCTCCAAGGAGGGATTGATTCTGCAGAATGACAGGAGTAGATAAGAAAACTGGAGCTTTCATTTGTTTCTTTTTTATGTCATCCTTTTAAATTTCAGTTTTGGAAAAAAAATTGAATTTTTATGTAGATTACATAATAAACTGTCACAAGAATTCATGTATATGATATATAAATATACAAATTTGGGTTACATGTTAAAGGTTTTTAACTCATGGTGGAGGTACCTGGTAAGGGAGTGTAGAGGAGGGCACGCTTGTAGCTGGTGGACACAGGTTATAGGAGTAGGAGAACACAAAGGGTTTTCATTAGGGTTGTAGAGTCAGATTTGCATTTTTTTTAATTTTTAATTTTTCAAAAGATTTTATTTATTCAAGAGAGACACAGAGAGAGACAGAGACATAGGCAGAGGGAGAAACAGGCTCCTCTCAGGGAGCCCAATGTGGGACTCGATCCCGGGACCCCAGGATCACGCCGTGGGCCGAAGCAGGCACTCAACTGAAGATTTAAATTGAAGGCAGTGATAGATTAGAGAGAAAGATACAGGAGCAAGACTTTTATAACATGTGGGGTTTGTCTTCGACTTCTGGCTAGGACGTTTGCATAGGTTGTTTTGGTTTTTTTTTTCTCCACCAAGAAATGTGATATAGGTCAAAGCAGATTTGGGAGGGAATGGTAGTGAATTCGGCTGTTTTTTGGGAGGGAAGTGATGATAAAAATTATCAGTTCTACAGGCAAGTTTCCCATAAGCTCACAAAAGTTTTCTGGTATCCAATAGATTGAGAAATGATTTTTGAAAACAATTTTATTGATTCTGGATTTGTATACAATATAAGATTCATTCACCTTAAGTGTACAATCCAGTGATTTTTTACTAAATTGATAGAATTGTACAGCCATCACCAAATCGAGTTTTACAGCATTTCCATCACACACAGTGATTCCTTTCTGTCTGTTTGTCTTCAGTACTTGGCTTACCTCCTCAGTCCCTCCTCAGGGCCATCAGTAATCAGTGTATGTCTCTGTCAGTTGACCTTTTCTGGACATTTGATATAAATGCAGTCATACAATTTGTAGTCTTCTTGCATCTGGATTCTTTCACTTAGTTTAAAATTTTTGAGCTTCATCATGTTGTAACATTATTCTTTTTTAATGACTATCTTTTCCCCCATTGATTGCTTTGGTACATTTGCAGGAAAACAGTGGCCATAAATGTAAGAATTTATTTCTGGATTCTCCATTTTGTCCTTTTTGCCAGTACCACACTACCTTGATTACTGTAGCTTTGTAGTAAGTTTTGAAATTGGGAAACATAAGATTTGCAACTTTGATCTTTTAAAAAATTGTTTAGGCTATTTTAGGTCAAAGTTCCATCTAAATTTTAGGATCATTTTGTCAATTTCTTTAAAAAAAGGATGCTGGGATTTGAATAGGGATTGTGTTGAATTTTTAGGTCAATTTGGTGAGACTTGTGGTCTTAATATTGGGTCTTCCAATCCATGAACACGAACTGTGTCCCTATTTCTTTAGATTTTTTCCAATTCTTTTCTCAGCAGTGTTTTATTTTCCATATGTAAGTCTTGGACTTTATTAAATACAGCCCTAAATATTTTATTCTTGTTGAGTGAATTCTGTCTTGATCATATTAAATTTGAGGTGTCTTTGAGACATCACAGGTAGAAGTGTCCACTGTGCCATTGGAGCTTAGGAGAAAGATCTGAGCTATATTTAAGAGTAGTCAGCCATAGGTGGGAGAGGAAGGCTTGGGTTTGGATGAAGTTGCTCACAGAGAAAAGCAGAATCCAGAAAAAGATGACCATGGATAGAAATCTAGGAAGCATTACCACTCACTACATAGGCATAAGAAGAGGACTTCAGTTGACCCTTGGACAGCACAGGTGATAGGGGTGCTGACCCCCTGCAGGCTTGAACATCTGTGGAAAACTTTGAACTCCCCCCAAAACGTAACTACTGATAGCCTACTGTTGACCAGAAGCCTTACCAATAGCATAAATAAGCGATTAATACATACTTTGTAGGGTATATGTATTATATACTGCTAAAGTAAGCTAGACAAAAGAAAATACTAAGAAAGTTATAAGGAAAATACATTTATAGTACTGTGCTAGAGTTATTGAAAAAAATCCACGCATAAGTGGATCCATGCCACTTCAAACCCATGTGGTTCAAGGGTCAGCTATAGTTGCTTATACTAGAGGCTGAGGACAGTCAGCCACAGACCTGAGGGGAAGACTGAACAGAGCATATCCAGGAAACGTCAAGAAGTCGCATTGTACTGTCGCGGAGAGAGCAGAGAAAAGGGTCACTTGATACGGCCATTGGAAGCTGGTTGGTGATGTTACTGGGAACTCTGTCAGCAGCAGCATGGGCATTCCTATGTGAGGGTGGGAGTGGAAACTGGGCGGTGGAGGATCAGGGAACGCAGGAATGCTGTGTCTTGCTCACTGTTTTCACCTGGCACATTGCTTGGCATATTGGTAGCTACTGAATACCTGAATGAGTGAGAAGTAAATATGGTGCTTTCAAAAGTGAAAGCTCAGGAGGAAAGAAGAGAGGGTAGAGAAGAGGGTTAGGTTCAAAGGAGGAACCCTTTTTTAATTTGTGAGAAACTTGAATCTATGTGTATGAAAAAGGAAAAGAGACTGGAGAGAGAGAGGGGGCTACAGAGCTGTGACTCAAGCAGACCTGAGGGAGTGGGCTTCAGAGCGTATGATTCTGAGGCAGGAAAAGACTGTTGGCAAGTGTTTGTCACTATTGGAATTGTGATGATTTAAGATACTTATTAGAAACACACAGCACAGTCTAAGCCACTGGTTAGTGTTGCTGAATTTGAAGAAAGCTTTAGGCTAAATTTATGTTAAAAATGAAGTGGGGGAAATGTAAAGTTACATGATATGTTATGAAATGAACTATATTCTTAATCTTCATTTTTTTTACTTTCCAATAGAGAGGTTTCTACTCTCTTTTGGTGTGTCATAAACACATCTTTGTGTCTAAGTGACAAAATCACAGGAATTTAGTATATTTTCACCCTCCACCCCCCATTTTTGAGCAGCATTTGGTATGGCCCCAGATCTGTGCATACATCTTTGCACACCAGAGCCCTGAGAGCTTGCATTTGGCTTTTATAGAGGCAGTAGATTCCGATACATGTCTGCTTAAACCATCAGCAGAAAACTAACAGGCTTCATACAGGCTCTTTGGAAAAACCTGCTTCTGGCTTCAGCCTTACTCCCTTTGTTCTACATCTCAGAAGATGCACATCAGGGGAGCTGCCTGGTAACTGGAGCTTTCACTTGACCAGCACTGAGCTTCTGTTTACTTGTTCACTTTTCACATCCATGTCATCTCCAGGACTCACCGAAAATAGTCAGAGGAATCCCTGTAGGTGGAACTTTATTATGTTTTTCCTTCACTGCTTTTCTTTATAATTCTTACCTCCATGCTTGAGTACATTGCAGTGTTTGCATGGTATACAGATGATATATTATTAAAAAGCAGAAATTAAATTTCAGTTTGATTTGAATCTTCAAGCAGTACATGCTAATGAAAGCGTTATTAGTTTCTTTATATTACCAAGTAATAATTACCAAACTAATACCTAAAACAAATAAATAAAAAAATGTTGCATGGAAATCTAGGACTTTGGATTTTAGAATATTGTGTCTCATCATCCATCAGGTGAAATGCACCAGACAGTCATCTAAATGGGGCAGCGTTTGTATTAAAAGATAAATATAAAATTCCAGGAAAGTAATGCCAGCTATTAGAATAATGAGTCCAATTCTTATGGTACAGCTCCATAAGACTAATTCAGCATCCCTTGCTTCTAGTATGTTCATTTTCCAAGAAGCAGTTAATATAGTTAAATATGTGAGCCATAGCCAACTATGTAAAGTTAAAATTCATCCCATGCTACTATATGGATTTATCTAAAATGGCTGATTTTCCAAATGGATTTTGAAAATGTCATAATACTTCATACAGATTTTAAAAATTTGTATCATTTTCCTGATTATACAGAACTTCAGCGCACCTTGTACCACTTGTTGGCTAGAGGCCATGGTTTTAGTGATGTCTATAGGTGGCATTTTTATAAATATATATACAAAGATATTAAACTTGTGGAGTTTACTGTAAAAAATTCTACCTTAAAATTAATTGGTGTTTTTTTTTTTATTGAGAAATCTATCCATGGAGAAAACCGACTAATTTTTAATAATTCTTGCATTTTTTTAAAACTCCAAAATTATGGCTTTTAGGTGGCACCTCTTACGCCATGTTAATATATCATGCCTTGTCAGACAGCAGCCCACATGTTTTCAAGGGGACAAAAATAAAAGAAGTACGTTTTGTCCCAGATATCTTACTCTATCATGAATTTTATATTTTTAGATTACAAATAAGGTACATCAGACTTGAGTTAAATGGAAAGTCCTTTCTTTTTCTCCCTCTCTCCTGTCCATGTTGTGTGCAGTATACCAAAACCCTTCAGGCTTTTTCAGCTTGGATAGAAATATTAACTGAAGCAAAATGGTAGCTCAAGAATTCATTATAAAATTGGAGCATTCATGGAATGAAATTCTAACGAGGTATTACCACATTCTTGTTTGTTATTTAACTGTTTAGGAATAAACTGGTAGGAATGGGGGAAGTGAGAACTTTAGTGTTTATTTTTAAAGTATTTATTTATACAGACTCTGTAATAAATGGCATTTTCTTCCCTGAGTCATACTATCTTAATATAGTGGTTTTAAGAGTAAAGCTTTGAATATAGATATAATCTGGTGTTCAATTTTAAAACTTCAAATTATTCATTTAAGAAATTACTCTCTGAAAATCTTGACTTGTTGATGAATACTGGCAAGATTTTTAAGTATCTGCTCTTCCTTTTTTTCCCCCAAAACGTCAGTATGTTGAAATGTATAATCATTTTTAAAAACCAGGTTTATACCCTGTAACTTAGTATTTAAATAAAGTTACTATCTATGTCCTGTAGTTCAGAAATATTTATATCCTGTCTGCTAATTTTGGTTCTTAGTTTATTTTTTAAGACCTAGTTGATTCTTTATTGTAATCCCTTATTGTAAACTGCTGTACTGTGGCATAACCTAGGACTCTCGAAGATGATGTTTATATTCAAGGGGAACTGGAGTTCTAATAGCTTGTTTGAGTATTAAACTACACAAAAGTAGAGCCTTGAGTTTAGGTTGTGATGCTTAAATGTTACCTTTCTTAAATGTTACTTATACTGATTATATACCACTGTTATATAACCAATAATTATAGCAATAGTGTATTTTAGAACTGCATCAGGACAACTTTTTGTTGTATATCACATATGCTTGGTATCATGAATGACTACAGCTGTTCTGTTTCATTACCTTTCTACTGGAACACAGTATAAACTTGACAGCAAAAATTACACCTTTCAGAGAAGTAAATTCCAGTACCACACACAAAAAAAGAGTTCTATGAAAATGTTACCTGTCAGGCTCAAAAAGAGATTTTACATGGAGCTGCATGATTCCATGTCAGTTTTTTGGAGGTATGTGCCAAAAAATAATGCGTAGGCTCTTGTAGTAGAAACTGTTTCAAGTACCTTCTCAGAAGACTGGTAGCTGCCTAGTGTGACTTTTATAGACTTCGGGGCAGGGGAGAAGTCAGGTAGCCCTCAGAGCCCTAAGGTTGTAATAAATAATAAATTCATAAATAATAAATAAATAAGCTCTAATAAATAAATAATTTATTTTAAATTTAAAAATCTCTCCTCCTTAGATATTCATCTGGCTTTTCTTGGGCAGATGTACCCATCCCATGAATAAAAGTCTATGAAATTTGGTCAGTGTGACTACATTGGGGAATAAAAGTATTTACCCTAAGATAAAGGAAGTAACTTCAGAAACACTGTAACAATACCAAGGTGCTCACTTCACATTTCTCTTGTTCTGAAGGATGGAAGCCTAAGGATAAGAGAACAAAGAGGAGCCTAAGGTCCACTGGCAGGCTGGCTGCTCACTTTCAAGTCTCTAATTATAGTCTGGAAAACTATGAAAGAAGTACTGTAGTTGTAGATACAATGAAATTAAATGTCAGAAACTTACTAGGTGAGATTCACTCATAGTTCTGTTTACACTTAGTTTTAATTGAAAGTAAAAGTACTTGTAATGAAAATTGTCTCAGTAATTTCAAAAAATGGGAAAAAAAAGGAAATAGTATTTGAATATATGAACCTGACATCAGAATTTGTTATGTTTTCGTTTAATAAAATTAATGTGATACAGAATACCAGTTGTACCATTATAGGTTTAAGGGTATAATCCTATTATTTCTATTAAAATTATAGTAAAGAGAAGGAAATGATTAAGTATCTATAGTATGCTAGCTTATCATAATATCACAGTAGCCCAATTAGTATGATAGTAACTAACCCATAAGATGAGAAAATGGAGACTCAGAGGTTGAACAAGTCACCCAACCAGTGAGCATCTCAGCAGGGATTTAAATCCAGGAATGTCTGTCCTCAAAACTGGTGTTTTTCTAACTTTACCACGATGATTCATGGGAAGCATAGAAAAGCAGACGGTAAAAATGAGACTAATTTTCTGTCCTATGGTTTCTTTCTTTATGTATTGTATTTATAGCTCGTCCTTTTGTCCCACTCTTTTTCTGTACCAGATCAACTTAAATTCACACACTTTAATAGCTAAGTAGCTTATGGATATTTCATCTTTAACTTCATTTTAACTGCTTATTGGTCTTGCTGAGTTGCTCTCCTTCAGTTATGCCTGTTTATTTTTATTTGTTTAAATCTTGTTTTGTTAACATAGAGTGCAATAATGGTTTCAGGAGTCGAATACAGTGATTCGTCACTTACACTCAACACCCAGTGCTCATCATTACAACTGCCCACCTTAATGCCCACACCCAGCTACCCGATCTGCCACTTCCCTCCCTCCATCAACCCTCAGTTCGTTCTCCATCTTTAAAAGTTTCCTGTGGTTTGTTTCCCTCTCTCTTTTCTTAAATTCCACATATGAGTGAGATCATATGGTATTTGTCTTTCTCTGATTTCACTTAGAATGATACTCTGTAGCTCCATCCATATTCTTGCAGATGGCAAGATTTTATTCTTTTTGATGGTTGAGTAATATTTCATTGTGTATCTATACACCACATCTTCTTTATCCATTCATCAGTTGATGGACATCTGGGTCTCTCCATAGTTTATGCCTGACTGTTTTATTTATTTTTTAAAGATGTATTTATTTATTTATTCATGATAGACACACACAGAGAAAGAGAGAGGCAGAGACACAGGCAGAGGGAGAAGCAGGCCCCATGCCAGGAGCCCGACACAGGACCTGATCCTGAGACTCCAGGATCACTCCCTGGGCCAAAGGCAGGCGCTAAACCGGTGAGCCTCCCAGGGATCCATGCCTGACCATTTTAAAGACAAATACAAACAAAAGCCCAGTATAAGAAAGGGCGGGGGGGGGGGGGCAAGCTGATGGATGCTACAGA
This sequence comes from Nyctereutes procyonoides, assembly GCF_905146905.1. Taxonomy (NCBI): domain Eukaryota; kingdom Metazoa; phylum Chordata; class Mammalia; order Carnivora; family Canidae; genus Nyctereutes; species Nyctereutes procyonoides. The sequence goes on from NW_026575043.1 coordinate 11,578,056, forward strand.
ACCCTGGAAAGATTCCTCTGAATTTGATTATGGATTGAGGCTGAAAACAGCACTGAAAGTCTTGTGAAGGCTTCCCAGTCCCTTCCTCACACTATACCTGGGTCTGATGAGAAAAATTGGGCTCTTCTTAAAAAATAGTCTTTGAACTTCAAATACTGATTTCTACCAAATAGTGTTAAAGGAATTTCAGACAGTGTCCCCTTTCTCTACTTCCGGAATCCTATCTTAGAAAAACTTTTTCAGGGGCAGTTGGGTCACACTCCATTGGTTATCGTCTGCCTTCAGCTCACACCATGATCAGGTCGTGGGATCGAGCCCTCACTGTGCTCCCTGCTCAGCAGGGAATCTACTTCTCTCCCTCCCTCTCTCTCTTTTAAGTAAATAAATAAAATCTTAAAAAAAACAAAGAAAAAAGAAAATCCAGCATCCTATCTTGTGTAGAATACCTTATTTTGGCAGTTCTGAGGATGTTTATCTAGAGTTGGTTGAGCCATCCTTATTCTCCATTGACTTTCCTGAGTTTCAGACTCTTAGTTCCTTTACCTTTTTTCCATAATGCCTGGTTGGAGATGCTGTGTTCTCCTGGTCACCCTTGTCCACACACACTGTGGTTTTCCATACCCCTTACAAAAATGGTATGTGGAACTGCCATCTTCCAGAAATGGTGACTAGTAACGCAGCATTCACTTTTTCACCTGGTCAGTTCATGCTTAACCACAATGCCCATGTCTTTTTTTAGCAGTAAAGTGCCCCCATATTTTTATTTTTTTGAATGACTATAAAAACAAAATGCCTCTATTGTAGACAATTCACAAAAAGCCACCAAGAAAAAAATTGAATCACTAGTCAGGAGCAATTTCAAAAATTTTGGAGGATACACACACCCCTTCCTTGACTTATGTTGAAGGTTATATCCTGACAAACCCATTGCAAATTAAAAATGTATTAATATTCCTAACCTACTAGATGTCATAGCTCAGTCTAGCCTACCTCAGACATGCTTAGAGCGCTTATACTAGCCTACCTTTGGGCAGAAGCATCTAACCCAAAACCTCTGTGATACTAAAGTGTTGCATGTCTCATGTAATTTACTGAATACTGCAGTGATCATGAACACAGAATGGTTGTACAGGTGCAGAGTGGTTGTCAGTGTGTGAGTTGTTCCTCCATGATTGTGTGGAGGGGATCATTTCATAGATCACTGGCTTGGGAAAAAAGTTAACATTGAGAACTCGAAGTATGGCTTCTACTGAATGCGTATCACTTTTGCAGCATCATAAGATTGAAAAGTTGTAAGTCAAACCATCACAAGTCGGGGACTGTGTACAGACACACACATGTACATATGCATAGCTATATCCAACGTTGAGATGCCATATAAGCAATTTTGTTCCTTTTTCACATTATGAATATTGCTTCTTACCATTATGAGTCTTTAAAAAATACCGTTTTCCTATTGTTGGAAATTTAGGTAGTTGTCAATTTTATGCTGTATTTAGCACTGCTATGTATACCTATTTTTTTTAAGATCTCATTTATTTATTCATGAGAGACAGAGAGACAGAGACACAGGCAGAGGGAGAAGCAGGCTCCATGCACGAAGCCTGATGTGGGAGTTGATCTCAGGACCCCGGATCACGCCCTGAGCCAAAGGCAGACGCTCAACCGCTGAGCCACTCAGGTGACCCTATATTTTTTTCTTAGTCACATTTTTTTCAAGTCTAAAGGTATTACAGTTTTTCAGTTCTTGGTGTCTGTTGACTGTTAGCTTTTTAGAAGGATTGTGCCAGTTTACAGTTTCATTAATAGTGTGTGTGACTGTACTGCTTCAAATACCCTCACTTGAGAATTTTTTTCTTTTTAATACAAGAAAAGTAATATGTGATTATTGATTGAAGTGCAGTGGTGAGATGAAATTTGATTTATTGGCCTTTCGTTGTGAACTGTTTTGTTCATGTTTTTGGTCCCTTTCATGTGAGGTTCCTCATGTATTGATGTGAATGAGACTTACATATTAAGGGTATCACATCGTTGTCCTGTTTATTGCAAACATCTTTCCCAGCGGGTTATTTGCCCTTTAGTTTTGTTTACTTCATTAATTATACACAGAAGTTTAGTATTTTTATGTATTCAATAAATGAATGTTTTAAAATTGTGTTCTGCATTGCATTTATGCCTAAAAAGTTCTCTCCCAATCGTAATGTTATAAATTGTAATTTCTTCTAGTTTAAAAAAACTTTTTTTTTCTTCTAGTTTCTATCTAGCTAATTTTTATTTGCTAATTTTACTACTTAACCTGGAACATATTTTGATGGACAGCATGAAGCCCTCAGTTTTTTGCCCATTAAGGTCATTACTTTTTCTAGTCCTGGGGAATAATTCTGTGCAGTTCTCTACCCCTATAGTGGGCAGATCTTAATTGGTTAAATTAAACTCTGCCTGCGTGGTGCCTGAACCTGAGCAGCTGAATGTAGCTGGGGGGAAAAAAAAAAAAAACCTCAAAAACCCAGCCACCTCTCCCTGAGGCTGCAGGTCGCACCCTGAGCACCTTGCGCATAGACTGGCCATTCCTCACGCTCCTCTCTCAGACTGCTGACCTCTCATTTCTCCTCCTCACTCCTGATTGCTTTCTTCTGGTTTCATGGAGTAAGTAGAATCCATGAGAAGGGCATTCAGGTGTGTTCCCTCCAGTGGCCCTCCAGACCACCTGTGTCTGCTCACCTTCTGTCCCAACCCCACCCCACACCCCCTACGCCTGGAGACTGTCCCTGCTTCCAGAGCCACCCTCTCCTTTTGTGCACTGCATCCTCTCTGCTCTCTCCTCCTTCAGGACTTTGGCAGTTTTCCCCCTCTCCTCCTGCATCATTAGTTTTTCCCTCCTGCTGAATCATTCCCAGTGATTATTCTCATTTCTCCGTAGTTCGCCATCTTGTTCTGTCTCCTTTGCCCTCAGCGTCCTTTCTGCCCACCCCTGCCTCGGTGAAGTGCCCCAGGGCTCCGTCCTTGGACCTTTCTCTGGCCTCCTGTGGCCCCAGGGCTGGAAATGCCATCTAATGCTAATGACTTCCCAAGTAAATGCTCCTCTCCTGACCTCCCTGCTCAATTATCCTCCGGGCCTGCAGCTCCCAGCTGGGGATCCCTAGGGTTGTGCTGGCAAGCGGCAGCTTACCCACAGCAGCTCCTCAGCCTACCACCCCCACCCCCACCCCCACCCCATGTCAGAAAATCATCCTGCCTTTTGTCCCAGGACCTAGGCCGGATGCAGCCGGAAAGTGCTGCTGGATTCCTCTCCTGCTGGCACACCTCACATGCAGTCCTCAGCGGTGCAGTCAGCTCTGCCCTTGCACTAGACTCCCTCTTCCTGTCTTGGCCACAGCCCCTGGTCCAGGCTACTCCCTGCTCCTGTTTCCACTGCTGCCGTGACCTCCTCGGCCACCCCCTGCTTCCACTTCACCCACCATCCAGGAGTTCACCTCCTCACCCAAGACATGCTCCTGGCTTCCTGTCACACCGAGAGTGCCATCTGAGCCCTTCTCAGGGTTTGCAAGGCCCTCCCCATACAGCCCCTAGCCTGCTCTCTGACCTCTTCTGCCTCCGCAGCCTGGGCTTCTCTTGCGGCCCACACTGCCCTTCCTCCAGGCAGCTGCTTGGCTCTTCCTTCCAGCTGCCTCCTCAAGGGTCTCCTCTTAAATTGTGCAGTCTTCTCTCTCTCCCTTTACCTGGCTTCGTTTTATTTATGACATATTATTACTGATTTTTTATTTCAGTCGAAGTGCAAACCTGACATACATTTCTCTGGCTTTTCTCTGCTTTAGCATGTCTTTAACAGTAATGGGTGCGGCATTGACCCTGTGTTTGTGGGCTGCATGGAGAACTGTGACAGCATTTTGCCTCCTTGTTTTCTGGCTCGGATGCCTTTCAGCTCTGTCTTCCAGACATTTCTGCAGCCCCCTCTCTGAAACTTCCCATCTTCCCCTGCCGCAAAGCCTTGGGTTCCCTGATCCCCAGTCACTCGAGCATCATTTCCACAGTTTTACCGGCCCATGCAGAGTCAGTACTGTTATTAACTGATTTTCTTTAAATCATTTGGAAATTGTGTTTTAAAAAATACAGTTGTTATAAATGGAAAATTAGTGTCTCTTGACACAAACAGAAAGTAATTGGAAAAGTAAATACATAACTGTTAACACCGTCCTATCCCGAGATGGTCTTGTCTACAACATTTTGGAAAACTGAGCCTCAGGATCACAGCTCCTTAACATGGTGGACAAAATTCTTCTTGAGAGCCGTGCTTGCCTCTCTAGCTTCATCACGTGTTCCTCTGTGTCTTGTACTTCTCGGTCCAGAAACATGTCATCATCTACTTCAGCCTTTGGTCGGGCTCTTCTCTGATCCATCTCTTCCCCCCTCATGCCCTCATCTGACCGTTACACATTCATCTCTGAGTGGTGCTCAGTGCCACCTCCTCTGAGAATGCCTCCTTGGAAGCAGCTTAGGATGGTGCCCTTCCAGGGCACCCTTTCTGCTCCCATTGCACCCTTAGCTGCCCCTCGTCTAATTTACATTAAACTGTAGTGTTCAGCAGTGTTTTTCCCTGCAGGAGTAGACTGTGAGGTCCTTAAGCACAGGATCCTGTCACACCCATCCACATAGGCCTCACCCTTAGCCAGTGCCTGTCCATGAGGAAATGGCAAGTGGATGAACCCACCCCTGATGGGTGAGCCGTAAATGCAATAGGACAGAATGGTAGGCCTTTGGGGGTTCCAAGTTTCAGAAGGAAGATTGGCCTGTTTCAGAAGATCCTGGAATGTTTTGCCCAGTGGATGTAGACCAGGAAAGGAGGCAGGAGGCCGAGAGGCCGCCTGTCTGGAGTAGCTGCTGGAGAGAAGCGCCCAGCAAGGTGGGCAGCGCCTTAGTCCCATGTCAAAGCGCTGACTTGACTTCTGCAGACACTGTGTCCATGTGGGTAGGAAGAGCAAGGTTTGGGCTCATAAAAGGGCGTCCCTAGGGAGAGTATTACAATTAGCAGAAATGGGAGGTGTTAAATAGAGAAAGGGTGGGGAAAAGCATGCACGGGAAGGGAAGACATGGGGGAAACACTGGATTTGTGCCTGCAGGGAGCCGTGGAGATAGAAAAGACAGAGATGGGAGAGGACAAGGAAGAATTTGGAGAGAGGGCAGTGGTGCTGCGAAGCAAGCCTCCTGTGTATGTGTTAGTCACCCGGCCAAGTTGAAAATGACTTGCTTTTGCATTGAAGTTTTTGAGTGTTAAGTTTCCCAAGTATCTGCAATGTACAGGACTGGAAGGGGAAAAAATTTTTTTTTTTTAAAAAAAGTACTCCCCTAGGAAGCATGGGGCTTGCCTAAGAAAACGGGGTTGCCAAAAATTTTTTCCGCAGTGAAAAATTTAAAGGTATAGCACCTGCTGAGTTTATCTTGCACCAGACAGTTTTTTGAGAAGTGTTTCTCTCCTTAATCTGTGATAAAGTTCAAGAAAGCTTAAGTCACACTAAAGGCTGTTTTGCCAACAGGTCCCACAGCCTTGGTGGCGACTGTTCCCTCTTCTTCCCTCCCAGGGGCACTTTTTTAGCAGTGGCATTTTTGCCGCCAATTCTGCAGACTCTGATCTTTGTGTCTTTACGAGACTGAATACCAGAAGCCAGTTACAACGTGAAATATTACCAGGAAATTAATGCGACATTGTGTGGTCTCTTGCCCGAGAGTAGTGACAAACATGTAGGGGATGAGTGGGTTATTTGGTTTTCTTTCCTTCCCTTTTCGTTTGCCTCATATGCAGCCTTTTCTGATTGCCTTCAGAGGAGTCTGTATTGTAGTATGCTCTAAAGAACAAGTGTGCTTTGTTTTTCCAGAACTGGATAAGAAGGTTTATATTACTGTGTATTTTTTTCAAATATTACACTGGAACAGCACAAAAAAGTATTTTAAAAAAGAGTTTGCATGAAAAACCGGAAGAAGATATACCTTTAAGTGGCAGTTTTGGGTTTGTGTAGATAAAGAGTGAAAACATTACTATTTTCTGAAGAGACACACTAGACTGGCAATACGACGTGCCTTGCATTCAGAGAACAGAGAGCAGAAAATTGTGATTATGTTTACAGAATAAATCTGTTTTCAATTCTCTGTTAAAAATCAGTACATATTGGGGCAGCCGGGTGGTTCAGCGGTTGAGCACCACCTTCACCCCAGGATGTGATCCTGAAGACCTGGACTTGAGTCCCATGTTGGGCTCCCTGGCAGGAGCCTGCTTCTCCCTCTGCCTGTGTCTCTGCCTCTCTCTCTCTCTCTCTCTCTCTCTCTCTCTCTCTCTCTGTGTGTGTGTGTGTGTCTCATGAATAAATAAATAAAATCATAAAAAACAATAGTACATATCATGCCATGGTGGAAAGCATAATGCTCAGATCAGAGTCCTCTTGCTCCTCTTTTAAGGTTGTATTGAATAATGTTAGGAAACTTGGTGATACTTCATTGTGGGAGAGAAATATCACAGGTTCTTACCACTAACTAATAAATTGATTTGTGCTCTGTCATACCCAGGTAATTCTTCAAAGAATCTCTTCCTTTGAATGGTTAGACACTTCTTTACCCTTCTCCTCCCCGCCGCAAACATTTGAGCATTTGGGTGGTGCTCTGGGTGCTGGAAGGTATTTATTTCCACGTGCATTGGAGAGTGACAGTAGATGCACGTCTAATAATTTTTGGTGAAAACCATATACTCAGAATGTACTGCAATTAAAATATACAAGACATTCCAAATCGTATGGATAATATACCCTGAGTCTTCCCTTTGGGTCTCAGAACTGTGACAGCTACTTCATGGTTGTACATCCTTCTCGTTAGAATGCGTGGACTCTCTGCTTCAGTTACTTAACTTTCTCTGTCAAAGGGAGCTGCATTTTCTCCAGCACCCCCCCCCCCCCCACCTCCCCATGGCCTCCTTGGCTGAAATGGATCCGTTTAGGAAATGCCTATGTTTACTTTTGTTGCATCCACTCTATGGGATGCTAAGGGAGCAAAGATGACTATGGAGGAGCCATTAGTGCCTGTATCTCCAGCAGCTGCTGCAGCATCTGGCACACAGAGAGCCTCAGTGACTGTTGAGGCAGGGACAGAGGGAATAAGTCATCCATTTATGCATCTACATTTCCTCCTTGTCACACTTTTTAAGATTTGTGATGATGCTGAGAATCTGCATGGGATTCTTGTTTTGTATATGTGCTCAGATTCTGGAGACATGGGTGTCAGAAACAAAGTATCTTTGTATCTTTGCAATACTTAACCATCTGGATTTATTGTCTTTCTGATAAAGACCTTTAGCAGTAGGTGCAGAGACTCTCCTTTATGTTTTAACATAGTGCTAACAATCTATATTAACTACATGCAGCAGAAAAAATAAAGTTGACAGAGCGGCCTTTCTGTTTTTTCATTTTTAAGGATTTTCTAGAATATGGGGTGCCTGGGTGGCTCAGTTGGTTAAGCATCTGCCTTCGGCGCAGGTCATGATCCCAGTATCCTGGGATCTGGCTCTGTATCAAGGCTCCTAGCTCAGTGAGGAGCCTGTTTCTCCCTCTGCCCACTCATTTTCTCTCTCTCTCTTCTCTCAAATAAATAATAAAATCTATTTTAAAAAATAGAGTTTTCCAGAGTTGACTCTTTACAATGGTTTATATAATAAGTTCATTAGAGTTGACTAGCCCCAGAAATTATATCGATTGGATAAATCATATCCTGAGGTTATAAAATGACCTTTGGTTTAGTTTTGTTAAGAAATACTATGCCTCACAAGTTTTTTGTATAATGATAAATATGGAAAATAACAGCATCTACTTTTGTAAATTAATGTTGACTGTTTTAATTTTCCTAAATATGATATTAAAGACCAGACTATACAAATCACAGCTGGGAAAAACAGGGTAGGTGGAAATAGTAACCTTGCTCCTATTTTAGGGGGTATACGAAACCTAATCCTTAAACCATGCCTTTTGGGTTAACCCAAGTTTATGTGTGCCTGTTTGGCCGGGTAGCAGGTGAGTAAGAGCATGGAATCTGGACCAGACTAGGAATGCTGAAACCTTTGCTTGTCTACTCTCTGGGTATGTTGTGTAACCTGGCCGTGAGCCCCAGTTTCTTCTCCATTAAAATGAAGATGGTAACGGGACCGATATTCCTTGTATTGCTGTAAGGATTAACTGGTTGATAGGAGTAAAGGATTTGTAACCATGCCCAACATTTACATAGAAGTGCTGTATGTAAGAGTTAGCTGCTATTACTATAGAGACAGAGTGAACAGGTTAAGTGACTTAATGTGAGACATAAAGATACAGGAACAACAGAAAAATCAAGCCTAAACCTTCCTATGGTACAGAGCTGTGTTTCCTGTACATAATAAATATGGGTTAACGGGTGTCTGCTACAGTGATCAGAAGGAGAGCATCAGCAGTTCACCCAGGCTGAGTTTGAATGGTCTGCATGTTCTTGGGCAAATGCCATAATCCTTGAATCTATCTGCTCATCTGTAAAATAGGGATAATCGTAGTACCTACCTCATTGAGCTTTTGTGAGAACAAATGAAATAATAGCAGTGCCAACCATATAATAAGTACAGACTAACTAGTCAGCCCTTTGTGATTATGAATTCACACTATAATTCTTATTGATGGTACTCCTGACACTTCACTTTTTGATTAGCCATAGGCTGTCTCTTTCCTTAATGAAAACAGTGGTAAAATTCTGTAAATTAAGGCAGTATTCACATAAAAAATTAATGGGCTGTTTTTATCATAAATATATCTTCAGGACTCCAACTTTAGTTTCAGAAACAGTTTATTAATAAACATTCAGTAGTAAGATTAAAGTAGGATATTAAAATAATTTTTGGGAAAATGTCTTAAAATTACAATATGTAAAATCTCAAAATATTTAGAATTTAAGAATGAGGTATAAACATTGAGATTTACAGATTGATTCTCTTTCTTCATTTATTTATTTTGTACTAGCTCAGTCTAAGCAGAGGATGTAAATTTGAGCAAGGCTGTCTTTCCTATCTTGAAGTTCACAGTGCTGTTGGGAGACCATCAGTGAGTATGGTGTTAGAAGACCATAGGGTTGGCGTGAGCCAGTTCAGGCCAATGAAGGGGGTCACCCAGAGAAAAGGTGTCAGGCATCCTTGCAATCATGTCACTAAACGTGTGGAATTCCGTGCGCCTGTCTTAAGTGAGTGTACAAGTCTCTTGAAAAAGATCCCGTGTGGCTATTGAGGCCACAGGAGCTGTGGTTACAATGAAACTAAGTGAGAGGGAGGGAGAATTCTTCATGGATCAGTGATTTACACTCTTTACAGAGATTGTGGTGAGGTTTAATATGACAGGTAATACACCCTTCCAGTCTTTTAATTTAGATTGACAGTTCTTTGAATAAATATGAACTATGACTAGCTGAAATCTTTTCTTTGATCAGATAGGCAGTTAAAAGAATTATTCTGCTTCCTCTTCCCTGTGTGTTACAGAAGTTTTCAAACATGTACGAAAACAGAATGTGATGGAAGTCCGTGTCTCTACCCCCCAGTTTCAACAACCAGCATATGGCTGGTCTTGTTCCATCCCTTATCCCTGCCTGTTCCCTCCCTCACTCCATTTTTAAAGGCAAGTTCCATGAAATATACTGTCTTCTATAAATATCTCACTATGTACCTCTAAAAAATAAGATTTTTAAATATACCACCAGTGCCGTTATTATACCTAAAATAATATAAATCCTTAATACCATTAAGATAGAAAGCTACTGTGATACTAGATTTCTTAGATTAGATGAATTAGACGTTAAGCCATTTGCCATATTTTTGTAACACCTAGTTTACTAATTTGTATTTTACTAAGGTTTTTGAATTGCTCTTTATTTTTGTCTAATCCTGGTGGAAAACCTTGCCCTTTCTCCCTTCTAGATTCTTTGGCTGATCTAATAGTTACATTGACATAAGACAGATTATAGGAGAAAAACAAATTTGATCTTGTTACACATGGGAGCCCCATAAAAACACAAGACCCAAAGGCAACGAGGCTGTTGAGGCTCAGGTGCCATCGGAGCTAAGGAATTGGGGTAGGGGCCTGGGGCTTCAAAGACGAAGGGGGTTTACAGGGAGATAAAAGGACACATGCTTAGTAACCAGTTGTAGGTGGATCTTTTCGGATATAAAAAATTACCTCTGGGGATGTCGGGTGTCAGTGGTTGAGCATCTGCCTTAGGCTCAGGTCATGGTCCTGGGGTCGAGTCCTGCATCAGGGTCCCCACAGGGAACCTGCTTCTCCCTCTGCCTATGTTTCTGAGTCTCTCATGAATAAATAAATACAATCTTTAAAAAAATAATTACTTCTGGTGATAGGTCTTTGCTAGGCCAGGCCCCCTATCTGAATTCTCGTAGGCAGTTAAGGAACAGGGAAAAGCTTTTCCTGAGTCGTCGGGGTCTTGACTGCTTTCAGGTCAAAAGAGTCCACATGCCAAAGTGGCACATTTTAGGGTGGTATCTTCTGTCCCCTTCAGTATTGTCTAGTATGCAGTTAGCAAACTGCCTTAGTTCATGTTCCAGTGTTATTATTTTTTCAGAAACTGTTACCTTCTTAAAATGGAAGTCTATAAAAAGTTGTGAATTAGTTGGCTTATTTAAAGCACTCCCTGAAAGAACAAAGCCATCACCTCAGAAAGCAAAAGTGTTGCCCTTCCCAGGATGGTGTCCAGAGGCATCGAGGGTTTGACATATTGTAGTCCCAGGCCAACCTCTAACAAAACCGGGCAGCCCCGAACCTCTACTAATAGAATTGTTCACCTTTATACATGAAGGTTAGGAAATGCACCCAAAACTGCCACGTGGCATGTGCCTACACCGACCTCGAGGAGTTCGTGCTCTGAGCCTGAAGTTCCTACGAGAATGTCTAAAACAAAACATGTCGTTCGTTGGGGCCTGTGGTAGCCCCATGTGTGCCAAATGTGACTGTAACAGGATCAAGCATGCTTTCCTTGTAGAGCAGAAAATTGCTGTGAAAGTGTCGTAGGCACAGGCAGAGAGAAGCCTAAATTTAAAAAAGGAAGCTTTTCTGAGTAATAAAAAAGTAAGTGTTTACTCCACAAACAGAGCCGCGTGTCTTATAGGTCTGCAAGAAGAGAAAAGAATTTAACTTTTGATCTGCCAGTGAATACCCTAACTTAGAAGGTAGAGCTTCTGGGGCTTGCTCAGAAAGTCAGGAAGTTAGCAGGTATAAAAATAGGGCATTGTTACCGTACTTATTAGTTCATCGTCCTTACATACACTGACAAAATAACCATGCACTTCCAGGTTCCTGTTCTTTATCCTTCTTTTGTTCTCTCGGGCATTGAGGTTAGGCTGTTCTGCAATTTCTATAACAGCTTTTCAAAAGTAGGCCATATATGTCCCATAAAAATTCTAGTAGAATCCCATTTGTTGTTTCAGGTTGCTTTAATGTGTTCCACTGTGAAGTACAGCCAAACACATGTTCATCTTTGCATAGCAGACTGGTAATAACAACCTCTCTTTTCCACCTTAACTTTTTCAGCCTCTCTTGGCACAAATATGTTAAGTTGATTTTTTTTAATTAATGTATTTTAGTTTATCTTAATTTGTTTCTGCTAACACTATGATTTTATTCTTCCCTCAGTGTTGCACTGAGTCTTCCTGTGAGAGTACAGGATGGAAACAAAGCAATTTAATCAGCCAGGCTTCTCAGACTAAGACAGACTTACGAAATTTGCAGGAGGGGAAAAACAGCCTTAAATGTGAGTTCACACGTAAAATGGCGGAGGAATTGGATGGCCGTTGTAATCAGTTCAGAAAGTTTTGCAGGATTATATTAAAACACATGCATTTCACAGCACTGCGGAGTTCTAGTCTGTGGGCTTCTGGTCAGGGCACAGAACTGCTTAGAGGGTTCTTCCAGAATGTCAGTAGGATGTGGGTGGCGTTAAGGGGAAGGGGCATTTTTTAATAGTGTCTGTAGCATGTCAAAGAAAAACATGAAGCAGCCTGAAGAGAGCATCCTGTACAACACAATATATTTTTGAATAGAACCCGTTCTTTTGCAGAGCAGTGATTTAAATCCTCTAGATTGTTCATTTAGTCTTTGAAAATAGGAAGTCTGTTTTCATAGGAGAGTCTTCTGGCAGTGTGAGTGTTAGGGGTGATGGTGCTTTGTTTCTTTTTAGCTCTTCCTGTATCAATTTCAGATTTTTAGTTTATTCTAAAAAATCATTAGTAAATAAGGAATGGATTCAGTAGGTCTCTAGGCCTGAGGAGATCACGATGCTAAAACGTGGTTTGATGAAACCATGGGAAGGGTATTGCCATGTGAGTTTTATGTTCAGATTTTTAAATTAAGGGTTTAATTATTCAGATTTGAGTTATATATATATATGCTGTAAGTGTATTTGATGGAAAGTGAAAGTAGGGTCTTTGGAGATGACTGGGTGATTTGGCTTTCTGTTTCTATGTAAAGCCTCAAAGTAAAACCAGGCCATTTGCATACTGGTATCTGTAAAGGTTGCCTAGAGAAAACACAAGGCATTTATTTATTTATTTATTATTTATTTATTTATTTATTTATTTATTTATTTATTTATTTCAAGGCTTTTAAAAGCAAATTTTTGCCATAATCACTGTTAATTCAACAAAGATTTGTGTTTGTCTTTGTTAAGCATTAGGGATTCAAAGTTGAAAAGATTCTTACCTTCAGGGAGCTGACAGTTTAGGAGGAAGAGATAAAAAAATATTACGAAGTGTGGTGACTTTGATTAAGAGCACAGCCAGGTGCTTTTGGAACCGAGGGAGTTTCCCTATCATCTTGGGGCGGTCTGATGAAAGGAGCTTGGAAGACTTGAGGTGAATGGTCATTTTGTTTTGTAAACTTTAACAGAGGTTCATTTGTTGATTGCCCCACTGTGTGCCAGGCACTCAGCCAGTGAATAGATGTACTTGTTGTTAAAGAACAAAAATTCACTGGGACACCTGGGTGGCTCAGCGGTTGAGTGTAGGCCTTCGGCTCAGGGGGTGATCCCTGGGTCCAGGATCGAGTCCCACATCAGGCTCCCTGCATGGAACCTGCTTCTCCCTCTGCCTGTGTCTCTGCCTCTGTTTCTCTGTGTCTCTCATGAATAAATAAATAAAATCTTTTTTTTTAAAGATTTAAAGATTAAATATTAAGATTAAAGATTTCATTTATTTATTCATGAGAGACACAGAGAGAGAGAGAGAGAGAGAGAGAGGCAGACACATAGGCAGAGGGAGAAGCAGGCTTCATGCAGGGAGCCTGATGTGGGACTCGATTTCAGGACTCCAGGATCACGCCCTGGGACAAGGCAGGTGTCAAACCGCTGAGCCACCCAGGGATCCCTAAATAAATAAAATCTTAAAAGAAATAAATTTCAGTGGGGTAAGCTTGAAGATCTAATTGGCTTTGTTAAGCGATTCAGGAATTGGGTAGCATCCCATCTAGCAAGTAAGGGAGGAACTCCAAAGAGTCTTTACGAAATGGAAGGTTTTTATGAGAGGGAATGGAAGTTATTAGCAAAGGAAAAGAACGAATTGTTCAGATCAGGTCACTTCCATTCAGAGGGAAGGGCAAGAGAGCCTACATAGATGACCTCATCTCCCTTTGGCAGATGGGGAGGGCTCACTTACAGATGACTTCACTGCTGCTGACTAGACAGTGCCTGAGTGACCAGCGAGGAGGTCGAAACTACAATTAGATTGGGTATGAAGCCCCGTTTGGGAACTCAGTCTAAGTGACTCCGTTTGGGCCTGTGGTTTTCCTTTTTTTATTTTTATTTTTATTTTTTAATTTATTTATTTATGATAGTCACACAGAGAGAGAGAGAGAGAGAGGCAGAGACACAGGCAGAGGGAGAAGCAGGCTCCATGCACCGGGAGCCCAACGTGGGATTCGATCCCGGGTCTCCAGGATCGCGCCCTGAGCCAAAGGCAGGCGCTAAACCGCTGCGCCACCCAGGGATCCCCTTTTTTTTATTTTTTTAAACAAATGGAAGGCAACAAAAGATTTTAAGTAGTGTATGGGAGGGGTAACATCTGATTTGTAACTTGAACAAATCACCCAAGTTGGGTATGTGGGAAAGGGACTGTTTTTGGTCTTTCGTCAGATATGTGGAAAACAGATGGGGGAAAAGGTGGGTAGAAGGCAGTATTACAGGGAATGTGACTTTGGACGAAGACAGCAGTGATGGAAAGAGGTAAACGTGGACTTGGGAGATATTCTGGAAGCAAAATTGATAGGGTTGAGAGTGATTAGATATTGGAGAGTGCTGCGCTTTGTCATCTTCACAGAAATGTGGAGACTCATTTCTGTTCTTTGGAACTGGCAACAAACATGTAAACTGTCAATGAACTTGAGAAGAGCATCTTCAGTGGATTGAAGGGGACGAAAACCATACCATACCTACGTCAGTCCTCACAGTGACCATAGTTTCCTTGTCCCTATTGTATTGAATTTGAAATATTTTAAATAATATTCCAAAATTACCCAGCAAGGACGTGGTGAAGCAATGTTTGAACATTATCTTCTTGACTTCGGAGCCAGTGCTCTTTCTACCATGTAAGGCTGCCTCTTATACAAGAAGCAGAGTGCTTTAAGAGGACTCTGTATCTCCCCTCTCGGTGCCCAGTGTGCTGGACACTTGAGAGCAGGTGCTGGAGGGGAGCTGCATGTTCACGTGAAGTCTTGAGGTGTTTTTTTTTTTTAACATGTTGAGGTGTAATTTATATACGATAAAATTGGCCTTTTTTAAGTGTATAGTTCGATTTTTAGTACATTTACAGAGTTGTGCAGCAGTCATCACTGATGTAGGAAATGTTGGGGTCCGGAGCCAATGGCCAAGAAAGAATTATTGAGACAGTGCAAAAAGGTAGTTTTATTAAAGCACAGAGACAGGACCCGTGGGCAGGGAGAGCTGCCCTGGGGTTTTTGGAGGGGTGGCTAATTGTATACTTTGGAGTTGGGGACTGTTAAAGACAAAGGGAAGTTTCCAAAAGGACTTTCAGATGTTAGAGAACACTGACAGGATCCTGGAGGCCTAACTTTTGTCAGGCTAAGGTGGTTTTTCCCTCTAGCAAAGCATCAGCCTTGAGCCAGATGGAAATTTCCAGAGGAATGCCGGACTCTGCCCACCTCAAGTATTTGTCAGTGGGCTCTGGGTTTAATTTTACCTACATTTCCTTCTGCCTTTGTTCCCCACATCAATCACCACATCCAATTTTAGGACATTTCCATCAGCCCCAAAAGATCCATTTCTGTCCATTGACAGTCAGTGCCAGCTCCCAGCCCCAGATAACCCATAAGCCAGTTTTCTGTCTCTTTATGGACAGTCCGTAAAATGGAATAACAATGAGCGTAGCCTTTTGTATTGAGCTTCTTTCACTTAGTACAATGTCTTTGAGTTTCATCTGTGTGGTAGCGTGTATCAGTGCTTGCTGAATGGTATTTATGAATACACTGCATTTTTGCTCATCCATTCCCCAGTTGAAGGACAGTTGGATTGTTTTCAGTTTGGGGCTGTTATGAATAATAGTGCTGTAAACATTCATTTGCAAGTGTTTCTGTGGATACAGGTTTTCAGTTCTCTTGGGAAGGATGAGTCCTAGGAGTGGAATTGCTGAGTGTTATGATAAGTTTCCATTTAACTTTTTAAAAAAACTGTCTAGCTGTTTTCCATAGTGGCTTTCTCATTTTACACTCCCCTCAGTCATGGTGGGTTCTGGTTTTCCCTCATCCTTGCCAGCACTTCTGACCATCGGTCTATCTGAACAGAGCTGTTGCGGTGGCGGGTGGTGCAGTGGTGTCTCCTGCGATTTCAGTTTGGACCTCTCCACTGACTGATGATTTTGAGCATCTTTCCATGTATTTATTAGCTATTCGTGTATCTTCTTTGGTCAAATGACTATTGAAATATTTTGCTCATTTCTTAATTGGGATGTTGATTGAGTTGAAAGAGGTCTTTATATATTTTGGATACAAGTTCTTTATCGGATATATGATTTGCCAGTATTTGAGTTTTTAGTTTTTCATTTTCTTAAATGTTTAAGACATGAAAGATTTTAATTTTGATGATGTCCGTTTGAACAAAAAAAAAATTTAATGAATTCTGCTTTTGTTGCCATATCCCAAGTACCTTTACCTAACTCAGGGCTGTGAGGCTTTTCTCCTGGAAGTTTCCTATTGAGGTTTTTTTTTTTTTTAAGATTTTTATTTATTTATTCATAAGAGTCATAGAGAGGCAGAGACACAGGCAGAGGGAGAAGCAGGCTCCACGCATGGAGCCCGTTGTGGCACTCAATCCCGGGTCTCCAGAATAACATCCTGGCCGAAGGCGTCGCTAAACGGCTGAGCCATCCGGGCTGCCCCCTATTGAGTTTTGTAATAGGTTTGGTGTCACTTAGTTATGGAGGGCCGAGAGTTCTGTGAGGAAGTTGTCCTTAAGCTGAGCTCTGAAAGCTGAGAAGGAGGCCAGAGGGGCAGAAAGAGATTCCCGCTAGAGGGGACAGCGAGTGCACAGCTCAAGGCTGCTGGGATTGTGTCAAGGTTGCTAAGTAGAAGGAGGCCCTGAGAGTAGGGTGGAGTTGGTGCTGGTGGTGGTATCTGACTGGAGAGCTGACAGGATTTTGTAGGCTCCGGGAGGCGGTCCTCCTGTTGTAGAAAGCCTACCTCCCTGCTTCAGAGCCAAAATGTAGCTCGAAGGCAGAGTCTGGAGTAAAGAGGAACAGTAGCTTTACTGCCTTGGTGGGCAGAGGGGGCTGCAGCCCTGTGGTCTTAACAATCTGCAAGTTCTCCCCCAGGAAGGCCTGAGGGGTTTTCTTAGGGAAATATAGGATCTAACCAGTTTTGATAGAAATTGTATTCTTTCTACCATATATTTAGGGTGGTTCTGGGTTCCTGAAACAAAAGACCTTATAAGAAGGGGAGGGAGGTTTGTGGAAGAGAGAAAAGGTGACCTTCAAATGGAGTTTTGCTGAAGCATTAAGGGAAGCCATTTTGATTTGTTCAACTTTAGACTTTTAAGTGGTTTTGCTCCCAGGAGCTGTTGGGTCATAGAGGGGGTGACATGATCAGATTTGCTTTGCAGGACAGTCACTCTGGCTGCTGTGCAGAAATGAATTGGGAAAGCGGCCAGTGTGGGTTTGCATTGACCAGGGCAGCTATTGACCTGTTAGTGAGAGACAATGGCGGCGTGGACCCAGTGGGCAGGTGAGATGAGAGCCCCCTCTGGTGTTTGGGAGCCTGCCTGCCTCGAATTCTACTGTGTCTCACACTTCCCAGCACAGAGCTTGTAACAGGGGGATGAGCCAGTGCCTGTGGCTGCACTCCCTTCCCAAGCACACACCTCCTTTTGGTTGTGCTTACTGGATTTCCTTTTTCCAGGAGGAGATAGAGTTTGTTCCCAGCAGTTTCATTTAAACACCTTCACTGCTTTCCTTCCTCATAAGGCTTTGGGGAAAATTGAAAGCAAGTTACCCGTTCGTTCATGCCTCCGTTCACCAAAAAAAAAAAAAAAAAAAAAGTACATGCTATATGCTAATCTCTGCTACACACATAGAATGGCAAGTCTCTTTATTGTGGGAAGGAATATGCTGGGTAAGTGTGGTTCATAATCTGGGGTAGCATAGGATTGACCCACCTGTTTTGTCAATCCCGGAAGTCATGGGGGAAATGTAACCGAGTCTGGTGAATACAAGAGAACAAAAAAAGCAGCACAAACTGTGAGTTTGTAATCCACTAATTCAACAAAGGATGATTGCAAGACATTTTCAATGGCTATGGTATCAAGTTTAAATGCTGAGCTTTTGTTTTAGTTTTGAAACACAAAATGTGGAAGGAGCTTTTCTGTGATTTTTTTCTGAGTGTCCTCTGATTGACTCAGTGAATTAATAGAAGCAAATTACTATTTCTCAGAGGGATTATAGTAAATCTAATTCATTTTATCTTTCAAAACACAACAGAGAGAGCACTGGGATTTCTAGGCCAAGGGTGGTAAGTGTCTTGCTCGGAAAACTAGAATGTATTATTTTTACTAAGTGCTTTCCATTCTGTCTGTGAAATGGATACCTGAGAACATATTATTGCCCTTTTAATAGTTTTCTAAAGTATACAGAGAGAAAGGTTTCCCTTGATTGAAGTTACAGAGAAAAATAGGTAATGAAATGTTGCTCTGAAGAAAAGAAAATAGAACATGATGTTGAAATCCCTTTGCTGGGTTATTTTACTTTGTAATGTTCAAAATGGTAAATGCAGGTAAATTTTGAGTGTCAGGAGATTCTAGTAAATTGGAAAATATTTCATCTCTTGTGGCATACCCATAATCATAAATGGAAGAAATTAGGTTTAGCAAAGGAAGCGAGGGGAATGAAAAAGACAGAAGAAATTAATCAGACCTGTGAGCCTTTTTCTAAGGAACCTACATGTGTTTTTATAAGTAAATTAAAAAAAAAACAGTAAAGTTGTCTAAGCCAAAAAGGGAAAGCTTACCTGTTGTCAGGAGCCTCGTCATTAGTCATTAATTACCTTGTGCACAAAGAATAAACGGAGTCGTTGGTGTGCAGCCAGGGGAAGATGGATGAAGGACACCGAAAGCCCTGACACTCTTCCCCCAGATGGCTGACCAAATCACTTCTCTGGGCAACCTGAGGTCGTTAAAACTGTGTATGTTGTATCATTCTCACATGGTATGAAGTTTGTGTTTTAAGTGCTTTAAAATCTTGTCTCTCTATCCAGGGTCTTACTTTATATGTTAACATACTTAAAGGACACGCAAATATACGAAGGTCCCCATGGGTTAGTCTCCTAGAGTAAACTCAACTTGCTTTACTAGAATTTTTAGGCAGATTTTTTCATACAATGACAAGAGTGTGTGTGGGGGGGGGGGAGCTTTTTTCGTTTGCATGTTTGGTTTTTCTCTCCTGCTTATGATTATATACAAAAAGGGACAGTGATGACATGAAAATAATTGTGTTTTGGCTTAGACTAAATCTCTCTCTCTCGAGTGGGTGTTTCCTGAAGGCCGTGCCTTCTCTCACCCGTCTCATAATGAGTCATCTGTTCACTCATTTCACGATCACTGTTGAGCTCCTGCTTTGTGTCTACAGTGGTAGAAGATCATGGAACACCCCAGGAAAACAGCTCATTTCTGTGGATTGGTGATGTGGGAAACAAAGGCAGAAGAAAAATTATTAAATTTCCTTCCTATTTACAGCCCATTGACAAGTCCTTGAAGCAGGCAGTGACTTTCCTCTGGGAGCTCAGCTGCCTCAATCAATGTTGACCCTTTGCTGAGGTCAAGAGGCAATCTTAGCCTGACCCCCAGGATCCTGTGGGTCTACTTAAAACATAGAAATTCCTTTGGAAGTTCCATTGATCTCTACCCTCGTCCCAAGATACATATTGGCAATCATCTCCAAGCATATGGCCCACAGATAGACATTTGAAGAGTCTCATGACTGAGTTTTTACTAAACAATAATAAATTGCCTTTTCCTAACAATAGCTGGCCCCCTTAGGATCCTGGAAACCTTGTTTCCAAAATATCTGGGAGGTTTGTTCTATCCCTAATCCCTTCCAATTTAAAAGTATAGAATCGCTACCACTCCCAATCCTGGCGCAGCTCTTTCTGCCTAAGGCTCCTGTCCCTGTGCTTTAATAAAAACATCTTTCTGCCTCGAAGACATCTCAAGAATTCTTTCTTGGTCCTCAGCTCCAGACCTCACCAGCATTCTAAAAACTACATCATGGGTTGGTGTGGGCAGGCCTTCATTCTAAGGAGTATTGACATTTTTGGAGCATTCGTGAAAAGGACATTGTCACATTACAGTTTTCAAAACACTGTGAATCTTATTTTAGGATTGTTAGCTCAGCTTATGCTATACTTTTCTTAAAACAAAATGATCTTATATATGAATTGCTGCCGTTTTAGTTGAGTACATACAAGGGGTTCCCATAATCTCTTGCATGTGTTGAACTTTTCACTGGATGGATAAATATTCTACAGGTTCAGTGCTGTTCTGAACGCTCCTTCCATCTCTCTGCTTATTTTCACTTGTTGTCATCCTGAAGGAAAAGTTTATTCTTTCATTTTGTAAATAAGTATTTTTAGGGAGTGATTCACAGGCTGTATTTTGTTGATCATTTGGAAGTGATTTATTATTTTTTGGAATACTATTTTTAATGCCTCCCAGATTTCTCAGCCAATCCCTCCCTCGTCCCTGGGTAATGGCATTTTTGTGTTACAGTGAATCTTGTTAAGCTCAGGTGTCTCTGGAAATGCACTGCACGGATTATATGGACCAGTTTGATGTCATTTCCTCTGCCCCCAGGCTCACTGTAGCCATCCATACTCCCATGTGTAGCCTTGAAGATTATGCTTGTTTGTTCTTGGCCCATATAGTGGCATGCCTGCATTTCCTGGCAGCCATGCTTTGTTTCCTGAGCTGCTGTGTGCTCTTTCTCCTCTGCATCACTGCATCTGGAACATCTGGCCTGCTGTGCCTGCCTTAAGCAGCTTTGTGGTCAAGCCACCAGTTGAAAGCCTGCACCTAGATCCGCTTGTGCAGCTGGTGTTCCCCTGCCCCTGGACATTTGGCATTTGGTGACTGATACCAGTTCACTTGTCAGACTTCTGCTGGATAGGTTATAGGTACAAAGCAGCCAATCCCAAAGTATAATGGAGGAAAAGCTTTATCCTCTACCCCTTAGGTTTAGTGCTTAGGGTGCTGGATAATAAACTGACAAAGGACAGTTTAACAGTAGAAGAAGCATAAGAATTTTATTTGATGTTAATATTTTAATTCTTACAGGCACACAGTGGCCCTCCTAGAAAAGGAAGACCTGCAGCAGCCGTCAGACCTATGGGCTTATGTACCATTTTAACAGAGGGTGATAGTAAAGACCCAGACAAAGAGGGAGAGTTTGGGCGCCTGGGGGTGGTAAATTACAGGAAGGTCCGTAGGTGGGGGAGCCTAGCAGAAGGCAAAGGGTCCTTGGTAAGGTTTGCTACGCAGAGGCAAGTTGGTGCTTTCTCTGGTGCTGAGTCATCCCCGGGGATTAGGACTCTTCCTCTTCCTGGTATGGGAGAGGGAAACACTTCACAAAGGAAAATGTATATCCTGGTTTCAGACAGAAAGGGGAAGGTTAAAGAGTTTTCCCTTTACATCTGCTGTTTCTCAGGTGCCTTCAGCTGAAAGTAATCTTGATGCCAAAGGGGCATGTTTCAGGGTGGGATATCATGATCCCCTTTAAAAGACATAGTGTCTGCCCTCCAGGAACTTAGCATCTGGCCGAGTGACAGAGGGCATGCGTATGGTACAAGTAAAGATGGATCTGTTACCGGATCCTTTACCATGGGAGCCTGGAGGAAAGAGAGCCTGGGTCTTGCTGTGTGTGTCAGGGGATGGAGCCCCACAGGGTTGCTGAGTGCAGGGCTCTGAGCAAAGGGCAAGCGCAGTCAGGAAGCAGGGACAGGAGAAGGGAGCATGATTTGTTAGGAGTACCCTGGTTGGTCAGAAGCCATTTGTAATCGGGAAAAGCAGTTTCTTAGGGATACTTCCTGAAGGATGCTTTAGTTTCTGAGCTGTTCTTACAGAAGTCGTCACTGCCCACAATGGAGTTGAAGAGCCGGGAGAAAACAGGAAGACCGAGGCTAAAATAATCTCTGAACACCGTTTCCAGTCAGGAGTAGCGCATCCCTGACATTTCATATTTGTCTCTTTCATTTTCCGGCTCCTCTTTCTACTAGGCATTTACACCTTTGTGGCCAAAAGTCCCTTCCAAGGCCCCAAAGTGGCTCCCCTCTCCCCATCCCTGTCTCCCTTTCTTCAGATTCCTCTCTCTTTGTGCCTATGTCTCCCTCATCTATACAGCAGTTCATCTAAGGAGTATTAGGGAGAAAGCAACACGTGAAAACCTAATTCATGTTAACTTTTGGATGTCAGAATTTTCTCAAAGCTCCCAAACACCATACTCTACTTACTTAGAAGAGGTATGTTAAAACTTAAATCTCAAATTGGTGAAATTTCAGGAAGGAGTACTAAAGAGGTGAGAGAATTGAGACTACACAGCAGGCTGCCCCCACATGTTGATAGCTCCCCTGCTAGTCCCTTCCTCATGCAACTTCTTCCTCTGCTTCTGGACTCATGGATCTACTCAGGGACCATGTCCTGCCATCCTTGGTGGCTGCACCACCAGCCCTTTTGGGAAGCACACAAACCATCTCTCATCCCTGTCTTATTAGCTGGCAGTGAGGGCTCATGGCAGCCATTTATAATACTAATTTATTCATAAGTCACTCGCTCATAAGTTTTCAACAGCTTGCCATCAAAAGTGATAAATCCCCATCTCTAAAATGTTTTCTGGAAATAGTTATATTTCCAGCAGATATGATCAGCTTTCAGGCATTCTCAGATTTGACGGTTGCTGAACCTTTTAGAAGCAGAACATTTCCAACCTGTGGCTTGAGGACATTTATAAAGAGAGAGGCCCTTGCATCCAGAAGCATCTTGAGTTTTGTGTCCTGTGTGATAAAAAGGTATTTGTATTGAAAATATAGGCAGTATTGTGTTTCCAATACGTGAAGCTGTTGTGGAAAATACAATTCAGAGTTATTTTAAAAGTGCTGAGGAGTGCCTGGGTGGCTCAGTTGGTTAAGGATCCAATTCTTGATTTTGAGATCAGGTCATAATCCCAGGGTCATGAGATCAAGGTCCAGGTCAACAGGGAGCCTCCTTAATTAAGATTGTTTCTCTCCTACTGCCCCTACCCCACTCCTGTACACACATACACTTGCCTTCTCTCTTAAAAAAAAAAAAAAAGTACTACTGAATTCATAATAGATTTTTGTTGTCATGAATTGTCTCAGGGAATTGTCAGTAAAAGAACACCTGCTCTTAAACTTGAAAAGGTTTGAAACCATTATTCTAGATTGCAATTATTCGACTACTTAATTTGAAATTAGGCAATATGAGTAAAAACATGTCTAAAGGTGATTGTTTCAAATATCACTGAGTATTGTTCAGTGATATTTAAAGTCTAAAGCGAGGCAGAATCAAGATGGTGGAGTAGGAAAATTCTCTGCTCACCCCCTGCCTCAGACACACCAGAATAACTACATGTGAATGACTTTGGCTGACAATGACCTGAAAACTGGCAGAGCAGAGTTACAACTGAGGATGTAAAGAAACAGCCACATCGAGACAGGTAGGAGGGATGGAGACACAGTCTAGTCAAGAACAGCACCTTGAACCCAGTGGCCCACAAGGAGGAGGGTTACCACAACTACAGAGGCCCTCCCTGAGGAATAGGGAGCCCAAGCCCCACACTAGGTTTCCCAGCCCAGGGGGTCCACCCACACAGCTGGGAAGACAAGTCCACACAAAATCTGGCTTTGAAAACCAGCAGGGCTTACCTCTGGGAGAGATGGAGGCCTATGGGAAACTGAGACTTTAATCCTAAAGGCAGTGTGTTCAGTCTCCCTCACTTGAAGACCCAGTACAGAAGCGGCATTTTAAAATTTGCCTAGGTTACACATGAAAGAGATTCATTGACTAGTTTTAGGGCATGTTCAGGAGCGGCAGAGATCTTTGGAACTTTCTCCAGGGATGGAAGTGCTGGCAGGTGCCATTATTCTTTTCACTCCCCTTGTATATGGCTGGCCAGGTGCTTGTGGACACCATTTCTGACACTCTCCATCTACTGTGCTAGTGCTACATGCCCTGCCCTGGTGCTCCCCTATGGACTTGCCCTTCCCAGCCTGCCCACCTGGCCAGCACACCTCCCAAGGAGTTCTTGCCGCACCACACTGGTGGGTGGCTTCAGCCACCACCAACAGCCCACCCAAGTGGACCCCCTATACCACCACATCCAGCAAGCAGCCTAATCCGCCCAATCGGCCCCCACCCCAGGGGGCCAGCCACACACACTGAAAATTTGTAGCAGTTGCAGCTGACCTTGCAGAGACCGCACCAAGGGCCGCGTCCACATACCAGCACACCCAGGCTTTTTGCACACAGCTATGCCGGGAGACAGCATGCACATCAGCAGATCTGTACCAATTGTAGCTTCACCACAACAGGTGGGCAAATGCAGCCCACACAGAGGACACGCCTGGAGCACCTAGGAGTGTGGATGACTGGTTGTACTACCAGGCTTCTCAGGACTCCTTCTACATAAAGCCATCCTTCTCGACTGAGAGACATAACTGACATACTTAACATGTAAAAACAAGCACAGAGAGGCAAAAGGAGGAAGACAGAGGAATATGTTCCAAATGAAAGAACACGATGAAACCTCAAAAAAAGAGGTAAATTAAACAGAGATAAACAACCTACCATGTAAAGAGTTAAAAGTAATGGTCATAAAGATGCTCATCAAACTCAGGAGAAGAATGGATGAGCACAGTGTAAACTTCAACAAAGAGGTAAAAATTTTAAAAAGTACCATTTATGAATGCCTGGGTGGCTCAGTGGCTGAGTGCCAGCCTTCAGCTCAGGGCATGATCTCAGGGTCCTGGGATCGAGTCCTGAATTGGGCTCCCCACAGGGAGCCTGCTTCTTCCTCTGTGTGTGTCTCTGCTTCTCTCTGTGTGTTTCTCATGAATTAAAAAAAAAAAAAAGTACCATTCAGAGCTAAAGAACACAGTAAGTTAAATGAAAAATACACTATGAGAATCAACAGCAGAGCAGATGATACAGAAGAACAGGTCAGTGATTTGGAAGACAAAGTAGTGGAAATCAACCAATTGGAACAGCAAAAATTAAGAATCAAAAATAGGATAGTTTAAGAGACCTCTGGGACAGCATCATCCACAGTAACACTTACATTATAGGGGTCCCAGAAGGAGGAGAGAGAGAGAGAGAGAGAGAGAGAAAGGGACAAAAAACCTGTTTGAAGAAGCAATAACTGAAACTATTTCCTATTTTGGTGAAGGAAACAGACACTCATGTCCAGGAAGTACAGAGAGTCCCAAATAAGATGAATCCAAAGACACTCATAGGAAGACATAATCAAAATGGCAAAAGTAAAAGGTGAGGAGAGAAATTTAAAACCAACAGAAGAGGGATACCTAGACGGTTCAATTGATTAAGCCTCCAATCTTGAACTCAGCTCAGGTCTTGATCTCAGAGTTGTGAGCGCAAGCCCCGCGCTGGGCTCCACACTGGACATGGAGCCTACTTTAAAAAAAGAAAAAACGAGGAAAAAATGATTGTTGCGTGTAAGGGAATCTAGCCACACAGCTATGAAGACAGATAATGATGAGCTGATTTCCAACAGAATCTTTGCAGGCATGAAGAGAATGGCATAATATATTCAAAGTGCTGAAAGAAAAAAACATAACCAAAATACTCTACATGGCAAGGTTATCACTGGTATTTGAAGGAGAGATGGGGGTTTCCCAGACAAGCAAGACCTAAGGAGTTCATCACCATTAAACTGGCCTTGCAAGAAAGCTTAAAGGAACTTCTTTATTTTTTTTTTAATTTTTTATTTAAATTCCACCTAGTTAATATACAGTGTAATGTTAGTTTAGGTGTAAAATAGAGTGATTCACTTCCCTATATCACCTGGTACTCATCACAACAAATGCCCTCCTGAATTTACCCCACCACCTTTTTAGTGTATCCCCCCAACTCACCTCCCTTCTGGTAACCATCAGTTTGGTTTAGTTCAGAGTCTATTTCTTGGTTTGCCTCTCTCTCTTTTCCCTTTGCTTGTTTGTTTCGTTTCTTGAATTCTGCATATGAGTGAAATCATATGATGATATTTGTCTTTTTCTGACTTATTTTGCTTAGTATAATGCTGTCTAGCTCCATCCATGTTGTTGGAAATGGCAAGCGTTCATTCTTTTTTATGGCTGAGTAGTATTCCATTGTGTGTGTATATATATCCCATTTATAATTGCATCAAAAAGAATAAAATACCTAGGAATAATTAACCAAGGAGTGAAAAACCTGCTCTGAAAACTATAAGATATTAATGAAAGAAACTGAAAATAATAAAAATAGATGGAGAGGTATACCATATTCATGGATTGGAAGATTTAATATTGTTAAAATGTTCGTACTACCCAAAGCCATCTAAAGAATCAGCGTAATCCTTAAGAAATACCAGTGGCATTTTTCACAGAATTATAACAGATAATCCTAAGATTTGTATGGAACCGCAAAAGATGCCCAATAGCCAAAGAGGTAGCTTAAGAAAGATCTAGCCACAACTGGGGTGCAATCCATATTTCTGCTAGCCAAATTGATGACCGTGAAGGTTGAGACAACAAAGGCTCTTTATGGACCAGGATCCCTTATGACAGATATACTCCATAGAGCTGATACAGACAGACAAAGAATGATGCTGCTTATCAGTTGCTGTTTGGCTGGACCACACTGGTACATGTGTCTCTGGTTGGCAGAGATCTGAGTAAATATTCTCACTGGTCATAAAGTCAAGCTCCAGAGGCATAGAACAAGACAAAAGGAAAACTCCATCCAGGGGATCCCTGGGTGGCGCAGCGGTTTGGCGCCTGCCTTTGGCCCAGGGCGCGATCCTGGAGACCCGGGATCGAATCCCACGTCGGGCTCCCGGTGCATGGAGCCTGCTTCTCCCTCTGCCTGTGTCTCTGCCTCTCTCTCTCTCTCACTGTGTGCCTATCATAAATAAATAAAAAAAAGTATTTAAAAAAAAAAAAAAAAGAAAACTCCATCCAGTTCTTCTTAGATGCACATTAAGAGCTTTAGCGAAGCCTTAGGTCTCTCAGAACAAATACTGATTCCTAAGAAGGATGTGCCACTGGGTTGGGGACTGTGTGGTATTTTTGTAGTGTAACTCATTGCATGGAAATCTTTAGGTTGGTGGGTGGCCTAAGGGGCAAAAAAAAAAAAAAAAAAAAAAATCGATTTTGTGACCAACTTACTCTATCACCAGAGTTTTTGAGTTAGGTAGTGAGCACTGTAATAGCTTTTAAGTGCTCAACTCATGCCCACCAGTTTTACAGCCTTGGCTTCTAAGATGTCCCTTAGCAACAGCCTTTACCTCATGTGCACATTAACCCACAGCAATATTTGTCTGGATAGACACCAGCCTGGTGAGAACTATTAACTCCCTGGTCTGTGAGGCCAGCTAGAACAACAGGCTTGTAGAGTCCATGCCTGCATTCTACCCTATGGTTTTCCTCCTTATGACAAACAACACAACAGATAGAGATAGACAGTGACCATCTCTGGGAGGAAAAGGATCAATAAAAACCAAGAGTATTTGTGATGAATCTTGACTAGAGTTGCTGTACGCAAGGATCCAGTTCTACACATATTTTCTTCTGCTAATCCAAATTTAGGAAAGAAAGGAGTAGGGTGGAGAGGCTCTCACTTGCACCAGGCTCTGTAGGCAAAAACCCAGGAGACTGATGCAGTAAGAATTCTTACCTTTTGTTATACTTGTCAGGAGTCCCAGAATCTCTCAGCTGCCAGCAGCCTCGGAGCAAGCCGTGGCCAGCCAGTGAAGTTGGTCCTTTCATGGTCACCCTGTAGAGGTTGAAAATTTTTCCTTATACCCACAAGATTCTTTGGTTACTCTAGACAGATTAATAGGAGAAAAACAAATTTGACTTTATACTACAGAGCCCCATAAAAATACAAGACCCAGAATGCAAGTCAGACAGTTCGATCTTCTATGCCATGCTTAGCTAAGGATTGGTCTAGGGACCTGGTGTGCAAAAGGGGAGCAGGGCAGTTCACAGGACCTTTAGAGGAACAGATGTTTGGGACAGATGTTTGCCCTGCTAGTAAGGTTGAAGTGTTGGCATTCTGCTCGGTGTGTCCCTTTGTTTTGGAAATAAGAATGCTCCCTCCTTCCAGGTCTGGGTGAGGCCTCTATGTCCTGCAGTAGGGGAGTCACAGGAAAGGTCAGCGTGAACGTCCTGCTGGTGCCATTTTCTCAGACTCCTTCAGCTTAAAATACTCAGGGTGCCAGGATGCTGTATTTTGCTGTAACATATCTTGAACCCCATTGTTAGTCCCATATTTTTATGTCTCTTCTGCATCTTTGGCATACCTATCCTCTCTTGTGTCTCACTTTGCATATATGTATTTGTTCTTCTCAGTTTTATTTGGTTGAGTTTTGTCAATTAGTTTTAAAATCAACTGAATTTATATTGTTCACATGGATATCTCAATGGAGCTGATTGGAAAATCTCTCCATGTTGTTTCTGTTGTCTCTGAAAATGGAGACACCATAACTCACCCTGGGTTAGTTAGGTCTGGGGTTCAGGACCAAGAAGTGATCTAGTCACAGCATTTTTGTTTCCTGCGGTAGGAAGCCGCCAAGCCTCTGAACAGGGACTGGTAAGGGACTCCACCAAATAAGATTGGGGTGCTGCAGAGGGACTCCTGCCCCGAAGGTTCTTGTCTCTCACTGATAAAGATGACCAGGCCTTGCTTGTTTATGATTATACATCTCGGCTGCTGCTGGAGATTTTCCTTTTTAGATGATACTCCAGGTAGTTTGAAGAGCATCAAGGAGAGGACATTCCTGTCATTTCCATGAGGTGTGCCAGCTTCCCCATCTTATATTTTTTTTCTTTTCCATTAGATAAATGTTTGTACAAAGTAAAAATTTGAACAAAGTGGAGGTACAGATACAGTTCAGCTAAAGCAGTGTTTCTCAAAAGCCTTGTCCTAGGACCAGCAGCATCAGCATCTGGGAATTGGTTAGAAATGCAAATTCTCTGGCCCACCAGTTACTGAATCTCAAGCTGTGGGCACGGGTCCCAGCAATCTCTGTGTTCACCAGCCCTCAAGTTGATTTCTCAACTAAAGGTTGAGAACCCCTGGCCTACTATCTTCATAACTCATTTGAATGAGCTCTGTAATAGTTGATTTTCACATTTAGATGCAAGCAACTGGCTTATACGTCTTCTTTTTTGTTTTTTAAGGATTTTATTTATTTATTCATGAGAGACACAGAGAGAGAGAGAAGCAGAGACACAGGCAGAGGGAGAAGCAGCCTCCATGCAGGGAACCCGATGCGGGCCTCAGTCCTGGAATTCCAGGATCACGACCTGAGCTGAAGGCAGATGCTCAATTGCTGAGCCTCCCAGGCGCCCCTGGCTTATACTTCTTTTTATAGAGTTTTTCATGTAACAAAAAAATGCCTTTAGAATTTGAAGGGATTCCTCTAAAGATCTAAGTTTCCCTCCTCCGCCCCAATAATTATTATCAAGTAGGTCAGTACCCTAAGTAAAATTAGGGAAGTTTCAGATTTGACTTAAAAATTCTAGGAAATGAGGCTATCATCCAAATTTTTATAACATAGAACTTTGACCCTGCGTGTGGTTTTTGTTTTTTTTCAGTCTTACAAGAAAAAAAATTGGAAATCATCTAAAGAATTAGGGTATCATGATGTAAGCTTGATATTTTATCATTTTTATGTATTGTTTCTGTAAAAGGTAGCTTTTGTCAACAGATCACAGAATGATAGCACTTTCAAATGGCGTTGAACCACTCCCATAAACCGTGACTCATCTTATCCATTTAGTTGTTTGTGGATTCCCCGCAGGAAGTACTGCAGGCTTGATGCTCCCTGCACCCATTTCAGGCCACAGTGCTCTCCCGGCATCCTTGCACCCTGAGCACATGAAGTTTGGACAGGTTAATAACTCACAGAGCCTCTGGGCACAGACTGACTGCTCTTCTCACTTCTCTCATTTATCTTAAGCTTTTTGGTCCTAATCATTGTTTAAGTAACAAAATGACAAAGAAAATGAATGCAAAAATACCACCAGGTTTTTGCTAATAGTTGAAGCTAATTTTCTTGAAATGTCGTTGTCTTAAGTGAAAAGGTTCCAGATTTCTTACTGCTAATCTGGTTTTCATATAATTTTACCGAGAAGTACAGAGGATTTAGGATTACCGCTTCCCGCCCTAGTCAAAAGCAAGTAAAAATAGAAACATGGTATTCAAGAACTGGTGTAGCCTCCTTTTGGGTATGATCCAGCCCTGCCACCCCCCCCTTCCCCTGCCCCCTTTTTCACTGCTAGGAAGGCCCAGGCCTGGAGGGGGCTGGATGGCGAAGCTTCCAGGCCCCCAGTAGTTGTGTAGAGGTCTTGGGAGCTGCCTTGTGCCTCCCAGAAAAGACTGAACAGCTGAGCATTTCTGCCTCACTGTTTTCAGCAAACCTTGTGCGCTGTCTGTTTTGCTGATACTCTGGGTAGTGGTCATTTCCTTCAGGGCGGTTGATAGAAATTTTCAAATGTTCCAGAAGTTTAGATAGCAGACTAGTGTTTGTTTCCTGTGACATGGGTTTAGGAAACAGCTGCTCCAGGAGCTGCCCTGAAGGACCCAACTTTGGGAAGTCTCCTCAGGGGTTGCCGTGAGTGATTCTTTGTCCGAAAGAGTTGCTTTTTCTGGCGGTCTGCACAGCCTGCCATTATTCGAAACTACTATATTTTAGGTAAGGGGCATCCTTTCTTAACTGCATTTAAAAAAAAAAAAGTACCATTTGGTTCTTGATAAATGTGTGTAAGGGGTGTGTGTGTGCATGTATGTGTGGTGAGGAAAAGTTGTTAAAAAGCCATTTAACTTTCTTTAAAAATTTTGTTGACTTTACCATGCATGGAAAATTTTTTTAAAATACCAATTCTGAGGAATAAGGTTTCTATACTATAGAATTTTCATAGAAATAATGTATGGTTTATATTACTTATAAGTCTGTCTTGGCAACTAATTGTTGATGAAGGCTAGAAGAAAACTATTAAAAACTATAGAAATGTGAGGTACAGAAGTTGAAATTTTTAAAAGGCACGTAAAAAAGCCCCAGTTCTGGGAAACCAGTAATTAAAGGTCTGTTTTTGTCTAAGACAATCTGTATTCATTTTTTTTAAGGTGGGGGCAGGAGGTTAGGAGACTTTTAAACATGCCTTATTTTGAAAACTAATTCAAACTAGTGTGAGTATGCCTTATTTTGAAAAATAATTTACTGCTGACTAGTAAAAGAATTAGATGGGATTTAAAACTGGAAAGAAATCTTGTCTATTTTGTCCTCATATAAGCCCTGAGTTTCTGAACAGAATTTTTCCAAAATTAAATATTACGTATTAACTCCAAATGTATAGAAGGATAAAGTAGGGTAGGGGGGAGGAGGGAAAGAAATATCTCAACTAAAAGTACCTTTAGAAAAATAACAATTATTAAAAATCAGAGGAAGTCCAGAGTTGTGCCTAACAGAAACATACTCTGTGGAGAAGGAGGAGGAAAGGACAGATTGCACGTATCACAGTCAGGTCTCACCATGCTCGTGCGAGGATGTGGAGGGATGGGGTCACTGATATGCTGATGGCGGGGCTACAATATGGAACCAGCCACTCTAGAGGAGAGTTTGAAAAAAAAAAAAAAAGCACATACCTTATGACCCAGCAATTGTGTTCTTGGGCATTAATTTCAGAAACTACCTATTTTCATCCAAGAACTGGTACACAAATGTTCATAGCAGCTCTATTATACTAGTCAAATTTGGAAACAACAAACAATGAGTGGATGGTCAAACTGTGGTACATCCATACCATGAAATTCTACTCAGCAATAGAAAGGAACAAAATATCCACACCTGCACCAGCTGGATGAATCCCAAGGAAATTATGCTGAGTGAAAAAAGCCAGTCCTCAAAGGATATATACTGTGTGATTCCATTTGTGAAGTAATGTAATTCATTTAGAGACCAGATTTCTGGTTGTGGGGAGGCAGGGAAGGATGTAGTCACAGGAGGGTAACAAGAGGGGGCCTTGGGGGCTTGGTACAGCTGGGTACTTGATTTTGACTTGTTGCCCAAGACCATACATGGCATAAGACTGCATAGAGCTCCTCCCACAGCACATGCTCACATGCTCTAGTGGGGCTCGTACCAGTGTAATTTATTTTGGGTTTGATGTAACACCATAATTGTGTGAGATGTTAGTTTAGGGTGGGTGTATGGGGTTGCCCTGTACGTTTCTTGATAATATCCCATGAACCTCTGACTATATCGAAGTAAAAACTTCAACAACAACCATGTAAGTGACACCAAAAAAAAGGACCTGATGTTTTAAGTTTGTATAGTTCAGCCTAATAGGACATAAGAAAATCTGATGAATACACACCAAATGGTACCAGAGATCATCTATTCATGGGGACTTATGAGGGATTTTCACCTTATTATTTGTGCCTTTTTTAGAATTAAAATTTCTCCACAATGTACATGCATTATTCATGTACCCAAAAAGATTAAATAAATGCAGATAGTTAGAACCATGAAAAATAGTCCTAGTGTTTAAATTCTGTCACATGGATGGAATTTAGTGTGGTCTTTTAGTGACCATGTGGTTTTGACAGTCTGTCAACAGTTAAGTTTTTATCAAAAACCTGCTGGTGGAAAGGCATTTGTTTTACTTTTTTTTTTTTTTTTTTTTAAAGTAGGCTTCATGCCTAGTGTGGAGCCCAGTGCGGAGCCCAGTGCAGGGCTTGTATTCATGACCCTGAGATCATGACCTGAGCTGAGATCAGGAGACAGGTGCTTAACCAACTGAGCCTCCAGGCCCCCTGCTTACCTGTTTGTGTTTAGAAGTGTACAGAGATTTCACGCGGTCTGCCTGGATCTGGTCACAGGCACTTTACTATCACAGAATTCTTCTTCTCCAACCATGTAAAAACATATGAATTGTAAATATCTTCTGGATTTTAAATTTATTCTTATTTTTGGATATTTAGCTTGAATGAAAAATGTTCTCTATCTTCAGTGTTCTATAGAGATTATCAGAATTTTTCTTATCTCTCATATGAAATTCCACTGTTTCTCGAATCTAAAAATGTTAGAGGAGAGATTATCGTCAGCTGTACCAGGGACTTTTAGCCCGGTTTTCCTCACATCATCATGTCTTTCAACTCTTGAAGTCTTGGGGGCCATTTGCAGCTCTTCACACCTGACGGTCTCTGTACTCGCCAGCTCTGATAGGAGGCGCAGTTGGGGAGTGGTTTGAAACTGTTCCTAAAGTGAGCTTGATGGATTTTTTTTTTTTTTGTATGTGTATTTCATATGTCCTGTGCCACTCTTATGGCCCGTTAAAACATAAAATTGAGAACTGATTATACCATCTTCACTGATCATGGGACCTTGTGTTGTTGTGAGAAATTATCCATTTGGAGTTAGTGGCGGTCAGCATGGAGCATGGACAAGACCAGGGGTGCTGCAGACCAGGGTGGTAATGGAATGAAATGATCATTCCTGCCTTCTGGCCTCAAAGCTAGTGTGACTTTTTCAGGTCGGTCTTTTCTTTCTTTTTTTTTTCTTTTTTCTTTTCTTTCATTTCTTTTTCTTTTCCTTTTTCTTTTCTTTCTTTTTTCTTCTTTCTTTTCTTTTCCTTTCTTTTCTTTCTTTTTTCTTCTTTTTTTTCTTTCTTTCTTTCTTTTCTTTTCTTTTTTCTTTTCTTTCTTTCTCTCTCTCTCTTTCTCTCCCTCTCCTTCCTTCCTTCCTTCCTTCCTTCCTTCCTTCCTTCCTTCCTTCCTTCCTTCCTTCCTTCCTTCCAGTTATATGTTGAAGCTCTTTATTGTTTATTTGTTTGAGAGAGAATGAGCAAGTGGGGAAAGGGAGAAGCAGACTCCTTACTGAGCAGGGAGCCAATGTGGGGCTCCATCTCAGGACCCCGGGATCACAACCTGAGCAGAAGACACATGCTTAACCAAATGAGCCACCCAGGCACCCTTGTTGAAGCTCTTTAAATCTTTGTATTTGTCTTGCTTTTCCAAGCATAATAAATGATGTCTTAAGTATGAACAAGGGGTCATTTTTCCTTGTAGAAAGTGTTCTGTAATTTATATTTTTCTGGAGTCATTCTAAACTTTGGACACTACTAAACCTCTGGATTTGAAATACTGCCTCCCATGGCCTTCCACCATTGCACCAGCCCCAGATGCAGTTGTTTCATGGGAAGAACTGACCTGACAGTAGGATGAGCCACAACACTAGAACCTCAGGCCCGAGGCGGGGGGTGGGGTGGGGGGGGTAGAGTACGTTCGCCTTCTCTGCTGCTGAGCAGCACAGCTGTTACCATCTGCCCTGTGCTGTTTCAGCATCACCCTGAGCTCGGGGCTGGTGAGGGTGGCCCTACTGCTGCTCCGTGTTTCTCGAGAAGCGGCCAGCTCGGGCACTGCAGCCCCTCTGAAGCTGACATAGGGCAGTCACAAGAATTTCCAGTAACTGCTGCATAACATGCTTTAAACTAACAACAGTGATTTTCTTCTTCTTCTTCTTTAAGTCATCTTAAATTCCTTGACCTACCCCCCGCTTTTGTGAGGATTGAGACATGATTAGATTTCATTCCAATATAGAAAACCTAAGATAAAAAACCATAGGACTGCTAATTCAGAAATAGGAGAGCATTGAAGCAGAAGTCTTGAAAAGAATGAAAGTTTTAAACTATACAACTATATCTATAGACGATCTTAATTCGGTTAAAACAAGGTATTCTTTAGTGAAAACCCCTTTGATAATTTCTACCTTGATCTCTGTTTTTGAGCTACTTATTCTGGAATTATTTTTTTTCAAAGATTAATTGAACTTCGCTTGAAATGTGTGAAGCATATTTAATCTGTTTTAGGGTTGACTTATTCTAATGCACTTGGCAGCCAGAAAGCATTTGAGCAGAGAGGTTGATGGCTGAAGTGAAACAAATGAAGAGACATCCTCTTCAGTCCCCTTCCTCCCCTCTTACGAGTCCACTCGATCCCATGCGGATTTAGTAAGGGCACTGAAAGGTGACTAATTCTGAAGTGCCTGAGTGGGGCTGAGAGAGCTGGGCTAATGCTCAGTGTCGTACGTGTCCTGGCTGGTGGTAATGTTTCATATTTCCTTGTTCATCATGCTCCTTTTCAAGAGTCCATTATTTCAAATAACGCTGTTAGGAGCCGTCAGCTCTTGGCCAGGGCTGTGTGCCTGGTGATTCACATCTATTACCTCATGGACTCCTGCCAACAGCTTTATGGAATAGGTGATTTTACCTTTCTCGTAGGAGAGGAGGAGGTTGACGCTCAGAGAGGTTAAGTGATGGCTAGTCCTAGATATGCCAGCGTGGTTTCTCTGGAAGTGGAGCCTGGGATGAGGATCATGCAGGTAGTTTGTGTGGGAGGCAATCCCAGAGAGCAGGAGTAAGGATGCAGAGAGTGAGAACAGGAGGAAAAGCCAAGACAGGTATGTGTTACTAAGTCTGTGCTATAGCTGTGGTTCCCCCAGGAACTCTGAGAAGTGTTCACAATGCCTCCTAGTGTTGTCCATCCGCGGGATGGGAGACTGGAACATTGATACTCCGACGTCTGTCACCTGTTGGTTGAGAGCTGTGTGAATTCCCCAGAACTTCTGGGCTCTGCAGCTTGAGGTCCCCTGAGACCAAGACTGATTCCAAAACCTGCGCTCCTCCCAGACCATCTCCCTTTCAGCAAATCTATGAGACGGAGTAAGTCAGGGTGACATGGAAATGTAGAGAATGCCTGTAGTAATTATAATAACATGAATAGAAGGCACGTCATAAGTATGATATCTGTAATTATATGAATTTGGGAAGATTTCTGTTGGTGTAGCTTGGTTAATGCTAGTTTGCATTCCTTGCATGGATATAGTTTGGAATATGGGAAGAATGCCCAGAATATTCTAAGTACTGGAGACTATAACTGATTTGGGATTAAAAACGTACCCCATTATTGAGTTTTTAAGGTACATCATGCATACGGGATTATGCTGTTTTTGGTACTTGTGAAGTGTAGTGTTGGATAACGGAGGAAGTGGTGAGGACTAAGGCAGAGCACACTGGGCCTCAGACCATCATTCAGGATAAGTTCCATGTATCTTTTGTTGTTAAAAATCACTTGAGAGGCCCCCCTGGGTAGCTCAGTTGGTTGGGCATCTAACTCTTGATCTCAGCTCACATCTTGATCTCAGGGTCGTGAGTTCCACACCAGGTGTGGAGCTTACTTTTTAAAAAAATTATTTGATAACACCGTAAGGGTTTTTTATTGATACGTAATTGACCTATAACATTGTGGAAGTTTAATGAACATGAATTGCTGTACATGTTGGCTTGATGCAAGTATATATTGCAGTGTGGTTACACTGTAGCAGTTGGCAACACCTCCATCACCTCACAAAATTACATTTCTTTTTTTGTGGTGAGAACATTTAGGATCTAGTTTCTTAGCAACTTTGAAGTAAATAACATAGTACTGTTGGCTCTGACCACAGCATTTTACATTAGCTCTCTTCTAACTACAAGTTTGTACCCTCTGACCCACGTCTCCCATTTCCCCTACCACCCATCTCCGGTAACCACCATTCTACTTTCTGTTTCTACGAGTTTGGCTTTTTAAGATTCCACATCTAAGTGGCATATGGTATGGCATATGGACAGAGAAAGCTCTGTCTGACTTGTCTTGCTTAGCATTATGCCCTCGAGGCCTATCCATGTTGTCGCAAATAGCAGGATTTCCTTCTTCCTTATGAATGTGTCATATTCCATTGTTATGTGTATGCACACACACACATGCACACGCATACCATATCCATTCATTCTTTCACAGACACCTAGGTTAGTCCCATATCTTGGTAATCATGAATAATGCTTGAGTGCAGAGATCCTTTCGATATGCTGTTTTTGTTTTATTCATTTTATAACCCAGAAGTGAGAGTGCAGGATCATAGGGTAGCTCTACTTTTAATTTTTTGAGGAGCCTCCATCCTGGTCTCCACAGTGGCTGCACCAGTTTGCATCCCCACCACCAGTGCACGAGGGCCCCCTCTCTCCAAGTCCTTACCAGCACCTTTTATCTCCTATTTTCTCAGTGATGGCCACTCTTACAGGTGTGAGGTGGCCTCTCACATGGTTCTGACTTGCATGGCCCTGATGCCGAGTGATGTGGAGCATCTTTTCATGTGTCTGTTGATCATTTTGTGAATCTTATTTGGAAAAAAAATCTTTATTCAGATTTTCTGTCCATTTTTTAATTGGATTTTTTTTTTTTTTAATTACTGAGTTACATGAGTTCTAATGTCCCAAAGATGTGCATTCTCCAGAGGTAAACTGTGGGGAATAATGTCTTTGGTGAAAGTATTTCTTAGGGCTTGGGGCCCTCAGCGTACTCCTTGACAGTGAAGTACCCGAAGCATTCTGTTGTGCCAGACTCAGCCTCACGTGGGGTCTGCCACAGGATAGTTGTTGCAAACTATCTACTTAAGGGAAAGAACTCAAGTTGTCATGTTTTGATTCTTCAGCCAGGCAGATTTGGGCAGGGGCTGGCAGTGGTGCAATTGATTTGGAGTATTCCCATATTGCTGCTTAAGGGAGCAGCTCACACTTAGTGGTGTAAACAAACAGCGCGATGTATCAGGTCCAGTCTGTAGGTCAGACGTCAAGGCCCTGTGCCTCACAGGGCACATTGCTCTCTGGAGAGCCCAGAGAAGAACCCACTTCCAAGCATATTCAGGTTGTTGGTGGGGTCCCAGCCCCTGCACCTGTAGGACGAAGGCCCCAGGTTTCTGGCTGGTGGTCCATCTGGGACTGTTCTCAGTTCCTAGACACTGTGTTCCATGCCATGTGTCCCTTGCATCTTCAGAGCCAGCATGGGAGGATGGCCCTGTGTCACCTCCCTCTCTCACTTCCCATATCTTTCTCCAGAAGTACAGGTGCCTTTAAGAGCCTCATCAGGTCAGGCTTGCCCAGATGACCTCTCCGCTTCAAGTCAGCTGTGCCACAGGGCATAACCTAATCATGGCAGTAAAATCAGTCCTGTTAACAGTGCGAGGTTTGCACAGGGTGTGTGTACTGGGAAGCCAGGGATCCTGGAGCCAGCTTAGAAGTCGTCCCCGACCATGTGAAGTAGAGAAGACTCGAGAATTCATACCCCATGGCCCACGTACATGGTGAAAGCTGGCACACACCTGAGCCAGACTGCATTGTCTGTATTCTCCACACGTGCACTGAGGATGGCTAAGCCACTACAAAGTGTTTATAGAATGGCAGATGTGGGGTTCTTGGCATGACAAGGCTGAGGCTGATTATCCCCATTGTTCTTTCCTGGTATCACTGACTCAGCCCAAACTTGAAGCGACCTTGCTCACTTTAATCATAAAGTTCCTTCAACATCATTTCATTGACGTTGCACATCAGGATTGGGTGAATATTTCTGTCCCAAATTCAGATGGGTAACGGGAGGCTCCAGGAGGCTGATGGACTTTAGCCAGGTTGCATGGCTGATGAGCCGCAGAGCCAAGGCCACACTCCTCGGATGTACCACAAGGGCTGCACGCGGGCGGGCTCTGAGCATGCAGAGGTCAGAAAGCATCCTCTGTGGGCGCCGCCCGCCAGAAAGCCTGGGGCGGCAGCTACTCTGCTGTACCGTGTAAGCTGAGAAAGTCTCATTGCAGGGATGTGTAGGCCTCAGGACGAAGCACCGGGTTCCACTCGAGTTAGGGGACAGGTCAGCGGAGAGGCTGGTGTTGGCAGATGAACAGCTGTTCTGTACAGAGTGGGTGATGTGGTGGGAAGGTCAGTACAGGCAGGGGGACCAGCATAGACAGGCACGATGTGCCGGTGACAGGAAGAAGTGCCCCTCGCTGAGGGAGGGCAGGCTGCCTGCGGCCCAGTCGGGGCACAGGCACACGGGACACACTGGGCTCGGGGGGTACGTATTTATTCCTGTTTCCTGTCTGCGTCCCATTTCAAACCCTGACCCAGAGTGTTGTGTTTCCTCAGCTGAACTCGATGCAGAGCACACCCAGAAGGCCCTGGAAATGGAGCACACCCAGCAAGCGAAGTTGAAAGAGCGGCAGAAGTTTTTTGAGGAAGCCTTTCAGCAAGACATGGAGCAGTACCTGTCCACAGGTTACCTGCAGATAGCGGAGAGGAGAGGCAAGTAGGGGCGACCGTGGCTGGCTGGGGGGCGCAGTCCTCAGGAGTCCATTCTCGCCTCGGTCCCCAAAACTTGAAGTGGATGCATCTTGCCACATTTGTCTTGTCAGGGTTTTTGCACCTTCCTGTAGTTGAGGTACTTAGAAAACCTAAAACATGTGTTTTTGTTTTTTTTTTTTTTAAAGGTTAAAAAAAAAAGAAAAGGCAGCATTACCTTTAATTCTACAGAATAATGTCTGTTACTATGTTAGGGTGGTTCTTTCCAGTCTGAGGGTCTGTGGACCTAACTGGCATCACATGTACATACATCTGGCTTGGTGTCTAGCTTAATGCCGCACGGGCATCCTTCCCAGGGTCCGTAAACATGCTTTCAAAGGGCAACGTCTTCAGCGCTGCATCTTCACCGTCAGGAGGTACACGGTGCTCCATTTAACCAGTTCCCTAGTTGGACAGGTTGATCCTTTACCTTTATAAGTGGTTGTGTGGTGAACATCTAGGTGCGTAACTGTCTGCATCTTGATGGTTCCTGAGAACAAAGGGAGCAGGGTCGGGGCCCCTCAGAAGGAGCACTCGGGGTGGCAGCTTCCAATCCCCTTGGACAGGAGCAGCAGGTGGCTCAGGGCGCCGGGGGCGGGACAGAGAAGTGCCCAGGCCTTCCCTGCTGACCCGCATCCCTAAGAGCCCCTCGTCCCCGGATGTGCCAGTACTCAGCCTTCATTCTCTCCCCGGGCCTGGGGTCCCCTGCCCCTCGCCACAGCCCCGATGTCCTTCCTGGTCCTTCTGTCCTTTGGCTTCCCCCAGGAGAGGTTAAAGAAATCAAAAAATGAGAAAGGAAAATAATGTAGAGAAAACAGATTAGAAGTGGTATCTGAATGCCCCAGAATGCACCAGAGGATGCTGTGTGGCCAGTGCTGCTTTTCTTACGGTGGCCGGACAGATTTGAACAACTGTCTCTGTGGACTTGGCTCTTTCCCTGTTGTACGCCAGTGACCCAAAGTCTGTCTTCATCTGGAAAAGTTGGGCTGCAT
Source organism: Nyctereutes procyonoides (assembly GCF_905146905.1). Lineage (NCBI taxonomy): Eukaryota > Metazoa > Chordata > Mammalia > Carnivora > Canidae > Nyctereutes > Nyctereutes procyonoides. The sequence goes on from NW_026575043.1 coordinate 11,618,059, forward strand.
ACATGTGATACTCATTTTCCCCAGTGTTTGGTGCTGGTTTTGGACTGAGTGACCCGTTTGCTGTGAAGATTTGGGTCCTGTCCTGGGCAGGGGTGAGGAGGCCATGGGAGCGCAAGCTGCCATGACAGGCCACACACGGGGCAGCTTAACCTGCAGGCTCTGGAGGCTCAAGTCCAAGATCACGGTACTGGCAGGTTTGGCTCACAGGGGAGCCCTCTTCCTGGCTTGCAGCTCACTGTGTCCCCACCTGGGCCATGAGAGGCACCCCCACACACACCGGGCCTGTCTTTCTAGAGGGGCTAATCCCAGTGGGGGGGGCCCAGCCCTCCCCACCTCATCTCAGCCTGTTTGCTTCCCAAGGGCCCCACCACCAGACACTGTCACACTGGGGTCAGGGCTTCAGCAGGAATCAGGGGGACACAGACATTCAGGCCATAAGGGACACGCACATCCTGGCACAGTCGCTCTTAATGAGCCACTGTAGCAGGAGAGCCTGTGTGTTGGGGGCAGCAAAGGGAGCAGGTCCCTCTCCGCATCTGTTCAGTAGGCGTTCCCTGGGCACCTGTGAGCACGCTGCACATTTTTAGGCCCAGAGGAACAAAGAGAAAAATGAAAGTGCCTCTTAAGTCGCCCTTGTTCTTATGGGGGGTGGGGGGAGGCAGGGGGTGAGCATGAAGACTCACTGAGCCGGGTGATGGGTGGAAGGAGCAGGATAGGTTCAGAGGTACCTCCTCCTGAGGACAGTGATCCCCTCGGGACAGGGACCCTCTGTGGATAGCACAGGGACACGCTCAGACAACTCTTATTGGGTAGAGGTCAATTAAATATTAAGGAATTGGATTTTTATGGTTTTGGACACCTGAAAAATAACCTCCCTTCAAATTTGAAAGAAGGGCTCTTTTTTTTTTAAGGTTAAAAAAAATGGAATCAGGCACAGGTTGCCAATTTGTGTGGTTTTTGAAAGCACTGAAGAAGAAAATTGGAAGATTTGGGCTTTTTAGCTTTTCTGCTTCAGCTAGAGCTGGAAAACCCTTCACGGATAACAAGTAGGCATCTCCACAGGGCTGTTCAGAGCCGGCCCGGGACTTCCCGGCCTGGCGAGCCCCACGTGACTTCGCGGAGTATTCATCTCCAAGGATGAACACGGGGATGTTTAATGTAGAAAAATCAGTCAAAATAAAATCTCCATAGTGAACATGGTATTTTGGACTCCCTCCATGAAATCAGAAATAGCATTCTGAATTATTCTCACTGTCCAAAGCATCATTTTTAATTAAGACAAAGGCATGGAAAGTTTTATCCAGAAAAGGGTAAAGGGACATCTGTGGCCACCCTGGATCAGGGTGAGGCTGGAGAACCCATAGAGCACAGAGTGTCATGTGCCTGGAGGGGCATAAAAATCACTGCCAGATGTGCCAAGCAGCAGAGGGGGCCCGGGAGCCACCACGCGCCCAGCAGCGGTGAGGGGGGGCCAGGGTAGGGGGGCCCGGTGCAGCCCTGACCCGGCTCCGTCTCCTGCCCGACACCACTAGGGCAGTTAGCAACGAGCAGATCACCAAGGAGATGCCCTGCTCCTTATCCCCCTGTTCCCACAGGGATCTCAGGCTGGGGGTGGGGGGCTGTCCTGGTGAACTAGCAGCTCAGCGAAGTCCAATCCTGGAGCCGGGGGCGCCCCCCCCCCCCCCCCCGTGCCCTGAGACGCCCTCACTCAGCCCTTGGATGTTCCAGGATGGACCCAGTGCCGGGAAAGAGGAGGTGGTGATGGGTGGGCTGGCGGTAAGATCAGCAAAGTTAGAAAAGATAGAATTAATAGATAAAAATACACCAAACTAAAATTTATAGAGTGTCCCCCCAGTGTGTGGTCTTGAATGGAGTAGTAGCTCCAAGTACCATCGCCAGCTTATGGGTGTGACTTTTAAAAACCCCAGTAAGAGTTTTATTTAGAACTTTGCAATTTACTACAACCCGTTACTGGCTTTCATTGAATTAGGAAGTATTTTAAAGAATCCAAAAAAAAGAACTGAAAATATTTCCAGATTTAACATTTTAATATTTTACCATATTTGCTTCAGATATTGTAAAAAAATGTCATGAAATATTCCAAACATACACAAAGGTATAAGGAATAATAGAAACACCCGTGTATACCAACCAGCCAGCTCAGGAACTGCGCAGCAGCGCCGAGGAAGGCCGCGACGGCCCCCCATACACCCCCCACCCCACCCCCGTGCACGGCCCGATGGGCTCCACCGCGCGTGCTTGCTGTCTCAGCGGGCCTCCCGACCATTGTCCGCGCCGGCACGTTTCAGCCTCAACTGTTCATTTTCACTCTTAAATAGATCGATTCAGTGAATATACTGAAATTTCTTCACTGTGTTGATGGGGGTTTTAATGGTTTCGCATTCTTTCTCATTAAAAACCCCACCGTAAGGGCGTTCTCGTGCGTCTCGGGGCTGCTCACACGCCGGCCCGGCCCGGGGGTTCCCATCCAGCAGGGCCGCGGTGGGCCTGACGTGGCCTTGCCAAGCCGCTGCGGCCGCGGGGGGCTCAGGCTCTGGCGGGCCGCCCTTGGAGGACCGCTTCCTCGGGGGGTCACGAGGACAGCGCCCCCTGGGCCACTGGACGCGCCTCTCGTTCATCTGCTGGTTCTGTCCAGCTCCCGGCCCAGCAGTGTGCGAGTTGTGACCCCGCCTCGTCTCTGCCGACGCTTGGGAGAGCCCGAGGCTCGCGCTTTGCCCATCGGTGTGACGCGAGCTCTTATTTCGGGGTTCTGATCAGCGTTTCCTTGACACTCGGGGCCCTCCGCCCGGGGCATTGGCCCTGCTGATGGGGAGCGAGGCGGTCCCCTTCACCCGCTCCTCGGCTCTCCCATCCTGGAGTGGCCTTGCTCGGGTGCGTTTATTCTGTTGGGACCAGCGCATCGCATCCTGTTGTGGCTCGTCCTGTGTCTCACAGGGCTCCCTCCCTCCCTCCAAGGACGGAGCACCAAGCAGAACGTGGCTCCAACTGCGACTTACCACGTCCTGCTGTGCTTCCTTCGTAAGCTTGCTGTGGTCTCCACTTCACACTTGGCTCTTAAATCCACCTCCAGGTGGCTTTTCTGCGGATCGTGAGGGAGGCCCCAGGCGGGCCCCGCGGCCTCGGCCCCCGCGTTCTTCCCCGCGGCCCCCGCGTCTCGCTGCAGCCCCGGTGCGGCTCTCTGGGGCCTCTGCTCTGTCCCGTCCCCGTGCGTCCAGCCTGGAGCCCGGCGGCACCGTCTTCATTCTCCAGTGAGCCGGGCTTCTCCGGGCACCTGTGGCAGGGCCGCACGCCGGCAGGTTCCCAGGGTGGTTCACAGGGTTTGGGGTCTAACATGACCATTTGGGCTCCGGGTCTCAGGATTCTTGTCTGAATAAGGCAGTCAAGGCGATGAACGTCTCAGGAGGGTAAAGTTCACTTTTAACAGAATGTTACAGGCTTTGACAGGTAATAGGTTTCTTGGGTTTTTCCAGTTTTCCATTACAATTTGACTTGTAAACTGTTTAGAAGGGTTTTTAAGTAACGCGTGAAGGTGTTTGTAGCTACCCTTTGTTACTTTGTGGTTGTTGGAGAATGGGATTTTTTAAATTCAAGACAGAGTTTATCTTTCATGCGTACTTGCAAGATTCTAAACGTTAGGGTTGTGTGTGGACTCCCGGCGTCTCAATATCCCTTCTCACTAAATTTCATTATTTGATAATGTGGCGTCTCAATATCCCTTCTCACTAAATTTCATTATTTGATAATGTGATTGTCACAGAGGTACCTTAAGCCCTCGGTCCCCTCACGAGTATGGGTTTGTTAGATCTTGTCTTTCTGCCGTTCGTTAAACAGCCACCAGGTAGCTGGTCTCACAGACATTCCGGGTTGTCCTCCTGGCAAACTGAGCCTCAGCACTACGCTCTACCTCAGGGGTTTTGGCCTTCTCATAAAGTCTGTTTTGTTTGCTTCTCATGTTTGTTTCTTTTAATGTCCCTATGTTCCAGGAGCGTCTCCTACAAACAGAAAACAGCTAGATGTTTATCCCGTTAATTCAGTGTTATAACCTGGTACACCTGACAGATCTGATTCATTCACATTTACGGAGATGACTGGCCTCCCTGGCTTCATTACCGTCTTACTTGGTGCTAGTCCGACACTTTGAATCCAGTTTTCCTGTCAGTCCCACTCCTGCTGAGAATGGGACAGACAGGCAGGACAGGGGGCCTTCAAACCTGCAGTGAGAACCAGGCCAGCAGCGGGAAAGGCCCCGCTGCCAGGCCTCCTCGTCCACAGAGCAGAACCCACCAGTTTCCCACCTCCTGGCACCTCCACGGGCGCCCGTGTGACCTGGGGGTGCTGTGGCATGGTGACGCCGCAGGGTCCATACCCTGGCCCAGCCCGTGCTCACCACGTGGCTGCAGGGGGCCACTGAGACTCTAGAAGCTTCCCCAGCTCATGGACAGAAAGGACACGGTGTCCGTGTGCATGTCAGTGCTGGTGGGCCACGGTGCTGCCCCCGCGGTGACCAGGCCCTCCCTCGCCCCCACCGCTCCATCCCTGCTCGTTCCTTCCATGCTCCCAGGACCCTCCGCGGAGCAGCCTCCTTGTGGCTGGACCTGCCCTCCAGGGCCTGGCACCTGGGGCCCTGTGTCCCGAGGCTGCAGCTCTGTGAGCGGCTGTCGGATGCTCAGTCTTAAATCCATTTAATGTCCTAAAACTTTAGAGATGACGTTTATCGCCTCTTCGAGCTGCGCAGGGCACCGTCTCTCGGCTTTTACTGTTACTGAAAAGCTGCAGGCCTAGTGACTTCCTCCTCTGCCCTCCTCTGGGATGTCGGCAGAATCCTCACCCCCCCTTCTCATCTTGGAGCCGTGACCGTGCTCAGCCGTCGCGTTTTCCAGCTGTTTCTGTGCAGTCTGCTCGGTGTAGCTTGCGCACTTGAGCGGCCCTCACTGATCTTCAGATTAACTCCTGCCCCAAGTTCTGGAGTTTGGTGATGGAAATATTCACGTCTGGAAGTTTATTTGGCTTCTTCTCAAGTATTTGTTTTCAACCTGTTGTTTTTTGATTCCATCTTTTCATTAAAATACTTAGCCTTGGGGAGGGGGTGTTACACTGAGCGGGTTTCTGCTGACACCCCCACACGCGCACACTCCGTGAGCGAGCCCTGGACCAGCTCCATTGCTGTGTTTACGTTACTGGCATTACTGGAGCGTTACTGGGAGCCGCAGGGCTAAGGGTATTTTGCATCCAGAAAGAACGTGCTTCTGGTCACGCCTGGGGTGATGAAGTCAATTGGCCTGTGGTTTTGGGGACCACAGAGAGGCTGGGGTAGAGGCTCCAGATGCAGGAGGCACCCCCCACCCCCAGACCCAGGCTGACCCCCCCCAAGGGGGTCGATTTTGGCCTGTGGCCGGTCGTTTTCTCTAACCTGTGCTTTACCTGCAGGGACCCGGTGGTGCCACCCGGCCAGCCTGCAGCTGCCCAAACCTTGGCTGCTGTTTAGACCGAGAGGCCCCGAGGGCGAGGATAGTGTCGACCATGACGATGGAGTCTGGGGCCCTCTGTGGGCAGGGAGGTCACGGACCACGTGGCTGTGTGCGACGGCCCCGCTCCCAGCCACACCTGTCAGCACGCGGCTGGCAGTGAGCAGGGAAACTGCCACAAGGGTCCGAACGACACAGCCACCAGGGCTGGTGGGGTCAGAGTGCTGGACCGGGAGGGGTCCCTGTCCTGTTTTAGGAGGTTTCGAGGGGACGTACCTTACAGGGCGGACTGTGCAGGCCTGGTGCATCTGAAGCTCACCTTTTAGTGGCTTCTTGAAGTGTCCTTTCCTCTCCCGCCCGTGTCTTCCCAGAGCCCATGGGCAGCATGTCGTCCATGGAGGTCAACATCGACATGCTGGAGCAGATGGACCTGATGGACATCTCTGACCAGGAGGCTCTGGACGTCTTCCTGAACTCCGGCGCTGAAGACAACATGGTGCCGTCTCCGGTCTCAGGTGGGGAGGACAGCTTGCACCAGCTCTACCACAGCCCCCGTGTCCCTGCGGAGGGAAGACCTCCGAGGCCTGTGACTGGGCCGTGCAGGTCTTGCCGCCGCCACGTTGCCGCACCCACGGGGCATCATGAGGCGAGGGGCGCGCGGGAGGCTCGGTCACCAGGGCCCAGGCGGCTGCATTCAGGTTGTGAGCACCTCTTCCAGCTGGTTAGTCCCTGGGGCAGGGGCTCCCGCATGGTTCGCCCTCCATTCCCCCACCCCCTGGCCCCCAGCAGGTGTTACCTGGGCTCTGGCTCAGCCTGGGCTCCTAGTTCCAGAAATAGCTGCAGCCCTGTGGCAGCTGGCCGCCACTCTCTGCCTTCCCCTCATTGGGCTTCCTGGTTGTGTCCCTCCTGAGCCCCACCCCTTACCTGGGTCAGGTGGGAGAGCCTGCCTGCCCTTCCACGTACAATCAACAGGGGGAGCCCTCCGGCAGCACGCTGCCCCCCCCCCCGCCCCCACCGGCCATGGGGCCCCCACCCCGCAGTCAGACTCCAGCTTTCTTGCCACCCGGTGTAGCCGTCCACGCCTCGAGGCAGTGCTCCCCTCTTGTCCTGGGGGTGCCGAGGCCCATGCACAGAAGGTGGGGACACAGCAGCATGAGCCCCTTCCCCAGAGGCAGGGACAGGCACACAATGACCCCGACCCCTCAGACCTCCTTCTGTTCCCATGACCTTGGAGAACTGCTAAAAGACCAGGGAGTTCTCTTAGGATTCCTCCCGAGGATCTAAAGATGTCCAGGTAGCCGAGGTGACACGGGACGTGCCCCTGAGAAATGCAGCATGTTCTTCGGCACCGTGTGTCTGTCCCTGGCCCCCATCGGGAGGTTTCTGGACCCGTCCCAGGGGCGGAGGGTCGGCGCGGGGCCCCAGCTCCTCACCCTTGGAGGGACGTCTTCAAGAGCAGTTCTCTGCTGCGAGACCCCATGGCATTGTCTTCACTCCGCAGGGCCCGGCTCGGGGGACAGTCGTCAGGAAATCACGCTCCGGGTTCCAGATCCCGCCGAATCGCAAGCTGAGCCACCTCCCTCGCCGTGTGCCTGCCCTGAGCTGGCCGCCCCGGCCCCCGGCGACAGTGAGGCCCCCGTGGTCCAGTCTGACGAGGAGGGAGTTGAGGTGGACACTGCCCTCGCCACGCTACACAGCGACGACAGCGACTCGTAGGTCCGCGTGTCCGGGCAGGTGCGGCCGCACGGAACGTCACCAAGGAGGCAGGTGCTTTTGTGACAGGAGGCTCTTGGCTTTTACTCAGTTGCCAATAATGTGTGAGAAACTAAGACAGCCGACAATAAAGCTTGAGGACTTCATACTGAGCGAGTGCGAGGCCAGTTTGTGCGAAGGGCTCCTAGATCGGCCCCCTGGGCCGTGGGCCACACCGGAGCCCGCGTCAGGAGGCTCGCTGTGGCCTCCCTGCCTCGGCTCGGGGGACGGAAGCCCTTAGCAGACGGTAGATTGTGCTTCATCTAGAACACAGCCCCGTCAGCTTGGGTTTCCAGCTGCAGAGGTTGGAGTCCACAGTCCCCCGGGCGCCCCGACTCTCGGAGCGCACCCCCCGGGCCCAAGGGAGGAGCACTGGGCCCAGAGGGCAGGCGGCCCCTGGAGAAGTGCCTGGCGGCCGTGAGGCTCTGTGCCCCGGGCTGCGGCTGGGGGTCCAGACCACTGCCGGGGCTCCCCGGCCTGGCTGTGGGGCTGGGGGCTTGGCCCGGTTACCAGAAAAGAAAGAGTTTGTCTCATTCACTCATCTTCCACAAGACAGACAAATAGCCAAAAAACTTTGTTTTTATTATTAAACCTTGTAGTACAAACCTGAAAAGTAAACAAAAAACTGGCAATAAACAACATGAAGTCTTCCCTCCCGCGGGAGGAGTGCAGAGCAGCGCTAATAAATTAAATGTCAAACTGTAAGCCATAGGCAGAAGTTTACTGTCAAAAAGGGAAAGTACACAGCAAGGCCATAAAAACCGGACAACCACATTGGAAAACACTTGACTCTGTTTATGTAATTGTTAAATATTCCAAAAACAGTTCAGTCTTCTGCAACAACAACCAACAAAGTGTATCACAGGACGCTCCTGACAGTCCCACTGGCAAGCTCAGTGCAACAGGGGTAGCTACGGGCTCGGTGGATCCAATTACGAAACAAAGAACAGCTTGTGAAAACAGTTCCCTTTTTTATTCCACACGTACTGTACACACAACCGGAGAAGGGCAACAGCTACTCCATTATTATTTTTGTTGTTGTTGTTCAGTGATGTAAGCAGCACTTATAAATGTTACAAGAAAAACCCTGTAAGCATCCAATCCACCCGATGAAGAAACGGAAACGTAAGGCTTTTTCTTCATCTTGTCTTCGCGCCCTCCCCACCCCCCACCAAGAAAAAGGCTCAAGTATTTAAAACAATTTACAGGCGTTATGTACAAAAGGGATGGGATTCTTTTTTTTTTCTTTTTCTTTTTGTTACAACATGGAGAGAAAAAATAGACAAGATGAGCGCAAATGCATTTTCACATTCAAAAAAGAACTGCAGACCTCCTAGTGGCTCTAAGTGTGACCGTCAACGAAACGAATTTAAAAGAAAGAAAGATTAATGCTGACTTGTGAAGGTGTGAAACAAGCGGTGAGATGGAGACGGAATGTTAGAAAGATTGCACATCTATGACGAAGAAGCACTTACGGCTTCGATCACTTTTTTTTTCCTTTTTTTTTTTTTTTTTTCTCGTAAGGATGCTATTGAAGGGTTTTTGATAAAGTAGCCAACAGCACCAAAAAATAACAGAATGGATTTCCTAATGAAATCAGGCACAGGTGTCCCTCACGTGACCCCTCCAAGGCAGGCAGTCGTCTTCTCCCGCTCTCCTCTTTTCCAAAAACAGATGCATAGTGATGTGCTGGTAAAGAGAACCTCGGCGCTCCTCTTCCGCGTTTTGCCTCGGCTCTGCCTTCAGCTGCCGTGACCGCCCCAAGACACAGAATGGGGATTCTCCGGTTTTTAAAATTACAAACTCATTTTGCACATGACAGAAGAAAAGACAGCCAAAGTAAAGCCATTTCTTTTCAAGTTTTGTGGTGTGTGTGTGTCTCCTATCCCTTTTCCTCTCTAGAAAAATCTGCTCACAACTTGATGGTTTTTAAAATTTGTTCTCCAAACTTCACCCTCTTCAAAAATGGGTTAAAAAGCCTTTTTTTCCCCCAAGTTACCAAAGAAAAAACAAAAAAACAAAAACAAAACAAAAAACCAAAAAGGCTTTTTTCCAGCCACAGGGGCGATACAAATTAATACAGCCCCTCAAGGGTTTTTAAAACAGTGAATATACGGCAGTTTCAAAAATCTGACTGCAGTATCTAGGTATTCTAAGTACAAAAAAAAGTTCAACAGTTTAATGCTAAAACAAAATTAGTTCTCTAAAACCAGAAGAAAATCTTCTTTAGAGCTAGTGCAAAGACAGCTTGTATCCTACAGCAAGTACTCCAAACTAGAATATAATAATTACAAAAAAATATATATCAATCGACACGGGTGTTGGCATCTTCACGACGAGCTCGAAGCACTTTTGGATGAACTGGAGGATGAAAGCCGGGATGGCGGCACGTCCACGGTCGCTCTCTTGCGGGGCCCTCTTTTTGGTGTAGGTTTACTGAGACAGTTCTCGATGCTGCCGTTCTTACCAGATACTTTGCCGCAGATCTGATTGACCAGGCTGATGATCTGCTCCTGTTTCGGGTCAAAAGGAAGACCGTGAATCACCCGGGTCAGCACCGTCCCAGGAGCACCCAGGGGAAGGCTTTGCAGGGGACCCGCTGGCCGCCTGCAGAGGTCCCCTCACTCACACCCCAGGTCGAAGGCTCTCGTCTCCCAGAGAAACGCCTGCAAGTCCGCACCTCCACATGGCGCCCCCCCCCCCCCCCCGTGGCTGCAGGAAGCCCTGAACTCCAGGAGGTGGGGGAGCCGCACACTCAGCTCCCCGCACGGCCTCCTCACCTCCTCACAGAGCCGGAGCCAGCCAGGCGGGTCACTGCCCACGGCCCTTTCCCAGCACCCGCCCCCACCCCATGCCCCCACCCCATCCCCCCACCGGGGCCTGGCTCAGCGCAGAGACGGAGCTCAGCTCCCCCGCACCAGGCGTCTCGGAGGGAGACCCAGGGCTTGGGCTCTGGCCACTTGCCGCCCGCACGGTGACCAGCGCCTGAAGCTGTTGCAGCCCAGCCACCACCCTGACGCTGGAGCCTCCCCCTTCACCTGGTCGTGCCCAGCAACACACTCGTCTGCTCAGAAATACTTCCGGTGCTCCCTCCTCCTCGGCGTTGGGAGACCGCTCTCAAGCATTCTCAAAATTCGGTCAAGGGAACCCTCAGCCACTGGCATCAAGGATGTTTTTGTAACGTCAACACAACTCTGAACCACCGAGTTTTACAAGAAACCACGGGGCAAAATCCCAAATTGGCACGTGGCCTGACCTGCACCTCGTGAGCACCTCCCCTGGACGAGGGATGGAGGGGCCATGGGGACACGGGATGGGAGTGGCCAGCGCTGTACTCAAAGGCCCGGGCCGGCGGAGTCCCAGGTGGGCCCCTCCAGCAACAGGGGTGGAGGTGTTAGAGGTGAAGGAAGGAAGCATCTGGAGGAACAGGGTGGCACGTTTATGAAGGCGCCGCCGCGCCACGTGCGAGCTGCTTCTGGTCAGCCTGCTGCTGGAGGGCGAACAGCTGCTTAGCACCCACTGCAAGTGGCTGGTGCCCCCTGCCACCCCCCTCTGTCCCCCTGGCTCCCTGGGATCCCCACACACGGACTCCCCAAGACCTGTGGGCCTCACAAGCCATTTCAGAAACCCAAGCCAGAGTCAGCAAGTCCCTGCGTCACACACACTTGCTGTCAACCGGAGGAAGCGGTTCCGGATTCATTCACTAACATGAGGCCCGCGGCCAAGGAGGCGGCTTCTCGTGCCCTCCTCTTACCAAAACCAACTTGAGGGTGAGCGTCAGACGGACCTACGGCCTGGGTTCCACCCAGTATTCCGGTCGCCCAGGACACCTGCCCACATGCAGGTCCAGGCGGCTGGAGACCGAAGGACCCGTGTTGGAGCGCCTCCAAGTCCTGCGGGCCGAGCCCCCGTGCTGGCCGCTGAGCTCCACAACCCTCCCCCCGCCACGCCGGGCTGTCCTGACTCTGTTATGTCCGAACAGGGTCAGGGATTCGCGGTTGAAGTGAAGCAGCAGGGAGGACAGTGCTTACCGGCCCTCACCCAACACGCGTGCACCTCTTTCTGCCAAAGGCTCACCTGCTCTGAGCCACAGCCTGAACCCCGGGAAGCAGGGCCCCCTGGTCCACCCCCCCAGTTCCGCCAGGCCTCGGATGCGGGACAGCAGAGCGGTCCCCTCCCCCAGGACCAGCCACTGGGGACGTGGTGGGTGGAGGGGCCCAGGGCGCACGCGGCCTGCGGAAGGAGGACTGGTCCTCCAGGAGACAGCGGGAGGGCCTGGGGCCAGGAATGGTGAGCTGAGCACTTAGGGGCAGGGCCTTGCGCTCCAGGAGGCCGCTGCGTGGAAGGCAGGTGCATGCGCCACGCACGGCAATCCAGGGGGTCACAAGCAACTGGCCCCAGAGGGCACAGCCCCGGGGATCAAAGGAAGCCCCGCCACCCGGGGTCTGACCTGCTGTCGACACGAGCGGCACAGGGCTGGGCTTGGGATGGAGGCGGTGGCTCTCCCACAAGACACATGTGAGGCGCAGAACCAGGGGAAGGGACAAGGGTGTGTGTGTGGGGGGGAGACCATGAGAGGGGATCACGGGGGGCACGAGGGCGCAGGAGCGGCGAGAGCCGGCCGGCCCCGGCACTGGGCCCTGTGGAGTCAAATGCTGAAAGAGGCCTCCAGGCTTCTGCTCAGAAGCCTGCGTGAGGACAAGCAGGGCCCGGTCTCGTGTGCCCCGGGGACAGGGAGGCCCACTGGGTGCTGGTGGCACCCACGCCCAGGCGCCCACAGAGCCCACCCCAACCCGGGGCCGGCCGGCACACGCGGGCACAGGGGCCCCAGGTGTCAGCCCGGGTGCGGGAGTCTCACCGCACCCCCCTCGGCCGGGGACCGGGGAAGGGCTGATTCATCTCGTGTCTCAGAGGCCCCGCGGGGCTTCAGGGGGAAGGTGCTCTGGCCCCAGCCCCGTCCCCCCACAGCAGGCGGCTCTGAGGCCCTACCCCCCAGCACAGTCATGGCTGCTCACGGACGGCCCAGGACCTGAGGGAGGGAGACGAGGCCCGGCCGTCCCCCCAGGTCCGTCTGTTCCATGGTGGGGGTGCAGGTCGGCACCCAGCCCTGGCGGCACCATCCCTTGTCTCCCAGGCCATCCCCCAGGCCTTGAACACAGGTCCCTGGGACGCGGGGCCAGGGCGGCCACGGAAGTGGGGGCCGGGCTGCCGTGAACAGGAAGAGGAAACCCCCCATGACACAAGGTCCGTCGAAGTAAAAGGCTTTTCTGGTCGGGGTTCGTGGGCTCCTTCAGCTCCGGCGGACACAGGCTGCCCCAGGCTCCGGCCGCAGCAGGCCCGCCACACCGACGCAGGGCCTGGGGCGCGCCGCGGACTGACCTCGTCGTAGCGGTACATCAGCTTCAGGCCTCGGCAGGACTTCTGCTTCTCCACGTGGCGCAGGGCGCACTCCAGACAGAACACCACGTTCTCGTTCTCCTGCACGACCTGCGGGGACAGCGGGCCTGAGGGCCGGGGCAGAACACCCGCCAGGCGGGGGCCTCGTGCCCCTGCGAGGTCCTGGGCTCCCGGGCCAAGGGGGGGGCAGGTGGGCCGGGCTGTGCAGGGCCGCTGGTTTGCGGGCGGGGGGGGCCCTCGCCCCGCCCCCCAGTCCTGGCCTTCAGAGAAGGGAAGGTGCTGCCTCCACACGCGTCTCCAGACGCTTGGGGTTGACGTGCGCTTCCAGAAAGACGCGGGGGCAACACCTGGCTGCCCGAACAAGCTGTAGGAGTGAGGAGCCAACACGGACGGGAGGAAACCCATCACCTTTTAAGGACACTTGCTCTCACAGAAAGACACAAAACCCAGGAAACTGTAACAAAAATACCAGCCTGTTACTAATCCCAGCAACAAAAGTCATAACATAATATCTTTTTTCTACCTGCAAGTTCAGGATGGGGATGGCTTGTGCCTTCTCACGACCGGTCAGGCTGGCAGGAAACGCCTGGGGACAGCTGCAGCCCTCGCCCCCCCCCCCCCCCCGCCGCCGGTCTCCAGGACAGCCGAGAAGAAGCCCCGGGAACAGGCCGGTGCCCCGCGCAGGGTCATGTCTGCGCCTTCCAGGCTCACGGTCCCCGTGGAGGGTCCCCATCCCGACACAGGCCTGCGGGGGCTTCTTGCCAGTGCCGCTCACAGAATAGCTCTAAGATCAGGGGACATGCTAGTGACCTCCTTGCCTAGGAACGTGGCTCTCGATCTACCTTTTTAAAACTACCTCGGAAAACACACGCCGGGCAGAAGCAGCCACAGGCCGTCCTGGACTCAGGAGAAGATTACATCCTGAGGGGCCACAGGGCTCAAAACACCCTCGGGCTGAAATGCAGGGAACGCACCCACCTCCGCATCGCGGCATCACCACGGCTCGGGCTCCACGCCCACAGCTGGGCCTAGTCACCCAGCACAAAGCCTGTGTGGGCAGAGGGCGCCCACCGGCTCCCGCCCTGCCCTGACTGCTGTGCTGAGGGGGAGGACGCGGAGCGCAGGGCGGCCGGCAGCTGCGGCCCCCACGGTGCCCGCTGCACAGAGGATCAGGCGGGGACGAAAAATAGACATTTGAGCCCAGGCTCTACTGAGTGCAGAGCAGAGACCTCAAGAGTCCCCATCTGTGTGCACAATGGGACCCCCATGCCCCGCCCCGCTCACAGGTCCTCACCCCAGAATGTCAGAAGGGGGCCGCATTTGGAGACGGGGCCTTTGGAGAGGCCACTGAGATACACGGCAGCCCTAGGGCAGGCCTCGTCCCATCAGGACGCCGTCCTTACAAGAAGTCACAACAGCGGCACACATGCAGGCCAGCCCCGGCCCCCAAAGCGGAGCCCCCCGCCACCCGAGCTCCGCGTATGGACTTGGCCACAGCGTTGGCGGACGAACGCGGGATCCCCCTCCTGCTGGCCTTCGGGCTTGACTGGCAGCAGCCACAGCAGCTGGGCTGGCCGGGCAGGGGTGGAGGCGCCACGCAAGCCCCGAGCCCCGACCTGCGGCCGCACCTGCTGCGGGAGCGCACGTGCCCCGCCGAGGCCCGGCCCCCAGGCTCACCATGGACAGGTAGCACAGGTGCTGGCAGACCTGACACCTCCTCTCCGACGTCTCCAACTGTAGCCACTTTCGAGGCTTTTTCTTGCCATCCGCCATGGCGCCGTTGCTGTCGTGGCTGCCGTAGCGGGCGGACGAGTGGAGACCAGCCTCGAACAGCTGCCGCCGCTGCCGCAGCTCCGTATCCCTGCACACAGAGCGGGGCGGGTGTCAGGGCGGGACCGGGACGTCATGCGCCTGGGCCTCTGGGAGGCGGCGCTGCAGCCCATCCACCCTGGGGCTCCTCCGACGCCCCGCACTCAGCTGACCCGGGGACAGGTGGCAGCAGGGGGGCGGCACCGCAGCGCCCGGGGACCGCCGCCCTCCTTGTCCACCCTCCTTCCCTCTGGAGGCGGCCCTCCTGCCTCCTCCCTGCAGGTCAGCACTTCCGACCTGGAGCCTCAGGCCTCCGGAGGGAGAGGGAAGGGGAGCCAAGCCCTCGCTCCCCCCAGAGGGGACCCCGTATTACCTGAGCTCATCCAGAAGGGCGGAGATGGTACTGAGAGTGGGGCCATTCTCCTTCTTCGCTTCCGCTTGTGCAATCTGGTAGAGTAACTTCTCCATGGAGAATGGCTTGGCTATATGGCGACGCTTCATTTCCTGGAAGGGGTGGTCGCGGGGCCTTATTAGGGCGGCTGTCTGCCCTCGTTTGGATGGTCGGGGCGGCGGGCTCGCTGAATTCCCAAACCCTGAATTCCACGTGGGTCCAAAGCAACTGAAAACCCTACAACCATCCTGTCTGCCCACTGGGAGGTCGGCACCAACAGCAGGAAAGCCCTCTGGAGTGGGCACACGCTTCCTGCCAGGGCACGTTCCCCTTAACTCCTCGTGTGATGCCTTCCTGCTGCCGGGTACAGGTCACAGAACCCAGAACCTGTCAGATACTGACTACTCTCCCCCTTCCCTAGAGAGACCCCTGCCGCCCGGGAGAGCCCTCGAAGGAAGTCCTGAAACTCCACGTTCCCTCCAAGCAGACCGGTGTGTGAGAGCTGCGCTGGCGTGCGCTGGCCCAGCCCTACCTTGGCCGTCTCGAAGCCCATACTTGTCCACTGGGTGGTGGCGAAGTGCACGGTCTCGGAGACGCTGTAGCCACAGCACACTTTGGACACAAAGGAGCCCGGGAAGCAGACGACAAACTGGCCACTCTGCTGCACGGTCCTGTGCACCTTGATCCCCTCCTTGCACAGCACCTCCGGGGAGATCTAGGGGCACAGGCTGGGCTCAGGAGCACCCCAGGCTGTCGCCCCCTGACCACCGCCCACGGAGCCCCCCCCCCCCACCTCTGGGACAGCCCTGCGGCCACCCCAGGACACAGCCCATCCCCGGCAGGCGTGTCAGCACACACACCTGTTCTCCAGGGGGACCTTCAGGGCTTAAGAAGGGGTGTGCGTGCCAGGACCTAAATTTAATGTAAAGGTCTGGTTCTCCTTTAGGAAAGACATGTAATTCCCAAAAGAACAAGGCTCTAAGTTGATCCTGCCACAAGAGGGTCACAGTCACTGTGACTACACAGCCCAGTCCCCACGTGGCACGGCAGGGTTGGCACGGGGTAAGTTCACCCCAACCAGGGGGCCACAGGGTGGCCTCAGGGCCCAGAACACAGCCCAAGGCCAGACTCCCAGGGACTCAGCAGGCCCAGGACTTCCTGCGAACACAGTCAGAAGCCTTCACGTTCGCTCCTGTGGCGCTGAGCGCTCCCGGCCAGCGGGCCGGCCAGCCCGGCTCCCCACAGCTGGGTCCCCCAGGACACCCTGTCCTCCACGTACAACACAGCAGGCCCTAAACGGAGGCCAAGGCCCCCTGGACGAGCCTTGAACCCTGTCATCTGAGGAGAGAGCTTCCCCAGTTTGACTTTCAGGACAGAGGACATTTCCCAGTGTCCTCTTTGCCTCTGAAGGGCAGATGGGCATGGAGAGTGACTTTCTCCAACAGCCCCGAGTCCCCGCTCTGCCCAGACGCTTGCCCCCGGGTCCGCAGCTGCAGCAGCAGGCCCTACCATGACGTTGCTCTCCAGCATCTGCAGCCCTGGGGTACCGTTGGCCTGCAGCAGCGTGTGCACCACGTCTTCGAGCTTGTTCTCCTCCTCAGCAGGAATGCAATACCTGGGACGTTGGGAAACACGGGCAGAGCAGAGCCTTGACAAGGACCCTCTGCCCAGGGAGCTCGTGCTGGGCGCCCCGCACCCTCCCCCCAGGGAGACGACCAAGCCCGGGCCTGCGACTGCGTCTCCCTGCGTGGCCCAATGGCAGCGACAACGGGCAACTCACTCCTCTTGTGCAGAGCTGACCTACGTGCAAGCCAAAAACACCTTCACGCCCAAACCAGACGTTTAGAACGCCCAATGAATCAGATGCGCGCGCGCACACACACACACGCAAACTCCGCCAACCTCTGCTAAGGCCTCTAAAGCTGCGGGGGGGGGACGTGCGGGTCCAGGCAGCTGATCCCCCCGGAGCGGCCTCACGGGACTCGGTGCTCCAGGACACGCAGGCCCCGGTGCACCGAGGGAGCCATGGCCAGAGCCCAGCACCGCGAGGTGGGACGGGGCCGGGCCAAGGTGGGGACAGCGCGGAGACTTCTGGCTGTACCGAGGAGCCGGCAGGGATGGCAAGGGGAGGCTGGCACAGTGGGCAGACCGTAGCAGGACACCCTGGGCCCGGCCCGTGTCGCAGGGAGCACGGAGCTGTCGCCAGCGGCCCACGAGGGCCCACGAGGGCCACACTCCCGGGACAGCCTGACCAGGCCACAGGCAGACATTGACCTCCAGTAAAAATCGAAGCTGCATGACAGCCAGGAGGCAGCTCGCGTCACCAGTCACTGCCCACCCACAAAACCAGCTGCAAACTTCCACCTTCCCACAGGCCATCGGCGCGGTCGGCGGCGGGGAGATCGATACTCAGAGGCCAGACCCTGGCCTCAGCTGCCGAGTACAGGGGCGGTCCGGCACCATAGTCACATTTCCTACAAATGCTTATGTCACTTCAATGCCAGTGTATCCCGTCCTGATCTGTGCCCTAAATCCGGGGCTTCTAACCTAAATGACAGGTTTCCAGAAAAACCACACGCCAAATTGTCTGATCAGATCTCTTACTCATCAGTGGGGTTTCCAGGGATGTCTTCCAAAGGCTGACGTTTCCCCACCTCTAACTCAGGGTTGGGCAGTCGGGATGGACGCACGAGCCCGGGAGCTCACCCCCCACCCTGTGGAGCGGGGCTGGTGTGGAACTCCATGGAACCACGTGGAACCCCAGGCCATGCCAGGTGTTGCCACAGAAGTTTGTCCGCTGAGAACAGCAGGCCTGGCACGGCCCCAGGCCACCTGCTCGGCCTTCCTGGCCCAGCAGCCACTCACAGTCTCCCCCTGGATGCTAAGGACCCCCTTCCTAGGTGGGGCAGCCTCCACGGGGGTCCCTCAGCCCTGTACCAGGCCTCTGCACTGACCCCACATATGGGAACCTGGCCCGAGGGCAGGGAAGTCGTGATGCCCAGGCTGCTGCAGACACGGCCCCTCAACGGACAACAAGAATCGTAAGACTGTTGTTCTTTAATAACGGCTGCTCGCCCTGTCAGGACAACAAATGCAGTTATGGGGGATGGATGAGGTGTTCCTGGTCCATCAGATGACAGGGCAGCCTGCTATCTGCTGTCGTGTCCTATCTGCCACCAGGAAGGAAGGGCTGGGGGAGCCAGCTGCAGCCCGGGATGCACAAGGGCTGCCAGGTGAGGGTCCCAGGTGGGCAACCGGGCAGTGGCAGGAGAAACCCGGGTCTCTCCAAAGCAGGGCCCCCCTCCCAGTGGCACCCAGTCTGCAGCATGGCGGGTCAGAGGACTGACTACATGGGACGCTGAAAATAACCCTACACGAGGCCCAAGAGGGACTGTTTACGCTGGGGGGGTGGGGGGGTGGGGGTGGGGACACAGTGAGCACTACTGGCCACCTCTCTGCAACACCCTAAGGGTTCTCACCCTGACATGGTACAAAGTCCTAAGCCACCACCACCAAATGATGCCCTAGAGGAAAAACCAAGGGTAAGCAGGCAGCTGGCAGAAGGAACAGAAACAGCGAGAAGCACCTGAGAAGATGCTCAACCCAGCTCACCGTCCCCACGCTGCAAGCCTCCTACACCTCGCCACCTCCGGCGCTTCCCACAGAGCTAAGAAATCCTGGGAGCCCCGGGCCAAGCCATGTGGGCAAGGCCTGAGGGCGGTCCGCTGCCGAGGGAGGGGCGGCCTCAGGAACTCTCCAGAATCTTCGCCCACCTGTCCGCCCCCAGGCACCCCGCGGCCGGTGTACTCACCAAATGCAGTCAGCACCAGTGTGTAAGTAGTCAATATAGGGAAGGTGGTTTTGGTCTCGAGACCAGCATGAGGTAGAAAAGACCATGCCAATGTTTAGCCAGGGAATTGTCACTCCTGCAGGGGGAGAGAAAGGCATTAGGAGGACGGCACCAGGGTGTGTGGGTGGGGGTGACGAGAAATCACTGCCTGCTTCCCACACGGGGAGGACAGACGGACACAGGACTCGAGATCAGGGGACACCGGTGAGAAGACAGTACTGGCTCCCCACTGCCTGCTTTGCAGATAGGAAGCCAAGGTTCCAAAAGAGTGAACATCTCTCAGGGGCGCCTGGGGGGCTGAAGCGTCTGCCTTCAGCTCAGGTCCTGATCCTGGGGTCCTGGGATCCAGCCCCATGTTGGGCTCCTGCTCAGCAGAGAGCCTGCTGGAGATCCTCTCCCTCTGCTCCTCCCACAAGAATGCATAAATAAATAAATAGATAGATAGATAGATAGATAGATAGATAGATAGATAAGATCTTAAAAAAAAAAAAGACGACCTCTTAATCTGTGAGTTAAGTTGGGAAGCAAGATGGCCCCAGGAGCAGGACCACAATGATCGCTATCAGCCACCAGCCCACGCCGTAGCCGCTGAACCTCAGGACAAAGAACGGACCCGCCAACCTGGACCCCGGCATGCGCTGGCCGAGGAAGCACAAAACCCTGCCGCGTGCGGGAGCCTTGGGGATTCAGCCGCCCCCGGGGACCACGACGCCCAGAACACCTGCTATCCCTACCATCCTCCACAATCAAATGCCCTACGGCGTCGGGACATTAGCTTTGAAAACCAATTCAAGATGAGAAGCTGGCACTGAGCATCTCCCAGCACCTAGACTCTACCGTCTGGTTCGCCTTTCCACATGTTCACGGACGTCAACCGACCCAGTTCTCGCTTTTTCTAAAGACCAATGTTTCCGATACACGTGCTCTACACCATACCCTGTCCCGTCTGGTCACGTGGGCTGGTGCCTGCTGGGCCAGCTGCCCAAGGCACAGCCTCAGGACCCCAGAGACCGCAGCCACATCGGGGCACTGGGGCTCCATCAGTTGAGCATCCACCTCTCAGTTTCAACTCGGGTCACGATCTCAGAGTCGTGGGATTGAACCCCATGTTGGACTCTGCACTCAGCAGGGAGTCTGCTTGGGGTTCTCTCCCTCCCCCTCTGACTCTGCTCTTCTTTCTCCTAAAAACAAGAAAAAACGGGCATTCCGGATGGCTCGGCGGTTTAGCGCCGCCTTCGGCCCAGGGCGTGATCCTGGGGACCCGGGATCGAGTCTCACGCCGGGCTCCCTGCATGAAGTCTGCTTCTCCCTCTGCCTCTGTCTGTGTCTCTTTCTGTGTGTGTGCGTGTTTCTCATGAATAAATAAATAAAAATCTTAAAAAAAAAAAAAAAAACAAGAACAAGACAGCGGCCAGAGCAGGCTTACCAGGTACAGCACCGAGGTGACGCAGGATGGATCCTGTGTTATTGGGGAGGACGGTGAGGTTCCATCCGTGCCTGCAGAGGAAAGCAGACGGGCATCACAGACTGGGAGGAAGGGCCCCGTCTGGTCCCCAGAACGCAGACAAGAGCGTCCCACGTTACCTTGAAAACGGTTCTGACTTCCCCACAGGGAACCCGCTGCCGTGCGTATTCGTGTCGACCTTGCCGCAGTGCACGGCCACGTGGCAGTCCTTCTCTTCCACTAACCTCCAGTACTCTTGCTGTGGGGAGAGGAGATGCCTGGTCAGCAGCCACGCCGCGCACACGCCACGGGGATGCCCACATGCCATGGAGGGGCCCACCACACGACAGCCGCCGAGAGCCCCCAGCAGAGCGCAGGGCAGGACGGCAAGGATCGGTCCCCTCGGGGGTCCGTCCCCAGAACCGAGGAGGGGCTTGAGCAGATTTCTGTACGCCGTTTTCACAGCAGCCCTGCTCACGAACGCCACACATGGGAGCAGCCAGGGTGCTCGGGTGAACAAGATCCATACGACAGGGGGCCCAGCCTTCCAATGGAACAATGTTCTTCACTCGTGCTTTGCCCACGGACAAACCCTGAAGGCCTCACGCTCTGGGAAATAAGCCAATCACACAACAGGACAAGTGCCACATGGTTGCACGTATGTCGGCAGAGTCAGAGGGAACAAACGCTGGCAGTGGGGGGTTAGTGTTCAACGGGCACAGGGAACAAGCTATGTGTCCTTCGTGCCACACACGGGAGCAAGCCCGGTGGCCCCAGACGACCCCACGGCACACTCCCTCCACCTCTTCACCCCATGGAGTCCCATCCCTTTCTGCTGACATCTCCCACAAAAGCCACGAGCACTCTGGAAGCCACGGTGACAGCCACATGTGTCCCAGATTCGGGGCCCAGCGTACAACGTGGCTGATGGGACATGGCTGGGGTGGGGACAGCGCAAAGCTGGGGCAGGGCAGGGTCAGGCCATGGTGTGGTATTCAAAGGGGGTGCCCAGGGTAGGGAGCTGGGGAAGCCTTGCAGATCAGAGACCTAAAGCCTAAGGGAAGCAGGACACTGGAGGCCAAAATGAGACAAGGCGTCCCCCTAACTGGGAAGCCTGAGCAGCAGGGTAGCCGCTCCCTGCCCTGGGCTTGGAATGGGTGTGGCCCGAGGTGTGGCTCCACATGGCCGCGGGGAAGACCGGGCGTCCTGGTTTGACCTGGCCTGTCCAGGGACTGTGCGCACGGCCCACCCCAGGAAGCAGCGCCCTCGTGGTCAGCACGGGCGAATCCAGGAGAGGTGGCACACACTCCACGACCCGGAGGCACGGTGGGAATCCTGTCTGCCGGTGGCTGCCCAGGCCCGGCCACAGGAGCTCGGCTTCCCTCCCTGGCAGCTGGAAGCGCACCCGGGCCCAGCGGGGCACCGGCCGGGGGAGGCAAGCAACAGATCGGGTCCCTGTCCTGCAGCGGCCCTCCCAGAAACCCCCTCGTTGGTCTGGGCACAGAAGTGCTCCCTGTCCTTCCAACCTCACACGAACTCCGAGAACACAGTTGGCAGAAACACAAAAATGGCCATCTGCCAACCCCATTAAAAAATAGAGGAGAAAATGCACAACTGTGGTTTCCAGGGATTCCAAACATTCTCTTGCATAACACACGGACAGGGTGAGGAGTGGCCACTGGCAGGGGACGTGCCGGGAGCTCACTCCCGACGCTGCAGCTTGGGGACCCCGGCTGGGCCCCCAGGGGAGGCCGGGGAGGCGCGCCCTCCCCAGTATGTGCCCTCCGCCTCTAAACGAGTTCAGGTTTGGGCATAGCTGGTCCGCTGGGTGTCAGCCACCAACGACGACCCTGACCCCTCGGACCCAGCGCAGTGCCCTTCCCACCCAGGCGCGTGGCCCCGACACACTCACCTCGATTTCAGCCGGGGCAGGCTCCTTGCTAAAGCACATGTTCATGATATTTCTTGCTGTTCGATAAAAAGTCGTCAAAGAAACAGACCTTCCCTGAAAAGAAAACAAAGACAAGAGAGTAAAGTGAAAGAAACCGAGCTGTGCCCCAACCCCAAACGAGGCCGCACCCTGTCTCTGCGCTTCCCCAGGACCGTGGGCCGCTCTGCGTCCCGAGCTGTCGTGAGCACAGAAGGCAGGAAAACGCTCTGGGGAGGCTCCTTGGTGCCGACCGAAGGACCCGCCGCCCTTGCAGCACCAGCAGCAGACGGGCCCGATCCAGCAGAAACAGGGCGCACCCGACTTTACGGGGAAGCGGGCAGAGACCCTTGGTTTAACCCATGAGCGCAGCAGGAGGGACGGAGGCAGGGGACAAAGCAACAGCATCCACACAGGTGGGGGCCCAGGCAGAGCCGGGGGCGTGCAGGTCAGAGCGTGGACCCTCCACACCCCAAGTCCCCGGCCACCAGAAAGCCAGCCGGATGCGCAGCCTCCTCTGGTGGAGGGGAACCCACGCACTGGCCCGTCACCCCTGCACACCTGGAGGGACAGCACCCAGCACCCCGCCCTTCACCCAGGGTATCCGCGACGACGTGCTCACACGATCCAACAGCTACCTTCTGCTCTGGGAATCCCAGCTTTGGTCCCCTTTTTCACCTACCACTGAGGGGAGCTTTCATTTCACAGAGGCAAGCCCCATGACACTTGGGTTTTGCTTGGCCAAGGGCATCTGCCCCTTGATGGCAGAGATGCCCACTGAGCACCTACTGTATACCAGGCCCGGGTCCAGGGGCTGGACATGGAGCACCGCTCAAACGGACAGTGTCTCTGGCCTGTGCAACGCGGCCCGGAGGCAGTTAGTGAGGGCCATGAACCAGAAGCAGAGTGACAGGAGCGGCAGCAGAGGGTGGCTTTCACCGGAGGCAGTCAGGGAACGTTCTCCTCGTGAGGTGACCCTGGAGCACCCCCATAAAAAGTAACGGGCTTAGACCAGGTGGCGTGTCCTCCTTGCGTTTGGAAGGGCAGTCAAAGCAATAGGCACAGAATTTCTGGCATCTGCTTTTGCTTCTCAGCACTGAAAGTGACCGCTTGGAGTTCTAACTAAGTGAAAGTGCTTCCACGCATGGCCAAACTTCTCGACACATTGTTCGTTACACGGTAAGAACCTAACCACCAGAAGGGGCATGACTGACTTCGCATCAACTAAAAGCAGAGCGCCTGGAATTCAGGAAGACACCCGGCACACGAGGGCCAATGCCCCCAGGGCCTGAAGGACCTCCAGAACTGCAAGCTCCCCTCCCCCAGGCACTTGGCGTGCACACGCTGCTGCTGACCTCACCACAGCCAGGCTGCCGCCAGGGCCGAGCGCCACCAGATTGTGATGAACCTGAATATGATCAATTACAGGACACGTTTCCACAAAAACTCTAGTCAGATTTGCCTCATTCTCGTAGAATTGTCCGTAAATAAAAAGTAACAGGGATGCCTGGGTGGCTCAGTGGTTGAGCATCTGCCTTCAGCTCAGGGCGTGATCCCCGGGTCCGGGGATCGAGTCCTACATCAGGCTCCTTGTGGGGAGCCTGCTTCTCCCTCTGCCTGTGTCACTGCCCCTGTGTGTGTGTGCCTCATAAATAAACAAAATCTTAAAAATAAAGTTACAGAAGTGAAAATTATATTTCTTGAGTTGGCAGCTATTTAGTCACCAGACTTATCGAAGGCCTTCAATTGAAAAGAGCTTCTCGTGCAAGCATCCAGGAAACACTCAACACATGCTCCTGAATTTACTCTTTGCACCTTCTTTTTCCTTATCATAAAATACTGAGGTATAAAAAGGTGGTGGCAGCCACTGCCCACCCCCAGGGTCCCTGAGGGGCAGTGCCAGGCCATGACAACAGGGGACAGAGCACAGGAGATGGAGCCTTGCTGGGTCTAGCAGGGGAAGACCCTTTGTCTAAGCAAGCGGGCTTAGATCCTTCTAGAAAGGAGCACAGGAAATAGAGCCGAGAAGAAAAATAAGCGTGGCCAAGGGCAGCCTGAGCTGTGACTTCCGTGTGCTCAGAAAGAGAGGACCGGGACCCAGAGGCAAGTCCAACTTTCCAGGCTTCTGTGTGGGAACGAGGCCCAGGTCAACTCCTCCAGGCAGGGACGGGGCCAGCGCTGGCCTGGAGGTGGTGACAGGGATGCGGGCAGTGTGTGTGTGTGTGGGGGGGGGGGGGGGGGTGAGGCTAACCCACAGCAGGCTGTGTACTGCCCCATGCGCTGCTGCCAGGCCGGGCTCCAGGTGCATGCGGCTCGCTGGGTGCAGGTCCTCCAAGGACACCCCCTCCCGGTAATCCCACTCTGGGGTCACTGGGGTGATTTCTGCAGACACCTCTAGCGAGGGTCACAGCAGGGCTCTGCTCACCATGCCGGGTGTCCTGCCCCAAGGCAGGAGATTCTGAGGACCGGGAGCACTGCACTGTGCCGTGGTAGTGCTGGGGAAGACCATGGCCACGTTCCTGTGTCCCGTCCCGCCTCCCCACAGCCACACACTGGGGACACCCGCACCCATCGCCGTGTCAGAAAGGACCGGGCACAGCCAGGCGCTGGCAAGCTGCTCAAACCCGGGCAAGGAGGCCAAGGAGGCAAGTGTTCCAAGCCCAGAGGATCTGGTTGCACTGGGCAGCTCCCTCTACCAGGACGGGCTGGGGTGCTCGGAGGGCCAAGCTCGGCCCAGGGGTACCTGCACCCAAGCCAGTGCGTGCCTGCATGTGGGCACACACGCTCCCAGGCACACACAGTTCGTCTCGCGCAAAGGAAGCCTGAGGCCTAGAGCCGGCCAGCAGTCAGTGCGGTCACTGCTGGAAGGGGGCAGAGCTGCTGGACTGCCGCCACCAGGGGCCCCTGGCCTCCCGCCTGCCCTACAGCGACCCAGGAGACGGCAGCTCCCTGTTCAGGGCCGCAGACCTGGTGCTTCCAGCCAGGGAGCTCCACCCAGCGGCCAGCCACCCCGCCCCCATCCTGCCCCACCTAGCAACCCCCCCACCCCACCCTGCCCTGCCCAGGGGCCAATCTCCCCTCTGCCCCTATGGGGAACCCACCTTGTATATGCACTTGTGGAAGTCACTGAGGACGCCTTTGTCCTCCTCCTCCTCTCGCGCCACTTCCTTTTCCTGAGCAAAGAGTCGCCGCCGGCCCGTCTTGAGCTGGGCCGGGCCCACCTCTTTGAGCTTGGTGCGGAAGCCGTTCCTGTGGGCCACGCCGTTGATGAGGCCATTCTTGGGCTCGAAGCGGGGCAGGGGGTGGAACTTGTTGTAGTCGTGCTCTGTGTGGCCCTCCAGGGGCCCCTTCCGCTTCTCCAGAATCTCCTTCTCCATCAGCACCTCCTTCTCCAGCCGGCGGTGCTCCTCGGGAGACAGGGAGTCGTAGGAGAGCAGGTACTGGCAGTAGGCTTCCTGGAGCTTGGCCAGCCGGTCCTGGGCGGTTTTGGGGATGCGCAGCATGTCTGCTAGTTTGTTCCATTTTTTGAGGTCAGTCACTTGCTGCATGCCGCCCATCTCGTTAATCAGCCGGAAAAAGCAGGCCAGGTCGAGCTCGCAGCCTCCTGGGACGGTGAGGGAACAAAGCATAGGGACAGTCAGCCAAATGGACCACCAACGAGACCTCCCTCGTCTGACTGGCAAGTCCAGGGATGATCACTGTGTACCAGGTGGCTTCGGGCCCTCAAGGAGCTCAGCCTGCAGAGATGGGATGGGGACAGGCCAGGGCGCTAGGGAGGCAAAAGCCGGCAGTGGGAACGCGGAGCCACAGGGCCTGCCACCTAGGGTGGGACTCTCAGGGAAAGCGTCCCCAGGGAGTGGAGGTGTGAGTAGAGGCCACAACGGAAGAGGGGGAGGCCTTGCAGATCTGTGGGGATGGGCATCCCAGGGACCCCCCCCAACCCCAAAAGGGGCAGCACAGACATGTGGTGCACCCCCACACACACCCCAGGAGGTGGGGGGAGCCAGGGAAGAGGCAGGGGCTCACCCCTGGAGATGGAGGCAGGGCCTGAGTGGTGCTGCCCCTGCGAAAGCTGTGACGTCAGAAACCAGATGTGTGCAGTTATGTGACGTCTGTCCCCATCCTCCCCTACACACACACACACACACACACACACACACACACACACGCCCACAATAACTGGTTTTCAATCCCAGTGGATTTCCAGGGCAGGAGGCAGTACTGGAGAGGGCAAGCAGTCTGTCCCTCACCTGCCACCGCCCGCGCCCGCCGATGGGCCACTTACCTAAGAAGCTACCGTTCCCCACACCCCTCGGTCAAATCAGAAAACTGTACTAACTCCCCTCCAAATCACACACATCCAAACACTCACAGAGTGACTCTACGTGGGCCTGGAGAGCAACCTCCCTCTAGACAAGAAGAGGAGGAGCAAAATCTTCCAGAATAGACGTCCACTGGCTACCAGGCAGTAGACACATAACAACATGCGAGGGGGGTTAGGTCTTGCAGAGGGTGGGGACAGATGTATTCCCAAAGTGCAGGCAGCAGAGCCCTGGCGGCCTCTGATGGCTGCCTGATAACAGCGTCACAGCGCAGGGCGGGCGGGCTAGACACCGCGGGCAGGATCCCAGGGGGTCTCAGGAGACCAGGGACACAGGTGCAGCAGCTTGATGGCATTAGCTCTGCTCAGTGAAACACCCTGGAGAGGAAGTTCACCTGCCCTGGGCGGGGAAAGGCCAAAGGTCGAGATCCCCTCACTCCCTCCAGGCCTCCAGCTCAAAAACCCAGATATCCGAGGTGGATGGCCCACTGCCGCACTCGCAGAGGCGGACAGGGAGGCGAGTCGTCCCCGCCGGCCGCAGCAGCTCCCGTCACAGGTGGATAAGGAAAGAGGCGATCCAGAGTTTTGTCTTTTTTCTTTGTAGCATCTGGATTGTGTAAGATGTACACTGCCTGAAAGCACATCATGTTGTGGGCTCCTGCCCTGCACCCACTGGCCCATTCGCAGGGCTGCCAGGCTGCCAAGTGATGAAGTGCGTCCCGCACTCCCTGCTCCCCAAGGGGCTGGGAGCAGACTCAGAGGCAGCCTCCGTCCTGGCAGATTCTGGAAAGCTGCTTCGGAGCGGTTAAGCCCCTTGCTCTGAGGAGCGCAAGCTCAGACCTGCGGCCCGAGGCCTCTTCAGTCACAGGCTGGTCCAGCAAACCCCTCCCACTTCTACAGGTGATAACAAACAAGGCCTCACACTTCCGGCAGCAGGAGGAGTGTGAACACACACACAGCACGGGGACACGTCCACGCAGCCTCCAGTGTTGCGTGAGAGGGTGCAGGTTAAGACAACCTACTCTGAAGAACAGTTACTGGCTCTCGCTGTGACGTCACCTGATTACCTCACCTGTCCCCAGAAGACCCACGGTCCCCCCGCAGGGTGGGTGGCAGCACCCAGACATCTCACCACAGCGGGGAGGGCCTGGTGCAGCTCCGAGCACACTCAGGGCACAGCCCACACACCTGCTCACAGCCCGGGTCCCACAGCCCTGAGCCATTCCTGACTGTGGACCCCAAACCAAGGGTTCTTTAAAATTAAGGGATTCCCACCCAGGTGTGAGTGTGGCAGGCACGTGCCGACAGAACAGACCTCCATCTTGCAGGGAGCCCGACCTTACTGCCAACTCCTGACACTTGGATGGCAGAAATGGCTCATCCCCCCGCCTCTGCAAAGTCTGGGGCCTCTGAAATGCCCGTTTCACAGGCCTGGAGCTGAAACACGGAGCTGTGTGACCTTACTCAGCCATCCCCCAAGGAAGCCTGCACTCTGCAGGTCCCGCTCCTCCCCGATGGAGCCAATGAGTCCTTGGGAAGCAGCAGCAGCAGCAGGGGAAGAAGAGGGACACAGGAGCCCGGGAGGGCCTGTGTGTGGGCTCTGCCTGCGGCCTGGCCCCCACATCTGCAGGGATGTTCACTCACACGCCCAGATCCCCACCCAACCCCCCACCCCCAACGTGAGCTCTGCAGTGCTCCCCACACTCAGGAGAAAATTAAGCCCATCCCCTGATCTCTGGTCTCCGAAAGGGCCCTGTTGGTCACCAGAGAAAGTGACACAGAAGGAAAAATGAGGACACAGAAAGAAAACAGGTTGGCCCACATGTTCGAGTGCTGAAACCCTACCTCCCAGGGCCCCAGGTGGGAACCGTATCTGGAGGCAGGGTCTTTAAAAAGATGATGTTAAAATAGAAGGGTCGGGGTGGGTCCTCATGCAGTAGGACGGACATTCTTATGACAAGAGGAAGGAACACCAGGAGGGAAGCTCATGTGGGGCCAATAGGGCAGAGACCGGCACCCACACCGCAAGGCCCATAGGCCTCCAGAGAAACCACCCGCTCCAGGCTAGAAGCCGCCAACTAACCTCCCTTGCACCCCGCCTCCCATGGCCTCCTGCATGGGGCCACCCGGGGCCACAGCCCCATCATCCCTCGGGGCCCAAGGACAAGAGCGGCAAGAGCCTCACCTATGAGCGGGAGCTCGTCCATGGTGATGCCCTGAGATCTGAGGTGCTTCTTGATGCAGGCCAGTCGCTGCACGTTGGGGCCCCAGCGCCGGCCCAGCTTGTGGATGTGCTGAATCTGCGTGACAAACCGCATCTCGTCGTTGAGCTTGCACTCGGGCCGCCAGTCTGGAGGGGGGATCACCCTGCACATGCCGTACTTCTCCACCTGAGTGCGGACCGACTCAATGTAAACGAGTGGGTCGTGGAACTCCTTGGCGGACGGCCTGAGCACGGGGATCTCGTCCATGGCTGCCCAGCCGGCCCGGCTGCCCCCCTTCTCAGGCTTGGCCGCCGCCGCTGCCGCTGCCGCCGCCGCCGCCGCCTCATGGGGCTTGTGCAAGGGCTCCGATTGCGAGGTAGAACGATTTTCACAGGAGGCGCTGTCCGCCTTGCCGTGTGCTTGTCTGCCCGGCGCGCTCTTGCCGGCCGTGGCCCGCTTCGGCCGGTTCCTTTCCAGGCTCCGCTCAGGCACGTCCTTCTTCACGTGCCCGTTGAGCAGGGCCTTCTCCACCGGGGCGGGCGCCGTCGGGGGGGCCGCTGCCGCCTTCCTGCCGGGCGCTTCGGCAGGGCCGGCTGTCCCTTTCATCTTCTTGGGTGGGGACTGTGGCTTCTCTGCCTGCTGTGCCTCTTCCAGTCTCCTCTTGGAGTTCCGCAGCCCCTCCCTCAGCTGCCGCCCCCCCACCTCCTTAGTGCATGACTTTGGGTTCAACCTGCCACTGACCTTGAGGCCATTGACGGCTTGCCCGGTGGACTTGGACGCCCCCCCGAGGGATAGCACCTGTTTGCGGGTTTTTGCATTGCTACTTTCAGTTTTCCCTGAGATTGTGTGGTTGACAGCGGAACTGGGCTTGTGGTGATTGGGTTTGGTTTCCTTGACCAGTTCTCTCTTGGCTTTGGTGTATGTGACAGTCCCCTTAGTCACCGTAGCAGTGTACTTCACAGTTTTGGACGGTGAAGGTCTGACTTCGCGCATCTTTTTGGCACTGGTTGCACTTGTACCCAGAGATGACATTCGAGTGACTCCATTTACCTTCGAAACCTGGAAGGCACCAGGACAAGCAGAGGGAGGGACAAGAGAAGAATTAGTAGGATTCATGGGGAAGCAAACCAAGCTGGCCGCCTGCTCTAGCATGGAGGAGTCCCCGCCGAGAACTGAAGCCCGACAGACTCAGGTCTCAGAACCTTCGTGCAAGCACATGCCGCCCGCCCCCTATGCCCACAGCACAGTTTCCTTAGCATTCCTGTTAAAAGGCTCTTTCAGAAAATCAATGTTTCACGATGACGACCTGTCTACTCACCTGCCAGTCACCTGTCACAGGTTAAGGACATTTACAGTAGCAAACCGCTGCCCATTTAGGAGAAGCAAGGGGGATGCACACACACCCTCTGCCCTCCAAGAAAATACAGGTCTGCCATTCTGTGTGCTCCACAGAACAGCATGCTCTGCCTGCAGAATTTTTAAATCCATGGGCTAAAAAAGGAAGGCAACCAAAATACCATAGAAAGAAAAGAACAAGAGCACTCATGTGGCCCAGCTCCCATGCAGGTCACAGGGCAAGCCCGGGCACGTGGCTGCCAGCAGCTGGCATCTGTATATCCCATGGTCATTGAGATTGGGCCCCATGGAGCAGGGATGCATCCCTACTTCTGCAGCCAAGCAAAATATGCCCTCCCTCTCCTGCACGAACGGTTCCTGTGTTCCCACCCTCCACAAACTCCACATTCAGCACTCCGGGAACAGTGTGAACCAAGCAGCCTCTCTGCACAGCTGGACTCGGTGGAAATTCTGTGACACACACGTCACCTGTGTCAGAGCGAAAGCAGAGACTGAGGGGCGGACACCAGAAATGTGTAACTTCCAGAAGACGAGGAAGGGCCCAGCCAGGAGCTGCTGCTGGGTGTCCTGCTCTAGGTGGACATCATGTCATAGCTCTGCCTGTGGTGGCCTCTGACAGGTTCTTCACAAGTTGGGCTTCAATTTCTCATCTGTGACATGAGCTCAAAACAGGGGACCACCACCTCCAAAAGACACCAAGTGGAACTTACACAATCCCAGGGTAAGGAATGATCGTGGCCACCTCTTCACCAGTAAACCCCACGAAGAGGTGACTGGGAAGGAGAAGCATGTGCTCCCACATCAGGGAAGCCGACCGACCAGCTGCAGTCACACAAGGGTGCCCCATCCTGCCAGACTGGGAGAGCGGCACCTAAAGCCAGCACTCCCAGGGCCCCCAGCGCTCCCATGGGCCTTGCCGCTGCGTCACCAGAGGAGTCAGGTTCCCCAGGACAGGGCCTGAGTCTGAGTGACCTGTGTACTACACTGAGGCCCAGCCCAGGAAAATGCTCTTGACCCGAATGGGAAAAACAAAAACAAAACCAGAACTTTCCCATCAGTATCCAAACCAGTGCTCTCAGAACCCGCTGGAGGGCTTGTCAAAACAGATCACTGGGCCCCACCCCCTGGGGGTTTCTCATCCACTAGCTCTGGGATGGATCGAGACTTTGAGTTTCTAACAAGGCCCCCAGGTGATGCGGAGGCCAACTCAGGAACAGACTTTGGGAACCACTGAAGCAAACTATCGGTAGGAGATTCTGGAAATGGAGAAAGAAGTGTATTTCTTTAGGGATACCTGGGTGGCTCAGTGGTTGAGCATCTGCCTTTTATTTAGCTCAGGGCGTGTTCTGGGGGACCTGGGATTGAGTCGTGCATCAGGCTCCCTGCATGGAGCCTCCTCCCTCTGCCTGTGTCTCTGCCTCTATCTCTCATGAACAAATAAATATATTTTTAAAAAAACTGTATTTTGGGCAGCCCCGGTGGTGCAGCGGTTTAGCGCCGCCTGCAGCCCGGGGGGTGATCCTGGAGACCCGGGATCGAGTCCCACATCAGGCTTGTTGCATGGAGCCTGCTTCTCCCTCTGCCTGTGTCTCTGCCCCCCCCCCTCTGTCTCTATGAATAAATAAAATCTTTAAAAAAAGATTAAAAAAAATAAATGGCAAAAAAAACAACAAAAAACAAAACAAAACAAAAAAAATGTATTTCTTTGATGCCACCAATCACATACAGTCCAATCAAAGCCCTAACTTTCTGGCACAAGGCACTGTTCCAGAAGCCAACCCCAGGGTGCCTAGGGAACCAGGTTTCCTTCCTGTGAGCCAGCCTGGAGGCCTGGCCTCAGTGAGGTGTCGGGCTCCACTGGGGGGCTGCAGGGCAGGCCCAGGGGTTACAGCCAGATCCATCACTGCTTGCCACCCCCTACAGAGAAGCAGGACTGACCACACTGGCTAGGGGAGAGAGGTATCTGGAATAAAGAAAGGGAAATCAAAGCAAATCAACCAGCAGCCTGGCAACAATAAGTTAAAAATAGTTACACAACCTGGGGGTGGGGCAGACGAACTTCCCCCAGAGAGTACCACTGATCTCAAATAGGAGGTAAAACGTGGGAAACACAGAGATCTCTAATGTTTCTTTTTTTTTTCCCCCAAATGCTTCCATTAACTAAACACAAAATGAACCATTTAGAAAAACAAAAATCGGGAAATCCTGATGTTGCTCAGCGGGATTTTTCCAACAAGACACAGAGGCCTCAGGGATCCAGGATCTTGAAAGCGGAAGACACGCACCCTTTAGGTCTCCCGGCCTTTGAGAGGGCAGCCTGTTCCTATCTCTTCACCGAGCCCAAATACTGCCGATTCTGCAGCCTGACCCCGCACTGCAGATTCTCATCTAGTTGGTGAGGGTGGGAGAGTGTTCTCCTAACACTTCTGGTGCCTCCATTGCGCAGCCTCAGAGCACCCAGGGGAGACCAGAGACCCAGAGAGAGATCTCTCAGACTCCACCTCAATGAGGAAAGAGCGTAGGGGCCCTCAGTCCATCCATTCTGCCTTCTTGGGGGCACCTGGCAACCTCTCCCCCATGCTATGTCACAGGGAGGTAAACTTCAGCATGATGGAACTCTAAAGGACTATCACTGCCTTCAATGGCAAAAAAGAATCCCCCTTCTTGTTGGGGGCACCTGGGTGGCTCAGGGGTTGACTATCTGCCTTTGGCCCAGGGCGTGAACCTGGGGTCCTGGGATCAAGCCCCGCATCGGGCTCCCTGGAGGCAGCCTGCTTCTCCCTCTGCCTGTGTCTCTGCCTCTCTCTGTGTCTCTCGTGAATGAACAAATGAATGAATAAAATCCCCTTCTTGTTTACATATTTTCATAAACTTTAATACTGGTGGTTACTGCCAAGATGCACAGCCAACTGCCCAGCTCTACAGAAGAGTTAGTCTATTCCCTTCCTTCCTCACCATCCTTACAGTCCTCTTTGAGAGCAGCTAGCTACCCGAATTTTACGCACACACATCCACATCGCAGGCTCAGAGACTAAATGCATCTCTCCTGGGACTCACCAGAACCATGAACTTGATTTCGAGAAGTAAATTGCGGAGACTAGAAAGGGCACATTTCATGCACTGAATTCCTTCTTCCCACCCCGAGCAGCCCATCCAGTACGTGCCTGTGTCCTGCCTGCCGGCAGAGGCCATGATGCAGCTGACCCGGCAGCCCAGCCCGGGAACCCATCTGTCCCACCAGCTGTGCCACATGTCCTAAGGTAGGGACAAGACAGGATCAGGGACCTAGGGCCTATCTGTCTGCACACACACTTGTCTTCAGTGGTCCGGTGCTCAACTGGTACCAAAGAAAACCAAGGAATGGAGGGAGGGTGTCGGTTTGCCTTGCCGCCAGAGATTCTCTGTCCTCTCAACCCACCACCTTATCAAAAAGGAGCAAATACCGAGTTTCAGCGTAACAGAATGCCCAGGTCCCTCAGCCAGCTCCCAGGGCGGCAGGTCTGACATCACAGGGCCAGGCCCCGGGAAGTACTTACCCAGGGCATGTGACAGGTCACTTACTTCACTGGACGACTAACACGAAGGTAGCGAGGGGCAGATTCCCCGCTGTGCAATGCGCTTGAGCTGAGGAACTACAGCTCTGCAAGCTGTTCCTTCTCTCAGCTCTGACAGGGGTTTTTGCCTTTGCCTCCCCCACAACACACCTAGCTCTGGAGGGCCAGAGGGTGGGGTGGGCGTCTGCAGCATGATCTTTGCCCACTGCCACCCATTCATCTGTAACTCTGGCTCCCCTGGGCACATGGCCACGAGGTGGTGGTTGGTGGCAGAGAAGCTCCTGGATTCATGACCAGAAAGCCCACCGTCAGGCTTTGCGTTCCCACCAGAGGGAGCTGCTGAGCTGGGAGCCTGGGCCCATTCCTTCAGACCCCAGGAGAGCTGGGCTGGGGGTGCTCAGGGGAAACACTTGCTGAGCTGGGGAGAGCTCATCTAAACTCTAAAACTTGGATTGAAAAACAAAGAGCCTGGGATGAACAGAGCTGCACCAGGCAGGCAGTGAACTATGGGAGGGAAGGCCTTCGTCAGAGAAAGGGGAAGACCCAAGTTAATAAGCACAGGATGCTCCCAACAAAAAAGGGAAAACGGGAGG
This sequence comes from Nyctereutes procyonoides, assembly GCF_905146905.1. Taxonomy (NCBI): domain Eukaryota; kingdom Metazoa; phylum Chordata; class Mammalia; order Carnivora; family Canidae; genus Nyctereutes; species Nyctereutes procyonoides. The sequence goes on from NW_026575043.1 coordinate 11,652,143, forward strand.
GGGGCGGGGGATGGAGTCCTCAACCTCTGAAAGCACCTGCTCCCACTACACGCCACACCGCCAACACCTACAATCCCACCTACAAACAAGCACACAGCCCAGCACTGACCAATTCCCAAATCATGTGAAGTTGTGCTAAGAAAACGATGAGGTCTGTGTTTCAGGAAGACTGTGTAATGTGTGAAATAGGCTGCAACTACTTGCTCGGTATCTCGAGAGAGCAAAGGACGAAGAAGTAGGATGTGAGGTTCCTGGAAATGCCACTCTGAAGATGCTTGCCTCGTTCGCCCCACCCACCCAAAGAGCTGAATCGCTTTTAAAAGTTATGACTAATAATATATGTGTACACACACACCACCCTCCTGTGTGTATGCATACGAATACACATGTTCAGGGAGAAATCCCTGTCATCAAGGAAAAAGGCCGTATGTAAAGAGCAGCTCCACAAAGGGAGGAAATCCATCAGGTTCCCACCATCTCATAGTTATTCTAAATAACACTGCCGCTCAGGAAAGCTCCTCACCCTGACTCAGTCTTTAAAGATTAGAGTCTCTGGTCTACTCTGGAGAAATCTTAGCTCTGGGTCATAACACCCAGTGAGGAGAGCTCATCCAGGATCCCCGCGGCTCTCTGACTTTAAAATGCAGTGAGCACAGGAGCAGCGGGAGCAGCGGGATCAGCGGAATGGCACCGACCCGGGGTACCCAACCCTTAACTGACTGCGTGCCTACGGGCACCTGTCTTTCTCCGCCCGCTTCCCCCGGGAGAGAAATCACTGTCTCAGGATACTAACAACACCAGCAGCTGACCCCGAGGCCATTCCTGAGCGTTTCCCAAGAGGATCTGTACTGTCTCCTGGGGATGGTGGTAGGAGCTGGGGCTGGAGAGCCAGGAACGCCTGACCTCAGGTGATCCTGAGGACCAGGCTGCAATGTGCTCTGCTAAGTGCCCCCCACCACACCCCAGCATAGGGGGGCACTGCTTAGCAGTGCGGGTACCCACGCACATCTGCTTGTGAGTCCTGGCGGAGAGGCAAACCTGTCACATTAAGAACAGATCAGTCTAGGACCATCCCCAGACAGCACTAGGCAGCTTACGGGCCTGGTTTCAGGGTGAAGCTGCTCTGGGCTCAAGCGGAGACAACAGGTTGAGACTCTAACTCATATAATGCCCCAGACATGGGGGTGGAAGAGGCATAGTGAAGGAGGCAAGTTCTCTTTGCCCAGCTCCAATACATGCCCACACATGAGACCCTGGGGCATGCTCCAGGGACACACGCAACCGCACCAACACACCAGCTGACCCAAGAGACCAGCTGACAGATGTTCACACACACACACGAACCCCTCTGTGCAAAGACAAGGTTCCCTCAGCATCCTACCTGTGAGCATCACCCTCCTGCTCTGTGAGCCCTCACATTATGGATTTCTTGAGGCTCCTACTCACATGTCCCCTTCTGTTACATTGGTGATGGGGGAGGTGGCATCTGGCAGGCGGGCAGCATGTGGACCAAGGCGGGCTTTACCTGTTTCCGTAAGTCCTGAGCCGACCGATGCAGAGGGGGGTGGTGGTGGTTAGCAGCGAGCCCCTTGGCCGAGGAACCCGTGGATGGGGCCGCTGGGGGGTGGGCCGCTGAAGCCTGTTCCCTCCGGCTGTCAGCCCGGTGATCGCTGTGCTTCTCCTTCCCCGGAGTGGCCTCTTTGCTTTTATGTTTCTGAACAGGTTCTTTCTCCCGTGATGACCTGCTGGAACCATTGAAAACTAGAAAGGAAGAAGAAAGAATGAGGTTATGACACTAGGTATGTTACCATAGAGTGCCTGATTTCTTCTGATGTCAAAGAAAAAGAAAACGTTCTGGACAGTCTTTGAGTCCCTCACAGGCTCAGAACAAACCCCAAGACAAAACACCACCTCCCTCCCGCCATAAAAACCAGGAATAAATCCAGGCCCAGGGGCCAAAAACAAAAACAAAACAAAAGAAGCCCCCCAAAAAACATTATAAGCATGTACAAGTAGTTATTTGCTTTAAAACAGTTGAAAAATCTATTTTTAAAAAATCGCTACCAAAACAAAACCAAAAAAACCCAGCAGCCCTCAGAATATCAATTATCATACCTTAAATAAAAAGAGAAATTAAAATGAAGACATGAACACAAACGGTTGCCATCCTGAGAACAGAACCACCCCACGTAGGAAGATACAGAAGATCTCAGATAAGATCATAGATGCTCAGATTTAAAGTTATGCATTCTGAGACTGAATATGTGCTGTCAGGAACACAGCTGTGGTCCCAGCCCCATTGGAGACCAGAGGAGAGAGAGAGAGAGAGAGACAGACAGACAGACAGACAGACACAGAGAGACAGAGGCAGAGTGTACATCTGAGCTGGAGTCAGCCCCACTTCTATTCCAGAAGCCCTAACAGTACTAACAGCCATCACATTACATTGCTGACCACAAGCCAGGGGAGCCGGCTACAGTGGTGAAGCACACTCAGCCTTTGAATCCAAAGGGACAGGCTGGACGTGATCATCACGCCCATTTTACAGATGAAGCCAGCAGGGTGGAGGAGGAGAGTGCTTGCCAGAGTCCTACTTGCCGGTGACCGTAGCACTGGCAGGCTGGCCTGCCTCCCAAGCCCACCGCCCCGGGCCCCAGGTACAACGGGGACCCACTAGGTGACGCCTGGTGCCAGCCACCTAGGCAATTCAGAAGAGGAGAGCAATGCTCGCATTTGTGTCGTCCACTTCAACTCTGTTGCTGTTGTGAGTTCCAACTTCTATGCAACAGCTGGGGCTTGCCATGCCAGACCCGTGGGTCCGGACCTCTCCACGGAATCCCTGAGCCTTCTATTGCCCCTGTGCCACAGGTCTCCCCTGCCCTCAAACCATCCCAGCGGTGGTGGCAGGAAGTGAACCCTTGCACTTGTCCTTTGAGAAGGACTCTTGGGGCATCTGCTGACAACGGAGAGTCTTACAGGCCAGTGCGATCACCAGTCACTGCCCTCCCTCTCCGGCTGGGCCTGCCCTGACTGGGCTGTGCGGATTTCCAGGAGGACTTCCAGAAGGTGAATGCACCACCGGCCAGCAGCTGGAAGTCATTGCCTCCTCTGAGTGGAGGCCTCAAGCTGCTGGGGGAGGAAGCCAGGCTCCCCTCCATCCACGGGCCCCCTTCAGAGGGCTCAGAAACAAGAAGCCTCTCTTCTGAGGACAGCCACCTCCAGACATAAGCCCACAGCTCCACGTACTTTCTCTTTCACCTCCGTCATGTCCTTTAAATTACTGTGATGCCTTGGAGGTTGCAAATATTTTCCTGTTATCTGTCATTTGCTTTTCCATCTGTTATGATGCTAAATCTGCTAACCCATTTTAACCCTTTAATTTTATGCTTAGAAAGCTCACCCGGTATTTTCAAATGCTAAGAGAGTCCGCTGCATTTCCTCCTGATTATCTTACACTGGCTTCTTTTGACCACTTGTTACTATGAGGTATGTGATAGGAGAAGGATTTATATTTACATTTGCCATGCCTGGAATGGCTGCAAACCTTGATCTCAGAAATTTCCTCCCAGGACCACTGACTACCTAGTTTTGTTTGCTTGTTTGTTTAGTTTTGTTTTTTAAAGATTGTATTTATTCATGAGTGACACAGAGAGAGAGGCAGGACACAGGCAGAGGGAGAAGCAGGCTCCCTATGGGGAGCCTGATGCAGGACTCAACCCCAGGACCTGAGCCCAAGGCAGACATTCAACCACCAAGCCACCCAGGCATTCCAGTGACTACCTCTTCTAAACAGATTTTCAATCCTACAGTGAAAGACCAAAATATGGTGTGTGATCTGCCAGGGTGTGACGTTCTGCTGGATACTCTTAGTTACAGGGAGAATGGAGAGCTTCAAATGGTTGGCATTTATTCTAAGTGTAAGTAACTGTGCTTTGTCAGAGCCCATCAATCACACCAAAGCTGGCAGTATCTGTGCTCACTTTCAAGACAAAAGCAGCATCCCTAAAAAGTCATACTTCAGGGTGATTAAAACTCAAGCTAAGGAACCTGAATCTGGGCAATTCCTGACCACTCACCAATTTCCTAGAGAAGTGAGCACCACTCCTTTATTGAAACAGCATGGAAGTTGGCTTGAGGTTTATTGTTTTGGCCTTTGGGGAGGTGGGGGTAATCTCAATCAAATATTCCTTCCTGGGCAGCCCTGGTGGCTCAGCAGTTTAGCACCGCCTTCAGCCCAGGGCCTGATCCTGGAGACCCAGGATCAAGTCCCACATCAGGCTCCCTGCATGGAGCCTGCTTTTACCTCTGCCTGTGTCTCTGCCTCCCTCTCTCTTTCATTAATAAATAAAATCGTTTAAAAAAAAACAACCCACAAATATTCCTTCCTCCTCTGTGCTGTCACTGCCACAAAAGTACCACCAATTCTGTAATCACTTCCCTTCATTTGGTTAGAAAGATTTGGTCTTCAATGGGCCTGTCCCCTTGTGTATTGACAGTGTGTTACATAGCAGCTCAATTCCCAGCACTGTCTTTTTTTTCAACAGCATTGGTGTATCTGGTCCTCAGTGTTCTCATCTGTAGCCTGGGGATAACGCACGTTTCCGCACTGAGGTTTGGGGAGGACTCCTGAGCGCACATTCAGAAGGATCAGCTCAGATTACTAGGGCATCAGACTATGTGGGCAACACCTCTTCTTGATTTCTATCTTCCCTGCCCAGAGCAGCAAGAAGGGCTTCCATATGGGCAAGTGGCTGGCCTAAGCTGAAACCGGTTTCGTGGTAAAAAAAAAAGATGTGCTCGGTAGCCTGGGTGGCTCAGCAGTTTAATGCCGCCTTCAGTCCAGGGTGTGATCCTGGAGACCTGGGATCAAGTCCCACATCAGGCTCCCTGCATGGAGCCTGCTCCCTCTGCCTGTCTCTGTGTCTCTCATGAATAAATAAATAAAATCTTTAAAAAAAAAAAAAAAAAAAAAAAAGATGTGCTGTGGATGCCCTGCCTGAGCAAGAAGAAACAAGCGCTGAAGACACACCTCGTATTCTCTACTGGTTTAATGAATGACCTGACCTCCGGGGGAACCAGAGACCCTTTCAGGGGGTCCCCTAGGTCAAAACTATTTTTGTAATTAGACCAAGATACTTATATGCCTTTCTCACTTAATGATACGAAAAGAAGGTGGATGAGCATCAGGGAAAAGCTAATCAAAACCACCAAGAGACACCAACTACTTCACATCCACTAGGATGGCCCCCCTCACAGGACAGATAATGGGAAGTGTTGGTGAGGACTTGGGAGATATTCTAACCCTAATTTGTTGCTGGTGGGAATGTGTAAGATGTCGTGGCCACTTTGGGAAATGGACCAGATTTTTGTCCAAAAGTGAAGCAGTTACCATATGACCCAGAAATTCCACTCCCTTGTATGTACACAAAAGAAATAAAAAATACGTCCACATTGGGGCACCTGGGTAGTTCCGTGGGTTGAGTGTTCAACTCTTGGTTTCTGATCAGGTCATGATCTCAGGGTCATGAGATCTAGCCCATCGTGGAGCTCTGTACTGGGCGTGGGGTCTGCTTAAGATTCTTTCTCTCCCTCTGCCCCCTCTACCCTCACCCGCTTTTTTTTAAAAAAAAAGATTTTATTTATTCATAGAGACAGACAGAGAGAGAGAGAGAGAGAGAGGCACAGACACAGGCAGAGGGAGAAGCGGGCTCCAAGCAGGGAGCCAGACGTGGAACTCGATCCCGGGTCCCCAGGATCCTGCCCTGGGCGGCGGCAGGTGGCCCTAAACCACTGCGCCACTGGGGCTGCCCTCACCTGCTCTCTCTTAAAAACAAATGGGGCACCTGGGTGGCTCAGTTGTTGAATGTCTGCCTTCAGCTCAGGTCGTGATCCCAGGATCCTGGGATCAAGTCCCACATCAGCTGCCTTTTCCCTCAACCTCGTCTCTGCCTCTCTGTTTGTATCACTCATGAATAAATAAATTAAATATTTAAAAAACAAACACAAAAACCAGGGGGCAGGTGCCTTCAGTACAGAAGCAGCAAACTATACTCCTAAGTAGTAGATACATCATTACCAGTTACTAGCAGATAAAAAGGATGAACGAAGGAAAGAAAAGCCAGCTTTCATCCCTGGGATTGATAAAGCAGTACAAATTGTTAAAGGTACTAAATCCCAACCCTTGGGTGCACATGCTTTGTGTGACAAAATGAAGGTACACAGGAAGTACTTCTCCTGCATATCAAAGTAGATCATTTCCAGGGAAAGGCAACTTGTATGACGGTTTAGGTTGCAAAGCTAGCTGTTTTCTTTATGGAACACTGTTTTTATTTGAAAGAAGAACTGATGTAGTGATTTGTCCACTGTTTCCTCAAAGATGAATCCAGTCATCCTGTCGTGGAAAAGAATAGTCTTTCCTGCCAGTGATGGAATTCATGACTTCAGGCAAAAATTACAGTTGTAGAAGAGCTTCATCTGCCACCCTCAGTTCCAGAGCCTCCCCCACACTGGAAGCCTTCTCTGGTGAGGCCAGGAGATGCAGGATTGTTTCACAGTGTTTAGTGAAAGGTGGTGACAACTGGAAGAGGTACTTGGTGAAGCATTATTTTCAAATGTTTGACACAAAATGTTACAAAGCTGTGCACAGGTAAGAGATCCATATAAAACCCAAGGTGAACTGATGGATTTTTTTTTTTTAAGATTTTGTTAATTTATTCATGAGAGACACACAGAGAGAGGCAGAGACACAGGCAGAGGGAGAAACAAGCTCCCTGCAGCAGGGAAGCCTGATGCAGAACTCAGTCCCAGGACCCCCCCCCCCCCCCCAAATCACACCCTGAGCTGAAGGCAGATGCTCAACCACTGACTCCCCCCACGCATCCCCAATTGATAACATAACAGAGCGGGAAAAGGTCACTGAACCAGTTCAGATGGCTGTACCAACAGACCTTCAGGAAACTACCACTGCTTGAGTTTGAGTGTGATACCGAAGAGTAAAATCACCCACAAAAATTCCTCCCTTTTCCAACTACATTTTATCCTGAGACCGATTTTCTTCATATATGTCACTTGCAACTATGTACTGAAAGAGACAGCATACGAAAACAGACAGTAGGGCAGCCTAGGTGGCTCAGTGGTTTAGTGCCGCCTTGGGCCCAGGGTGTGATCCTGGAGACCCAGGATGGAGTCCCAACATAGGGCTCCCTGCAGGAGCCTGCTTCTCCCTCTGCCTGTGTCTCTGCCTCTCTGTGTGTCACTCATGAATAAATAAATAAAATCTTAAAAAAAAAAAAAAAACAGATAGTAGAGGAGTGCTGGGTGACTCAGAGGATTAAGTGTCAGCCTTTGGCTCAGCGGTCCTGGGATTGAGCCCCACAGCCTGACTCCCCGCTCAGCAAGGAGTCTACTTCTCCCTCTGCCCCTGCTCATGTACTCGGTCAAGAAAGGGAAGGGGAGGGGAGGGGAGGGGAGGGGGAGGGGAGGGGAGGGGGAAGAGGGGGAAGGGGGAAGAGAAGAGAAGAGAAGAGAAGAGAAGAGAAGAGAAGAGAAGAGAAGAGAAGAGAAGAGAAGAGAAGAGAAGAGAAGAAGCCTGACATCACTAAGCTGGAGCAGCTTTTCCATGGTTAGCTCTATCACAGTTCCCAGAGATTTGGCAGACTCTGCACTTACATCTCTATTCACGAACATCCAAAATTCTCTGGCTCTGAGAAGAAGCTACTTATATAGGAGTCCAGAAATCATTTGCTATTTGAACTTGGGCTAGCCCCTGCCCAAGCCTTTGTTCCCTATTCCCTACCTCATGGGGTTGCTTTGAGGAATCAATGAGAAAAGATTCACCTAGAAAGAGACTAGTGGGCCATGAAGCACGCACTGGCCAAGTGTTGGCATGTACGGATCACCATACTACTTCTGACAGAGTCGATGTCAGAGATGTAGCAGGACACCAGCGCTCACAGTTTCATACTACTCCTTTCCAAACAAACCATGGGGCAAGGCCAGTTACTAAAATGGGACTTCAAGGAAATCTGTTAAGAGTAGCATGGAGGTGAGCTTCCAGAGAGCTGGAAAAAACCAGATCCTCCATCAGCATTACCTGCACCTGGCCCAGCTCAGGTGTTAGCCTGATGCCCAGGAAGAGCTTTGGCCTCCGCCAGCATGGAACCCACTCCTCAGGGAACCCACTCCTCAGGGAAACCACGATGGAAGCCGTGGGGTACCACGATCACAAGGGGGAAAGCATGTACCATTATCATCAGCCAAACCGGTGCCTCATGAACCACTGCACTGCTTTCTACCACAGACTGTTTTGATCCGATCGTCGGAAGAAGAGAAAGCTCTCAAAAATATAAAAATTAAAAACTGAATAAAATTAACATTGAATTGCAAACAAAGAGATAGCTTTCAAATGAATCCACTTTCTGTAACCACCTCACTATTTTACAGCAGCGGTATACCCAAATGGCAAACACAGCCAAAAAGTCAAATCATGTGTTAAATGGGAAGAAAGGGGAGAAGGGGTGGGGAGGGTGGGGGGGGGGTGTGATGGAGCCAGAGACAAGGTATATTTTGTCCTCAACAGCTCATTAATTTTAAGTGTCGTGGGAACCTGCCAGTTTTACCCTTCCAAGTAATTATCTTTTGTCTTAATTTGTAAGATTCTCGAGAAGGAGAAAGGAAAAAAAAACATTCACTCTCACAGGGAAAGACTAAACCCTGTGAACATAAGAAACAGAGAGAGAGAGAGACATGCACACACATACACACACACAGAGAGAGAGAGAGAGGGGAGGATGGAGGACTCTGCATGCTCTCTCCAATTAAAAGGAATAATTGGACCCGTTTCTTCAAGGAGAGAAAAAAAGCATTTATCACGGTGAACTGTATTAGGAAATTGTATTGTACTCAGATACAAATAGCTTTACATTAATGAACAGAGACAAATATATTGATTTGTATACACATGCTCTGAAGGTTAAATGGCCTATAGACAAGTGTTTTCACACCACGGCAAGTAAAATCTTTACATCTAAAGGCTGATATTTTGATTTAGGGTTGCTTCGTGCCTGAGAAGCTCAGAGTTGCTCCCAAAAAGGGATGAAAAAGAAACTGGGCAAGGCAAGTTACTTTAGAAACCTCTCTCTGGCAATCCCACCATCGTCAATAAGGTGGAAAGAGCCACACTTTCCCAAGGAGGATTTCGCTTTTATAGCTCCAGGGAGCTGAAACCTAAAGCCCTGCCCCGTAGAAGCTCAGCGCACACATCGGATGGTAAGGAGGTTCCTGGGGGAGGTCCATGAGACAGCCCATGAAAACCCTCCCCACATCCACGGTCTCTCTCTCTCTCTTCTCTCTCTCTCTCATAGGGATGTGCTTTGCTTGGTTTTGATTTTTACTTCCCAGATCACCAAACACATCTGAGCCTCAATTCCCTGAACTACAAAACTAGCTGCCCCCTCTTATCTGCCCTCCAGGAATCGCTCAAGTATTTAAAATAAAGAATATAAACTGCTATGTGTACTTCAGAGGAAGGAGTCAGGCAGAGGAGGAGGCTGATCTTCAAAGCTCCTACTGTAAAGGTGATGCCCAGGAGCTGCATTTGAAGGCAGCAATGTCCATTGAACAGAGCGGGCAAGACCACCCGTGCGTCCACTCTGGCCCGTCTCCATGCCTTCCCATAACCAGATGCCCCGACCTTGCTAGTGACTGTGTGCTAATGAAGGCACTTGAGCAGAACACCAGGCCACCATCCTGATGTTTTTCATGAGGGTACTAGGAGACAGAAGTCCCTGCGTGGCGTCGGACAGAAGTAGTGGGATAGCATGAGCTGCCTTGGAGTCTGACCTAAACCAAGAGGGTTTTGAAGCCTTTGCTTTACGAGAGAGAGAGAGAGAGAGAGAGAGAGGAGAGAGAGAGAGATGGACAACAGCCATCATGGGAAGCTGGGCTGCAACGTCTGCTGGCAGAGGCACCGACCCAGCAAAGGCGGCTGGACCTACCCCAAAATTACGTAAAATGAGACCTGCTCCCTGTCCCACCCCCCAAAACAAATCAAAGAGACAAAAAGAGAATCACTGTAAATAAAGAAGAGTGTGTGACGGAGGGGAAAAGAGAAGCACGCCAAGCTTCTGATCTGGAGCCAGATATTTAAATGTAAGCTTCGTGTCATTACCAGGCGTCCTGACTTGGGGAAGACAGACTCCATCAATTGGCTGGCATTAAATCCTTGTTACTGTACAAAAGCTGCGCTTGCTCCCTGGAGCCAGTTCAACTTTGAGTTACTATTGTCTGAAAACAATGGAATGTCTGCCAACCTTGTGCCAACAGTTCAGGAGGGTTTTAATGCAGCATGTGTGCGTGCTGTAACCCCATTTGCCCTGGGCAGAAAGGGCTCCTCTAGCTTAGTGGCTGCAGTCACATGCTCCACCAGGGCAAGCAGAGGGGACCCGTCTAGGTCAGCACATGTGCCATTAGAATCTCATGGCCACAGCTCACTCATGCCAGGAGCCAAGGCCAGGCCAGAAGAGCAGACAGGAAACCCACAGTGGGCTCTGGGCACCCAGAACCCCAGCATCACTGGCAACTTCCATGGGTTTACGTGGTGTTTGTGAAATTCCTACCACTTTGATTTTCATATATATGTATGTATGAGGAGCACCTGGGTGGCTCAGTTGGTTAAGCGTCTGCCTTTGGCTCAGATCAAGGTCCCGGTCCTGGGGTTCTGGGGTCCTAGGATCGAGCCCTGTATCCCCAGGTCCCTGCACTGGGCTCTATTTCTCCCTCTCCTTCTGCTCCTCCCCCCCTCCTATAGTACTCTCTCACTCTCTCAAGTAAATAAAATCTTTAAATAAATATATATGCATATTCTAACAGGAAAAAATGGATTAAAAAGGATTTTTAAGGCAAATTTAATTTTCTGTGTGAACTTACAAATTAAAGTCATAGAATATTTTTCTACAATCAAAACTTGGTTGCCACTGGTCCCGGGATCTAAACCTGTAAATAGTTATTTTTTAAAAAATATTTTTTTCTTTATTTATTTATGATAGACACACACACACACACACACACACACACACACACAGAGAGGCAGAGACACAGGCAGAGGGAGAAACAGGCTCCATGCACCAGGAGCCCGATGTGGGATTCGATCCCGGGTCTCCAGGATCGCGCCCTGGGCCAAAGGCAGGCGCCAAACCACTGCACCACCCAGGGATCCCCATAAACCTGTAAATAGTTATAAGCAACGATGTAAAGTAAGGGGGTCGGACAGATTTGCCATGTAAACGTGTTTCCTGCGTATGCTGCTAGTAACTCCTGGTACTGAAGTTTAAAATGGCATAGGACCTTTATGAGAATATAAAGACCAGGGCAACAAAAAGACCATAAATCAGGATGAGTGGGTTCTGTCATTGAAAAATGGTTTCTTGCCCCGCTCGGCCCCCAAAGGAGCTGAGGACAGGATGAGACTAAGTACAACGATGACTGGCCTATGCCCACATCAGAGGGGCTCTGAGACATGTGCATTCCTGAATGTGCCAAAGCAGGGCCCGGGGAGTGACATCTGGGCAAACAGGCCTTATGGGATGGCAGGCAGTGGTCGGAGAGGGATTTCAGGCTTTATCACTCTCCAGAAAGAAGACAAGGAATGCAGAACAAATGAGTGCAGTGTTTTGAAGTCTGCGGTTTCAAAACAATTCTGCATTTAAGAGGATAAATTCTGAAAAGCTGACCACATCTGAAGTATATTACAAGATTTCTGGCCCACCTCTGGATCTGAACAAGGAAATCTGTTGAGTATTCACAGCACACTAGGAGAAACACACCCAGGAAATGTGCACAGGAGTTCATTTGGAAGGCTCTACCTCCCTGCCCACCCCCCTATACAAGCAGCTACACTAGCTATAGAACTGGTAGTTTTCAGAATAAAAAGATCACTACAAAAAAACTAAATATAGGAATATCTGCATTGTGATAAGGATTGCTTTCAAGGGTCTTCAAATAACTACCGAGGATCTGCTCCTACTGTGTCACAAACACCTCCACCCACCCTCCAGCCAGGAAACAAAGGACTGTCAAGAATCCTATGTGCACATTTTACAGCCTCTGGGAACAGCCCATCTTCCCAAATGAAGACTCCCCTTAAGACAAACCAGATGAAATTAAGTGAAAATATTAAATCCTGAGCAATTTGGTGAAGAGCTCACCAATTCAATTTACAGTGTGTATGATATAAACACATCCCAGTCAATTTTGGACAACAAAACTGATTAAAGATTCTGAAAATCTAATACAATATATTCATTTTTTCAGAACCACAGGGTGTTCCAATTCTTTAGAAGAGTCATGGGGTATGACGCCAGGAAGAGGACTGTGGCCAGCATCCACTTTTTAAGAACTCACCAAGCATCAGGCACGGTGCTAAGTGCATCTGTCACACATTTGGTCGTAACAGATTTTTGTTTATCTTTAATAAGCTATAATTCACATATCGTGTAATTTGCCCATTTAAAGCATACCGACCAATCCAATGGATTTTTGTATATTCAGAGCCCTGCAACCCACTACCACAACACGAGTTTAAAATGCTGTCATCGCCCCAAATTGAAACCCTACGCCAATCAGTGGCCACATCCCAACTTCCCCCTCTCCGACTCCATTTGAAAAAGCCACGTGTTATCAGCTATTTACAAATGGGAAAAGGGAGATTTTCAGGGGGTTAAATACCTGGCCCTCTGACAGCCAGTTAGGGAGGCATCTGAGCCAGAAGCCTGAGCCCATTGGTTGTCACTGAAATCTGTAGAAGCCCTTCACCCTAGAGCGGAGCAGCTCTGCCATTACCAGGAAGAGGCATCTCCACGCTAAGATAGGAGAGGTACCAGCCCACTGTCCTAAGTGTGTATGGGTCCCTGAGATCCTGCATGGAACACTGCACTTTTTCACCACACACACACACACACACACACACACACACACACAGCTCACAAAAATCTTTGAAAAAGGCACTCCTATTCTTCTTCAGAGATAAGAAAACAAAAACAAAGAAAGGTTGCAGCCCTATATGGGAAGACACGAGCCAGCAGGATGCTTGCAAACCACTATGCCAAGTGGCCCTAAATACAGAAGTGGATGTGGATGGTGGTGAGCAACACATCCTTCAGCACATGTACCACTGCTCTTTAAAATACACTCTCAGCCCATCGTCCAACTTTTGGGGAAACTCACTTGCCTCCGACAGGAGGAAAGGGGAAAAAAATGAAGCTGCCAGAGGTGAAAAAGAGGTGAAGAGGATACCCCACGAAGAAAGCAGCATTTGTAGGTGGCAGAGCATCTCCTCCCCGCCCACGGCTATGGTGAAACCCGGGCCCCGCCTGCACACCCCCCACCCCGCAGCACCCAGACACCAAGAGGGTGGAATACACCTCCGAGGCAGAAATTTGGTAAACTTGTCCAAATGACTGCTTTTTGGCCCTCACACAACATGCCCCCGGTGTGAATCCAAAAGAAATTAAACCATTCCAGCTGGGAGTCCAATGACACGTTGTTTAAAAAGTCTTCTGAGAAATGTCCCTGTTCAGAAAGAGACAAGCGCAAAGAGGAATGATGCTCCATGCTGTTCCTCCCGTTTTTCAAAAGGGCAAAAAAGCATGTGAAAAACATACCCTACGTGGCTCATGTGAGCAATGAACTTTCCCCAAGTTCCCCTCTGCAAAGGAGAAGGAGAACGCCTGGCCACAGTGACAGCGGGAGGAAAACTGACGCCAAATTCATTCCAAATGCATGTATTCATGCCTCTAGCCTACGGGGCTCATCCTGCTGGAAGAAAAATGACCAGTTAGGAGAACTTTTCAAAAACTAAGCCATTTCAAGTATCAACTTGTAACATAAATATCCCCAGAGCAGTGTTTTGATGGTGTTGTTTTGTTTCCAGATAGGGATTACCTAAGGGCTCTCTGCTTAGGATCATGTGAGGTTCTGTATATGGAAGAGGATTCTGGACACTCTGAAGAGCTGGTGAACCAGAAGATGCTGAAGGCGGCGTTACTGTGACCCGGAGTGTTAACCCAGGGCTGCAAATGCGCGTTATGCTGTCTGTCACTTCAGATGATGCATTTTAATAAACAAACGCATTGTCCATGAGAATGCTCAGCGGATTAGAAACGAGAACATGAGAGTTCGGGGTCATGTTTGCAAAACTGAACATCTGCCTAGGGACACCAGGCCCTTGCAGGAGACTGCTGGGGTCATGGCTATGTGCCCACGGAGGAGGGGCGTGGTCACAGACAGGCCCAATCAGACACCAACAGCAGGACGGTGGTGCATGGGGCCAGGTGTCATACCTTGCTTCCATGCCCTGAGCCACATGCTTGCTCCACAGGAAACCCCTTCTGCTTCACTCAGAGTCTGGGGGCAGCAGGGGGACAGTGTCCAACTTTTGGTGAGAAACAAGATAAAGCAGGACACTATCAGGAGTTTGGATTCTGGTTTCTTTGAACTCATGCAGCCCAAATAAAACTGTTCTCCTGGACACGTGGTCTAATCAGGGCTTTCGGCCAAACTACTTTAATAATAAAGTGCTAACATTCCACATTTTGTTTTCCATGCATTTACTTCCTCATGTGTGAGCGATGGTTATCCTCCTGGGGAAGGAAACCGGTGTTGCCAGACTTCCCATAGACCTCGACATCTCTGGCGCACAAAGGCAGGGAGACGCACCACTCTGACAACACTACCCATGGAGAAGCATGAACACGCAGCTTGCTTTCCACTTTTCTCATGCGAAAATAACAGTTTTGAGGACCTGCTTGACCACACGATAATGATGCCCTCATCCAGGCCCAAATTTGAGTTAGGGATTGTCACCAAGCTAAAGAGGTGATATCTTGGAAATGTCCATCCACCTGAACACATGGCAATGCCCACCAGCCATTATAAGAGATCCCAACGGTGACTATCCCTAGACATGAGACAGGTACACTGCATTGTTCTTAATGCTGGGATAGAAATGAACAAACGAATGCTAAGCTACTCTATCCTACTCATTTCATGGAAGAGGAAATTAAGAATTAGAGAAGTTAAATGCCTCCCTCAGGAACTCATTCTTGTAAAGTTATCTTTACAAGAGGCACAACACGAAGCTCCTGGTGACTATTTGATGCTGATAGAGACCTTTGTAGGAACTTAAAAGGAGAAAAAAAAAGAACAAACACGTGATGGGCAATCTGCTTTTACAATATAATTCCAATTATGTAGAAATGGCTGGGTAAACTGTGCAATGCTGAATATTCCATTTTCAACGACCACTACATTTTACTTGGAACGCTTTTGGGTGAAGCTGGTGATGAGCTTCTAGTATTGCGAACTCCTTTCTCTACTGTGGAAAATTGTGCCTGCAGGAATCTTCACATTCTCCTGCCTGAGGACAGACTCCCAATCATCACCAGGACTTGCTTTAATAAACTGCTGATGGCAGTTGGTTTCCTTATCACCTGCCTCCTTAATATGAGAGAGGATGGAGAATGGATAGGGTGAGGCAGCTCACCTAACCAGGTAATGAGAGAAAGGGAGGAAAGAGAGAGAGAGAGAGAGAGAGAGAGAGAGAGAGAGAGAGAGCCCCATGTTCCTCTACAACATTGACTGAAACTGGCCTTCTCCAAAGAGGACTTCTCTTTTTTTTTTTCTTTTTACTTGTGGGCTCTTTTGACATTTCTTTTTTTCAACAAAACCATTCATCTTCCTCTGGGTCACCTGAAATTGGAGGAGCATTGCTAACAGCACGTACCTTTCTGAGGCTGGCTTCAACTTCCTCCCTTCCACTGGCCTCACAGAAAAGCACTGCCACCCTTTAAGTTTTAATCATTTGGCTGCCAAGGACACGAAAGCCAACCGAGCGGCAGCACGAGTGGAGACCAGAGCAGAGCTGTGTACCTCAGACAGCAGCTGGTGGGGCTGGCATTCAGACACTGCCTACCAGACAGGAGTCACCTCCATCATCACAACACAGACTGCGCATCACATAACATAAATGTTACCCTCTCCCTGATGCAGAATCCTGTAGGGGGCTGGCAGCATTTCCAAAACCTCGACTCTTGGCTGCAATCTGCCTGCCACCTATGATGATAGGTGTTAGGACCTCAGAACTTCCATGTCCTCTACTTGAAGCAAGACCACTCCCCGCCCCAACCCCTTCACAAGGATGCATGTACAGGAGATGGAGATAATGTAGGCAAACACGTCCTGAAACCTCTATAGTCTTCTTGTCATGCCTGGGAAACAGCCCTCAGATCACATCTTTACACAGAAATGCAGATGTGTGAGACCACCTACCTAAATGAGTCAGAGAAATCACCCACTAACTATGAACGTGGCTACATACACAGCCAACGAAGAACCTCCAGACCTCACTTGCTCCCCCCCCCTTTTCCAGATGAGGGCTTTGAGGCTAAAAAATGGTGAAGAAACTTGCTCAAAGAGAGGCAGCTAGCAAATGTTGCTGGCAGACCTGAAAGCCGAGCAGGTCACAGGCTGAAGCCTGGGCTTGGGAGCACTGTGCTTTCT
Organism: Nyctereutes procyonoides; assembly: GCF_905146905.1. Lineage (NCBI taxonomy): Eukaryota > Metazoa > Chordata > Mammalia > Carnivora > Canidae > Nyctereutes > Nyctereutes procyonoides. The sequence goes on from NW_026575043.1 coordinate 11,668,697, forward strand.
CTCCTCCTGCTGCATCTACCGCATCAACATGAAAGGTCAAAGGCTGACTTAACTCAGGTGGCATAAGCCAGGGTGACTCCAGAGTAGGAACTCAAGCTAATCCACTCACAGCCCTTCCCCAGGAGGATGCCCCACGGAGCATCACAGGTGGACAGCAAACGTACCTGCACACATTTCCAAATGCATCCATACTTCCACTGACAACAGGCCAGCCATCCCCGTGTGTCAACCATCTGCCTAACGCAACCTTTCCATTTCGATCCTGTGGCACCTAGATGAAAACCTCAGGCTCACATAAGCACTAGGTGAGCAATCTCTCAACGGGTCTTTTTTTATTTCTGCCTCCAAGCTGTGCACGACCTGTCCCTCAAAACGCTGTCCTAGTTTATCTTTCCAAACTGCAAATGTGATCACTGAGTACCTGTGCCAAGGAAAGTGCTTAATTTCAGGAAGGTTGGGAAAGAGAGAGGCAGGGGGAGAAAGAAGGCCCGGCTGTCTGCATTAGAGGGCTCCCTGATGCTAAATCTCTGGTTCTGTTGTCTTTCCGTGTGACCTTAAAAAAGATTTGGTGCTCAGATGCCAAGAAGGGAAAACAAAATTCACAAACCCCGTCAAACATATACCAGAAACTACAGAACATTACTTTGTAATAGAGTCCAAAGACTTGAGTACCTTGGCTGCTGGTACCGAACGGCCCCTTTCTATGGAGGATGTTTGAACCTGGATGTGAGGAAGGCATCTCAAAGTCATAAAATAGATGGCACAGCCCAATAGGGAGACACACCAGAAGAAATAGCAAGGGAGTGAGAAACACTAAGTGACAGGGAGGAGGGCATAGACAGACCAGATATTAAGCCTGCGTGATCAGAAAAACACACGCAGTAGAGCCTGAAATGTCGTAGTTCCTGATAGATTCCCCAAGGAGTGTCCCATACCATCAGCTCCGTGGGGGAAAGGTCCAGATTCCTTTTTCATCTCGGTTATCTTCCAAAAGGACTACAACTAGTGCAAGGTCTTCTGCATGTTTTCTATGTGTGCATAAGTTAAACTTATGTATGACACAAAAATTAACTCCATAAAATTCTGTAAGTGGTTAGTTAATATGGCAAGATCTTGCCCTCAATAACCTAAGATTGTGTTTCAACACTTCACCCGTGAAATGATTTCCAGAGCTCCCTTCCAAATCCTCCACAAATACAACATTCTCAGAAATAAGAAAACAAGATCTTTCTCTAACACTCACAGGCGTTCGCATTTGCCAACAACTCACAAACTAATTTTGCAGGAGATGTTATAGTGGAGATGATATAGTGGTACCTCTGGTTTGAAGTGTCTGGCCTTCTGAACACCTCACCGTAGAATAACTTTGCTAACAACCATGTTTGTTTAGAATATAAAAGGATGTGGAAGGTGTCCAAGCCCATGGCAACAACAGTACCAACTCAGACACAATACAAATTCCTACTTTTCTATGGGGCTACCGAAGAGCAAGAGAACTGAGTTCCAGAGGGAAATGCCCACAGAGGATGAGTGGCTGCTGTGGAAATGAGCACATCCCATACTGACAGACCCCATGATTGAGGCCAGGGCTTCACACAACACTATGGCCCTGCAGGAGGGACTGCCACCTGGCAGACACCTACACACAAGGACAGATCACCTGGGCCCACAGTTCCCTCTCCAACATCTCTCCCCGATTGTTAGGTGGGTACAGAGCCTCATGGGTTCTCACTACAATGGGCTCTGGGACTCTACTGGAGTTGAAACCAAAGGCAAACCTTTGAAACTGCAGCTGATCCCTTCCCAGCTCAAAAACTGACATAATCACAAAGACAAAGGACTGGAGGTTGGGGGGACAAGTTGATCACGGAGGAAATTCAATCTAATGAACGCTGTAAGCCAACCACTTTGGGAGACTTCACAGTGGGGGCCCCTTTGTCTTAATTGTCCTCCTCCCAAAAGAAACTTCATTCCCTAGAAAACAAATATATATATATATACACACACACACACACTGTAGATTATAGTACACAGTCACACACACTATATGAAATACAATTTTAAGAAGAGAGAGATGTACGTAGGATCCATAATGAAGAAAACAGTCATAAGAAGTAGATGCACAGGAACCAGCATTTATTAGAATTAATGGAGAGAAGAAATCATGGGCCTTGCACCTTTGGTTTCTACAAGTGTCATCAAGGAAAGTGTGGGAAGTGTGTCTTTAGGTATGGGCGCAGCTGGCGCCCTAGTGAAGCCCAGCTGGTTTGGGCAGGCTCCTTGTTGCCCCTCTATCTTGCACTGTATCTCCAGAGAAGCCAGTACAGTTGGGGAAGAAGGAAGAGAATGCAAGAGCACAAGCAGAAAAGACAGTAAGGGGTGTGTGGGTGCTCAGTTCAGGCACCCCCTCCACTACGTCCAAAGACACACACCGTTCCCCCCACAGCTCCCTATCCAAGAGACTTAAAATTCCCTACACAAAAAGAACCCCAGATTATTTCAAGACATGAATCTCCAAAGTGAACCTTAAAACCCTTTTACAGTGGCCACAATGTAATTTTCACTCACACGTTAACTATTTAAAACAGAACAATCTCCTGACTTTTAAAAAAATCGGAAGTCTACTCTGTATATACATGCAGATATGTGTATCTATTGATAAGTGTACATTTCTTTCCTTGACTCCTAATGGCAGTGACCGTGGTCATTACCTGCTTCCCTCAGAAAAGGTCACTCAATTCCCACACCTCATCTTCAACCTTCATGAAACATTACAATGCAACCAGGTATCTGCTGCCCCTTCAACACTCCGCAGCTCACGTGAAAAAAGAATTCCGGGGGGCTCAGTGGTTGAGCATCTGCCTTCGGCTCATGTTATGATCCCAGGGTCCAGGGATCAAGTCCCACATCAGGCTCCCTGCAGGGAGCCTGCTTTCTCCCTCTGCCGGTCTCTGCTTCTCGGTCTCTCGTGAATAAATAAAATCTTGAAAAAAGAAACTACAGTAAGCTTGGTGCACAGTGAATGAGGGTAACTTTTGACACTGGAAGGTGAATCATTGAGAAAAATGCCTAGTGAACCAGCAAGTTCAAACAAGCTGAAAAGAAGGAAGTGAGGACCCAACTGCAAGTGGAAAAGCAGACATGGGATTAATTCACCAGACTTAACTGCAATGGTATGATTTATAAGAAATCTATATTTGGTCATTAAGATATGTATTGGAGGGGCACATCTGGGTGGCTTAGTCTGTAAAGCGCCCGGCCCTTGGTTTCGGCTCAGGTCCTGATCTCAGGGGTCATGAGATCAAGCTTCATATTGGGCTCCCCACTCAGAGTCTTCTTGGTTATTCTTCCCCAACTTGTGCTCTCTTCTCTATCATAAATGAATGAATGAATGAATGAATGAATGAATGAATGAATGAATGAATAGATAGATAGATAGATAGATAGATAGATAGATAGATAGATAGATAGATAGACAGACCGACCGACCGACCGACCGACCGACCGACCCCGGAATTTCCTAAGCATTGAGAGTGATACTGAGGTCTTCTATTATTTTTAGTGAGGAGACCCTTTGGAAAGTACCAGCAAAACCAACCATGTGAGCAATGGACTAGAACTTTCAGCCTCAACCCCCCGACCTCTGAGAAGGTGAGAGGGCTGGACGAGGATCAGCCAATGGCCAATGACTTGGTCAATCATGACTTTATGATGTCACCTGCATAGAACCCCAATAGGGTTCTAAGAGCTTCTGGCATAGGAGACCACGGAGATGCAGAGAGTGGTGGGCATGGGGAGGGCGTGGAAGCTCTGTGCCCTATCCCCATACCTCAGCCTCAAAATGACCTTTGACCTGTATCCTTTATCAAACTAGTGAAGGTAAGTGTCTCCCTGAGTTCTGTGAGCCACACTAACACAATCAAACCTGAGGGGAGGTTGCTAGAACCTCCAGTGTGTAGCTGGTGGATCAGAAGTCCATGTAACATCGTGGTGTATCTGAGGGGGGAGGAGGGGCAGTCTTCCAGGCCTTAGCCCTTCACCTGTGGAATCTGATGCAATCTGTACAGGCAGTGTTGGAGTGGAGTTTAATTCTCAGGACCCTGACAATGACCAAGAACTGCTGGTATGTTTTGGAGAAAAGGGGAAACTCACCTGCCCATGCTGGAACTGGGTCAAGAAACCCTAAAAGATGGATGAATTCACCCACCCCAACACAGTGAGAGAATATAAAATAGTATCAAGGAACCACTCTGATATCCTATCTTAATGAAATATATTTCTATCATATGGACACAGAGATCAACCGAGAGGAGTCTAATTTCATGTCTTGTTCATTTACTCTCGACTCCTATTAAATCAAAAGTAAAAACAGAAAATATCGCAAGAATTCAAACAACAACAAAAAATTCCCAGAGGTCTGCTTTCCGGCTCCATTCTACCTCAGAAAGCTCACCCCCCTCTGACTCCACCAGCCAGGAGCTCCAGGATGATACATTTCCAGTATGTTCTCTGGAGTTCTCTCTCTCACCATCGCTGCAAACTCGGTAGATAATAAAGTTCTTAACTACTGCCAAATCACCTCCCTTCCTAATTCCTTTTCTATTACCTCCAGCCCTGGCTCTCCAGGCAGCAGTGAAAAGCTGCTCACTTTTGCTTCCAATCGCCCTTGCGCTCATGTGAACCACTGTCTGTCTGTTCCCTACGTCTAGCCCCTCCTCCACCCCCAAAGGTGATTTCCTGGCTGGGCTCCTTGAACACCCGTCATCTCTCTTTTCATTTCAGACAGCTCGGCTACTGAAGGAATCATTCTGAACTTGATCTAATTTTATCTCATTTCCACATCTAAGACCATCTACCGGTTCCCATTCTCCGCACTGGAACTGTTCCTCCTGACCAGCAGGGCATGCTATCAACTCCATTCAGCCACTCCCTGTGACTCTGTAGAGTCCTGTCCTGTAGAGAGGACTCTGTAGAGTCCTGTCCTAATGTCCCAACACACAGTTGGGACAAGCATCCCACAACCAGGCCACGTGCCATGGTTCATGAATGGCCATGGCCAAGTTCATCTCTATACCTACACCCGTATTCCAACCCATATCCATAGCTCTCTTCCAACTATCAAGACTTCCTGAGGATCACAGCTGCAGGGGGGAACCTTATTCAAAGGTTAGACAAAGTGAGGTCATCATTTTGTATTCTATACTACGAGTATTAACCTCATCTCCCCAACTTTAAGTTCTTAAAAAGAGGGTCACATCATCTACTATACCTGCAGGCCTCCTAAACACAGTCCTAATCAAGAGGCAGGACAAATAATTGTTACAATGACAAAGCAGATATGCTCAACAATGGTGAAAACCAGACACCTCCCTATCACATCTAGCCTGTGCTTGGCCGGAACCTCTTTTGCCCATGAAATCCAAAAACACAATGGGAGGTCAGTGAACGGCCCTGGAGGGAGAGAAGGAGACATCTTCCTTTGCCTCCATCACTTACTGACAGCACTGGCTTTCTGCCCCTGACGGGCTGGCTACCTAAAGGGGTCTCTGAGCCCTAAATGAATGGGACACCTTGCATCCTAACAGGAAATGGCCATAATACCTCCTGGTCCCCAAACTCCATGCCTGACTCTCCTCTCCTGGCCTATTTTTCTTGCCTACTTTCCCAGTGGGTCCAAGTCCTCCTACCAGCCCTACTCCTGCCACATTTCTCTCCCACCCACTCATTCTCCCAGCTATAATGCCATGAGGAACTCCCGGTACCTTGTTACCTCTGGCCAGGCCATGATCTAAAATTCCAGCCTTCTCATATGCTCCCCGCTTCCTCAGGTACCTTCACTTTATGTAATCCTCACAATTGATACCAGCTCTATCTTTTCAGAGCATAACCCCAATTAAGTCACTTTCTTGTTGAAAAGCCACTGAACATTTTCAACGGCTAACTGACTTAAGTGGATTCCTCACTGATATTCATTCCTGTCCTCCTCCCACACACTGTAGCACTCAAGGGGGGAAAAAAATCAGCCTGGTTTATAACATATGTGCATTTACTTGATTCCACATGCTCAGTAATGGTTTTCTTTTTATGTGACCTCCACCCACTAAAATTGCAGTAATTTTAAGGTGATGACAAAAGATTTTCCAAGAGATCTTCTTGGCCATCCCTGTTTGGATGTGATCTCTTCCTCTTCCAAATCCCATTATCTACAGCTCTTACAGGACTGATCATCGCCTCCACAATGCAAGAATATCCAGATCCATGTCTTAACCATCTGTTCATCTAGAACATACTCAGCTGCACTGGATTGTACTCACCTCTTTGCCCTGCTAGTGCCTGGCATCTACAGAAATGTCCAGAACCCATCAACCAGCTACGCAGCCTTCATCTTCATTTTCTATCTAAACAGATTACCTATTCCAGCTCTCTCGGTCCAAGCTGTAGATGCTAGCATTTTTTACCCCAAATCAAGAATGGACCTACCATGCCCGTTGTGAACATGCTTGTGGGTTTTTCCTTTCCTGGGGGTTGACTGGCATGAAGATGAAGCATTGTTGGTGGCTGTTTTGACGTCTTCCATCTCATCGTCTTCCTCCTCGACGTCCTCCTCGTCCTGAGAGCTTCCGAAATATACCATGCTGTTGGGCAGCGCAGGAGAACCTGGTGGGTTGAAGAAGACGGCTTGTGAGCACAGGCCTGGGTCCTCAGCATTACATGTAGAGACATTTATTAAGGTACAAACCTAAATCCTCATGCCTGAGCAGATAAAACAAAGCTGTTCATTTCTACTGCCACTTTTATTTTTCAAAATCCCCTAGGAAATAAAACTCCATCTGTGTCCTTTCAATGGATTTCAAGCAAAAATCCCCCCAGTAGGAGGATGATGCCATCCACCAAACACAACAAATCAAAAATTTTAAATCTCATATGAATCATTTGGGGGGGAGGGTAGTTTTGACAACCACCAAGAAGTGAATTAAGCAAGGGAGGAGGAAAAAATCAGTAATATTAAAAACACCTACTTACAACGTCAAGGAAGAGAGAACGAGACTATTCGAGGCATGCATTTTACCTACTAGATTCCATGAATTTAAGCAAATGAATTCAAAAATGAAAGACACACCAGGTGGAATAACAGAATATGACATTTCCTTTATAAGGTAACGGTCTTGTATTCACACTGAGGAGAATAAGAGATGTGGATCACCAAAAATCATAGTACATTTCGAAGCTACTTTGATATCATTATCAGGTTAATAGCATGTAAAATTATTAAAATAAATTCCAACACAAGACTAACTAAACATGGATTTAAAAACAAAACAAAAAAAAAAAACCTCCTAAGAGAAAAACCTCACATCCCTGTCCTTTTACACCTTAATCTTCTGCTCATGCCCCCAAATGTTTCATTTCTGAATTTAAGATAAAGCAGCAACACCAGAAGATAAGGCTCAATGTTACAGAGACGCACAGCATAGCCCTTCTTTATCAAACAGTGACAATTTAGAAGATCCCTCTACTCACTGGTTATTGTTTAGGACTAGGGGCTGCTTAAAATTCCAGAGAAAATCTCCCAAATTAATTTCCAGCAACAACGTCAATCTTTTTAAGCATGAAGTATTTTCGGGAGAGCAACAACCAAGTAGAACTATTAAGTGTGAAATTCATTTCTCCTATGGCCTGCTTTCCTGTGAATGAGTGCATACTCCTGTGTATCAACAAAGACACAAGTCATCAATCCGCTCTCCTTCCCAAAGGAGATCTCTAACTTCAGGCACAAAGGTTGAAACCATCCTGGTCCAACTTCTGAGCCACGCAATTAAACAAGGACCCAGGAATGAGTAGGCATGTATCAGGGAGCAGAAGTGGCAAATCCAATACCCATCTTGGAGAAATGCAAAGACCACACAGGCACCACCAAGCCCCCTTCTTTCTATTGCTTTCACGACCTTTTCTGAGTTTTAAGAACCTCGAAAATTATGTGGGTCACACCACTGGGTAGAAACGAAACTCCAAAAGGATGTAAATGGCAGAACAGAGTTGGCTATGGTCTGACAAAAGCCATTACCCTTGGTCTCCTCCCCTCTGATCATTTCCAATTAGAAGCAGGTTTCCAATGGAAGGAAGGTTCTTATAAACCAGGAGCTACAGACAAAGAAAAAAAGAAAAAAGAAAAAAAATAGCCATATTTCCCCTGGAACAACATACCTATACTTGTTCTAAAGTGGTTTCATGGCTAGAACAAGAGTGACGAGGAAAAGAGGGGACCGTGCCCTTCCCAGTCCCCAACACAGAGTCGGCAATTAGGATTCACCACTCACCGCTGTGTACATGGTGGGTGCCTCCATAGTCCACCAATCCTGGTGGATCTTTTGTTACCAAATCTAATTGTGTAAGTACTTTAGACAAAGCAGGACAAACTATACCTTAGCATTCATGAGACAGACAAACGTTTGTTTGCCAGGCTCCTACTCATCCTAGCATATAACATGTTACATGCTGTTTGGACAGACCTAGCAAGGACCTTTAATTCTTGGAAGCTCCAGACTCAATCATTAAATTTCCCTCTTCAGCAAAATGAGAGGGAACAAGTGAATCAGCTCTTCAAGTTCCTTCCATATTAAATTACCCATGTCTGATTTCTTGTGAAGAAGAGCTCTATCGTGGATACTCTGACCAGCCTGAGAACAGCCTGAGTGTGGAGAGCCTGCAGCCCCCGTGGACTCCACCACCCACCAGGGGCCTGCAGGGGAAGGGATATGCTGGTGGGGCTGTTCAGCCAGTCCCTCCAGCCCTCCAGGGTCTCCTCTCCCAGCAGGAAATGCAGCAAACTCTGCAGCCAAGACTACAGAGAAGTCACGTTTGGGGGGGGTGGGGGTGTCACGGGATTGGGGGTGGTGAAGTAACATGGATAAACATGGTCTAGGTTTCAAACAGAATCAGCTAAAAATCCAAGTGCAACATATGAAAAACAAAGCGTTAACCTCCGCTTAACAGAATCTGTTGAGGATTTTTTAAGACCCAAACCTTGGATGAGTAGCATGAACCAACTATCCCATTTCCTCCTACTCAAGATTTTGAAAGAACGGGGTGAACGTAGTTATGTTCCAAAGAACTAAAATGGAAAAGGTGTCTAGAAGCATCTAAGTTTCGTTAATATTCCTAAAAGCAGGCACATAAGGTCATTTCTTCCACGAGGGCAGCAAATAACCAATCTTTTGAATCCATCTGTTCTGGCAGCTTCTCAGCAAATACAAATCAACTGCTCTAACCTCCCAGGTATGCTAGAAGAAAGTCAGAGACTAACACAAGACACAGGTTAAGATGTGAAGAATTCGAGGACGGGGTGTCTCTGAGGAGCATCCTCACACTGAAACTCCAACCGCCACCAAGTCCTGTGGAAGCTGGCTCTGCAGTCAGGTGGGGAAGGAGTCCACCTGCCCTAAGTTCGGGGACTCAGCGATACACGCAGAGGGGCGTGTGCTTCTCATCAGGACGGCTGACCTGCTGATCTGGACCCAGAGGCTAAGCATCATCGAAAAGAAGGTAACAATGGGTTCTCAAACCAGATGAGGAACGGAGAGGCCAATATGAGAAAGGGAAGAAATACTTTTGAGAGAAGTGGTAAGCGGAAGGGAAAGGCTCAATACTCAGTAATAATGAACCTAGGGGTGGGGGCGGGGGGGGACATGTCAGCCAATTACTCCAAGGCAAAATGATGCCTGTAGATCACATCCTCAGCTTGTACCAAGGCTCCCCCCTGCAGGTGCCACTCATCACAACCCAGCTCCTCCTGGGTATGGCCTTACCATCCTTTAGGTGGCCTGTGTTCACAAGGCCACTGCCAACCAGTAACCTGTCCACTGGGAGCAGCTTCGTGATCCATTTGCTTTTGCCCGTGAAGAACAGACCTCCCGAATGTTCCTGGGTACCCTCGTGCCCTTCCATTTCACTAAACTTCATAGTCTAACCGAAGCAAGTAGAAAACACTAAACCCAACAGAGCTGGTACTCTGTCACTATGTGGCTACTGTATGGAATCCTTCCAAGACCCTGCTGGCATGTCCATTTGCAAAGCTAGCATTCAGATCAGGACAAACCAGGGGGAATTGGCCAAGAGCAAAAGGAGCTTTCATTCGCATGGAGACAAAACTGGTAAATTATCCTGTTATTTCATGTCATGGTAAAAATAATCAAGGTGACAGAGAAATACTGTTATATGCTAATATTGGAGAATAACCATATAACAACTTTACATATATAAGCAAAGGAAGCAAAAAGGAACCACAACTGGTTAAAGGTGTTTGCATAGGACACATTGTTCTTAGCCTAGATTCAAGCTCAATTATCTAATTTACTGATTAAAGAAAGAGGAACAAAAAGAAAGAAAGAAAGAAAGAAAGAAAGAAAGAAAGAAAGAAAGAAAGAAAGAAAGAAAGAAAGAAAGAAAGAAAGAGGAACCTGCTAGACACAAAAAAAGATGAAGGAAGGGCATTTTAAAATCCCTAACACAGTCTGAGTTATTTATCACTAGTGAAAATTATCCAACATTCTCCAGGTTAAGAGGGGTGAATGTATTACATAATCATATTGACGCAGAGTCCACAGAAAGCTAAGTCAGCTAAGTCAGCATTTGAAAAGAGAAGAGTACATATGCTTTCAATGTTTTCATCGAAAACAGTAATGCAACTTATAGATCCTGGCACACAAGAAGTAAGCTTCATCTCTAGGCAATTTATTAGGGAAAATTCTCTACTCCAAACGCCCCTTGAGGCAGACACTGGGAAAGCTCACTGTGGGTGTAGTGCTCAGGAAAACAGGACTGGAGCCACCGGGATGAAGACAGGGAAGAGGGGGCTGGGTGGTTTGACAACACGAAAAAGCTTTCCCCAGAGATCTTCCTTTTCCACAACAGGGCCCACCAGCCACTTGCCATACACCACCAGCAAAGACAGGAAAACCAGAGGTCTCCGAGAGCACTCAGCAGCCCTCCATTCTGAGCTCTGCCCTACTGTTCTCAGAGTGGTCTCACCACACTGAGAGATGAGTGTCATCCCGTGACGTTAATTAACAACAGGCTAGTTTACCACGCAGAATTATACAGTCTGTCTCCCTTACAAACTATAGTCCTAGAGATGGAATTCTTGAAAGGTGAAGGTTTCCAAAGATTTAAGGAATGTGCAGGATAATTGGGGAGAGGAGAGGGAGTTTTTATACCCAATACATCATAAATGTGTACTGAGCATATACAGTTTTCTCTTAAAATTACAGGCAGATTTTTCTCTTCTGATTATTCAAGTGCATTAGCAAATGTGGAAAAAAAATCTGAACTTGGATCAGATAAGTGGAATCGGGAGTACAGAATGCATGTGCGCTTTGCCAAAGCCGTATTTCATTACTTTTCAGAATTAGCTGGCAATGTCTCCACAATATTTACTGAAGTGAAAACCAAATGTTTTCATCTGGACAAAAATCAAACTGTGGTATGTTACAACCACAACAGAAATCATTTTAATCCAAAAGCTTGCTTTCTCTAATTTGGGCTGTGGTTTCTATAAAATTGGATTCTTCTCCATGAATCATAATCATGTACACATACAAGCCCTCCTTCCCATTATCTTCCCTCCCCCGACCAGTTCTTTATCTTAACAAGCTAAACATAGCTCAGTTCTATTTTGGAAAGACCCTACAGGGATTCCCTGCATGCAGTCATTTAGCTAGAGAATCAAATTCTGTAGCTTGACCTAATAAACCTGGCTGGCCCACTGGGTTGGCATTTCCTCGACTGATCTTTTGGGGATACATACACAGAATGAAAAGCAGCCGGGCCCCACTACCATATGAAATTTTACAGCAAAGACTTCAGCGTGAACTAGAAGGCGCTGAGTAGGGGGAAGGACAGAGGGATAGTTACTTACTGATTTCCTGAGGTAGAGGAAAGCTCGAATAGCCTACGTGGGAGAGTCAGAAAAAACTGCGGTTGCAATTGCCTGGGGTCATTCACCTCACCATGTACCGCAGCAGGCGCCAGGCTAGGAGCCAGTGACCCGGACAGATCGGAGGTCTCCGATCCTGCATGCTCCGATTCCCCCTGCAGGGAACACCAAGCACCCCGAAAAGGCTGTGGGACAACCAGAACACACCGAATGGCAGTGTGTCTTTGGTCTCTTCCAGGTCAGCCTTTAGAATTTACCAGGTGGGAAGAATTCACAGCACGAGTTCCCAAACTTCACACTTCTGGGTGCCCTTAGATTATCTGCCATACCCAGCTTTCCCACGTGTTGTTTTCTGGAAAGTGACCCAACGTTCATCCCTATATTCTATCAGTAGAAAACGAGTACCACTTGTGTTAAAGGAAGGGTAATTAAAATTACAATAAAATTTTAAACCATTGAGCTAAAGCCATTTCTGGCACCAGCAGGGACACGTGCAGTAGGGCAGCAGGGAGAGCCCACTGGGCCAAAGGCCCAATTCAAAAGGCACCCCTAATTCCTCACGGGATAAGGAGCTGCCTATGCAGTGGGGCTCCGTCCTGAGATGGCTGTTCTTATTATGTGCAAATCTGAATCACTGAAGAAGACCCTCCATGGAATCCAAAATTCTAGAATGAAGTCAGGAGTCACGTGCCTATTCATTGTGAGACTCCAGTTTGTGTGTCTACACAGTGAGGATGAGGTCTTCAGCTATACCAACTGTCATGGTATATGGTCATATCAAAGGATATGAGGTCATGTACGCAAAAGCACTGATACGACATCAGGCTCTATTCTCGACTTCACTGACAGAAACTTCAGAACTATAAAATCAGTCTGTCAGGTAAGTTCACATAGGTAGGAACAAAAGCAACTTATTTCCCATCTGCTTTCCAAAACGGGGAAAGCAAGCAGATTGAGAACTAGAATCTACAGGAATGGAGAATATAACCAACCAAGTGAACTAACTCAACAGTTAAGATTCCTGGAACTGGCAGTGAGTGAGTAAATGCCAAGTAAGAGCTGGAAACCTTCAGCCACATGAAGGTCTTGTAAGAACAGAGAGGCAGGGAGGAAGTGGTGACCACCTCACCACTGGGCCAGTCTTTCCCATGCGTTCCTCCTCTGTTTTCTCCGGCGTACTCCTCTGGGTACAGGCCTAGGCACATGTGCAGCCAATTGTGCAGATCTGATCCCACAGCTAGGAACTTCCCCAAGGTGAGGGCACGTGTCCTACCTGCCTGAGCCCTAACCTGAGGGACTCAGCAGCAGACTCAGCAGTGAGAACCACTTCCCCCCTCCCCCGCCAACTGTCAACTCCCGCTGATCTGCCTGTAGCAGCAGGAGACAGGATCTTTTAATTGACAGCTGGAACCCTCCCTTTAAAGTATTTCCCAGGTTATCTATACAACATGGCTTCAAACATACATAAATACATATCCAACCAAACACAACGTCTCAGATGGACACACAGATCACGCCATACAGCAGAACCTAACCTACCCATCAAATTTGGTAGCGGAAGCAAGTTAGAAAGTAGCTTTATCATGGTTACACAGCCACTCTGAATACCAACACCTTTCTCTCTTCATCATGCAGAGCGTCCACAAATCCTAACAGACACTGAACACTGAACAGGGTCACCTTGCCTGGGGGATGACATGCATACTGTGAAAATTAATAAAAGGAGACCTGATTAGAGTGGAGAGGCTGGAGGGTTACCGGGTACACCATCCATGTAAATTACAGTAACAAGTGTCCATTCTCAGGCCCCAACAGAAAACAGACTCCCACAGGGACAGATGTTTACTGTATCGCCTGTAAGAAATCCACCATCCCTGCTGCTCAGCCCCTGAGAAATGGTCACTACTGTGAACTCTTGTTCTTCCCCAAAGGACTTTCATGCAAAGTAACCCCTTCCTACTTCCGCCTCCACAAATCGTTCTTCTTTGTTGGGTTTGCTTGATGGTAGGCTGTGGTTTGTATGTCTGATTTGCAATTTCCTGCTACCCCCAAGTAAGTCCATTTCTGTTGAGTTTTAAGGTTAACAATACTGAGGACATTAGTGGTCTTAGAATAATGATGTGCACATCAGCAAACAGAACTGTCCTGACTTAAAGTTGTCCCCCCATCTACCTTCTCTAAATGGATTGGGATAAAGGAGATACTAAGAGAACCTCTAGAAATTAAGAAGACCAGAGACAATTGTGAGGAATACCACTGAATCCGTGCCAGGAGCCACTGGTGGGGAAAAGGGAGCCTGCTTTATCTTCAGGGAGGGCACAGCCTGGTCAGAGGCCAGCTGGCCTGGAGTAGGGCCAGTTCTGCAAGCAAAATGTCTTGAAATCTTAACAACTGATCAAGGTCACAGTGCAAGTAAAAGGGATCCATCCTTCCCCTCCTCAGTGCTAAAGAACTCCATGGTTTCCATATTTCTTCCTAACTAGCCTGATAAACTATCCTGGCAAATAAATTGCTTGCTCAGCAGAGCTCAGCCATGTAACACAGACTCAACTGGAAAACGAAGAATAGAAGGCTGGTCTGATCTGCAGAATAGAGAGGGGGGCCACACTTTAGCCCTTGGGGTGGTGAGAATACCATTCTGGATCCTTCCTCTCTCCGTGACCTATCTCAGAAGGAACCATCAAAAAAAGTTGTGTACCACTGCGACAATGTACCTTCCTCCCCAAAGATCTCATATAATGTAAAAGCATTCCCATTTTGCTCAACGAAGTTCATTATGAGCGCCGAAGAGTTCCTTGCAATTGGAGGATTACTTAATTGCTTTCTAGCAGGTTAATCCCCTTTCATTCTGTGACCTCTAAACCACCCCAGGCTTTCTGCATTTGCCCTACTTACAATTTATAGTCCTCAATACCCAAAGCCAGTACTCTATCCACATATGTGCTCCTTGTCAATAAGGCCAGCAACTGTCTTTAGAAAAAAACTTGCTGGGCGGGCCACCTGCAATCTTGTCTATTCTGCTGGTCTTCCAGAAGATTCCTTCCTAACTAAATCTCAAATCCCAGTTTACCTCCTGGGGAAACTCCATGTATTGGGATGACCACCAGCTGGGCCTATTTAACACCTGGTAACTTTAGGATGACTCCACAGCAACAGGGAGCCAGACACCACCTATCCACTTTAAAAACGAGGAAACAGGCTTATAGTAGATTAAGTCACCTGTCAGAGATGGAAGATTACTTGGTCATGGATGCTTCAACAAACGCCCCATCCCCCCCAACCCCGCAGGGGAAGAACTTTCTGCAGCCTCAAGCCATTTCCCAGGATCACTTTCTGAAAGGCCCAGGTGTGGTAAATCACTTTGTCAGATGCCCAGCCCCAGTGGGGCCCAAGTACCTAGCCCAAGGCCTGCAGAAGTGGACACAGCTCACTTCCCTGCATTAACTTGAGGCCTCCCAAGCAACAAACCCCAACACCAATCCATGCCTCAGCAGGGGCCGGCCCCACTCCCCTCCCACAAAGCCAGCTCAAGTGTTCCTTCTTTTGCACAGCCTTCCCAAGGCAGCCCTGCTCAGAGGGCCATTTACCTCCGGCTTGTACATGGTACACACCTCTGCCCAGGCATCTTCCACTTGTTTACTGTGAGCATCTATGCTTTCCCAATTTCTCATCCGTTTTCTAGGTGTCTAGCATATAAAAAGAGTTCAACAGAGGCTTTCTGAATTAATTAGCAGTTGAATGACAGCTGATCACTGAAGATTCTCTAAGACTCTGGGAACAAAAGGCAGGCAAGTCCCTAAACAGAAAGCACTGCTTCACAGAGACTGACAGTGCTGTTCCTTTACCAAGAATACCTATCCCACCCCCCACTTAGGAGCTCTCCACCCTGCAGGTCTGTGATGCTCCGCTGTGACAGGCCACCATCAGGAGAACCAACCTTGGGGTGAGGGTGGGGGGTCGTCAAGAATCCCCTTTGGGAATCTCCCTTGTTTGCAGTGCCCCATAAAGAGAAAAATGTAAATAAGAGAATCATTTAACCTGCCACTACTCTACTGTGTTAAGCTTTTTAATCTGTTAATAATCATAGTCACCAAACAAAGAGAAGACGACCCAACTCATTAAGAGCAGTGAGCAGTGACAGGATAATGGGCTATGGCCTGAATTGCTGGGCGCAGCACACCACACACAGCCCCTTCCACGAGGGTACCAGGCGAAGATACTAATTATGCCTCTGGCAGGAGACATGTGGACCCCCTTCAAAGCAGCTGCTTAAGGATAAATACACTGCAGGGCAAACACTTCAGGCCCCGCTGCACTATTCATCCCATGTTCCATTCCTTTAGAAATTTTAGGTGTTGATCTTAAATAGGAAAGGAGAGAGAGCCTTGCTGAGCTTAGCTGAAAGTCTCTGAGGGCCTGGAAGCAGCTTTTTTAAATCGCTAAGGCTTTTTAACTCTGAAAGACTGGCTGGTATGTTTACACATCTACAATCCCGGTGTTATTAATGGTATGGAGATTCCCCCACCCACCCAGGTTTTCCTTGAAAACACCTGATGGAGGTTGAGGGCATGCTCTCAGGCTGGCTGCAGACTGTGCACAGATAATCAACGATCCCTCAAGACCTCCATTCGCCATCTCTTCCTCAAGCTTGGGATTTATTCTCTTCCACATTCCAAATTAGCACCAGCAGGATCACAGGTAATACTAGGGGCCCTGTACTCCTCGGCAACAAAGACTTACAGGTCTTTGACTCTTTCATTACTTCTGCAGCCAGACTCTTCTCTATCTAAATAAAGAGCTTATGAAAGGCTGATTTTTACCCCCAACAGTGCCCGTCAATTCCCCCAAGGCTGATGGAGCCAGCAGGGCTCTTTATGGGGAACCTAGAGTTTGGGACTCTGACTAGCTCTCTGCACAATGGAATCAGCAACCCAAGAAGAAAGCCCTAGAATGCAGGTATGAGGGTGTTAGCCACGTTCCTAGCTGCTAACTTCAGGAAGACAAGGCAAAGCCCTAACTGTGGATGCACGACATTAGCTGCTGAAACCGAAGTCAGAAATACGTCTAAGTGTAAACAAGGAATCTGATCAATGATGACAGACTCCAAAAAATGGAACAGGTACTAATGGGATACTGTTAGGCAGCAAAAGCAGACTATGCAAATGAAAACGAAATGCAGTTCCTCTGGCAGAGAGGTCAGGTTCACAGAGGGGTGGGGGTGGGGGGGACACATATTTCACACACACACACACACACACACACACACACACACGGAAGGCTCAGTAATATTTTCATCACAGAGGTGGTTAACAGTGGCTGTCTTCTGGGAGACCCAAGGGAGAGTATTTTGGATTTATTATTTTGCCTACTTCCCCATCTTTTCTGCTGATGTTCCCTAGGAAAACATGAAATACTTTCCTGATGGGGAAAAAAGAAAATGCTAACACTATCTTTCTTAATTTCAAATATCAAGAAAATTACTCAAGTACCACTGCAGCAGGGATCTGTCCCTTGTCCACATCAAAGTAAGAGTTTTAATTAGCTCAAGCAATCACACTGCTCAAGATCCACACCATTTCCAGGACTGGGAAGGTACCATAGAGGAATCACCTATCATTTGGGGCTTCTGGAGCCATATCAGATTAAGTACTCCTGATCTCAAAAAAACATGATGTAAAAAAAAAAAAAAAAAAAAGCTAAAGAGGATTCAAACTTTTTAAAAATATTTTTATTTTTTTAAAGATTTTATTTATTCATGAGAGACAGAGAGAGGCAGAGACACAGGCAGAGGGAGAAGCAGGCTCCATGCAGGGAGCCCAAAGTGGGACTCGATCCTGGCTCTCCAGGATCAGGCCCTGGGCTGAAGGTGGCGCTAAACCGATGAGCCACCCCGGCTGCCCAGGACTCAAACTTTAATACCTCCATATAGTAAGAGTACAATATTGTGTGTCAAACCCTTCCTGTTTATCAACTAAAACCAAATATTAAAACCTATTTTATTACCTGGCTGATAAACACAGAACTACATTTCCAAAGCTCAGAGCATTTTTACACAATTGTTTTAAACACCACCTAGACTTCACTTCCTAAAATCTTTGTTCCATCTGACAACACAAGGTAAATTGTGGCTACCATGTGACATGCTTCTCTTTTACCTGGAGCCCTGAAACGTCAAAGCCAGGACTGGGTAACGTTTTTCCCTGGATGCCATCTACCTGAGCAAACAGAATGCCTCGCTAAGATCCTTCTCCAGGGGATCCCTGGGTGGCTCGGCGGTTTGGCGCCTGCCGTTGGCCCAGGACGTGATCCTGGAGGGAGGCTCCCGGGTGGAGCCTGCTTCTCCCTCTGCCTGTGTCTCTGCCTCTCTCTATCATGAATGAATAAATAAAATCTTTTTTTTTAAAAAAAAAAAGATCCTTCTCCAAATCTGCCAAACCACAGAGGCATTCTTAAAAATAATGCATACACAGGTACGCGCAACACAAATCCCTCTCTAAAAAACGAGAGACTGCACCCACTCCACAGTAAAAACTTTCCTAACTAAATTCAGTTCTCAACAGCCAATTTTATGACATCCTGAAGGAACACGATCATGGATCCCTTCCCTAAAGAAAAGGACATAGGAAGTCACAGCCCCAAGTTAAATCTGGCTGCAACTGCAATAAGATGCCACAATGACACAGAGGCAGTTTCACCACCAGTGAACAATATTTACCTGAACCACCTGCTGCTGACATAGTTAACCCTTTCAGAGACTCCTTTGGCTCAGATTCCTTGCTCTGAGAACCTGGGCCCACATGGACTCTCCATTAGAGAGGACAGCATGGCTCACTGCTCAGGGTCCTCTCTTTCCTTCACAGCCAATTCAGGATGCAAGCCTCTCATGCTGGTTTCACAAGATCTCCCCCAACCCTCAACCCCCTGGGATCACTAGAGTCTTGGCAGGGAGCTCTTTAAAACCTAAAGTAGATGAGCCACCTACCTCATTTCCCTTTGGTCCAGGCCAAGGGATCTCTGGCTGCTAGACAATTTCTAAGTGAAATTATTCTCCTTTGTGTCTCAAGAGTCTGAAAACTTTCAATAGCCTATATTGTCCAAAGTGAATGTTAACTCTTCATTTTCTCATCTTTAACGAGTGATTTTTTTTTTAAGAATTTATTTACTTATTCATGAGAGAGGCAGAGAGAGACCCAGGCAGAGGCAGAAGTAGACTCCCTGCAGGAAGCCTGATGTGGGACTCAATCCCAGGACCCTGGGATCATGACCTGAGCCAAAGGTAAGTCTGAGCCAAAGGCCAACAAACACTCAACCACTGAGCAACCCAGGAATCCCTAATGAGTAATTCCTAAAGCAAATCACTGGGAGAGAGACCAGGGAGGGAGGAGTAACCATGGTGGCCCAGGTTGGGGTGTCAGAGCCAGAGAAGGAGGAGGGTGTTCACAAGTGGGGCAGCCAAATAAGGAGTGTCAGAGCCAGGAATGTGTAGAAGGGTTCCATGTGGTGGAGGAAGGGGTGGCAGCAGAGATTGGAGGGGGCAGGGGGTCCACGCTGGAAAAACACTGACCAAATGAACAAGTACAGTATGGATAACAAAACCCAGGTCTCTGTCTTTACCGTGGAAAGGAAGAAAACCGGAATGAACCCATTGGTGTTAAATTGAAATCAGAGGTTAATTCATAGAGTTCAATAGACACGGAGACGCGGATCTACATCTAGATACACTAAATGAGCAAATGTGTGTACACACACACACACACACTGCACACATTCACAGAGCACCTAAGAGAAATGACACTCCAGATGAGAGCACACTGCAGGCCCAGATTGTGGCATCCCAAGAGCAGCTGCCACTTAAAACCAGGCTCCCTGGAGAAGTGGGTGGTTCCAACGCTGAGGAAGAGAACAGACAAGAATAGCCTGGAGCACGGATGGACCAAGCAGCCAGGCTGGGAAGAGGACAGCGAGCGAGCAAAGAGGCCAAAGAAGCCAGCATGCATGTAGGGGTTTCACTGAAGAGATCTGGGACAAGCTAAACAACGAAATACAGCAATAAAGGGGCACCTGGCTGGTTCAGTTGGTAAAATACACGACTCATTCATGGAGTTGGGAGATCCACGGGGTGGGGGACAGATTGTATTTAAAAAAAAAAATCTTTCAATGAAGATTGGGAAAAAAATGTGTGTGTGTGTGTATAATACATATATGTGACCAATACACACACACATATACACACTTAAATTTGTAATTGGCTCCATGCCAAACACAGAGTCCGATGTGGGTTTTGAACCCACAATGGTGAGATGAAGAGTCACACGCTTAATGGACTGAGCCCCCAGGCACCCCAAAATAGTTTAAAGAATAAATGGATTATGACCCTTTGAATGAAATGAGCCCATACAGATTTTCAAAAATGAATAGTGTTTAACGAGAACTGGAAAATGGGAGATTCAGAGAACCTCTCAAACAAAACACTTCTAAATTACAAGGGATGAAAAAGAGAACTTCATACTGGAAAAGCCTGACAGACCCTCCTTAATGAGTGATTGATAAAAGGATAGCCTGAAATTGTGTACCCCTTGAAAGGACACAATGAGAAGAATCACTTTTATGCTAGTCCTACCAAAACCGCAAAACATGAATCTGATAAGGAGAAAACAACTGGAATGGAAGGTCCTTCTACAAAACAACGGGCCTGTAACCTCCAAGAATCAAGATCATGAAAGACAAAGGCTGAGGAGGACCTGCTCTGGAACAGGACAATTAAAAACGCCCAACTGGGCCCTGGATCCTCCCACTACAAACTGGAGCCTCTCTAGGGCAATGGAAACCAATCTGAGATGAGAATTTGTAAGTAGTAGTAATGGATCACTGTCAATGTCCTACTTTGCATCATTGTAAGAGAAGGTCTTTTTTTTTTTTTTTTTAAGATTTTTTTTGGAGAGGACAGCCCCAGTAGTGCAGCGGTTTAGCGCTGCCTGCAGTCCAGGGTGTGATCCTGGAGTCCCGGGATCGAGTCCCGCGTCGGGCTCCCTGCGTGGAGCCTGCTTCTCCCTCTGCCTGTGTCTCTGCCTCTCTCTCTCTCTCTCTCTCTCTCTCTCTCTCTCTCTCTCTCTCTCTCTGTCTCTAATAAATAAATAAATAAATCTTTAAAGAAAAAAAAGTTGTTTTTTTTGTTTTTGGAGAGAGAGAAGAGCATGAGCAGGGCAGGGAGCAGAGGGAGAGGGAGCAGCAGACTCCCCACTGAACAGGGGACCCAATATGGAGCTCCATCCCAGGACCCTGAGGATCATGACCTAAGCCAAAGGCAGATGCTCGACCAACTGAGCCACCCAGACCCCTGAGAATGTGCTTACTTTAAGAAAATACATAAAAATACTAATTTAATATATTTAAGAAAATATATACTAATGTGTTAAGGAGCAATGAAGTACAAGGTGGAAATTCTCAAATCATTTAGGAAGAAATTCTACTGTACTTAAATCTTGCTGTAACTTACTTCATAAAACTATTTTTTTAAGCACAGAACTCTAAACCTCCAGCCCCGCCCCCACAAAATGACCTCTTCCTCTGGCTCACCTTCTGTCAACAAATGTCACCAGAGGGAA
This sequence comes from Nyctereutes procyonoides, assembly GCF_905146905.1. NCBI lineage: Eukaryota > Metazoa > Chordata > Mammalia > Carnivora > Canidae > Nyctereutes > Nyctereutes procyonoides. The sequence continues at coordinate 11,690,234 of NW_026575043.1, forward strand.
CCTCTGGGTTCATGGCTTTCTATTCCAACATGCCTCTGCAGCTACCGTGGCCGAAAGAGACTCCTTGAGCTCTCTGACATTCTTCTACATCTTTCATCAAGTGTTAAAAACTTAGTTCCTGTAAATAACCACTTTCGCAAGTAAGATCATGCAAATCTAAACTCAACTTTTATTATGAAATTTTATCCTTGACCTTGCAACTCTGTGAATCAGTCCTGTCTATGTATATAGACCACTATTTTCACCATTTACATACAGTTGGCCCTTGAACAATATGAAGGTGAGTTAGGGGTCTTGGAATCCATGTATATCTTATGACACCCCACAATTTAACTACTAATAGCATACTGTTAACCAAAAGACTTACCTATAATATAAGCAAGTGATTAACAAGTATTATGTATGCCATATGGATTACAGACTGTATTCTTATAATAAAGTAAGCTAGAGAAATGAAAATGCTATGAAGAAAATCGTAAAGGGGATGTCTGGGTGGCTCACTGGTTGAACGTCTGCCTTGGCTCAGGGTGTGATCCCGGGGTCCTGGGATTGTGTCCTGCATCACGTTCCCCTCAGGGAGCCTGCTTCCCCCTCTGCCTATGTCTCTGCAATTCTGTGTCTCTCATGAATAATTAAATCTTTAAAAGAAAAAAAAAAAGAAAGAAAGAAAAAATCTAAAGAAGAGAAAATACACACACTACTGTATTTAATGCAAAACAAAACAAACTCATGTTGAAGTGGGCCTGTGCTATTCAAACTCATGTTGTCCAAGGGTCAACTGTACTTGGAAAGTACTGCCTGAATTCTTCCCAAAGTAGTACAGGGCAGAGTGTGAGCTTAGTCGATGTGGCTTCTGACAGACTTTACAAAATTTGAGCCAAGAAAACAATCTCCACTGATGACGCCCCAAGAAAACAAAAAAGTCACAAAACAAAACACAGCGTCAATAAAGCACATGTGTGGTGGTGGTGATGGTGGGGTGGTGAGGTTCAGGAAAAGTCAGGCTGTAACATTAAAGCTCTAGAAACTACAATCTGCGAGGCGGCATTGAAAAGCCAAGAATGGGGATTGAAGAGTCAAATGAGAACAGACAGAAAATTATGGGGACTCCAACAGCCCCCCACTTCCATGGCACTGGTCACTTCAAACTCAATCCCTGAGATTAGGCTGAGAAATTGAAAGATGTCTGAAACACCGACCACAGCTCACGTCTACTCCTGAGAATAAGGTCTTCCTTTTTCCTGGAACTAGGGTTCTCCTTCCCAAGTGATGGGGAACACATTCTTACCTCGAAGGCAGAGAAAAGTCAGAAAATCTTCTGTCTTGGGCTTCCTTTTAGAGAGGTCAGAAATTTGAGTAGCTGGAGGAGGCAGCAAAGGCTCCACTATCTTCACTGGAGTTGTGCTGGGGCTGTTGGGCTGAGACTGAGCAAACTTCCTTTGTGCTTGCAGCCTGGGCCTGCAAAAGTGAAGGGAAATTAAAAATGAATGAGGCAGAGACTGGAGGATAGAGATCTACGTGCAGCAATAAAGTCAGGACAGGAAAGGGGGGAAAAAGAATAATTCAAGCAAACTCTTTCTAATTAAGGTGCTGTATCTCTCACACTCTTGTAAACCACAGGCCTACTTGCAAAGGGCAATAAATTTGGTTAAAAGGCTATATTTTACAGACATAAAAATGGGTGACACAAACGTGCCTGCAAGAGCGCAGGCCTCTGCACAAACCACATGGGGGCCTGGGCATTTCAAACACTGCATGTGGCATGTGAGGGCATGGGATTAGTGAATGGTTTCTGTAGTTTTAAATTAAGTCCAAAGTAACGACAAAAACGCAATTCATCCTGCCACATGTGGCCAGCACTATATGCTTCAACGTCATAGTGTCAAAAAGACATCCATGATCTCCCTCTTGTTGTGCCCTTACACCCAGCGCCCTCCCTGGCCTGTCTGCACATCAATGACCTGGGCGGCAACACCCCCAGAGGCAGCAGTCTCCCCACCTCCAATCTTTTCCAACCACAATCCAGCCACACAAACTCATGACGTTAATAAAAGCTTATAACGCAGGCAAAATCTATTTCCCTAGTCCATCTGAAATACAAATTCTGGATATCCTTTACCTATAGGCCAAGTCCAAACTTCTCAGTCAGGGATTCAAAAAACCAGCCTGACTCCACCTGTCAGGCCTCTTCCCCAAACCAATCCTAAAGAGACAATGATTCCTCGTTTCTCCATAGTGTCTACAAGTCACAACACATAGGTCCTTAAGCTGGGCTCTTTTATTTATAAAATCTTACATGCAAGACACTCCATCCTATCATCTGAATCCTGAGGAGTCTTGGAAACCTTTACTTTCCCCCAAACACTACAGCCACCAGTGGTTACTTTTCCTGCCTCCATGTAAGAATACTACCATATTTTTGTTTTATGTGTAACTAACCTGAAAGTTATCGTGAATGACCTCCTATCAGCTCTTTCTTCACTGTAAGGATCACAATTCACAGTGGAGTGACAGGTTCATCGGAGGGCAAGAACCTGCAGTGGTCCTGCTTAGACCATCTAGCCAGCCCTGCCCACAGAGACACTCAACAAATAGGATTTGAGGGTCAGGAAAAACAAACCTGAAGAAACCAAAAGCAGCCGGAGGACACAGGGACAGGTCTGAATCCAAATCAAAATCCACCATTGTGTGCAACTGATAATGCCCCCGCCCCCAACTGCTTGGAGTAATAAACTATAAAAATAAACCAGACAGATTAAAGCCCAAATAAGTAAAGCCCAAATAAGTCTTCCTTTAACTATAGCTGAATTAAATAAAACAGTAACCGTAGTATCTTGAACTGTTGATGACCACAATACCTTCATATGTTAAATCAACATTCTGGTATTTAACAAACCAGCAGAGTAAAATATACACACACACACAGGCACATGCACACAACATGGGTTTCTACTTTGTATAAAACTTCTTAAAAAAGATTTATTTGAGAGAGAGCACAAGCAGCGGGAGCAGCAGACTCCCCGTAGAGTGAGGAGTCCAAGGTAGGACTCCATCCCAGGACTCTGGGAAGTAACCAGAACGAAGCAGCCACGTTATGAAGCTATACACCTAAACTCAAACAACTTTAAGGAAAACTCCCAAATATTAAAACAGTTAAGAGAAAAGGGCAAACCGCTATCCCCTAGCTATGGAGAATGGAGAGTTTTGTAACCAACCTGCTATCTGCCTCTAAGAGGAGACACATGGCAAGTGGTGTACGGAGGAAGCCACTAAGTCCAGAGGAGGGACCCTCCGCGGGGAGAAACTGATCCTGGATCAGATGGGGGTGGAGCTGGGAATAAGACATCACAGTCCTGCCCCTCAAACTGTCTGTGAGGAGGATCAAAGTGGGGAGTTTGGTTATTTGGCCCCCTTTTTATTATTTATTGGTTGCAAATGGGTATTTTTAATTTTTATTTTATTTTTAAAATATTTTATTTATTCATGAGAGACACACAGAGAGAGGCAGAGACATAGGCAGAGGGAGAAGCAGGCTTCTCGCAGGGAGCCCAATGTGGAATTCGATCCCAGGACCCTGGCCCTGAGCCAAAGGCAGATGCTCAACCGCTGAGCCACCAAGGTGCCCCGCAAATGGGTTTTAGAAGAGGATGAAACTGGGAGGAAAAAAAATGGAAAAAGGGCCAAGCTATGCTCAAATTTATTATTAGATTCTACAGACACACAAGCAGTTTGTTAACTTTCTAACTGCTCATTTTCAATTTCTGTGTTCAACTCCAGCCGTGCCCGCGGCAGCAACCATCCCGGGCAGCAAGCACATCCAGAGAAGGTCCAGAGAAGGTCCGGAGAAGGGCCATGCTGCACACGACAACCGTGCCCCAGCCAGAACCCCACAACGCAATGACACCAACGTCAGGGTGGACAGTCCGCACTGAACTATCCAGCTCTTCCAGCAACGCCCCCCCCCCCCCGGGAAAAGACACACTCAGGTCATCTGATTCCACCTGAAAAGCTTTTTTATTTTTTTAAATTGGCAATTCACTATATTCACATGAAACCATCTTCATCAAAAGGGACCCGACCCTCACTGAGCATTAAAGGAACTGGACAGGGAGACCTAGCCTTTGGCTCAGGTCATGACCCTAGGGTCCTGGGATTGAGTCTCCATGTGGGGAGCCTGCTTCTGCCTCTGCCCATGTCTCTGCCTCTCTCTCTGTCTCTCATGAATAAATAAATAAAATCTTTAAAAAAAAAAAGAAAAAGAAAAAAACTGGACAGAAATGCTGCCTCAGGTGACCGGGCTGCTGTTCATTGCTTCTGAAAAGCCCACAATAGCACAAGACGCAGAAGGCAGCACAGCCCAAACAGAAGCCCAGCACGTAAACCCGGACGAGGCACACGCAGCAGAGCCGAACGGGGTAAAATTCTCTACACTTTCGGGACCTTAAAGATGAACTGTTCCCACCACTGTTCAAACAAATAGCACTTTTTGCCTGATGACTTTCTTGATGAGACCATGAAAAATAAAGCAGTTAACAGATTAAAAAATGGTAGGCAAGTAAATTAGCCCTAAGAGGACTAAGCCAAACTCCCCAGTGATTAAGTATTTGTGAGACCCAGATGAAAGCAGGGACTGAGCAATGAGGCAAACCGTATCTTTTTTTTTTTTTTTTTAAACAACAGCCAGATTATTTTGAAACTAAAAAAGTGCAGGTCTGCGGTTTGGCATCTCATCCTGCAGAGTCCCGGGAGGATGACAGAGGTGTTTGCTGGCGTGGCTGTGCTGGCCCCCCACAACAAAAGAGTTAGGTTGACACAATTTAGAGGCCAAATCCATGGGGGTAAGCATGCCCAGCTGTGCAGATAACGCTTGAGGTACAGGTGATTCATTCTAGAATGCTGCCTACAAGGAAATGAGTGCATGTTATTTTAAATCTGTAAAGATAAGAGGTGGGTGGCTCCCAGATGTGCTGAAGGTCTGGGGAGGAGGGTGCTGTGTGGAGCTGAGGGGCAGGCCACAGGGGACACCTACTACTGGCTGAAGAGGGAGGCGGAGGGACTGCACTCTACTGGTCTCTGGCAACAGCAAGCTGGTGTACCTACCAACTGAGGCATTTACTTCACCCACTCTTTTCCATCGACTGACATTTTACCCAGAACCACATGCACCGCTCCTTTCCATTCCTAGAGTGAAGATGCACGAAAATGAAAATACTGTTTGGACTCTAAAATGGTTCAGAGTCATCATGGGGGTGGAGAGAGCATGGGGTCCCTGGGGTCAAGCAGGAAACAGTCTGTGGGGCCCTGAGTTTAGTCAGGATGGCCCTACACTGCCTGCTGGTGACCCACAGAAATGCCAGCCTACAGCAAGTACAGAGGGTGTGTGTTCCTCATCCAAACCACAGAAGGATCAACTAGAGCATGATGCGCTTCCATGTTTGTTTTATTAACTAATCAAGGAAGGGAGTTTCCTTCACAGAAGGCTTCATTCTAGAACCCTGGGTACATCCTTAGGTCAAGAAAACCAATTAAATCCAACTCTCCCAGCCGGCCAAGTTACACAGATCAAACCAACTTAAACCAGTGGAGGAAGACATGAATAAAGATATTTATAGATGAATAAATACATGGTGGGTTCCATTTTATTTACGATGTTTTGTTAAAATCAAGGGTGGGGCCGTGGGGGTGAGGGAAGAGAAATATCTCAGGTCAAACCACTCAATGTGAATATGTTGTGTGTGCGCGCCAAGTAAAAGATGAAGAAACTCAAACAGCAAGTTCAGAGGATATAGTTACAGGCTGCGGCGTGTTTGGTGTTCGAGACAAATGTTAAAGCCCAAGGCTTTCATTTTTTGAAGGATCTTACAAAGATCACCCACTACACAGATCATCCAGTTGACTGGGGGAGATGACTGGGGGAGACCTGCCTAAGGCCACTCACAGCTTGGGTGGCTAGATAAACAAGACCAAAGGGCAAATGCTGGGTGCTCAGGTCAGAGTTTTCTCTGTCACACTATGCGGGGTCCAAGTGGGAGGTGAGGTTCAGTCTTGTCATAGGCAAGGCCATCTGGTATGCCTCTTCTCTAGAAGTTCCAGGGTCTGGGAGCCCCATGCCAATTCAGTCATGAAAACACTCAGCCCTGCTGGGGTAGATCCCATTTAAGCTAAAGTGTCCCAAAAGGAGGGGGAAAAATGTGCTGAGATGAAAGTCAACTTACTAATGTGATCCCTGGGTATCATTCTGTGTAGAAATAATAGAAATAAAAGCCTGAAGACAGAGGCAAATATTCCAAGGGATCTTGCTTACTTGAAACTGCTCTCAACCATCTGGAATGCTCTTCTCCTTTATCTTACCATGGGTGACTTCTTCTCATCATTCAATTATAAGAACACTCCAGGCCTGTTCCTTTTTTATGGAGGTCACTTCTTCCCTGTCTCTGCACAGAAGTCCCCATTTCAGAGGTGCCCAGGACCTACAGCTCAAGCCTGATTCCATCCCCCTGCCCTTCTGCGGGGGCCTGCAGACGACGTTCTACTGCGGTCTCCCCTGCATACAGGGGTCACCAGGTACAGAAGACAAGCCCTCCATCAACGCTGGGAGGGCACAGCAATCTTGCTGTGCTGCTGTACCACTGATTAACACTCACCATCCATTCGTGAGGAATCACACAGTTAAACACACCAATGTTTTCTGAGCAGACTGAATGCTATCCAGAGGTGCCAGGGAGAGAGCTGGGTGGACCTGAAAGAGACCCAACAGGAATGGGAGAGGAAGAGGCATGTGGTTTTGCCCCCGGGAAAGTTACTGGCCATTCCTCTGTAAGTCTACTCAACGGTCAACCAGCATTCTGTTTTCATTACGAATCCATTTCATAGCAATCTACACACATCTACCACATAGTCACCATTTCTACCATTTCCAGGTAATACTTAGGTAAAAATGCACTGAGCCACTTGCCCACCATCAATATCATCAAATAAAAGCCAAGTGAGGTCTGGGTTCTAGCTCTCGACCACCAGGCCACACAAGATGCCACCCCACCACAAGGCATGATGCCCTTGTGGTCAATGTGTCACACAACTGCCCATGGGCCACAATCCACTGAACACAGAGGATGGTCTTGCCACAGCCCAGAGACTGGGTGAACTGCAGAATCCAGCTGCATAAGCTCCCAGGGGAAGGCCCATCCTCCTCCATCTCCCTTCCACTCCCTGAGCTACACAAAAGGTGGAATTATTTTTCTCCGGAGCCTGCTCTCATTTGGGGTTTAGATGTCATGGCTAGCAGCCAAAAGAATATTTTGCTTGATCACTTAAAATTTTGCCCAAATAAATCTTCAAGTATGTTTCCTATTTACGTTAAACCTAAAAAATAATACAGTACCTTTCAAAGAACAAAGATACACACCAAAAGACTTGTACTGTTTTTAAAGTTAAATAAATTGCAAGACACCACCTGTAAAGAAATTCCACTGATGAGCCAACTAGGTTCTTTTTTTTTTTCTTTTAAGATTTTTGTTTATTCATCTGAGAGAGAGAGAGAGCACCAGCGGAGGGGAGGGGCAGGGGAAGCAGCAGACTCCACACTGAGCAGGAAGCCTGACACAGGGCTCAATCCCAGGACCCTGAGATCATGACCTGAGCTGAAGGCAGATGCTTAACCATCTGAGCCACCCAGGAGCCCCAGAGCCAACTAAGTTCTAAACCAAGTATTTTTTGTTTTGTAATAACCTCCCTGTGCCCCCTCCTGCCCTCCTCTGAGCGTGCATTCGTATGCTTCCCAGGTAGCCTGCCGTTGTCAAGAAGACTCACAAGAGGGTGGCACTGGTAGTCCTGGTTTCCTCTGGCGTTATCTACAGGATAGAGTTAACCAGTTTACTGCTATCTGTGCATTCAATCTCCAGGGCAGCCCCTAAATATAGCACAACAGCAATTTCTAGGTTAATTAAATTCCATTTCCATCCAGGATTTCTGATAGTTTACAAACCCAAAGAGGACACAGTGCGTGTGTACAGTTTGGCTGGAGAAGGCAGTAGAGCAAGGGCACAAGGCAATTTAAAGAAATGCCCAGCAGGTCCCGTGTGTGTGTGTGTGTGGGGGGGGGGGGGGGGTCCCTGCCAAAACACCATTTTATTAACTCAATTTTCCAATATTAAAAACGTAAACTGGTAAATCCAATTACTTAGATTACATCTCAATCCTAAACAAAGAGCGAGGAATGAGTGGGAGGGGAGGGTCTGTCCGTTCAAAAAAAAAAAAAAAAAAGACGTTATGTATGGCAAATGCAAAATGACCAGCATGGCTGCACTCTTTGGCGGGTGTGGGAAAAGGGCCTGAAGCTCTGCCAACTTGCTGAAAGACCTATTCAAAAAAAAAAAAAAAAAAAAAAAATTTCCTGCGTTTCCATCCCCAAAATAATTACCCGCTCTATTCTACCCCCAGACACACACACACACTACAAATCTGGCAGCTACTCAAAGAAGTAAGAAGTGTATGTGTGTGCACGGGTGCATGTGTGTGCTGGAGATTGTGGGGGGTCGCGCAGGGAATATCCCCCGCCCAGGGCAAGCTGCCCACCAAATTCAAATGCAAGTGCAGTTGTGGGCAAACCACACAGGAGGGCTGTAAACATCCTGTATAGTAAAGAGAAAATAAACACATCCTCAAGTGAACCCAGAGGCTTGCAGAGACCAACTCCCCCCAAACTGCAGGAGAAGCACTGCCAATGACAATGCCCTTGTCCTGCCCTTCTCTGCTCCCCTCCCACCCTGCTCCACCCTTCCCATCAGCATTCCTTTTACCAGGTTGTGAGGACATCACAAAACAAAAAAGGGAGGTCAGCTGGCTCCCAGAGAAGAAGAGTTGCACTACTGAGAGAATGCTCATTTATGTGGTTCCTGGAGCTCTTGCCGTCCTAGTTCACAGGTTTCTTGCTTTACTCATCAACCAATGGTAGAGTTTGTTTATGCTGCAAACCACAGGACAGGAAACATCCATAGCATTTGTCTTAATTAAGTTACATAGTCAGCTATTTAGAATCAAGTTTGGGATCAAACAGATTGACCTAAAGGAACTGCTGTCCACTGAAACCGCTCATCAAACCTGGCCTGGTCAGAGTGGTACAAAGGAAAGAACAGGGGTATGGAAACCCGGGCTTTAGTTCAACTAAGTTGTGATCTAGTGCAAGTTGGCCTTCTATTTACTCATGGTGGGAGGGGGCGGGGGGGGGGGGGCACAGCAATACACTACTATGAAAAGGAGATTACTGAGGTCCCTTCTAGCTCCATCTTATCTGACTTCATCTATAAAACTTGAATACAGGGGGTGCCTGGGTGGTTCAGTTGTTTAAGCATCTGCCTTTGGCTCAGTTCATGATCCTGCACTCCGGTCCTGGAATAGAGTCCTAAGTCAGGCTCCCTGTTCAGTGGGGAGTCTGCTTCCACCTCTCCCTCTGCCCCTCACCCACTCATGCACGCTCTCTCTCTCTCATTCAAATAAAATATCATCTTTTTAAAAATAAAACTAAACTTGAATACAGTAATTGCTATAATAAATTCTCTTAAATCCATGACTTCATTATTCTACATGAGCAATACCAATCTTTTTCCCTGTGCCCAGTGGCAAGTTAGAACCTCAATCTTCCAGATGCTTCTGTTGCTAGGCTGAAGATTCCTAGTACCAAGTCTCTAACTACAGGTTGTCGTGAAAAACAGCAAACAGGATAACTTTTTGATTCTGAGACAAAAATCCTGCCTAGCACCACATCAGGAGGTAGGAGTAGAAAAATTTAAAAAATAACCATTTTTAAATGGCACAATTCCAAAAGTTGTTCTACAATTCCTTTGTACTCTCTGACATTCTCCTTAAGATTTAATCTTTCCGATTACGAATAAATCCCTCATTTAGGGTAATGTACCAACTTCCTTCAGAACCCAGACGTCTCCAGAAATCGCAACATAACGCAAACATATTTGTTCATCAAGCCCCCTACCCATTGTAACATGGGTCTAACGAGGAGGCAGCCTGACTGCTCATGAACACCACACACTCCCTCAGAACACAGGCTCTAGAAAACAGAAGAGAAAGAGGTGTTGGGATTCCTGGGGGTCTCAGTCAGTTAAGTGTCTGACTCGATCTCAGCTTATGTCTTGATCTGAGGGTAATGAGTTCAAGACTTGCTCTGGGCTCTGTGCTGATCATGGAGCTTACTTCAAAAAAAAAAAAAGTGGGCCTCTGCTTTCTTTTACTCAGAGGAAAGGGCTAGGGAAAAGGAAGGAGACTATCAAAATGTAGTAACAGCACTAAACACCAATACACTAATGCAGCACAGCATCTTCCTAAGAAAAACAGTATTTGGGTGCATAAATCTCAGGTTGGATGGGGACATCCCACACATGGCATGCAGGGTAACATGCAGTAATGCTTTGATTCAATTAGTTAAAAATTATGCAATTATGCTTTTAAAAAAAATCTTCTGTGGCACCCTGAAATGTCAAAGAACCAAGGACAGCCTGGAAATCATGACTCTTGTCATGATCAAGGAAATATTTGACACTGACTTCTTTTGTGCTCTAGAAAGCAACCATGTCAAATTTGAGAGGGATCATCATTAATCAACAATTAAAGCAGCAACAAAGCCCTTTTGTTCTGTCACTCACAAATGTCACATGTGTTGTGGTTTACCACCTATGGAAGACTGCCTGTTCCCGCCACGCCAGGCACCATAACCCTCTTTTTAACATGGACCCAGACTCAAATTCAGGATCCAAGAGCTGCAAATGCTCTTTCTCGACAGTTTCAGGGCAACGCTGAGCAAAATCTCTATATGACAACAGAAGCAAAAAAAAAAAAAAGGGTAAGAGCCCTAGGATACCACATGGAAGTTAGGAATCTATCCAGGACCTGGCCAAAGAAATTCCTAATACATTATGGTAGTTACAAGGTGTGAACAAATTATCTAAAGTACACTCAGTTTTAAAAGCCTCAAAGAGCCAGTTAAAATGTTAATCTGCCTTTCCACTCTGTCTGGAGGTGGCATTGCTGATTTTGTTTTTAAGACATTTCAACAAGAATCCAGGCATTTTCTCAATTTTAGGTTACTGATACCCAATTACAAATGGCCAGAAATTTCCCCTGAATCCTGGTTAAGGTAATGATTGGGGAGGGATAGTGAATCACTCTGTGAGGCAAAAATCATGTCTTACTTTCTCCCTTCCTTCAAGGAAAAACATACCAAGAAATGACATCTTACAATGCTTCACGGCTCAGTCATTAAAAAAACAAAATCCAGGGGAATCCTTCTAAGGGTATAACTAGAGTTAATCCTGTAGGAACTTCCCACCAGAAACACAGTTTAAAATATATATATATATACACACACACACACATATATATATGTATATGTATGTATGTATGACAGAAAGAGCACAAGTAGGGGGAGCAGCAGGCAGAGGGAGAGGAAGAAACAGGCTTCTCATGAAGTGGAGAGCTGGATGTGGGGCTCAATCCCAGGACTCTGAATCATGACCTGAACTGAAGGCAGACGCTGAACCAACTGAGCCACCCAAGTATCCCCAGAAACATTCTTGATGGGAGTCATGTGATGGTAAGATTTCAAACTCTACCAGCATGTGATACAACAAGGCACAAAGGCAGTGCTCAGAATGCCCAACTAGTCCTGGGACGATCCAGGGTAGCCTTCGGCTTCTCATATCCTCTGCCTTTCAGACAGTAAGCCAGCTAACACAGATCTTGCTTTATTTCCCGGTAACAAATAGAGAAGGGATCCTGTACAATTTCCCCGCCCAGTGGAAAGCCCATGAAGTAGCTGACAAGCACCAAGAGATGGCAGTAGAGAGTCTTCAGATGTTTGAGCTGGGAACCTCTCTGCAAAGAAGGGGTTCTGATTTTCATGGATTTATGACAAGCCCTGACACGAACCAATTTTTAGGACCTGAGCTAATGATGGAGCTAATGATGTTTGCTAAGAAACCAGTACTAAGTAGCTGGATGAACACTACCAATGCTAGCTCTTTACAACTCAAGTTCCTTGCTTATACGGAAAATACACAGAAAACTCACAATCTGGCATATTATATAGGTAGTAAAAATCTGCCAGGGCTAGAAATCCTCAGTAGTGTCTTCAGAAACACGCACTTCCCCACAAAGTGATACTTAGCACCAAGAAAAGACAAAGCAAAACTAATGGACCATGGTCCTAAATGTTTCCTTCCCTAAGGAGCCCAAAATATTCACATCTTGGGCTCTGACAAATATTCACACAGTAGGGCGAAACATAACCATGTGCAATTTTTGAAGTATGGGGTGTCCCTAAAGCCCTCACCAACGAAAATGCCGAGTGAAGTCTGTTCTGTAATAAAAGGATTCACTACAGGTCACACCTTCTCTCTTCTTGAACATTTATAAAAGAGGTCGAGGCTCTTATGACAAATGCCTAAAGATGAGGAACCATGATGATAATTAAAGAATCTGCTAGTGGCTAATGAACATTAGAACAGCAAGCATCCCCCCCTTTTTATTGTTTGTGCTTTGTGATCCTATAGTCATGGCACGCAATCTGGACACTGGCAAACAGGAGCTTATGTGGAATCCCAGACTCGGCCACTCATCTCAGGCTCCGAAGTACCAAGCTGGCATCAAGCTGCCATGATGAATCTAGGAAGATATGTCAGTGGCACAGAAATCTACATAAAACAACCAAGTGTGTCAATCCAAAGAAGGCAAAAGACCGTGGATGGACAAACGGATAAAGAAAACACGGTGATATATGGAATGGAACATTATTCAGCTATAAAAAAGAATGAAATCTTGCCATTTGCAACAACATGGATGGAGCTAGAGATAACACTAAGCGAAATAAGTCCATGAGAGAAAGACAAATACTGTATGATTTCACTCATATTTGGAAGAAACAAAACAATCATGGGGGGGGAGGCAAAACAAGAAACAGACTCTTCTTATTAAAAAGATTGAGAGCAAGGGGGGGAGGAGGAGGGGCAGAGAGAGAGAGAATCTCTAGCAAACTCCCTACTCAGCATGAGCAGGGCCATGGGTCTGATTCCAGAACCCTGAGATCATGACCTGAGCCAAAATCAACCAACTAAGGCTCCCGGGCATCCCAAGAAACAGACACTTAACAGTAGAGAACAAAGGGTGGGTGGGTGGGTGGGTGTGTGTGTGTGTGAAATCAGTGATTGGGATGAAGGAATGCGCTTGCTGTGGTGAGCACTGGGTGATGTAAGGAAGTGTTGAATCAGTAAAATTGTATTGTATACCTAAAATTAATGCTGTGTGTTGACTATACTGGAATTTTTAAAAATTAAAAAAAATTTTTAAAAACTCAAAAACACAAAAAAGGCAAAGAGCGTCAAAGCCAAGGACATCACTTCCTAACAATGCCTAGAATATCATCCAAGCAATGCTGAAGCTCTACCTATATTCAAGGCCATACAGGGCAACTCTCGGTCAGGCCAGGAAGCAGAAACATCTTTCCAAATGGCATTTGCTGACTCAAACCAAACTAAGTGGCCTCTAAAACCAGTCAAGGGGAATGAGGTGCACTCATCACGTCTTATAACCCACTGACGATACTCTACCTCATTAAGTTTTCAATAACCATCCGTGACCTCAGGTCAGATGTCTCTCCAGTATAAATGTCCTCCAAGCTCCTCCCCTGTGGCCACCTAGCAGGTCCCATCTGCTTCTGCAGGTATGAACCATGGGGGACTTTACCTGATGCTATGACCGTGGTGAGTGGAAAGAGGTCCCACCTGTGGATGGCAGCAAACAACCAGTGGACGGTGACCAGATGGTATATACATGTCCACCATAACTGTGCACAGCTAAAATGAATCTTCAGAAGGGTCTGCTGAGAAGGTCTTCTGACCAGACCTCACTTACATCACCAAATGAAGTTTCTCCAGGAGAGGAATGTCATTCAGACCCACAGGGGAGCACATCAAACATGTTTATCTCTCTTACAGCCACTTAACCAACAAACCCCTGCTATTACTAGGATGAGTGACTTATCACTCCTTTCCAGAGATCTCGTGTGTGGGTTTGCTGGGATATTGCAAAAATAGCTCGGTGGACTTTTCCATGATCTGAGCAAAGCCTACAGCAGAACACTCCAGGCAATGAGACTGGAAGTGCACAGAAACCCCAACAAGCCCTCCCCTTCACCCATGCTGTTGCCTGTAGCCAACACACAAGTCGGCTTCCCTCTGAGTATCTCAAGTCCCTGACAATTTCCGACCCCCATTCAATTCCAGGAAACAAGCGGAAGTCCAACCTCTTAGAGGAGACTCAAGATGTAAACACCAGACTGCAGGCACCACTTCACCAAACCCGGAGGCCTGAAAGACTTCCTGTTCCATTAAACCCTCCGCTAATCCCAAAAGCTCCAGCCCCTTCTCCTAGTCTGCCAGCAGGAAGTGATCAAGCCCTGGAGTCTTCGGCCCTCGCACAGCTTCTCCCTACCAGAGGGGGCCCGCAGCCAGACACCGGGCACTAGGCTTCAGGATGTCCAGGTTCCCTGCATTTCCCCTGTAGGACAAGGCCAAAGAGAGGGAAGGAGGATCAAGAGCCACAGAATAGGGGGGAATCCAAAGGCTCTACAAGATCTAATAGAATGCGAAAACAATGAGGGAGGGAGCAAACCTCCAAGAAGGGTCCGGATCAGAGATGTCTATGAGCCAGAAGTTTAAAAGTGACCAACCTCCAAAAATCTTATTTTTTTAAAGATTTTATTTATTCATTCGCAAGACAAAGAGACAGAAGCAGAGACATAGGCAGAGGGAGAAGCAGGCTCCCTGTGGGGAGCCTGATGCAGGACTCCCCCAGGACCATGCCCTGAGCCTAAGGCAGACGCTCAACCACTGAGCCACCCAGGTGTCCCTCTTATTATTTTTTTTTAACCCACACTCTCAGTCCTAGCTTCCACGCTAAAAATAATTTTTGCCATGGGTCATGTAAACGCATTGTTTGTCCTGGGTCCGTTCTCTCGCCCTGCCCTGCCTAAGTGACTGCAGTTGAGTGGGCGAAGCACTCTGTAAAGGGAACTTTCTCCATGGTTCTTTTCAGACAATGCTACACCCATACTGCACCTCCGCCACAAGGCAGGGAATAGGGAGAGTCAGGGACACTGTAAGGAAGGATAGGGACAGGGGACACACCATGCAGGAGGGGGTGGCACAGTGCAGGGAAACGGTCCCATCTTCTCGAATGTTAAGAAACAACAGTACATGCTTGGAATCCTGAAAATGAACGCCATCCTCCTCTCCCCTGCAATCCACTGATTACCGCAGAGAAGCAGAAGCTAAGTAAGCGTGCCGCTTCCTCACAGCTGGCTTCAGCAAAATGCTATGCCAGCAAACAGAGCAAATCAGAGTCGTGTTCGTCAAGACGTGGGCAGCAGGCACCGAGGCCCAAGGGGTGCAGAGCCACTCACTTTATAATGAGTCTCTTCAGCTCCCCAGGCCAAAGCATGCCCTCATGGTCTCCCTTTGATCAAAGACGCATCCATCTTTAACTGTGTCAATACACTGCCAAACACCACACTCCCGGCCCTACATCAGCCCCCGGAAAGGGGGCTGGGGCTCCACCTCCAGCAATTTGTCAATGAGCCTGGTCTGAGCACATTTCCAGCTGGACACATATGCCTTCCTGGCCCCCACCCCCGACCCCCATCCATCCAAACTATCCTCTGAGAGCAGCTCTAACTAATATCACACCCAGAAAAGGACCCAAGACCCTGGCCCTAACCGCTTTACGAGACAGCAGGTATTCACTTTCCCAGCCGCTTCTTTCGTCCGTTCCCTCCCAAGATTGCCTCTCTCTGGCCTACTTTACACAATTCCAGGTATCCCAGATATCACCTAGTGCTTCCTGAAATGGGATATTTTGTCGGAGGGGTGCGGTACAGTAGTCCAGTGTCACAGGGTTTGGTTTTGCTTCTTTCAAAATAAGTGTTTTCTCTTTTTGGGTCCTACCCTTTTAAAAAGCAGAACAGGTGATACAAATTGGTCCCGCAAACTAACCGGGCTGCATCACGGGAGGCCACCCGGTGCCACCAGGAAAGTTAGGGCTTCTTGTCCTTGGCTACCGCAGTCTCTCAGCTCCAGGATTCTAAAGACAGCAACAAATTTAAAGCTAGGACTCACAAAAATGAAACACGACTCAGTGGCAGCATTGATAAGCAATGAAGCTGTAAATGAGCTCAGATTAGCCACGTTGTCCTCATATGGCTTCCTCTCAGAGAAAGGAGGCGGGGAGGACAAGCTGGGTAACTAATCAGTCCAAGGGAGGACCCCCCCAACTATATCCGCATGCGCGCGCGCGCGCACACACACACACACACACACACACACACACACACACACAAGCACAAGTGTGTGTGTGCATTGGAAAAGGAAACTGTGGTAAAGAGAGATTCCATGGCATGACAGGGCTGGACAGCAAGAAATGGAACAAATGAAGGAGACAAGCATGGCCTTCCAGGTCCGAGTGTGAGGGCTGGTCTACCCACAGCAGGACAATGTCATATGCTGCCCGCCTGAGCTCCACCAGGGAGTCAGTCGGCCGGCCGGCACTTTGCTAACTAACTCCCTGCCAGCCCCTGAAACAGCTGCCCTCTGAGATAGAAATAGGTTTGGAAATGCACTCACTCACCACAAAAGAACTTTCCAGGAAGAAAGGTACAATTTATTCCTTCCTGGCCTCCTCTCCTGAAAGCAAACAACAAAGACAATCTCACACCCCTGAGCTTCCATGCTGATTAGCTCAACAATAAACCCATAAACCCGCCTCCACTGGAGAAGAGGGGTGTGGCTCCCCTGGGGGACCCAGAGCTGCTGGACCTGGCAGGCCCAACCTTAAAGCCAAGGCTGAAGAAGAAAGCACACCACACCAGAGGAGGTACCAGGGGCCTAGGGAGGAGGCCGGCTGGCAGAGCCCTGGTCTCCTGAGAACTACCTCATTTCAAACGAATGCGAAAACACAGAATATAAACATCAGACAGGAAAAACGGACACTGAGAAAGACCTAAGTGCCGGCCAGGCCATGGAGAAAAGAACCCGGGGGACTGGTGGTGGGAACATAAATTGGTGCAGCTGTTGTGGGAGCTGGGAGCTTCCTCAAAAAATTAAAACAAGAGCTACCATACCATCGAGCAATTCCACTTCAGCTATATATTGAAGGAGATGAAAAGACTATCCCAAGGACACGCCTGCAATCTCATGTTCACGGCAGCATTATCTACAATGAGAGCCAAGCCACAGAAAGGAGCTAAGAGACCGCCAAGTCCGAAGGTATAAAGAACACGCGGTACGTTGATTATACAATGGAATATTGTTCGGCCATAAAAAAGGAAGAAATCCTGCTGTGGAGGACGTGGATAATCCTTGAGGAATTATAAGTGAGGTAAATCACAGAAAAAGAAAGCGTGATTTCACTTATATGTGGAATCTAAGAAAACTCAAAGTCCTAGAACAGAGCAAAATGGTGGTTGTGTGCATGCATGCCCGAGTGAGTGTGAGCGCACAAGTGTACAAGTGTGTGAGTGTAGGGGGGTGGACAAGGTACAAATTTGCAGTAGATGAGCAAATTCCGGGGTATAATGTACAGCATGGGGTCTATGGCTATTTCTGTTTTGTTTACTTAAAAGGCACCAAGTGAAAACCTTAAAATCATTCACCACCATCCCCACCACACATAGGGAACTATGTGAGCTGATGGGTGTGTTAATTAGCCTTATTACAGCAATCATCTCACCATATGTACGTACAACAAATCATGAGGTCGTATGCCTTAAACGTTACACGATATTCTATGTCAATACAGCTAAAGCTGTGGGGGAGACACACACATCATCCAGGAAATCTAAAACGAGCCAGAATTCAAGATTCTACTTGGTGGTAACAAAAAGCATCTGCTATTAAAAACAAATGTAGGGGGCGGGCCTCAGTGGGTTAAGTGTCCGACTTGATTTTAGCTCAGGTCATGATCTCTGGGTCGTGAGATTGAGCCCCAACATTGGGCCCCGAGCTGGAAGTGGAGTCGGCTTGCAATTTTCTCTCCCTCTGTACCCCCGCCATCGCTAAAATAATCTTTAAAAATAAACAATAACAAAAAAATAAATCCAGATCTATTTATGAAGTAGGAAGTAAAAATTTCATGAATTAAGACGATCCACAAGAATTTAAAGAAATGTCCCAGCACAGGAAGACTCCTTCTAGGTCCTAGACAGAAAAAAAGCTGAAAAATCCTATTCTAGAGACGCCTGCGTGGTTCAGTGGTTGAGCCTCTGGCCTTGGGCTCAGGTGTGATTTTGGGATCGAATCTCGCATTGGGCTTACCACAAGGACCCTGCTTCTCCCTCTGCCTTTCTCTGTGTGTCTCACGAATAAATCAATCAATCTTAAAAAAAAAAAAAAAAAACCCTATTCTAACGTTAAGCATCTTCTCATCCCTCCCCTCTCTCCGTTACCTCCCCCATGAGACCTGAGACATGAGACATGAGGGAAACAGTGCCTCAAAAAAGATTATCTGATGACCTGAGCAGCATTAGGCTACTACTGAAAACTATCAGAACACGACGCCATTCTACCAAAATACTGCCACGAACACTGCATGGAATTCACACAATGGAATTCTCAGTGACTTGGATAAATGAATGGGTTTCCTGTCATAGGACACCCTGCCGGGGGAGGGGTTAGCAATTGTTGCCATGGCAATGGTAAACCAATACATTCCCATCCACTCCTAACAGAGGTTCAAATAAACACAGATGAGAGCTGACCCTATCTGCCCTTGCGAGAATCTGTGAAAATCTCTCTCCCCGGCATCTCTTAAGGGAATGGGCTCCATCAGCATCCCTGTGCAACACTCTCTGGGAGAAACCACCACCCCTTTAAAAACCCCATAGGCAAAAAATACAACAAATTCCTTTTTATAAAATAAGCCACTGAGAAGATGTTGATCAGTATACACAATTGCCCTTCACAGCAAGCATGACTAGAAGCATGAATTCTGTGCACTGAGGTACAGCCAGAGTGTTATTCAGTGGCCTCTCTCCTTTTCTTGGGCTAAAATGCCACCTGATTTGTAAAACATGGAAGCTGTTAGGCACAGAGAGAAAGGTGGAGACAGACTTACAGAGGTAGGTGTTTTATGGGTGGATTCCCCTGCTGGTTGGAAATTAAATCTGGTGCAAGGTGAACCGTGTGAAGTCAAGGAAGGAATGAGGGGTGCACTAGGACACATGTACATACATATCCTCACCTCCATTCCACCTCTGCTCCACACACCTCCCTTCCACACCCACAGACACAGGCACACTCTGGAAAGGACTATGGGAAAAACTCTCAGGCCTAGAAGAATCCTAAAACTGGGGATGTGATGGATATCGCATTGTCTGGCTGTCAGCCCGAATGCCGTCCGTGAATACTAAGTAGAAAGCGAAGAAGTAGTAACTTGCACGTAGCACTGTTTCCACATTTGCTTCCCTGTGGCCCAGAGGTAGTGGAAATCATCCCAGACCTATACTGTGCCAATGATGTGGGTGCAGTTAGTTGTGAGTGCATCTACCTGGCCAAATGGAGCATCACCTACTAGAACCTACGTGTGAGCTGGGAACCATCTTATAGATAGGAAATTCAGGCCACACTATGACACTTCTTTGCAAAGGTAATCAAAGATTAAATCACATTGTCTGCATCAATGAGTTGGTTGCAGCAGGAAAATCCTTGCACACTCAGATGGCATGTGCTTAGGTCGGGTGTACAACACACAAGAGAAGATCTGAAGTGAAATTACACGAGAGAAGGGGGGAGAGGCATGCAGCCAGTGACTGATCTATAAATAATATCAAATAAACCGCAAGGGAAGGAAAGACATTATTACTCTTATGTTTCTGCACAAGGCAGATGAACAAGCAGGAAGGAAACATTTGGGGACACAGAAAAATGTCTCAAAAAGGCATGGTCTCCAGTACTCACGAGAGGATCTACCTAGACCTAACAACTCAATGAAGGAAGAAGGAGGGAGGGGCAGAAAGATGTGAAGTCACACCACACTTCACGCAGGAGTCTGAACAAAGAGGGTTTGCACGAAGAACCCAAAACAGAAGACAAAAAGATCACAGAAGGGGTGCCTGGCTGGCTCAGTCAGTAGAGTACACCACTCCTGGTCGTGAGTTCAAGCCCACTTTGGGCATGGAGCCTACTTTAAAAACAAATAAATAAAAAATGATCAAAGAGCACACACCAAAGTGGGGGGGATCGATTGAACGCATTTATATTATTACCTAAAGGAGTCAAACTGCCAAGTAGAAATAAGAGAATACTCTGGTTGAGATCAAGCATTTGGGGAACAAAGCTATATCTACTTGATGGATCAAGGCAGACTACCTGCCCCAAGAATTCTTAACCACAGGGATGTTCCACTGTCCGTTTACACCATGACTATATATAGAATGGAGATGTCTATTTATTGGCAGACAGCAATATGCCAGCTGCTTTAAATCATACGTGGCATTTAGTCCTTAGAGCAGTGGTTACCAAGTGTGATCCTCCAACCCACAGTATCAAAACCGCTTGGAAATCTAGTAGAAATGCAAATTCTCAGGCTTCACTTCAGATGTACTGAATCAGAAACTCTGGGGTGGGACCCAGGAAGCTGCATTTTAGCAAGCACACCAGATGGTTCTCACGCATGCTGAGGCTGGAGAACCACTGGCTGAGAGTTGCCTCTAAGAGGTATCACCGTTACCATTTATAAGACAATAGAATGGATGCTCAGACTTTAAGCAGCTGTCAAGAACACAGATGCAAAGCAAAAATCTGCCTTATTCCAAGGCCTGTGCTCTCTGTTTTGCACACCACATTCTAGGGGGATTCCATCTGGACAAGAAGGCTGGCTGAAATGGTGAGGGATGGTAAAAGATCTCCCTTATATTTTAAGTTAAGAAGCGCAGACTCAATCTGAAGGGATTTTAATTCTGGAATTGTCCTCTTGTTTTTGGACAAGTTCTGCTTTCAAAAGAAGCACCATAAACGGGGCTGTATTATTAGTGACATATGTACTGATGGTCCCAGTTTGCTTAGCAAAAATATATGGGCCACTCCCTGGCAGGGCCAGCCTGCTTACCTAGCCAAGCATGCCTGGGAACAGACTCCCCATTGGTTTCATTTCAGTAAGACAAGTGGGCCCCTTCCCACTGGCATCCTTTTGGTAGCTACTAGTTTAAGGGCACTTCAGAAAAAGCAGTATTGGGGATCCCTGGGTGGCTCAGGGGTTTAGTGCCTGCCTTCGGCCCAGGGCGTGTTCCTGGAGATCCCGGATCAAATCCCTGCGTGGAGCCTGCTTCTCCCTCTGCCTTATGTATCTGACTCTCTCTGTGTGTGTCTCTCATGAATAAATAAAATCTTTTTTTTTTAAAAAAAAAGGCAGTACCAATGTTCCTAGATGAAAAGTTAACACTGGAGATATACCTGCTCTAGAAAAATCCACTGTGTCACAATCCAAACTGACATCTGTTCAGTATATTCATTTCTTAAGTTGCTTCTTTGAAAACTAAAATTACATTGACTCACTGTAATTTCTTAAATCTTTCCTCGTATACTCATTTTTTTTTTTAGAGTAGGAATTTAATAGTACCTATCTGAGCAAACGTGGGACACTAGTAAAAAATGAGCTTTTGTGACCATCGGCCAGAGAGGGCAAACATATGTTCTCAAATAGAGAAGTCTGACCTGCTCAGCTGAAACTTCAGCCAAAAAAATATAAAGAACATGGAAATGCACTTGTTTACACCCAAGGCAGTGGTAGTAGAGGGAGCAACCCAAAAGGTTTGTGCGAACAAGCCATCCCCGCCCAGACCTCCCAACCAACAGGTCTCCAGGAGAAGCGGAAGGCTGTATCAGCCACACCCTCTCCTCTGGTTTCTAAGAGCCCAACAATCACAGCCTGATGGCATCTTTCACACACTGGTTTGGCTGTAAGGAAAGGATCAATATACATTTTGGTTCCTAAATTTTTCAAACATTAGGAGCCAGTCTCTTTGTGAGAACCCAGGGATCCACAAAGCTCCCTGCCAACCCCTTTCCTTTCCCTGTCCCCTCATCTTTGGAAGAGGTGCTCTCCCTTCCAGATGATCTCCAACAGTTCTGTTTGTTCCAACCCTGCTTAAGGAGACTGGAGTACAGGGGAGATGGGAGCACAGGAGACATGAGAAATGAGAACCGGGAGAGAAATTATGGCTCGAATCCCCGCAAAGGGGAATAACTACAAGCTCCAGAAAGGCCAAGTGCCAGTCCATTACTACACAATGGCATTTGCCCAAACAAGAAGCAGATTACGGCCTCACAATGTACCCAGAGTCTCTGCAGGCTGTCACAGTGAACGCAAACATATTTCTTGGGGGCAGAATAACAGGCAGAACAAATCTGTAACTTATGTTCCAGAGAAAGAATGACTGAAAAAAATACATATATTTAAAAACCAAGAGAATCCCATCCTGTAGAGTGAGTCCCAAATTGACGGAACCTGAAAATTTTTCTTAAAGAGTATAAATTAATGAACATATCAACAGCTAATCACAAAGAACCAACACCCCCCCCAAAAAAAAAAACAAAAAAAAACATTGGGCTGAATCATGCTCATGATTACTTGGAAGAATCCCCATTCATTCTCTCAAAGTTTGCAAGGAGCCAGTAACGTGGTCTCTGGCCTGGAGAGAATGGCCCGCCAACCCCACAAGCCCTAGCTAAGTGGGCACTGACAAAAACAGCCTTTCCCTCAAGCTAATAACCAATAACCACTACATGGATTTATATCCTACTCCATCAGAGCCAATGCAAGCTTTGTGTATTTTTTTTAATTATAATTTCAGAGATCAATTTACTTGATTCGGTAAAGCACCTAGACTATTATATGGTTATATGCGCAACAGAAGAGTACTTCATGTGAAAGAAGCAACACCTCAAACAGCCTCCATTCATTTCAGAATAGGTCTGAAACAAAATATGAACATCGGGGCAAAAACTTTTTAAAAAGATTTAATTTTTCTATTCATGAGAGACACAGAGAGAGGAAGAAGCAGGCTCCCTGCAAAGAGCCTGACGAGGACCCCAGGATCACAACCTGAGCGAAAGGCAGATAGATGCTCAACTACTGAGCCACCCAGGTGCCCCCCCAAAACTCATTTTAATAGGATCTAGGGCTTTTGTTTCCTTTCTCAATGTGTTCGTTCTTTCATTTTAAATAGGGTAGACAATAGCAATTCATATTAATTCTACATAATTTCCATCAACTCATCATATATGCTATCTAAAGTTTACACAGATTTTCTACAAAAATGTAACTCCAATAACGCAAAAAGCTACGTCCTCTGGGGAAAAGCAAAATCTGTGAGTATGAGATAACAGGAGAAAATGCCAGACAGGTTTATCACCATCATTATCAAAGAATATTTATTATCACGAATTAGATGATCAGCAGGCTAAATATTTAAAAATTTTAAAGACACCAGAAAAATGTGGTCAACCTTAGGTTAGCACCACAGGGCTTTCAGGCAAGAAGGCATTTTTTCCCCTTCTCTTGGCATCAAGGATTAATCACAGTGAATGGAAATTCAGTGACCTTATACTATATTAGTTTGAGGCCCCTGGAACCTGCTGTGAAATGAGAAACAGGCACTTCCTTCTATCCTAAAACCATGTTTGATCCCAGGGAGCATTTACAGAACCAAAGAGTAGAGTGAAGAAGGATGGAGAAACAGAGAAGGGGGAAAGAGACAAGAAAATTATATTGCTGCCAAAACAGTTTGCTCTTTTCTAACCCTTTAAAGCAAAACAAGTAACTAGGGGTGATATTTCGAAAGCACACAACACACATACACAGGCACCTACCTTCCAGTATGATAAAGCAGATGTGAGAGATCTGGATGTTTTTTTTTTTTAAGATTATTTATTTATTTATCCATGAGAGACACAGAGAGGCAGAAACACAGGCAGAGGGAGAAGCAGGTTCCCTGTGGGGAGCCCGATGTGGGACTCGGTCGCAGGACCCCAGGATAATGCCCTGAGCCAAAGGCACTCAACCACTGAGCCACCCAGGTGCCCCTGGAGGATTCTAAATAGGAAAATATGATTCTCAAATGTAAACTCCAGGAAAGTTTCCGTTCCTGACACTTTGACTACTGGTACAACTGCTTTACGTCAACAAAAACATACAAATATTTATCGCATACTACATACTCTGCCAGCCATTGAGGATACATTGATAAACAAGGACGATCCCATCTGAGGAAACTGGGAGCCAAACCCCTTGGGAAGCTTGAAAGGCAAGTGAGCACAAGTAGACAATGAGATCACGCCATTCCTTCCCCACACTACTGACGTTGACTCGACACGCATTCTCTGAAACAGTCTAAGCTAAGGGGACAGATCAATTAAGGTAATTGTATAGGAGGATGACACTCTTGTGCAAATCAAAGTAACTGAGCCCAAAGCACAAGAGAAAATATTCTTGCCGGATATTTACCTTATTCCAAAGATGTGGGGGTGGGGTAGGAACCCACTTTTGATTACCATCTCTCCTTTACATTTCTAATAGCAGAACTGGATCAAAGTCTCTTCTCTAACAGTCTTTCAGGATGCTGCCTTGCTTCTTTAGCCTGTACTTGAGAATCTCTCCAGCCGACTCTCCATCCCTAGGCCCAGCTCTAAAAATGAGATGGAGGGAGGGAAGAAGAGAGAAGGAGAGAGAGAAGGAAGAAGGAAGAAGAGGAGGGTGGGCTGGTGCTCAAGGCAAGAACATTCTCTTCCCATCCAAGTGGGAACAATGTACACTGCTTTTTTTTAATATTTTATTATTTATTCATGAGAGACACAGAGAGAGGGGGAGAGGCAGAGACACAGGCAGAGGGAGAAGCAGGCTCCATGCAGGGAGCCCGACATGGGACTCAATCCCAGGTCTCCAGGATCATGCCCTGGGCTGAAGGTGGTGCTAAACCGCTGGGCCACTGGGGCTGCCCTACACTGCTTTTAATTGAGCTGTAAAACCAGCCAAGGGAGGTACTGACATCAAGGAACATTCTGCATAAAGAGCCACATCTAACAACCTGGGAACAAGCACTCACGTGTGAACCCCAAGTGACGCTCATGGCTGTCACCCCTTGGCAGACAAGGTGGCTTCAAACCCCTACGAACCCGCGGCCAGTGCCTTGCAGGTGAGCCAGCCCACTGGAACCCCTCCCTCTCAATTTCATCAAGGAGCACTCTCCAACTGATAAGATGTTTCCAGGGGGGGGTCAGATACTGTCTTAGAGATCAGAGACAGGCTTATACACTTGGCCTTGGGGGTGCAGAGGGGGAAAGAGGGCAGAAACATGTGGTCCTGGCCTTGGTGTTCAGATTTAAGAGACTAAAGAGCCTGGATGCAGGAAGAAGGCAAGAAAGAGCCTGGTCCCCAGTTTCCGTGGCAACTGCTAGCATGCTAGACCAGAATTTGCATGGGAGGTGGAAGTGATATCCTTGCAATCAGATCTCCGAGGTAACGGAAAAAGGAAATGGTCATGGCAGTCGTGAAACTGCCTCAGATGAAGTTCACAGACCATTTTCCTGAAATAAGAAAACGTGGCAAGAAGCCCACATGCTTACCAGGAACCCTAAGCAAATTTTGGGGGCAGCTGCCCACTCCCACAAATGTCTATAAATTTGGCCTCACCAATGCCTGCTGGCCAATGAGATCAGCGGAATCCGACCAACCCCTAACCCTGCAGAGGAGACACCTGGGCCACGGTGAGGTGGGAGACAACACGACACGCTCCCCACTCCTTCCTTCCTCCAAAGTCCCATGTGGCATCGTCTGGGGACAAGGGGGGGGGGGGCGGTGTGTGTGCGCATATCTGCCCAGAAGAACCAAGTACCTACAAAGACGTCTCCAGATAGATTCCCACACCTGGCAAAACTTAAGAAGAGTCCAGTTTCACCCCCCACCCAAAAAAAAATCTTATTACTACCCAATTCCAGAGTAAGTATGAACAGTGAATTTAAGTTGTACAAGAGCAGAAGGCCACGTCTCTGCCTGCATTAAACCCTATGCAGGGCAGCCCAGGTGGCTCAGCGGTTTAGCACCTGCCTTCATCCCAGGGCGTGATTCTGGAGACCTAGGATCGAGTCCCACGTCAGGCTCCCTGCATGGAGCCTGCTTCTCCCTCTGCCTGTGCCTCTGCCTCTCTCTCTCTCTCTCTCTCTCTGTCTCTCATGAATAAATAAATAAAATTTAAAAAAAAAAAAAAAAAAAAACCTATGCAGTGTAGGGATCCCTGGGTGGCGCAGCGATTTAGCACCTGCCTTTGGCCCAGGGCGCGATCCTGGAGACCCGGGATCGAATCCCACGTCGGGCTCCTGGTGCATGGAGCCTGCTTCTCCCTCTGCCTATGTCTCTGCCTCTCTCTCTCTCTGTGTGTGTGTGACTATCGTAAATAAATATTAAATAAATAAATAAATAAATAAATAAATAAATAAATAAATAAATAAATAAATAAATAAATAAAAGCCTATGCAGTGTGATAGGCCCTATACATACATCTCAGTACCAGCCCCACCCCAAATGACCAAGGCTAGATATGCAGTGCTTTAACACACAATTAAAAATGGAAATTCCAGGCTATGTTAGAAACTTAAGACAGGATGGAGCCAATGTAAATGTATACTCGGAGCCTTCGGATCAAAAGCAGAAAACAGCACAGCTTTCAACTAGTACAGAGCTTCCCCCCCCCCGCCCCCATCCACCTTGTTCCCACACACAAACTCCCTCTTTTAATTAGCCAAGGACCTCGTTTAAGTCAGCTCTTCCTCTGGGAGGAAAAAAAAAAAGGAAAACGAAATCAGAGTGGGGTTTGTCTTTCATTTACTAAAGGTGAAGATAGGGAGTCTGTCTATCCCCTCCTATAATCGAAAGAAGCTAAAAAATAGACCCAGTGCCTGTAAGTACATCTTGGTTGAGATGGTTTGGCGACTAAATGGTAAAGCTAAAAGCCAGATGCTAAAAGCATATCAGGTTCTTACGCAGGGCTGAGCTATGTTACTTCATTTAATTCTAAGAACCACCTGGGTTGCTGCTTATTGCTAGCCTGCCTAGCTAGCTGGTCCACCTCGTAGCCCATATGGTTCCCAGCACATAGCACAGGTACCCCTGTTGGTGTGTCCTTTCTATACCCAGTAAGGGGTGATGATGGGGAGGTGTGGGATGTATGCCCTGCTCTCACAACGGGCCACTTCTTAAATCAACTACAAGAATACGAGCTCAATAACTAGACTGGGACCTCATCTTCCCCCTACCCACCTCCAAACCACCATATGTGTCTTTTCAAAATATCAAGGAACCCTCTGGTCTCAAGCTCGCCATACTGGGAAAGAAAGTTAGTAAATAAACCCTTCCCTCTCCCATTCCTCTTGTGATGCCAGTCAGATAAAGCATGACAGTACACAAGGCCTTCCAGGAAAAGCCTGCTACAAACCTTTAGGGAGCACTTCCAGTGTCAAGGTCCAGCCCCACTCAAGGACAAGCCAGAGGCTCAAGGCATGGAGTGCTGGCTCTTTCTGCTCTGCAGGTATCTTCCCGTGGCCAAGCATCCCAGCACATAAGGCATTGGTCGGGTTATTAATGTAGCTCCAACTGCAGACAGCTGCCAGGTCAATGGAGCCCTGGGCACTGAGCTGGTCTCTCTCTCTCTCTCTCCATTATATAACTTGGCTGAGACACCTGCACAGGTTTATAACATACTACCAGGAAGTTACGAGATGAGCTCTACCATGGGTTCTGGAACATATCAAGAACCTACTCTCCATGGAAGGAAAAAACTCAACGCACATGTCACCTTACTGATGATGTTCTAATGTCCCTCTCAGACATGCCCTAGTCAACTCCAGCCTGTGTCCACAGATGCCACATCTATAGCACTCTCTACAATGCATCTGAAATGACCTGTTCTCTTTCCTCTCCCTGGAATGGGGATCTCCGGTACCACAACAACAGGCTTAATGAATCCTCTTTTAGATCTGTCCCAGGACTTGGCAAACAACTTGAACTCTGAAGAATAAATTGGCACCCCTGGACACTCCTTCATGCAGGGTCACAATGCTCTGAGAGTTCAAACAGGATCACTTTTCCAAGACTGCAGAATTCTCGGGACACTCAAAAAATTTTTGAAAACACAACTCTCCCATCTCTCTCCATCTCCACAGTGGCTCTTCATTAATTTATTCAAGGTGGACAAGAACCATTTAGAGTCCTGACAATGTGCCAGGAGCTCTACTTCTGGCACAGTGTACTCCTCTGTGATAAAAGCTCTATCCCACAGAGTTTGCTATGAAGAATTAAATGGGCAAATATATGTAAAGAATCTAAAGTAGTGGTTGGCACTTCACTGTGTACATATATAAGCACCGTATGTGTATGAGTGCTAGATTAAGTGCTCATCATCACTGCCTTGCAAAGGGGGTATTGGACTCTCGCACAGAGTCAATTGGGATTCACACCCTATCTATAAGATTCTAGAATTTCAATTTTTTCTTTCCTCCAATTTCTAATCAAGGGCCTCATTATAAGACTGTGCCAGGAAAACATTCTACTTTAAATCATCACATTCTGAAGATCACTCAGGGAGAAGTGTCTCACATTGATATCACTTGCCTTAAGATCAGAAGATTGTCAGGCATGGATACAAATAGTCTACACGTGCTGGGCGGTGTGTGTGTGTGTGTAGTGTGTGTGTGTGCAATGATCCAAGAGTTTAAAACACCTCTTGTACATCATGGCCTTGGAAGGCAGTCCCAGGAAGGGTGGCCTCATGGAACGTGAGGAAGCCAGGAAGCCACGCATGCTCAGAGGCAGTTTTCTCCTCCTGGAAGGCCAGGTGGCTGGGAAGGCCCCACCCGCCTGAGTCCTGGTTCTGGGGATATACCTAGTAACCAATGCCAGGCAAGAAGTGAAGTCAGGAACATGGACTCAGAAAGCTAAGCAACATATCCCAGCCATATGGCCTAAACGAAGGAGGGGAAGCAGACTGGTTCACTAGGAAAGGAATATGAAACAGCAGAAAGGTGCTCCACAGACAGGAAGGTCCTTGAGGACACAGGTAAGGAGATGCATCGAAAAAACAGGGAACCCCAAGACAGACGGCAATACCAACAGAGCAAGCATATGTGGTCAACAGCCCTGGAGCACTCCCCTTCACAGCCTACTTTCCAGCTCATCTCTACCATTCCTTAGGATGACAGAAGGAACTGGAGACAGCAGGAGTCAAGTGACAACCATGCCCCAGCTCCAGCCTTCCAGATATCCGATCCAGGATGAAACGCAGGCACTCAGCTCAGGATGAAGTCACGCAACACAGAGGGCACCCCTCAGCTTCTGTATCCTGGCTGCATGCTAACAGTGCGCCTTTGCTTCAGCTAGACACAGGGTAGAAGGATGGTGGAGAAAGAACAATCAAGTGAGAATCTGCCATCCATTATGCCATTTAAACCAAACTAATTTACCCATGCACCTGCCATCAAGATAACTCCAAAACACCAGCTTGAATTTGCTCAGTCATCTGAGAGCCTCCTGTGCCACTTTGTTCCATGTTCTTCTACAATGTCAAACTCCAACCTAACTTTAAACCTTTGGATTTCCTGCTAACGACCAAAAACCACATCTCAAAAGGCACACCCAAAAAGTCCACCCAGATCTCCACTGTCTTTTCCTTTGAAAGATGACCAGGTTGCACCTCTGGGGCTCCATAAAGGAGGCACTTAGTACCCAGACACTATTCATGCACACAGAGAGTCGAGCAGGCCAGTGCATGTGAGGAGGAAGACAAGGATGAACCTAAGATGCTTCCTTCATGAGAGAGAAGAACACGAAAGATTGTTTGGTAACCCCCAGGTCATGCCACCTAAGTAATAATCTGCCAAGTAGTGAAAACTCTAGGATAGGAAAGGGGAATGGGGAATTGCATGAAGTTCCCGTAAATGATTTCATGTACAAAACCAGTCAGACCTTATGTTTGTTACAGCAGCTTCCTTTGTTCTGCAGATGGGGCCACAGCCAGGCTCTAACTCACCACAGGGAACAGGACAGAGGGGGATTTCACTTTAATAGAGACAAGCCTGCCTAGTGCTGTAGGGAGGGCAGAGGAGAGAACTCATGAGAGTTATCAGAGAGATCTGAACAGAAGCCCAGGGATTTGGCTGCAGGGGAAGAACCTAACCACTGAGGACGTGGGTGAGCAGCATGTGCCATCCTGCAGTAAACAGAAAGTGTGCATGCTTCAGCCAGTGAGAATCTCTGGCTCAATCAGAAATGGTCTCCTAGCTCTCTGGTACTCGAAATAAGACATCTGACCCTCAGCTTCGCCTTGGTGACCCTTTTATCTGGGAAAATGCTGAGGATCAAGGTTAAGATATGAAGAGCTGACAGATACAAATCTCCCTCCCAAATCTGAACGGTACGAAAGGGGAAATACATCCATAAGTAGACACCACGAGGGGAGCCCATATTTTAACTCTTGCCCCCTTGGAGCCCACCAACTCCAGTCAAACTCAAAAAAAGTCCCATAAAAGAATATTCACCCAGAGAACATGGACACAAACCCACTAGAGTCACAAAATTAATCACAGAGCTGTCTGCAGCAGCTACCTGAAAGGAACAGTAAACTAGGTCCTAAATGTTCTCATATTTAGGATGGTCCTCTCCCCGGTGCCCTTGGGCATGAAAAGCATGACCTCCACCCTCTCATGTTGGAGAGGATTTCAAAAGCAAAATGTGTTTTACTCAAGATAAGCTAAAGCTCTTCCTTCCCCTTTCTATTTACAGCTTGGTTTACAATGCAGAAATAAATCTTCATGTATTTCATTAAAGGAATGCAAACACTTGGCAGAGATGAGAACATGGACCAGGTCCTATGATGTGAGGGGCCACAGGAGTGCGCACTGTCCAAAGGTGAGCCCAGCTGAGGAAGGTAAGTGAGGCTGTGATCCAGCCATGGTTGGGTTACCCCACCAGGTGCTGCTGGCCCAAAACGAGTGCCCTTCTGGAATTTGTCTATCCTGGAGGTACCTGAAACAATCAAGAGCTACGCTTTCTGCCCCCAACAGAAAGGGACACAGTGTAGTGGGAAAGTCCAGGCATTAGACATATGAAGACTTGGATTCAAATCCTGACTTTAAAAATCATGTGTCACTGACTACTTGGGTATTTTCAACATTTGTTGACTCAGCTATTAAGCAGGTGGTCGGCGCCTGGGTGGCTCAGTCAGTTGGGCATCCCACTCTTGGGTTTCAGCTCAGGTCACGATCTACAGGAAGTGAGATGGAGCCCTGCATTGGGCTCCATGCTGAGGAAGGAGCCTACTTAAATCTCTTTCTCTCTCTCTCTACCCCTCCCTGCCCCTCTCCACCTGCTTGCTCTCTTCTCTAAAAAAATTTAAGTTAAAAAAAAAAAAAAAAAACCTTCTACATGTTTCATTAGGATTAAGGTAAGATTTATTAGCACAATATGTTCTATTCACTACACGGTACTTCTTCCTTTTTTAGAAACAGAGGTTCTGGAACTTCAAAGAGTCTGAGATATTTCTAATAGTCACACGCTTTCTTGTGGAGTGGGACTTTCTATTTATAGGTCAATTGCTTCTTTATTTCGAGATTCTTTTACATTGCGTCAGGGTTTACTTAGTCATTAAAAGAAGAGAAAAGAGAACTGCATAACAAGACTAAATGGAAACGTTAGGGCCGTGGCTAAGATAAAGTGCAAACACGGTAGTTATGATTCCTGGTGGTAGCCTTCTCCCTCTAATTCAGCATTCAAAGAAAAGAGTCATAGGGGCAGGACTTACTTCCTGCCTCAAAGGAACTGAAAATCCACACAAGACAATGGACATCACACCACAAAGCACTGTGATCCCTGAGAGCTGGGAAAAGACTGGCCAGCTCACAGCCCAAGGAAAGGAAATTCAAGCAGAGTTTAGAAGAATCTAAATTAAGGAGCAGGAGCTGAGAGTTTGGGGAGGCCAAGGTATTGAACAGAATCCAAAGCAGAGGACTGGGAAGGGGGTGGGCAACACAGAAAATTCTGGAAACTCCTCACATATTCACTGGGTAGTAGCAGCCACTAGTGAGGAAAGGACTGGAGGTAAAAGCCGCCAAATCCCACACAAGGCCACATACAGTGCGTGGATCTACCAGCCTAAATGGTAAACATCGTAATTCACAGGGCAGCAAGTACTCAACCAGGTTTCGCCGGAGCAGTGGGAAAAACTTATCCCTTCAGCAAACACTTCTCTGGCTCTAATCTACTAAACAAAGCTGAAAAGCCGAGATCCAGAAGGACCCAACTGTTTTCTACAAACTTATTCACATCTTAGAACAATGCTCAAGAACAGGCAGAGAAATACAAACACATCCAGAACCCAAAGGAAAATGTACAAGACCTGCCATTCAATAAAAAATTATCGAGCAAGGGACACCATACTGGGGTGGCTCAGTGGTTGAGCATGTGGCTTAGGTGCCGATCCTGGGGTCCTAGAATTAAGTCCCACATCAGGCTCCCCACAGGGAGCTTACTTCTTCTTCTGCCTATTTCTCTGCCTCTCTCTGTCTCTCTTGTGAATAAATAAAACCTTAACAACAACAACAAAATTATCAGGCAAGTACCATAGCAGGAATATAGGACCTCTAATGAGGAGGAACATTAGTCCGTCCAAAACTAACCCATAAATAACACAGGTGAAAGATTTAGCAGACGAGCATATTGAAACCTATATTCTAACTCTCTTTCATGTGTTCAAGGTTGGCAAAGACTCAGCACCTCAGGAGAGGCACTGAAGATTATACAGACCAAATTCTAAACTTCTAGAGATAAAAACAGCAATCTCTGAGGTTAAAAAGGCAAAGAAAAAAAAATACACCTCTGTAGATTTTGGATAGAAACTACCTAAAATAAAAACAGAAAAGGGGTGAGGGAGGTGGTACTAGGATAAAATAGAGCATGAAGGAGCTGTGGGTCAATGTCAAGCAGCCAAATATACATGCAATTGAAATCCCAACAGGGGAAAAACCAGTGCACACACTAAAAAATATTTGCAGAAATACTGTCTTCAATTTTTCCAAAACTGATGAAATCTGTACTGAAGAAGTTCGGTGAACTGCAAACACAAGAAACATAAACCACACAAGGGGACATGGTAGTACTGATGAAAAGAAAATCTTAAAAAGTAGGCTGGGGGGGGGGGGGGGGGGAGTGCCTGGGAGGCTCAGTTGGCTAAACATCTGCCTTCAACTCAGGTCCTGATCTCAGGGTCCTGGGATTCAAACCTGTTTTGGGCTCCGTGCTCAGCAGGGAACCTACTTCTCCCTCTCCCTCTGCCCCTTCCTGTGCTTATGCTCTGTCAAGTAAATAAATAAAATCTTTAAAGGGGGGCGGGGGCACCTGGATGTCTCCTTCTGTTGAACGTTGGAATCTTAGTTTTGACACAGGTTCGGCTTAGATCATGATCTCTGGATCATGAGATCAAGCCCAGCATCGGGCTCCACACTCAGCAGGGAGTCCACGGCTTCCTCTCCCTCTGCCCCTACCACCCCCTCTTCAATCTCTGAAATAAATCTTAAAAAAAAAAAAAAGTAGACTAGGGGAAAGGATGCATCTTGGAAAGTTAAGAGTGACAGCAGTTCTTACTGGAAACAAAGCACAGCAGGGGACACTTGAATGCTATCCCCCTTCCATTTAACAACATTTTAAAGGTAATATCCCAAAATTCTATAACGGGCAAAAGATAAAACAAGATAAATTTCTTACAACTGCAGGCTATCCTTCAATTCTTGTAAATCTGTAAGTATTTTAAACGAGGGAGAAATAAAGACCTTGAAGACATATAGAAGCCAAGAGATTCATCCAACCCTAGCAAACCTATAATTAGAAGTATTTTTTTTTTTTTAAGTATTAAAGTCCTTTCAGGCAAAAATGAAAATGAGGGGCAGCCCGGGTGGCTCAGGGGTTTAATGGCACCTTCAGCCCAGGGCCTGATCCTGGAGACCCGGGATTGAGTCCCTGCATGGAGCCTGCTTCTCACTCTGCCTATGTGTCTGCCTGTGTGTGTGTGATGAACTTAAAAAAAAAAAAAAAAAAACTAAACTAAAACAAATGAAAATGACCCTCAAAAACAGAGATCTAGAAGAAGTAAAGAAAAGCACCAGAGATGGCAAGCATTTAGGTAAATAAAGCAGATAGGCCTGATACATCTACATACACATTATATTCAGTTCCACAATTACCTTCTGTGGTTACTAAAGGTTCCACATAATATTCCATCCTGCCTTTTTGCCCCTTCCTTACTGCCTAGAAGTAGAGTTTATATTTCAGTCAAGAGACATATAGAATTAAAAATTAGAACAATTCTAAAGTCAGATTGGTAAAATAGTCTTTAAGGTTGTAACAACAAAACAATCTTTAACACCTTGGTCAGTGGAGATGCCTAAATCTAAACCAAAACCTAAGACAAATAAATCTAAGGCTGGGTTACTATTACCCAGATTCAAAGCAAAACCATGAAGTACCTTTAACACCGTACTTGACTACTAATGCATTTCGTTAAAAGGAAACAAACATGTAGGTCATCAAAATTCTAATTCTTAAGGAAGTTCAGAATAAGGAGCGCCTGCGTGCAGAAAACTAAGTGTCAGCCTTTGGCTCAGGTCATGATCTCAGGGTCCTAGGATGGAGCTCCTACCACACCCCCAGGTGGGGGGGGGGGGGAGGCGGGGATCTGCTTCTCCCTCTGTCCCTCCCCCCACTTGTGCCATGTTCTCTGTGTATCTCTCTCTCAAATAAATGAATAAATAAAATCTTAGAAAAAGGATGTTCACAGTAAATAACTCCAACATCTAACAGTGCCAAACAAGAACCCTATGCATTTGGACCTATCTTCTTTCCAACCATGGAGGTAGAAAAGTATCACCTATCAACAAAGTATCTGAGAACAGAAATAAGGAAAACATCAATACTGACCATTCAGCTATGAAAGGAATACCTATCAAAGCCCAGAATTCCCATCATGTTCAACACATATTCAAAACCAGAAACTAAAAGAAACTAAGTCATAGCATCTTCACCCTTAAGCTGATGCTCTGTATTCAAAACCCAATCCACTGGAATGGGACCATCTTTACACTCAGACTTCTATCAATGGCCTAAGACACAGCAGACTTTAACAAGAAAACATGTAGGATCCTACAGAGACATAGTCTAAACTTTTGTACTAGGTCACTAGATTCCCTTAAAGGTTTTTTTCCCCCCAGAATAAGGCAGGGATTTTAGCAAGAAATACTAGCAAAAGAGCCCCCCTCCCCGCCCCCACCCCGGTAAAATGACAACGAATATGTGCACGGCTGAGACAGAACCTACTCATCAACAGCCCATCCTCACAAACTTGAACCTCATCTCACTCATGACTGCTCCACACAAGCAAATAACCTGGTTACATCAACCTTTGTGAGGGATTCACAGTGTGCGCCACAGGGTCCTTCCTGTGACTCAGTAACTTCACAAGAGGGACACACGCCTACACTTTTCCATCTGCCTACAGATGGTGGTGACAGTGTCACCACAGAGGAAAAATACATCATTTGTATAAATCAAAATTCCTCTAAAGCATGTTTGAGAAGTCCCCAATAAATATGCATACTCACACACAGCAGTTCATGTGTCACACACAGTGAGGACAACTAATAATAGGATCTATGATGCGTTATTCAGGATGCACCTGTGGGTTCTTCATCAATCACCTTGTTCAGTCCAGAAAACCACCATGCGGTCCTCACTACTGTTACAGACATTTTAACAAACAAGGAAACTGAGGCACAGTTTTACGAATTAGAGTTTAGAATAGTTCTAATTTTTAATTCTATAGCTCTCTTGACTGATGCTAGAGAAACTGCCCAAAGCATCCAGGAGATGTGAAGGATGAGTGAGAATAAGCTGCTTCTGTCTAGCTCCAGTCCATATTGTTAAACCACTAATGCCAAATACAAGTTCCCCTTAACACACTCCTAACATTGCGTTACATCCCTACCACAGTCATTACATTTTTCTTGTTTATTCCCTCCACCCCAAAATAAAATAAAATATATACACACACTTAATTTTGCTTGTAATTGAATGGTTAAGTGACCCCTTTTGAAACGTGCATTTTTGATCTTCCATTTAAAAGTACACTGGGGGGTGGGGGGGGGGCGGGGGCTGGGGGGCTCAGTTAGTTAGGCATCTGACTTTTGATTTCAGCTCAGGTCATGATCTCAAACCAGGCTATAGGCTCCCTGCTGAGCATGGAGCCTGCTTAAAATTCTCTCTCTCTCTACTCCTCTGCCCCTCCCCCGCACCCTGCTCACACACACCTGCTCTAAATAATAAAAGTACACAATCACACCCAAGTTTTTTGTACACCATGTTCCTTTCCACCAGCCAAACAGGTAGCAATCCATATTCCCATGACCATCATTCTGGAGTTTGTCTATCCATACCTGACTGACAGCATCCGTCCATTGCGGTTTCTGAAAACACTTCAATACTTCCTGCAGAAAACACAAGTTTTACAAGAGCCAAGTGTAACCAGATGGGCAATGTCTGGTCACCTAACAGGATGATGAGGGTAAGGAGCTTGGCGTGGCCATCATCAAATTCACAAGGAGCTGATTACAGACTCAAAGTCTATAATGTCTCCATTTGAACAGTGAGATTAGAGTGGGCAATGTCTGGTCACCTAACAGGATGATGAGGGTAAGGAGCTTGGCTCCTTACAGTGAACAGTGAGATTACATTGATGCAGATTTTTTTTTTTTTAGTCATTTACCTCAATGATCAAAAGAAAAGGAAAATTAACGAACTCCCAGCAGTACAGAGTCCTCCAAACCTCCAGCAGCTGAGATGTTCTGTCCACTAAACAGGCTGAGTTTCTAGAAAGTATGCCTTTTCCATTCACAAAGAGTGGACAAAGATTTTAGAGGATTATCTTTTAATGGCTAGGTAAGAAGATATGGTTGATTTTTGCCTCAACAACAATAAATAAATATATAAATGCTACAGAACTGTGGATTCTACTGCTGTGTGCCAAAAAAAATCCCTGACATCAAATAAAACCAATGGTGGCAAGCACATACGGCCATACAAAGTTCAGGGGGGTTTCTCAAAGAAAAATAACACTTTGCAAAAAACACAAGATGTTTGGACTAAAGACTTACAAAACACATGACAGGCATCATCAGAAAATGGAATCACTCTGATTTCCAGATTTGAAACGCAAGGCAAGGATCTGAGACTTGTAACCATCTATACCTCATAATTGAATATTTCCTACAGAAGTCCAACACAAGCTCTCGCTTTCCTCCACTCCCAAAACAAAAGGCATATAAACTGGTGATTCTAAAAACTATGTATTTAAGGAAGAGCAATTAACTGTACAAGAATGGCTAGCAAATCTTAAAGAATATAGAATGCTTTGTCCAGAGCAAAGACAAAAACCATGGCCCTGGAATTTTTAGGATTCAGTGTTTTGTCCCTACTGAGAACACAAGGGTTCAATCACAAGATCCGCTCCTTTCCAGTATATAGACACCAGAAACTGTAGACACAAGGTTAAAAAGGAGCATCTAGGCAAAAATGCTCAAAGTGATGTTTTGAAATAACCACTTGAGGTTGTTATTCTGGGTTTGACCTTGTCATCAGCAGGGACAGCACAGCCCATCACCTTATTAGAAAAGGTCTAATACATGTGAGATGAAGGCAGGCTGAGTACCGAGTCCGGGAAGGCGATGACAAAGCCCCAGGATTGGAGATGTCAGTTCTAACAACCTAACTGAGAAGGCAAGGTTCATTTCAAATGATTTATCCTAATATCAATGAAGAATCAAAACAAATGAGCAATTTAAGAGCCAGAAAGTATTAGAAGTTATTATTTTGGGGGCACCTGGGTGGCTCAGTCAGTGAAGTGTCTGACCCTGAATTAGGGCTCAGGTCATGGAGCCTGCTTAATATTCTCTCTCTCCCTCTCCCTCTGTCCCTTAAAAAAAAAAAGTTTGTTTAAAAAGTTACTCTTTTGTATTTGCTATGTACCCTACAAACACTGCAAGAAATTTAAGCCCTAACCTCCCTACCTATTTGGAACCTGCAAAGCCTTCCTCCTGTAAAATCCAGGCCACTTCAGATGAGCCCTAAATCCAGCCTCACCTGTCAAACAGTAACCCTGATGGACTTTACCAGTAAAGTGTGATTATAACCAAATAAAATGCTACCATGAATCTATAATTCAGGAAAACAAGGTACTTGGCACATTAATTAAAGCAGATTAGAAATGGTTACATTTTCTTTAGATTCATATTGAAAAAAATTTCTCTTTTCTCCTGTCCTGGAAACCGAAGTTAAAGGACTGATTTGCACACAGCAGCCACACCCCAACACAGCACTGTGCAGGGAGGAAAGAAAGAAGCCAGTAGCACTATCAACTAAGGCAGGCACTAGGACTCCAAGACGAAGGGCCAGCACCCCCTTCTCCCCAAGAGAATGAAGCCTTATAGATCCTGGTCATCATATCTGCCCCCAACGCTGGCAGGATCTTTGGGTGCATGAATGTGTGTGTGTCAGCCTCGCCGCTAAAGGACCAGGGGCTAATAACACCCTGACCACATTCAGAGTTTTGCTCCCCAAAGATGAGAGATGATACGAGATGCATGACCACGCATGCATGGACATGGTTTAGAAGCATGGACAACATCATTACAGGTTCCAACATAGTTACTGATGGGATTCATAACACACATCCTTGACCTCTCTCCCTACTCTTTTGATGACGCATTTCTCAAACTGGGCTAGAGTGTTTGTGGCAAACATCTGAAACATGAGAAACTTGTCACTGAGACATTCACCCAAGGCTCTTTAAAAAGAGTGACCTACAAGGCCCAGGACCCTGGCAAGGAAGAACTTCTTCAGTATGCTTCCTGATTGTACTAACACCAAATCTAAGGCCTCTTCTGAGACACAGCACTGCAAATTAAGAGAAAACTGTATCAAGGGTTTTCTTAATGAAAACATGGCATGATGGAGGAAAACTAAGACTGAGCTATCACCTCAAATTTCAGACCCAAGTACAATTCTGTTAAGGATCTTAAAATACCTAACACATGGTCAATCCAATCCGTTCCTCTTAATTTCCACTATACCCAGTACTTCATTAGATACATGCAATCTAGACAATTTCCAAAGGTAACTAGAATGCTGGAGAAAGAGTAAATAGCAGCAACCAGGCTGCTGGAAATTTTTTTTCTTTTTCCCAACCTCTCAAACTACCAGGTTCTAAGAAAAAGTCATGAACTAGTCATTCAGAAAAACCTCGAGTATAAGAACAGGGAGGGAGGGGGAAAAAAAAAACAGAAATGGAATATAATTTCTATAGCGGGGGGGAGTTAGAGGTGGTGGGCACAACACGAGGTATGAAATAAGGCAGATGACCAGCAAGGGTTTTTTTTAAACACCCCACTAACACAGCATTACATAATGTCACTGGCACTGTTTGACTGTGAAACCACAAACTTACCAAATTCCCATGGCCAACTTCCCTATCAAAGGCTCAAGCTTATTTAGGAAAGTTACTTAAACAAATAAACAAAATGGTAAATTAAAAGTTTTATGAACGATTTCACCACTGCTGCCTGGGTTCAACACCAAGTGGTTTTTCTGAGGAAGGAAATTTTTCAGAAAAACACATTTAATTCTTCACGTTTAAAAACAGCTCTCTTCGGAAATGGCCAAATCCCATCGAATGGACTCCAGAAAGTGACGAGAATCGCTTAAAACGATCAAAGCAGATGAATTATAGGGTGGCACCCCTTTGGCCAATTCTCAGGGCAGGAACAAGCTCTATTTGGCCCACAGCATTTTCTGGTGTGTTTGTTCTTAATCACAATGAGTGGA
Organism: Nyctereutes procyonoides; assembly: GCF_905146905.1. Classification (NCBI taxonomy): domain Eukaryota; kingdom Metazoa; phylum Chordata; class Mammalia; order Carnivora; family Canidae; genus Nyctereutes; species Nyctereutes procyonoides. Next base: position 11,730,254 of record NW_026575043.1, read on the forward strand.
CAACATTGAGAAACCAGGACACATAATACAGAACATCCAGAACCCTGGCTCCGCTATGGAAACCAGGAGGCTGGTGTGTGGGCCCGAGTCTGTTCCCCTGTGGGAAGAACTGGCGCCTGATTTGAAGTCCCTGGTTTAAGGTGCCAGCATGTTCAGCCTTGGGTACTAACCTTTTCCTCGACGGCCCTTCTTCAAAATCTGATGAACTAACATCGTTGCTAGTAGAGGACACTTGGGAGGCATCGTCCTTCTCATTTTCTGACTGTTCTGATGCTGGTCCTAATCCCTTAGACTGGCCATGACCAAGGAGCCCTACAGGTGAGAGAAGGGGACAAACAAACACATGACATCAGGAAGTCGCACTTTACCATAGTCACCCTGACACACTGGCCAATGAAGACAGACCAGGGTTGGGAAAGAAGAGGATTAGAAGGTACATAGTCCGCTCTGGAGTGGGACACCTCATCCTATGTTAGGCCTAGGAACTCATTTCGACAGGAAGAAATTCAGGCAGGATTTTGTCACCACAAGATACTTGTAGGGTTCTTTTTGAAATACATAAACACTGGGGCGCCTGGGGGGCTCAGTTGGTGAAGCATCTGCCTTGGGCTAGGTCATGATCCCAGGGTCCTGGGATCAAGCCCCATGGAGTCAGGCTCCATGCTCAGCGGGAAGCCTGTTTCTCCCTCTCCCTCTGCCTGCCACTCCCCCTGCTTGTGCTCGCTCGCGCGCGCGCTCTCTCTCTCTCTCTCTCTCTGTCAAATAAAATAAATAAAATATTTAAAAACAAAAAGGAAATACATAAACATCTTTCAGGGGTGGGGGAAAGGGGGTGGAAAGGAAGAAAGACACTTCCTGTATTACTTATTCGAACTAGTTAAATTTCAAAGGCTAAAGATGTATACTAGAAATTACTGAAATCCTGGGGTGCCTGGCTGGCTGGCTCAGTTGAGGAGTGCATGACTCTTGATCTTGGGGTTGTGAGTTCAAGTCTCATGTTGGGTATAGAGATTACTTGAAAATAAATCTTAAAAAAAAAAAAAAAGAACCACTGAAATCCTTTTTGGAACTGCCTTCAGAAACCAGATGAGAAAAGCATATTATTTTGCAGCCACAGCTTAACTTATTAACTAGAAATCCTACTACACAACTTCCTCTTCTTCATTATTCATTACATTCCATTTGCCTTTGATAGTCTCAAAGGATAAGGCCTCACCAGGACTGCATATATGGCACCATGCAGAAGATGGAGCCCTGGGGTCCCAGGGAAGGGCCTGTGCCAAGGGATATTGGAAGTACCATAATAAATACTAAGACCACATTAATGGGTGACAGCTGAAGAAAAGCCTGGCCAGTCTTCTAGCACTCAGATATCCCTGCATTGAGGGTTCTAGAAACAATTTAAGTCCTACCAATGGGAAGCTTGCTCCCATGCAATTGTCTGCAGCGTCTGGCCCCCAATTCCACAGTCTTGTCACCAGCCTCATGGGCATCAGAAGCTGGGGGTCGGCAGGAATGCCAGCACAGCTGTACAGCTTGGCTTTAAGCAAAGCCAAAGGTACTTTGTTCTTCCAACCCTTCCACCAACTCTAGAAGCACTTAATTCCCCGTATTAAATTCCTTTTTTGGTTCAAACACTTAAGATTGGTTCCTACTAGTTGCACTGAACACTGTATAGGAAACAAGACTCTATGTTATCTGGTATGCCGTCTGAAAGAACATGGTACATTGCAACCAAGCCCTGAGACTTGACCTATTTGTGCATGTGCTCCCCTGCTCGTGTACTTTCATATCATTTTCTGAGGATGAGTAACACTGTACAGTTGGAAATCTACCGCGATGCAAAACATAAAAAGCCCATGGCTACCACTTAGACATGCAGCTTTTGGGAGTCAGGACTGCAACACAGAAGTGAAATCATACTTTCCCAATAAAGAGGAAATGTGAGGAGTTTACACCATAAGGCCAAAAGGAGACATTAATTTTATGGAAGTCAGAGTCTCCAGGTAGATGTACGATCCGTGCTAGGCACTACTATGGCCACTAGTCACATGCACCTTTTTTTTTTTAATGTGTTTGGGGGGCAGGCAGAGAGCACAGGTAGAGAGAGAATCTTAAGCAGGCAGTCCAGTGCAGAGCCAGAGCCCAATATGGGGCTCAATCTCAGGACCCCAAGATCATGACCTGAGCCAAAACAAAGAGTTGGAGGCTTAACTGCCTGAGCCCCCAAGGTGCCCCAATCACATGCAGCTACCGAGCATCTGAAATACAGCTACCTAGTGTGGAGAAGGAAATGATTTATTTTTAATTTTAATCAATTGATAACAACATTTGATTATTTTATATTGATTAATTTTTAAACACTCTGAATGTATCCTTGGGGTTGAGTCAATTATATGAAAATTAATCTTCCCTGCCTTGAGATTATTTAACGAAGCTCTAGACAATTAAACCTATATAATACATAGGTATTAACTACATAAAACGACAGAGAGCACTTTAGTCATGTCACAGGGTGGAGACAAAGCATCCGGAAAATAGGATGGGTACACAGGAGATACTCAGAGATTAAAGAACTGGGCCAGGGATAAAAGTCATAAATGTAGAGAGGAGATGGGTGAGTGGCCACACTTGAAAAAGATGAGCAATTCAAAATAAAAACTTTGATTACAGAACCACATGTAAAAAACTAGTTAAGCAAGAGAAAGAGAACATCATAAGCATAAGCTGACTCTTGGTCAAGTTCACATTTTTCCAATAATCTGTAAATACAAAATAGAGAATAAAGAAAGAGAAGAGGGAGGAAATGGGAGTTCATCCATGCTTTTATTTTTTTATAATTTTTAAGTTTTTATCAGCTGTTCATTTTCTTAACACCTACCATATGTCAGCGCCCTGGGGAGAGAGGCATCTTCAAACAAAACCTAAATTCCAGTGATAAGGTAGATCGACAGGCATACATGGGTGGATCAGTTGGTATATGTGTAAAGAAGAAATCTCGCCCTTGGAGGGCAAGGCAAAAAAAAGGGAGGGGGGAGGAGACAGTGATTGTGACTCAGTGAAGCCAGCTAGCACACTGGCAGTAACCAAGAATTGTGAAGTTGGAATTTGCAATATACCTACAAGTCAAAACCAAAACCAGGGGTGGTGGTAGTGAAGGAGGAGGAGGAGGAGGAGGAGGAGGAGGAAGAGGAGGCGGCAGCTGTATTTGGATCAAGGAGGTAACAAGCAAGGACCATGTGCTGTTAGGCGAAGCCCAGGCAGAAACACTGCTGTACCATTCAGTACATAACAAGATCTTCTGTATTTGCTGAAAGAGTAAGGAGTGAGTGACTGAGTGAGTTAGCAGAGAAGAGTGAAGCTATTCAGTGACAAGCAAGCTATACACCTGCCCTTCTGACAAGAATAACTTCAGCAGATTATAGAGCAATGATTCTTAAACTTGAGCATGAATCAGAATCACCTGTCCAAACACAGTACCCTAGGCCTCAACACCCCCAGTCTGTCCTCTTTCTAACAGGTTCTCACATGATGCTGGTGCTCGTTTGGCTGGTCCAGGAAACCACATTTTGAGAACCATGACTGTACTACGGCAAAGCCAGATCCAAGCCTGTAGAAGACCTAGTGCCCTGAGACACCAGGATGCTCCAGGCAAGTGTGAAATTAGAGGTGAGGAAACCAAGTCTAATCGAACAATCTGTTACGACCCGAAATGAAAATAAGGCATCTAACCTCAAAATTCTGTTGGGGCATTCTTCCTCCTTTTAGCAGGGATTTTGTGAAGGCAAAGAAGATTACTGACACAATTCATCACAAAGCTCTCAGAACAAATTCAGAGGAAAAAAATAACATGCTGGGGGATGGGGGTGGTGGAGCATTCATATCTAAGAGGCATCAATGTTAAAAAAGTACAGGATGTTGCCCTCCTCCCAAAGTCAACTGTCCAAAGTGCAAATTCAGGGAAACCAGATTATGAAATTTTACAAGGAAACAGGGAACCTGAATGGACTATATGTGAGCTTGTTGAAGATCACTGGTCAAAGAGAAGTGAGCTGAACGCTCTATTAAGCCACATCAAGGCAGGGCTGAACTACATGAAAACGACTAAAGTAGTGTAAGTCCATTGTCCCAAGCCCTCGCCAGACTAATAACATCTTCAGAGGACTCCAAAGTCTCCCCCATTCCAAGGATAAGCGAGAAGGGCTACCAGGACTTGAAGAGAGAAATCGGATTCCCTTTCCACATTAGGAAAATTAGGGTCTGTACAGAGGGAAATGATTGCTTGTCAATGCAAATTGAAGGAGCTCAGCTTTCACTACTGCCTTTATGAGAGGCAAGACCCATTTGTTCTGCATGCAATCCACTCTTTCGATTTTGAGTACTTCTATACTGTACAGAGAACGCTCACTCTCAGTTTTGTTAGGCAGTCCACACAGCTGGACAGAAATGTGGGTTTCTTCCTTTTCTTGTTTTTTTTTTTCTGCCCACCTCCACCCGGCTCCTCCTCCCCTGCCTCCACCCACTCTCACATCTCTAGTGTACTAGCTACCCCATTTCATCTTGAACGTTTTAATCCAAATCATACTGCCTGCCCAATCCAGAGGAGCCAGGTCAGCAAGATGGAATACGATGCCACAGGGCAGAATGGCAATTATCAGAACATTACACAGCTAATGTGTGTTGCCTTTTCTTCTCCCTAACAAAGCCCTGCCATCCATTTTTTTCTGGATTATTATTTTTAGTCGATGAGAAATAACGCAACACCGTACCCTCCTCCAAACACCCAGGCTGATTTTATTTTCCCAAACCCCTCCCCCAATCAACAAGGAACCTTCACTGGGAGAGGAGGTGAAATGGAGAAAATTGAATGGCCCAGAGAGCCTCTTCTTGCCACATGAGCATTTGTTCCTCTCTATTAATATTCAATAGGTTGAACTTAAATTAAACCACGTCTATTGTCTTTCACAAAAGCAATAAATATGAGTTGAAAATTCCAAACCACTGCGGGGGAAGGCAGCGTGCTGGCCAGCCAACAGCAGTGGACAGGCATGGACAGGAGTGGCAGGGCACTGTCACTCTCAGGCCTGAGATCACTGGGCCACGGCGGGCAGCAGTGCCCATGCACCCAGAATGAGAACCCCCAAAGAATCCAGTACCGCAGAACCGAGCACTTCGGCCCATTTCCCAAATTAGCAAGAGATGAAAACGCTTTCAATTCAAAGCAACACACCAAAACTGGTTTCATTTCTAAGCCTGGAAGAGCAAGGCAGTGAGTAAGAAGAATTTCTGTCCTGAAGACTGAAGATGCAGGAGCATGATCTCCCTCTAGCTTTCACAGAGACGGGGAAATGGGGGGCTGGGAAAATCAAAACACAAACAAGGCCAAGGATCCCGTTTAGCTCAAGAACTCCAGCTTAAGCATCCGACGAGAGCTACAGATTTCAGAACACCGGTGTAGAGAGAGGAGGGAATCCTTTTCTAACATTGTCACACACACACACTCACTCACACACACACAAAAACGTGCAGCCCTTATAATTTCATATTTTACACACAAAGAAGTTTCACCAGCCCTCCCACTAGCTACACGTACGTCACAGAATATAAAACCAAACGGGAAAAAATTGAATGCTGCTGTTTCACAAAAAGCAGTGTCTAAAGACGGGTTAAAGAGAAGGGGGAGAAGAAAATAAGGAGACCTTTGAAGCTATTCCCTAGCTTCCAAAACATCTGGAGCACACCAAACATATTAGCATATCAGGGAGAGTTGATGTATTTGGCTTTGTTGTGGAAGAGATGCACAAAAGGTAATTCTCTATTATACAGCCACTGCCCGTCTGTCACCCCGTCATTGTGAGACAAGGTATCACATTACATATTAAACAGTCAAGCATCCAAAGAGAGCTTTCATTTTCAGCTGCAGTGCGTGCGTGTGTGTGTGTGTGTGTGTGTGTGTGTGTGTTGGGGGATGGGGAGGGCCGTCACACTTTGAGTTGAGAGAAAAATTGTAACAACGGCCCCGTTGGCTAAGGTAGGACCCTCTCAGTGATATTCGGAATGCACAGTCTGCTGCCATTGCTAGTGAAAAATAAACTCTATTTTTCACCCAAAATTTTTAGAGAAAAATCTGTGGATCGCTTGTTTTGCTCTGGGATGCCAGGGGAAATCTGGCTCTGGCCAGTCTCGCAGGTTCAACACGAAGACGGAGTCTGAACCCAATGTACACACTTGGGTCAGTAGCTAAGCTTTATGGATTGATCCTGGGGTTCCAGGGAAGGGGGTAAGCAGTGCAGAGAGGTCTGTGAAGCCAAGCCCCAGGCTGGTCCACGGACATGCTCCCCACAACAAAATGCTGAGGTGGACAAGAACAAATGACAGTCGTGGGGCATGATGTCACTGCCACACTCGTGGTCAATGAAGCACAAATGGAAGTGGTTTAATACCTCGGCTTATGGGAAGTAATTATCCCTTCCCTCTGGACGGCCCTGAGCAGATAGGGCTCCCCTTTGTCTCCTCTCAATCAGCTATGGGGATTTGCCACTGCAACCAAGGAAGGGGAATCCAAGAATAACCCCAAGGATCCCTCAAGAAGAGCCCCAAGATAGACGACACAGGTTTTTGTTAGCTTAACACTCAACAAGTAAACCGACAGATCATCCCCCCAGGAGCTCTTCCCACCACCAATCTTTCCCCCACAAAACCTCCTTGGTTCTGAACCTGCCTTGCAGGCTTGAGTTTTTGAAAAAAGGTGTTCCCTGAAAAAAAACTGACACAGTACTAATTAATTACCAGGGAAAAGTTGGGCCCACTGGGTGGGCAAGGAAAAGATCTGATTCTATTCTTTTCTTCTGATTATTTCAGTAACAAGCACGTGGCTACACTGGAGACAGACCAGACAGGACCCTTGAGCCCAGAAAGGATTTCCTCACCTTGAGGCAGAAAGGAATGTGCCAGCAGACAGGACACGATTAAACACAGGAAGGGTGACCACACTGCTGCTAGCGCTGAAACGGGCCTGGTTCTGGAGGTCTAAATCCCAAAGGAGAAAGCACTACCCAAAGACAAAAGACCTCTCCTTCCCACATCCTGACCAGGAGTCACAAGAAAAAAGAAAGCAATCCTCATGAAGAGACTCCAACAACCACCACCAAAGAGCCACAGTTGTGGCTTCATTTGATACAAAAACCACTCAGTGGGAAGGACCCAGGATCTCTAGTTTCTGGACCAGCCCTGGCAGCTACTGGAACCTGATGATCATAATGGTGGGCAAAACCTACAGTGTATTTTGCAGTGACTCTTTTACTCCTTTAGGGTAATGGGCTCTTCCCTACTTAGATTCTCCCTCCTTTCACTAGTTCTTTGGCCGCACTGTGAATTTTACAACATCACAACACGTAGAGTACCTCGAATAATAATGGTAATAGTAATAGTAATTGCTGAAACAGAAACATCCACATTGCTCCACAATGAGGAGCTCCCTCCACTTTTGCATGCCATCATTAATTACTCCTCCATCCCAAGCCTTATTAACTCCTCCGGGCCCAAACCCCATTCCAATACCTTATTGATTTTATGCTGGCAAACCAGTCAAAAGCATGCCTACCATGCAACCTAGTTATAAGTGCTCATCTAAAGCACGAATCCTTGGAGTCCCCCAAGGACATGCAACTCAAGCTTGTATCAGGTAAGTAAAAAGGTTCCACTGTACAAATGGCCCAGTACTGAACACTCCAGAGGTCAAAAACCACATTCCACCTTCAGAAGAAAAGGGATGAAAGGCGATGCTGGATTTCGGCCGGTGTGGAGACGGAGCTGCAGAACAATGCCATCACACATGGTAGAGGTAAACACAGGCCATTTTCAGACATTCCCTTAGATAGATTAATGAAACCAACCCATCCCAAGTTTTACATCCAAATAACTGGATGCACCAAAAATCAGATTTTTCCCCCTAATCATGGAATTTGCACTTCTCAAAGAGAGATTTCCATATAATAAGCAGCAAGTTCTCAGAGAGCGAGGGAAAGTCTACCTTTCAGTGATCGCCACATGCATGTGTATTTATCTTTAAAGCTCCATATCATCACTACAATTACCCCACAGACAAGTTACCCAAAGACACAGGCGCTCAAATATTAGCAAGTCTCTACAAAGTTAAGCAAAGCTGGCTTCAACTCAAATCAACAAACTCCATAAAGTTATGAGTCTGGGTACTAGTCTGTGCTGATAAACAGGCACAACGCCAAATACTGTGTCCTGACTAACATCACAATTTGTGGGTAAGAGCCACACCCTTAACCCTAAAGCCTTTCTGGCAGCTTTTATTCCCTAATACAATAAAAATGGACCCCACATAAGTTCTGGATTCTGTTGTGCTTGTAGCATGACTGGCAGGCACAGAAGTCTCCGAGGGCCCTCATTATTACCTCACCTGCACAAATCACACTGCACACCCACTTTTCAGATGAATAGATTAAAAAAGAATTAAGTGGACTCTTAGAAGGTATAAAGAAAAAAAGGCAAGAAACAGAAAGCTACTGACAGACAACAAGCAAGTGCAGAGAGGCCTACTACCTCAGAGCAACATTCTTTCTCGTACTGAAATCTAATGGAAGCAACACAAAAAGCAGAACTCTAGGAACGCGGCCACAGATTCTGCAAAGATCTAAAATTGATAGCTCCTAAAATTCATTTGTGTTTACATCTGGTAATGCAAACACAGATTAATGCGTGAGGGGTGGGAGAAAAATCCAGAGCACTCGGAGTTTCAAGCTCTCAGGGCTGACCTAGAATCACCTAGTATCCACGTCCGTGCCTCAGTTTCCTCCATCTATCGAGGAAGGAAGACAAGAGATAGGAAGTATTAAAGGAAAGGAAGCCATGCATGCTGCTGATAAAGGAAACCAGAGCTGTGTTGAGGATGAACTAATTAACTTTAATCAAACATCTATTTTAAAATGCTGGGAAATGATCATATAAACTGGCAATAAAATAAAGGGACCAGCCATAGCTGGATGGCGTTCAGTCCCCAGAGAAATCTCTAAATTCATACAAGCCTGGCTAAAACTGCAGATTTGGCCAAAATGGTCAACAGAGCTGAATGCTTTAAGAACGACATTAATTCTCTCTTGTAAATTTCCACAGTGCCTTTGCAGGAGCCACCACTGCCCCCAGGGAGGGTACCAAAGCTGAAAGAATATTAATATTAAGCAATTGCAACACTTTTTTTTTTTACAGAGAGAGAGAGAGAGATCTATCTAGCACCTTGCCATCCATAATGGATTTAATCAGGACCACAGCAAGAGGAAAAAAACCACAAAAGGCCTATTTCTCCCCAACAAAAGCCATAGCAGCCAGAAACAAACCTAGAGCTATTTGGTTTTTTAATTTTATTTATAGGAACAGACCTTCTATCCCAGGTTCCTCAAGATAAGCCATCAAAAACTGCACCTGACAGACCCGTGGAGCAGCCATCCTCAGAGCCGGATCATTGCAGAGAGAGAGACAGAGAGGAAGAAGGGACACAGGGAGGGAGGGAGGGAGGGAGGGAGGAGGGAGGGCGAGTGCGGCGAGGCAGGCTCCAGAGCACTTGTCAACAATCCTCCCCTGTACGTAATAAGCAGGCGGCGGGGCTGCAGATTCCGGTGGTGCAGATTCCGCACAGCAATAGGACAGCCGCAGCCCGGGCCCAGGGGGAGGGGAGGCGCCAAGGAGGGGAGGTTATTTATGTGCAGGGGAGGGAACACAACCCCAAAGAGGAGGGGTTGGGGGGCGCTCTTCCCCACTCCTGATCCTGGGGGGGAGGGGGGGCCGCAAAAGAGCGACTGGCTTTTCTCTATCCAGGCAAGGCAATTCCAATTCCCCCCAATCTGCAATGCAGACGAATCCTTGTTTGAGAATTTCTGGGGGGGGGGGGGTTGTGGAGGGGAAAGACAGGACACCTCTGATGGGGGCAGTCAGTTTGATGGTCCACACGTCTGCCAGACTGCCCCCCCTCCATGCACACATTCCACCCCTACACAAGGCAAGGAATGGGGGTCGGTGGCACATTTTCAATGGCATCCCTTTTTAATATCATAATCTGTGTCATTCAGCAGTTGCCTTTTATTTATTTTTATTTGTTTTTTTGGCTGGGAGACCTGGGCAGTGATCCAGACAGACTGCAGAAATTTCACTCCACAGGCTCCTCCTCCAGCCCTCCCCTTCCTTTCCTCCCTCTCCTCCCCTTCATCCCCTCCCTTCTTTCCCCTCCTCTCCCTCCAATCCTGGCTACCAGGGTGCTTTATTACTCCTGTGATGACCGCCAGGGCCACCACCGCCCTCCCCGCCCCCAGCACACGGACGGCCCTCCCCCACACACGTAAATTCATCTCATCTAATAACACAGAAGCTGTTTCTCCTCATTGTTTCTGGAGGATCTGTCACAGAACAGGCTCTGTGGCCTGGCAGCTGCTTTTGGGGGGGGGGGGGGGGGTGGAGGCAAGAATCCAACAAGGCTGGCCAGCTCCCTGGCCCTGACTGCTGGAGCATGCATCTCCCTTCATTTGTCATAAAGCTATTTGATTTTAAAAGTCAATTCTTTCAAAGCTTTTGAACTTCAGCTGGCAATTATAATGTCCAAAACACATGCTCTGAACACCATCCCACACTCTACTCTTTATGCTTTTCCAATGAGGGGGGAGTGGTGGCATGCCATCAAAGAACCCCCATGCTAAATTTAAAGTTTTACCTCAGATGCATCCAAGGAAGCTGGGAAAAGAATGCCCCTTACTATTACTTTTGGTTACTTGTTGTTTAACCACTGAATGAGCCACTCCTAAGTTTTAACTTACTTAGACCTCATAAAAACCCTCAAAGCTGAGGCCAGCTTTGCTCACAGCATCTAACAGCTACCCAGTGCTGGTAATTATGCTTTCCACGATGACAGTCTTCTGTCGCCTGAATCACAGAGCATATCTACCTACCTCACTTTTAAATGGGGGGGGGGGGGGGGTTAAAAAATAATATATATATATCTCACAAGGTCGGTGATGGTCTTTTGTGACTTCTCCTTGCTCTCCACCATTTGAAAATCAATTACAGGCAGGGCCTTAGAGACAATCTAGTAAAATATCCCCCACTTTACAAATGTGCAAACTGAAGCTTATGCAGGTATGGCTTTTAACCAAGATCAGAGCTCCTTATAAGGTCTCAACAGAAGGTCATCCAAGAATCCTGGGGTTATTTGGGGATGGGGTAACCTAACCTACCAGAACCACCTCATGATACAATTCCCAGCCGAAGTCTCGGGGATAGAAAATCCCTGTCCAATTCTATCATGCTCTGTATGTGAGCCCACAGAACAGACTCTCATTCAGCTGTCTCCAGTGTGGTATATTCCTATAATGTTGAACAACAGTTTGGCATGTACCCCACCACAGCATAAGTCATGCACAGTCAATTAAAGGACATTTAAGGGATGAGTATTTGGCTTTTTTCCTCTTCTTTCTACTGGGACTTGTCTTTTGGCGCCTTCAGTAATCAAAAGCACCCAATGTAGAACTGGAAATATGGTATGGTAATTCTGAGAAAAGGTAAGGACGAAAGCAGGAACCACAAGACCTAAAATAACTGGCCAGAAACACAGCTTGATGGACCACATTTGGATACTGGCCATGCCGGACATCCCCGGCTCTGATGCTTCCAACATGAGAGCATACACAGCGATCATCAGCCATTCCCAGGTAAGCGGTGTCTGCTTTATTCTTCATCTCTACTCTCCCTGACTTCCCTGTTTCTTCCTCTTCCCATTGCCTGAAAAATAATGGGGTACTTAAATTTAAAAAGAGAAGACCTCGAAGGAACCTGGGTGGCTCAGTAGTTGAACGTCTGCCTTTGGCTCAGGGCATGATCCCAGGGGTCCAGGGACGGAGTCCCAAGTCAGGATCCCCAAAGGGAGCCTGCTTCTTCCTCTGCCTATGTCTCTGCCTTTCTCTGTCTCTCATGAATAAATAAATAAAATCTTAAGAAAAACAGAGAGAGAGAGAGAGAGAATATGAATCTAAAGGAGTGCTGGCCCGGACTGCTTTTTCTTCCAAGACCACCTTCAGGATCTGATCACGCATTCCATATTCCCTAAAATACATGCTCCATTAGACTTGTGTGTCCACTGTGACCTGTGCTCTGCTGCTGGGTCATGAAAAGAGCTGAAAAACTTACCTGTTGGCTTCAGCAGGTGCAGGTTTTGGACTGTTTGGACAAAATGCTGATTTACCAAAGAGGAAACCCATCAAAAGTACCAGATAGATGGATTAACAGCAGCTTTGGAAGGACATGCAATAAAGCTGAAAACTGTGTCCTATTTCTGAATAAAATGACAAGGTTCAATCCTGAAATTCTGAGCAAGAAGGTAGTGAGCGGCAGGGGGAGAAAGGTGTCCCTTCATTACAAGGTGGTGTGACGGACGGTACTATCAACTCAGTTTCAACCTTCCTTTAAATGAAGACACCCTCCGCCGCCAAATGTCATCCACGTCAGTCTTTAATATAAAGAATACCTATAAGCCAAACAGCCAAAACCAGTTACTAAAACACTGTCTATATGCTTCTACCTACCCTACTTCATTATTTTTTATCTTAAGCATATCTATCTGTGCTTTATTATGGACTTATTGCTGTGGTGGGGCAGCGGCAGGAGGAGGTGAGGGGCTCAGTGAGTTAAGGATCCCAAACCTTGGTTGTGCCTTAGGTCATGAACTCAGGGTCCTGGAATCTGATCCTGCATGGGACTCAGTGCTCAATGGGGAGACTGCTTCAGATTCTCTGCCTCTCCCCCTCTGACCTGCTCCCCACCTGCACTAGCGCTCTCATTAATTAATTAATTAATTAATTAATTAATTAATTAATTAATTTTTGAAGGGTATATAGCTCAGTGTTAAGTCTCAGGGAATTTGTTTTCCCCCAAACTCAACATTGGGTTACTAAGATCATGAATCATCGTTTTTGCTTATTCTTTGCTTATTTTCACTGTTGTTCATCACACTCCACTGTATGAATATTCCACATTCTAATGATCTCATCCAAGGGCATCTAAGCATTGCCAGCTTGTTGCTATCACGAACCATGGTGCAAACTTCCTTCTGCTTGCCCCCCTGGAAAGCATGCACTGGAGTTTCTCTGGGATACATACCTAGAAGTAGAACTGTTAGAAATCCTTGAATATGCAAACACAAATTTACAAGTTAACAGCAAAATGGTTTCCAAAGCAGCCATCAATTTTGGCGTTTGCACCAGCAATGCATCATTGTAATCTCCAAATGCTTAAATATAAAGATCTAGGACTCTAGAGAAAAAGGTACACCAATTGCTATTTCAGGAAGGGTCTCCTATCCTAAGAAACACTGTGTAGCCAGCCAGCTACCATAGCCACCATCCACCTAATTATCACCTAAAAACCAGGACATCTGAGGACATATTTTGCTCCTGAGAGCTTCAGAACTAAGGACGTACCTGCGTGTACAACCATTTCATGACCTCCAAGTTGGGCAAAGTCCAGCAGCCCACCAACTGCACTCAACATTTAAAAAAAATAAAGGAACAAAGCAAACCCCAATCTAGAATTTGGATAAAATGTGAGAGAGCAATTCACTTGCACATCTTCATCAAATTTGGGTATCTAATAGTGTTGTGCAGATTAATTAAAGAAGCTGCTTCACAAGCATTAAGGCTTGTTTTATTCATGTATCCAATCAAGGAAGTCAGCTCACCTTGAGAGCCGGGACCTAACTAATAAAAGGAAAGACAAGCCTTAACAAAGTAGGGACAAATCACCAAATACTCCTTAACTCCCATGATCTGCTTCCAAAAGCTCCCCAATTTCCTGCCACCTATGTAAATTATTGCATACAAAAAGTGGCACCTTATCAATCCAAATCAAAAAAAAAAAAAAAACATTTCTTACAAAGGAGGAGTAGGGTGGAGTGGGTTGCCATGTGTGAGACAAGGTGTACAAGGTTATAGAATCTGAGAATTTCATACAGGAAATAATGAGTTTTCATGATCACACTGAATTCAACATGTACTCCTAAAGTACGTATGTTATTTGGGCTGAATAATATTGATCATATCACCTATTTTATGATAAAAGCCAATGCAAAAAAGTGATCCACAGCGCTAGTATTTGATTTTCAAAAATATCATTTAAGTGCAGGCCTTCTGCAGCAGCCAACATAGTAATAAACATTACTCGTCAGCATTCTATTTAAATAAAAGTTAATACACTAGCAATACACCAAGCAGAAGTAGGTACACACAGAGCCTGACTTGGACTCTTTCCAAGAGGGCTTGGTAATTCCCGAAGCACCAACGGTGTTCAACCGTATAATACATGTGGCTGGCCCTATAGCCAATGTGACTTCAAAGCCACGCTGTACAATTATAAAATAATACCAATAATTACAAGAACACAATACAGAGATTGAGGCAGGGTGACTGCATATCAACTAGTGAAATTCAGTTGCTATGGATTTAGTCACTAATACCAATGAAATGGGACTACAATTAAACCAGAAGTTCAAATTAATAACCTACTAGAAAGGACAATATTCCAACAGTTTTTTGTTTTGTTTTTTTTTTCAATTAAAAAAAAATTTGGTCAACGTCTAGCACTAAGAACCTTGATGACTCATAACACACACAGCACACTTTGGACAAGGCTGCCTGGTTCTAATCCTACTCTTCATTAAGTGTCTGAACTTCAGGGGAGAATTGAGGAAAGTCCTGTGTCCTCCCTCTGTTAATTACATGTAAGGACAATAGTTGGTTAAATTAAGGCATTAAATTAATTATTTTTGTAAAAGGGTTGGTGGTATATAGTAAGCAATTCATAAGAGCTACCTCTATGCCTTAATAAACTCTGTGCTAATGAATTACAGAAATTTTTGTCAAATATATACTTTTAATTATTTGGTTGTAAAAAGACACAAGATAAAATATGCTTCGACTTTATTTAATATATTTTTTAAATGACTTAGGTAGGGGTGCCTGGGTGTCTCAGCCAGTTAAGCATCTGCTTCCAGCTCAGGTAATGATCCTGGGGTCCTGGGATCGAGTCCCACACATCAGGCTCCCTGCTCAGCAGGAGTCTGCTTCTCCCTCTTCCTCTGACCCTGCTCGTGTGTGCTCTCACTCATTCAGTCTCTCAAATAAATAAATAAAATCTTTTTTTTTAATGATTTGGGTAATGCATTTATAAAAAGGTAAACACAGAAATGATGCCAAGTTGGAGAAGATTAACAGTGTTGACACTATTTTGAAAACACGACCTGCAGAAGCATCCAGAATTCAACGAGAATTACAACATGGTCATTTGACCTACTTAAGAACACTGAATAATGGAAAACTAGGTTTAAGAAGAACTAAAGAGCTGACTCAGGTCACAACTGAAGCATCGCCAATCTCCTCAAATCTGATTCTGACAAAACCCATACTCCCTTAAGCTGTTATGTGGGAACGAACTGAAAAATATTTCTAGAGAGTAACTTGGTGATAAATGCCAACTCTTAAAAGTTTTTAATTCAGCAAGCTCCCTTCTAGAAAGTGATACTAGGGTATTAATCATAGAAAACATTTATGTGCAAAGATTTCAACATACTTTAACAATTTTGTTGCTCCTTTTACTGGTTCAAATTCTATTTACACCCAATTAAAAAAAAATAAGTGGCACCCAGCTGGCTCAGTAGGTGAAGCATGTAACTCTTGATCTCAGGGTTGTGAGTTCGAGACCCATGTTGGATGTAGAGACTACTTAAAAATAAAATCTTTTTAAATAAATGAATAAATAAATAAATAAATAAAGTTTTTACATCAGCTTCCTAAGACATACAGTAGACTAACAGTGCTTTGGTTTTCCAACCTGATGGCACCCCATGATGGTGCATAAAGGCCCAGAGGTAACTTGCTCCTGTGTGTATGGCAACCGATATATTGCCTTAACTTGATCCATCAAGCCTGACTTTGTACATGCTGTTACGTCTTTTGGAATAATCTCTCCTCTTTGTCTTCCTAGAAAGCCCCTGCTCCTCCTCCTGGCAAACTTCAGGGAACACCCACCTTCTGCTCTGCAGGTGCTACTTTTAGGGTAATACCCAGTGATGAGCAAACATCTACCCAACTGCCATTTTCTCTGACCAAGAGAATTTAGTCTTGGGGTGCCTGGCTGGCTCAGTTCGAGGAGTATATGACTCTTGATCTCAGGACTGTGGTATGGAGAAAACATGAATCTGTGGGTTTTTTGCTGTTTAAAAAAGGGCGGGGGGGGGCACACCTGGTGGCTTAGTAGTTGAGCATCTGCCTTCAGCTCAGGTCGTGATCCCAGTGTTCTGGGATCAAGTCCCACATCAGGCTCCCCTCTGTGTATGTCTCTGCCTCCTCTGTGTGTCTCTAATGAATAAATAAATAACATCTTTAAAAAAAGAGGATTTAGTCTTGCTTATCTTAAGAACCCTCAAAGTACCCTCTAGCATGGGCCTAAAGAAAAAAGCTGAGACCCAATAAATATTGTTCAAAGAAGGCATTTCGGGCCTCCATAGCCTGACACTCTCTCACTATGGAGGCCCTGTTTCACAACCTCCAAGCACTGAATCGCACCCCTTTCTTCCCAAAGAAGAGTTATCAAGAATTATCTCTTTGTATTTACAAGTATTTGGCTAAGAACATATCATGTAATTTATAATACACTGCTTTTCAGTATGCACTGATTTAAAAAAAATCCTAATTTTGAAGACTTTAAAGAGAGAATATGTTTGAGTGTGCAGGGAGGGACAGAGGAGAGAAAGAATCTCTGGCAGACTCCCTATGGAACATGGAGCCCGACACGGGGCTCAATCTCATGATTCTGAGATCATGACTTGAGCAGAAATCAACAGTCAGATGCTTAACCAACTATGCCACTCCAGCGCCCCATGAATTTTTCTCTTGGGAAAAAGATCTAACCTTCAAATTTTCAGGCGAAAGAATTTTATGAACACTATTTAACACTCAATAACCTTTACACTGCTTTCTCTTGACTTTAATCCCTTTATTAAATTCAATATTAAAGTCCTTTCCTTTAGAGTCAGTGACTTCTTCCAGTCTATAAAACTCTTGAGTCTTCCTCAAAGATTTGCCTTTTATACCCTGCTAACTTAGATGAATTCATTTCTTTACTACCATGTTCATATAACAGCCAAAATTTTACTGTAATCCTTCCACCTTCTTCACAAAGTGGAACTACATGGGACACCTGGGTGGCTCAGTGGTTGAGCCTTTGGCTCAGGGAGTGATCTGGGGGTGCTAGGATCGAGACCCACATCGGGCTCCTGAATAGAGCCTGCTTGTTCCTCTGCCTATGTCTCTGCCTCTCTCTCTCTCTCTCTCTGTGTGTGTGTGTGTGTGTGTGTGTGTGTGTGTGTATCTCATGAATAAATACATAAAATCCTTAAAAAAAAAAAAAAAAAAACAAAGGAACTACATTGATCACGTTAACAATTCTGTCTGTACTCTCCATGGCATTTTCCTTCAAGGTTTCATGTGCCATACTGACAACTAATGCTGCATATGGAACATAATTTAAGCTTTACACATTTTAAAGAGGAAAAACAATCACATTCTCCAAACCTTGGTAACATGAGGAAAAGACTCACAATGCTTTAAACTGCAGAGATTCTACTGCATGAAACATTCAATGGAGTTTTAAAATATGTAAGTGTAAAGAAATTAGACCAGAGAAGATAAAACAAGCTGGAGAGAGGAAAGGAAAAGGAAAAGGAAAAGGAAAAGGAAAAAGGAAAAGGAAAAGAAAGAAAAAAATGTAAAGAATGTAGACCAGAGGAGATTAAACAAGCCGGAAAAGAAAAGGAAAAAGAGGAGAGAGGAGAGAGGAGAGAGGAGAGAGGAGAGAGGAGAGAGGAGAGGAGAGAAGTATTCTCTCCAGCGGCAATCTTCCTAGTTTTCTGAAATTTCCACATTTTCTACAATTAATGTTAATAATACAGTGAAAAAGGAATCTTAACAATTACTTAAACGGTACCACAGGAAGGTGGGTGTGTTGCTGGAAAGAAGTAGTACTGATCACAAAAAATAGTACTCGATGAAAGAAGTCATATAGGGCACCTGGGTGGATCATTCAGTGAGGCGTCGGACTGTTTTATCAGCTCAAGTCTTGATCTCAGGAGCAGGAGTTCAAGCCCCGCGATGGACTCCACATGGGGTGTGGAGCCTACTTAAAAAAATTTTATATGAAACGTGGACTCACATGGAGCTAACAAAAAACAAGGATCAAGTAAAGAACAGCAGACAATGACAACGTTGACACCAATAATACATTGCTGTATTGAAGCCAGGGATAATGTGAATACCGTGACATTGATACCACAGGCCACAAGTGTTTTCAAATTGCCCAACACAAGGAAGGCCTGGGTGGCTCAGTGGCTGTCTGCCTTCCCAGGATCCTCTGCTCCGCCCCCCCTTATGAATAATTTTTTTTAATTGCCCAACACACTCAAAGGCATGTGAACAAAACAGGCATGTGTTTTCACTCAGTTGCCACTGCCTCTATACATGACATACCATTAAAGAAGCTAAAAGAATGCTTCTAAATTGAACTACACTGGCTACCTAGAACCTCCTGCCCAAAACAACAACAAAAGATAGAGCTTGAGAACAAAAGGCTAAGAATGTGACCGCTATGCTCATCCTGTCTCTGTAGCTACACTTGTTCATGTGGTAGGTAGCCTGTAGCCTCGTATGTTTTGTTTGGTTTGGTTTTTAAACTAAATCTAATCAGACCAGCTAGGTATCAAGGACTCACGGACTCCTAAACGGCTAGTGGCTACCGTAATGACAATGCAGATACAGAGCATTCCCATCATTGTGCAAAGTTCTACATCTACAGGTTCTTAAGACACCATGACCATGTGTCTGCGGGCAGCAGCAGTCTATGTCTCTCTGCTGTCCTCCGCTCAAGCTCAGACCCAGTAACCAAGGCAAGTCAGACAGACGGGGACATCTTCCCAGGCAGCGGGGTGAGAAGAAGAGGGGAGGAAATGGAACAGCAAGCTGACAAACCCCCTCCAGTTCAGCAGCAGATGGCTCCTGGTGTAATCAGTCTACCTTTCAGACGTGGGGAAAAGGGAAAATCACAGGTTAGAACCATTTATAAAAAAGCCACGAGCTTATTCAGTAAACCAGAAACTATAGAGAAAACTCTTTGCAAAGCAATTACCCCAAAAGGTGGTTTTTATCATCAAGGATTTTAGGCAATCTTGATATAGCTCAACGGTAAAAGGCCAGCAATCACCAATTAATCCTCACGAACAAGCCACATGGAATTTTTCAGAGTTAGACGTGCATGTTGCCACTTCCCAGGTTAGAGGCACACAAAAAAAGGTGTAAACCCACACACAGATGATTCTGGACTCACTGCTAGCTCCTACAAACACACACACCCTGAGGAGACATCCAGAAAGAAACTATCACCCTGAATTCACTACTATATGCAGGTGAGCTTCGAGCAGTCACAGAGGAGGCCTGTCCTTTTGTTTATCTTTTCACACTCCCCCTTTTCACACACCCTCCCCACAAGTTATACAAAAGGATCCAAATGTTTCCTACCCCAACCGCACAGGATAGGATCTGGCCAATTAGGAAGAAAACGTGAAACAGGCCATAAACATGAGCTGATCACTCATCACTGAAACAGAACCAAATGGGACAAAGGGAGGTCTCAAGTGTTCCATTTGACCTAAGTAACCTGCTCCCATTGGGACCCAGTTACTTGTACAGCTAGAGCTACAATGACGTCAATGCTCACAACAATATATCAATTTTTTGTGATGCATCCAATATTGCTTTAAGTGGCTAAAATCCAGGAATTGTGGTTTAATGATTTGACAGGTTCTGATGTGAGTGGTTACATAACATAGCTTCCATCGCTTCTCAGAACCTGCTGTAAATATAGAAGCCCTAGAATCTTCTTCCCTTGACCCTAACCTGATGTTGCACTGCCATGCTGATGTGTTCCCATAGTCACTTTCTCCCTTTGCCTGCCTCCCAGCCTCTCGCCCTCCAATCCAGCTGGCCCAGATCCATCTTCTTCCACAGACCACGAGCCAGCTCAGAAACCTCAGAGACAACACAAATCATGAGCTCTGCGTACCAGCCGGGGCACCCCACAGACGCAAACCTAACTCCTGCTCTTGCTATAGGTAGGAGAGGTCTTCCCAACACCACTGAGAAATGACCTAGTGAGGACAACCACACAGGGTTCATACTTCCTCCTCGTTCAGTCAGAGTTTCTGTGCTCCATGTCTTAATTACAGGATGATGGCATCCAGGCCCAGGGAATGGGGAACACGGATTTTTTAATACAGTCCCTGATGTATGCACTTTTAGCACACAGCTACCGCTCTTAAGGGAAGTAGTTAGGTAACGTGTATCTAGAACCTCAATCACAATTACCCTTTGAATGCTTGCTCCCTGCCGGATATTAAGGACTTTAAATAAATCATCTCATTAATCCTAAGAATATAGCCTCTGAGAAAGAAATTATTACTCCATTTACAGAGCTGGGAAACAAGGAACAGGAGCCAAACGGAATGTCCAAGTCATGTGTGCAAGCGCTCTTCTCCCTTGGTGGGACCACAATGCCATCCTTTCGGGGATGACAGCACGATCCTCCCTGCCAATTTCCCGGAGCGGAGCAGGAGGGCAGTGGCCTCCTGGGGCTGGAGCTGGCGGGAGGCTGAATACATGGCAGTTCTCCCCAGCAAGCCTAGATCATCTGTGCTCACAGCTCCAGGGCCCTGAGCTCAGGCCACTGCAAGTGAGCCTGCTCCGGAGTCCACGGCCCACACAAAGGTGCGGTTCGGGTTCATAGAAGAGCCTGTCCTTGAAAATGTACAAGATAGTAATGCTCTGAGCTCTCTGGGGCTACCCCAGCGGTCAAGTCCTCAGGCACAGCAGGCTTGAGCTTGCGGATTTTTCACAAAGGGGCTAAGAATCTGGAGCAGAAGGTCTGTGGAGTCGGCCAGCGCCAAGGGCCAGGATCCTCCCATCCACTACCAAGAGCAGCCACTTGATGGCAATCTTAACCTATTCCCTTGGAAGTTGTCCATAAAGAGCGACCCCAGGAGGGTAGGAGCAGCAAGAATGGGCTGCAGAATGTGCAAAGTGCTAGCAAAGGCGCCTTTGCATGGCCTGAGGAGGCTGAGGCCAGGGAGCAGAAGGAAGGATGAAAAGAGGATGCCGGCATTATGCTCATGTCCACATACCACTCTGGGGGCTTTGGGTGGAAGTGATGGTACAGGTTTGGCAGTCAGACAACTCAGGAAGGTGGAAATTTCTCAGACCCCACGACACAATCACAGTGGGCTCTCCATCAACAGATTGAAGTGTGAGGCACAGAGACAGTAACGAACATGATAATAAATCAATGTCAAGCTCCTGCTTCTGATCTCAGCATCTTGTCCCCTGAAACCATAGGGGAAAAAAGCCAAAAAATGGGGCACGGGAAGGGGAGGGGGAACCAAGTTTCCTTCATGGCTGGTGCTACACCTGTTGAATAAAGCAGCCCAGCACCTGTCTTATTTAAATTGTAAACAAGGGAGAGGGGCAAAAAAGCCATGTGCAAATGCACATCTTCTAGAGAGAAGGCTGTCCAGGAAAAAAAGAAAAAAAAAAAGGAATACACCACAAATTACATTCACTGCATACTTCTATTTCAGTGGCAGGAAGATTAACATCACAAGCCCGGGGCGGGGGGCAGTATTATCAGAAAAAACCTTCCGTGGTCGAGGATCCCTGGGTGGCGCTTGCCTTTGGCCCAGGGCGCGATCCTGGAGACCCGGGATGGAGTCCCACGTCGGGCTCCCGGTGCATGGAGCCCGCTTCTCCCTCTGCCTACGTCTCTGCCTCCCTCTCTCTCTCTCTCTCTCTCTCTCTCTCTCTCTCTCTCTCTCTCACTGTGTGACTATCATAAATAAATAAAAATTAAAAAAAAAATTTAAAGCCTTCCGTGGTCTCAGCAAGGATAATGACACGTTCCCTCACACGGCTGAATCCGACCCTTTGTGACAGCTTCGTAACTCTTGGCTTCTCGATTTATAAGAAGGGTTCAGGCAGAGAGTGGAGAGTTTGCCAATATTTTCCTCTGAGAGATTCAGAAAGTGCCAGCTGAGAGCCTTCCAGCTCACCCTTTAAAACTCTGTAACACTTTCCAACTGAGTAAACTGGAAAGGCCCTTTTCAAATAACACTGGTCTGAAGTTGGGTAAAAACTGCTGAGTGAGGACAGGGTAAAGCCTCTCTGATACAGGCTAAGCAATCTGCAATGCAGATCCCACCAGAAATTACAGGCCTCCTGCACCCCAAGACAATAAATGTGCACTATTTCCACTGGTGTGTCACCTGCCCTAGCTGTGTGTCTCTGGAGGATTCGCTGACCTTCTATAGCAACACTCTAAATGGGGAGTGATGCTATAACCCACTAACCCCATAAACGTGGGTTCAAACTCCTTCATGAATATGCCCAAGCCCATCAGAAGGAAGGTAGCTGAATTAAGACAGGTAAAAGTTTCTGAAGTGAGACTCTGAGCTGCACTGGAAGACAAAATAAACTGTTCAAAGCCACTGGAACATTGGAACGGAACTGCTATTTGGGGCATCACCAGAAGTTGGCAGGGGAAGTCTCAAAAACAGATGTCTTTCCTTGTCACCAAGACCAGGAGCCACACATGACCAGGATGCCCACCTACCTGCCAAATGGAAACATGGACCCGCTTTAGGAACACACCCAGAAGATCCTGGTGGGGCAAGACACATGGGAAGAGGCCCTGTGTGCAGCAAGAGCTGAAATCATCACTGCCACAGTATGAACGAACCAACACCACTAGCGAAAGGTCAGGGAAAAGGAGAGAGGAGGAATGGGGTGTCCCAGACATGGAGCATGAGCAGCTCTGAAGCTCCAGAAAGAACCCGTAAAGCTCTCCTAGGAAACACGGAGATGGCCTAGTGGACAGGGTGGGCTGACACTGGCGACACTCTGGTCCTTAACAGGCAGACCTAAGGTTATAAAATAGCTCTTATTTCCCTCACTAACCCCAAACCTCC
This sequence comes from Nyctereutes procyonoides, assembly GCF_905146905.1. NCBI lineage: Eukaryota > Metazoa > Chordata > Mammalia > Carnivora > Canidae > Nyctereutes > Nyctereutes procyonoides. The sequence goes on from NW_026575043.1 coordinate 11,753,376, forward strand.
TCTTATGAGACACCTGCACTGCTTTATGACCTTTCATAAAGAAATCATGAGGAAGCTAGTTTGGGACTCTGCAGAAATCCCCGAAAGACTAAAGAGAAAGCTAGAAGTACAGAGGACATCTGGCAGCAGGTGAGCTTAAGTAATAAATTGTAAATTAAGGGATTTATGGGCCACAGGGTAATTTCCCAAAAGCACACCCAGTTATCACCCTTCTGGCTTTAAAGATATGCCATACAAGACACTAAGCATTTAATGTGGCTCACATAATAACATGTTATTTCCAAAAGCTAGGTAAAAGGTCCTCTAAATGTGGGAGAAATGGGGATCCCTGGGTGGCGCAGCGGTTTGGCTCCTGCCTTTGGCCCAGGGCGCGATCCTAGAGACTCAGGATTGAATCCCACGTCGGGCTCTCAGTGCATGGAGCCTGTTTCTCCCTCTGCCTGTGTCTCTGCCTCTCTCTCTCTCTCTGTGTGTGTGTGACTATCATAAATAAATAAATAATTTTAAAAAATCAAAAAAATAAATGTGGGAGAAATGAGATCTAAGAAATTCACAAGCAAAGCAAACCTGCACTAGGCCATCGCAGTAGATCTGGTAATAATTAAAGCCCCGTAAAAACATACATCACAGAATTCAAATCATGACATGGCGGGGATTGAGAAAGCATCAGGATCTCCAGGTAGGAGGGAATGGGGGTGGGGGGGATGTTACCATTGAGGAGAGTGAACACAGATAAACTCCAAGCCTGAACAAGCCACCTCTGCCTGAGGGCAGCCCTATCTGGGGACTCCAAGGCTCTTCCCTACCTGTACACATTGAGACGCAAAACTGGTTGGAAAGCATTGCCCTAAATTACACTTACAGCATATAAAAATAAATCAGATTTGTGTAGAAAATACAAATAAAATGAATTTGTGTATGACACATAGGATTATTCAACCTTGAATAATGTCGTGAGTTTTATGACATGGACAAGAGAAACATCTCTCCAGGGCCATCTTGATTACCACTCCCTCCCCTGATCCCTGGAGCCTCTGAAAAACCCAATCTGCTCCTTCTTTAGGGCTCTTGGCCTACAGCAGCATCCCAGCCCAAGTATTGTTTCAATCTCCACTGAAGTAAGGGATTTAGATAAACCTGAGAGGCCTCAAAAGGGGGTGGGGTGGGGGGGGGCACGGCACTCAATAAAAACCCAAGCTTAATTCTACCCAGTTGGGATGAACAATAACTTCTCCGAAGTCAAACAAGTTCTTGAGGGCTAGGGACATACCAGGAAATTGTTCTAGTACCATAGGAGCACAAAAGGAAACATGGTACAGATTAACATGGAAATTAACTTAATCGAAAATTAAAGTGAAATAAAATTGTTACCATCTCAGAGCCCTCCTGGAGTGCTAGTATTGGTAGTAGTACTGTTTGGCCCACCCCAAATTCTTAATATTGAAGCTCCAATACCCTATGTGACTATCTGGACAGAGCTTGCAAGGAGGTGATAAAAGTAAATGAGGTCATAATGGGATGAAGGACAATAATCTGCAAGGGCCAGTGTCCTCATGAAGAACAGAAAGAGACGCCTATGCACACCCCCTCCCCCCCTCCCAGTGAGGATATGGCCACAGAGCAATCCCTCACCAGGAACAGGGCTGGATCTGGGACTTATAGCCTACAGAACAATGAGAAATTTATTTCTATTGTTTAAACCACCCCAACCAGTCTACGGTATTTTCTTACGGCAGCACGAGCTGACTAATACACAGACTTTCACCAAAGCAGTAAGAAAATGAACAGAAATTAGCAATCTTACAATGCCACCCTATGTGTTTGCACCCTCAAGGCCATGGGGCAGCTCTCAGGCTCTGGATCAGAATCACTGCAATAAAAAACACATGCATTGGCAGAAAAGGGATATGCCCTAGGAATGCTTCTTTAGCGTGCCTCTGGGGAAAAGCCATGTCTGGAACCCCAGTTCTGAGAATTCTTGAATTCTCACACCAAGGCTGCGATTTCCTTTTTTTTTTCTTTTTTATTTATTTATGATAGTCAAAGAGAGAGAGAGAGAGGCAGAGATATAGGCAGAGGGAGAAGCAGGCTCCATGCACCAGGAGCCCGATGTGGGATTCGATCAGGGTCTCCAGGATCACGCCCTGGGCCAAAGGCAGGCGCCAAACCACTGCGCCACCCAGGGATCCCCAAGGCTGCGATTTCTTAACACACAACAGCACCACCAGGGAAATGGGACACCAAACTGAGGAGGAGAGGCAGAGCTGTTCAAAAGCCATTTGGTCTGTACTCCACGCAGCTCAGAACCAAAACCATAGCACCAGCTCAAGACAGAGAATCTGTCTTCACAAAGGCCACCATGAGATGGCAAAGGTCATTCATGTCCATGTCCAGTGGTAGGGATCTTACTCATGCCTTCCTAAAGCCAGGGCTTCTAAGAGCTGCATACTGGGCATAAGAGATACACTGGCTTCCAGGCCCCTTCAAGTCTTGACACTCTTGGGCATCTGGTACATTCTGGGAAAATACCACAAACACATGTGTCACTGTAAAAGCTCCTTTAAAAAAAAAAAAATCAAGACAACCATGGTAACAAACCTCAAAATGAACATACTTTCATTTGGAAAGGGGGAGGAGTAGAGCAACATTTCTGGGCTGATGGAAGAGTATGACATCTACAGTGGAGTGCTGGTCACATGGGTTATATGAGCATTTACAAATCCATGGAATTGTACAAGTGAGATGTGTGGTTTCACAGAGCCTAAAGTTCACCTCAATTTAAAAAATAAAATAAATTAAAAAAAAAAAAGTAAGATTGAAGCGAGGAGTCCTAGGGTCAGATCCTTATTTGATTGCTTAGTTATGCAGCCTCATACAAGCTGCGATAACATCTGAGACCCACTGTACAAACCCACAAAATTTGGATAGATTACAAATAAACGTTATGATATTAGAAGTAGTCACTTCTTAAAAGCCCAATTTTAAATTATCTGACAATGTATCCTGTACCTGAACAGACAATCCACAAACATGGTAGAGAAAAAGGTGCAAGGGTAATCCAATTCCAAGAATCTTTATGATGGTAAGACCAACGAATGTTGTAACTATGAATAAACATGTGCCTTTAGAGACAGGGGAAACAGCATAGGCTGTGATCCGGGGGTAGGGTGTCAGGCTGTGTGCATTTCCGAAACAAAACCAGGAGTCATATGTGGGACACTCGACCCCCTGAACATAGGGGATGTGTCCACAGCACAGCAGAAGGTGCTGGAAGGGGAGTGAGGAGCAGTCTGTGGGCAGAGAGTGATCTGCACCCTGCTTCACACACCACATGCTCTGCAGAGTGCCCAGGAGTCCACTGAGCAGCCTGCTTGAGATCTCTCTCACTCTCCCCATACTCATGATATCAAAACATTTGGGTGCATTTGGAACAGCAAGGCAGACAGACTAGTAGGGGAGGTGGTGGTGAGGAGACCTGACGGACACTGTGGCCCACAGTGGCCCACCAAGTGGTCAGGGTAAGGATGCTCAGCTACCAAGCTAAGAGGCAGGGAGACACAGCAGGACCGAGCATGTGCTGAGGCCTGTTCTGACTGCTGCCTAGAGAGGGAAAAAGGCAGAAGCTGAGATTAAAGAGCATTAGGGGGTTCCAGCCCAAGCTAGAGATTTCAGACTAGTGGCATTAGTGCAAATTCAGATTCAAAAGATGTGAATTCAGAATAAACAGCTTTTGCTAAAGGATGGAACGCAAAGTAAGGAAAAATCAGAGAAGTACAGATAACTCCAAGGTTTAGGGTGAAGCAACTAGAAGAATGGAACTGGCATTTATGGACAACGGGAAGACAGGCAGAGCAGAGGAGATACAGTAGAAACAGTTGGCTTTGGGACACCTCATGTTCCTGAGGCCTTCCACGAAATCAGTGAAGGCAAGTGGTAAGTGGAATTCAGGACAGGTTCAGTCACTGTCAAATGCTGCCAAAGGGGCAAATAAGGTGACACTGACTGGAAACTTGATTTGGCATTCAAGGTCATTATCAAGCCTTAATAATGGCCTGATTCTAGGGGTTCAAAGAAAAATGAGAGGGGAAAGGATATTAACACAAATAGAAGTAGTAGAGGGGACAGACTGTGTAGACATGTTCTCTCACAGAACTCTGCAGTGAGGAGAGAAATGAACAGCAGGAGGGAGATACAAGATCAGTAGAGGGATTATTTTATTATGAGAGCAACTACAACATGTTTTGTTTACTGATAGCAATCATGGAGGAGAGAAGTAAATAATGAGGAGGGATAAGTTCCAGGGTGATGTCCCTGTAGTTGACAGGAGAAAGGAGATCATAGATTTTCATCCTCTTGTCCTCAGGACCCCTCAAAGCCGGGCTTCTCTAGGGACTGTGACAGGGAGGAGAGAAAGCACGTGCACACATGCGCTCTCTCACACACGCATGTTCTCTCACACAAATTAAACACACACTCTCACACGCATACACACTCTCACACCCACACACCCCTACCTGTTGTAGGCTCCTTCTCTTAAAGCAGACCAAGATTTGACGGGATGAGGAGGACAGAAGCTGGGCACAGCTGACAGAGGAAGCAGCCCGAGAGAACTGGAGAGGGAGGGAGAGGACCTCAAGCACAAAGTGACAGGAAAGAAGAGCCATGGGAGTTGTTTTCTTATTCACAAAACCGTGTTCTAAAGATGCAATCAAGTATCGACCAAATGGAAGGGTTATCAAGAAATGCCCGGAGTGCATGACTTAGGTCCAGGACTGACCACGAGAAAGACATCAAGCCTCTTTGACCCAACCATTTTCCAGGATAAAAATGTAGCTTTGTGTTGTTGTTGTTTTTTAAAACAAAGAATGCATTTAAGTTGTTTAGTGAAGTGTATTTAACCCTCAATTTCGCCCAGCTCTTTTCACATGGAGTGTTGTCTCACACATCATGGGGGGCACAGAAGAAGAGTCTGAGGTTGGAATGTTCCAGAAAACCCAAGCTGCAGCCACTACTCAAGGGCAGCCTGAGCTGGCAGTGCCCACAGCATACAGAGGACGCGGGCACTTAAGACATTAAGCAGTTCCATTTGGGCAAAGCGTTGGGGTATAAGGCACTTTCTCCAGGAGGAAAAACAAAAACAAAAACAAAAACAAAAACAAAAACAAAAAAAAAAAAAAAAAAAACAAACTGGGACACCTAGGTGGCTCAGCGGTTTAGCGCCTGCCTTCGGCCCAGGGTGGAGACCTGGGATCGAGTCCTGCATCGGGCTCTGCGCAGGAACCCTGCTTCTCCTTCTGGCCTGTGTCTCTGTGCCCCTCCCTCCCTCCCCGCCCCCTGTGTCTCTCATGAATAAATAAATAAAATCTTTAAAACAAACAAACAAAAACCAACAGCTAGACATGAACACTTCAGGCCCAAAGCAGACAGGAGAGGTTTGTCTCTCTCTTCTCCCCCCCACCCCCGATGACAGAAGGCAACCATACAACCAGGACAGTCTTTTCAAATATAGCTGCGTGATTAAGCTTCCATTCGTGGGATGAAGTGCTGGGACTTCTCATTTGGACTCAGAAGACATTTTCTATTTTATGCAGTGGATGCTGAATTTGCAGGAGTTGGGGCCATGTTTCATTTCACAGTGAAAACATCAGGAATCTTTGAGAAAGATTTTCAAAGAATTGAAAATTTTACTCCTTAAAGAAAACAAGGTGGCTGGGGAGGGAGGGTGGTGAGTTCCCCTGTGTCTGCACTTCCAACTGTGGCCCTTGATATCAATTGGCAGTTGTTGCCAGAAAGGCCCATCCCTCACCAACGAGGTGACCAGGCTGGTGGCCTTACTGGACTGCCAACCCGGTGGTTCAAGATGAACCTTAAAAATACAATTCTCTACCTCTAGGCGAAGGGATAAAACAAATATATCCGTGTGCCTGTGACAGGCCTAAGGCAGGTACCCTAGCAAAGGGGTGCCACCTTTCGATTCCCTCTATTAATTACAAGCTCTAATAAAGCCCAAAAACATGCCCACATTCATACTCACACTCTCCCCCACCCCACCCCACTAAAGTGTCCTCCCCCAACGGAAGATCTCCCATTATTCTCCTTCCAAAGAAATGCCTATTAGAAAAAGTGTCCTCCTACAAATTCTTATTTTTAGAATGCTATCTTTACAGAGCGTTCCAAAATTACTTGTATCTAAGAGTTGGTTGAAAGCAAGGGAGCGCTGATGCAGAAAGCCGGGGTTTTAAAGTCTGGCTGCCAAGGACTACTTGTGTAAGCAAACGGCTAATCCACCCTGGAGTATCACTTCCTCATCTACAAAATGGTTTGTTCTGAAGATTAAAATGAGTGAAATGCAGATAAAGTGCTAGAATCAAAAGTGCGTCAATAGTGAATGCTCAATACAGACTGGCCATCACAACTACTGTAAGGTTCCAAAGAAAAGGATCCAGGGTCTCGTAAATCTACTCAAGGCTCTCTGGCGGGCCAGAGGGCTTGCTTGATCTCAGATGACATTTATAGGAAGCAAATGAAATTCAAAATACAGCTAATAGCTCCCCTCTCTTACTGTGTAATTATGTGTACTCACTTGTATAGCATGTTATTATTTAAATGTCCCTAATTTCAGCCCCAGTGGGCCAAGGGCCCTCAAAGAGTGGCCGAGGCCTCAGCCTCTGCCAGCCCTTCCCTAGGCTTTTGTCAAATTTATTACAGCCAGAAGAAGCGGCATTATCTACAGCAGGAAGCAGACAGACGGCTCTCACAATCAGCAAAAATCCGAGCGCCGCCTCCCCCACGCCCGGCTATAACCCAACAGGCTATAATGAGGATTTCAATCCCTACACAGACAGGCTGCCAGGCTGTTCAGGACTCACATTCGCTACCTCTCCTAGGAGAAAACAAAAACCCTTGTTCCTTGTCAATTTAGAACCACAAAAGCAAGATTGATGGCAAACATGGATTTGGTGACATAAAATATGAAGTCTCCCTACAATCTTGTGTCTGCTTGGGTTATTATGACGACACGAGACCCACAGAAATGGGGCAGCAGAGCTCAGCCACTCAGATACAAGATGCCTTCTTTCTGTGTGCTGTTCAGACACCAGACACCACCCGCCTCACACAAGAAGGATGGAAGCAACATCCTAGCACGCCAATGATTCAGTGGAAATGATGTCAATTCATTCTCAAATTAGATAAAAAGTCACCTCAAGCTCCTTCTCTTGGGGAAGGCAAGGTAGTATTTGTTTTCCCCCAGGAAACCCTGGCAGGATCAATAACCTAGAGACAACTTCTGAAAAGTGATCCGGGGAGGGAAATGGACCCCAAACGTCTTGTTTTCCACACTACTCCTTCAAAGATTCGGTGTGATTTTCACCCCTTCTGCCTTTCCCAAATAAATGCTAGGTTCAAAGTTGTAGGACATGAGTTGTAATTTCAGTTCTGCTACTGCACAGAGGACAGATATGTGACCTTGGGGAAAAATCACCACCCAGAGCACTCACCAAGCCCCGCAAGGACATTTTATTCAGCTTACAGATGAAAACACCAGGGACCTCAGAGGCAGGTCACTACCCAGGTCCCCAAGCTGCAAAGCATGAAAATGGAGGCATGGGGGGGGGGGGGTGCGCGCCACAGGGACAGCAGCTATGCACCCCCGAACCTGGGCCCAGGCCCTCACTCTGATCCCTGTCCTCACAAGGGATGTAATCCAGGCACAGCTTCAAAACTCTACCACCAGACACGTTTCTGTGACAATTCACTCGGGACCAATAGATATCACTTTTTATAAGAGAACTTCAAGAGGTTCTGTGACTAACCAAAACAAAGCAAAAAGCCAAAACATTTCACCTTGCAGAGCTGTGAAAACCACTCTCCCCCACTAACCCAGTCTTCATTTGCCCCACAGTGAAGAACCCCAAGATCGGGTGCTGTGATTTAAATACAGCCCAAGTCAAGGTCCTTCTACCACTCAGTATGTGAATGAGGACCACGAAGCGTCCACTATATAAGGAACATGCCTATGGGCACACAGAGAACACTGCTGACAATCATCCCATCCCCCCCATCTCCCCCCACCCCGCCAAAAACGTCTGGGATGCTCCACTGCTTTCCGCCTTCCCTGGACCATGCCCTCTAAGAGAACACTGCTGAGGAACAGGGACATACATAGGACTTACTCCCCAGTCAATGACTCTGGTTTCCTGATCTCTCCAGTAGGCCCCCAATGAGAAAGCACACTTTGACCTGGTGGCTGCCTCTCAAAACAGGGAGATAGGTTCCCCTAGAAGTGCTATGGACATCCAGGATACACAGTAAACAAGCATGTGAATGTGCACTGTCGGCTTGCACAAGCACCAGCAAGACCAGAAACGGGGATCTCCAGAGAGTCCTCCATGTCTCAGTTATTTAAAAAGATACAAGAGGGCAGCCTGGGTGGCTCAGCAGTTTGGTGCCACCTTCAGCCCAGGGTGTGATCCTGGAGAGACCCAGGATCGAGTCCCACGTTGGGCTCCCTGCATAGAGCCTGCTTCTCCCTCTGCCTGTGTGTGTCTCTGCCTCTCTCTCTCTCTCTCTCTCTCTCTCGTGTGTCTCTCATGAATAAATAAATAAAATCATAAATAAATAGATATAATGAATGAATGATACAAGAGGGCAGGGCAGCTGGGCGGCTCAATCGGTTAAGCATCTGCCTTCAGTTCAGGCCATGATCTCGGGGTCCTAGGATCCTGTCCTGTGTTGGGCTCCCTGCTCAGCGGGGAGTTCTCCTCCTCCCTCTCCCTCTGCAGTTCCCCCTGTTCATGCTTGCACAAACTCTCTCTCTTAAATAAAATCTTTTTTAAAAAATTAAAAAAAAAAACACCCTAAGAAGACAAATCAGTCTTTATCAGCATGAAATAACAACTACCACAACAAAACCCCCCTTTTCTTTATGAAACTGGTACTAGAACTCTTTAATGTTTTCAATGATCCCCACAGAGCGGTCTTTGCCAGTGTTCGTAGAATTCCTTAGCATTGTCAAACCCTTGACAAAGCCAATTAAAAACGAGAGCTACCTTTGGTCAAGAGGCTGGCAGTACCTGTTACCTCTTGAAGGACTTCAGGTTTTGTTCTTTTACCTAAATTCCACCTTTATTTAAATCCTGGACACCTGGCTAAGGTGTCCTAAAAAGCTGGGGTTTTTTTCTCTGATGGATTGGTGTTTTGGTTTTTGTTTTGTTTTGGTTAAGAGATTCTAAAACCTCTAAGGCATTACTGCTCCTACAAGTGCGTGCCTTATCCGCACAGTAAAATCTAAACTCACAGCTGTCCCTGCCCTATAGTAACGTCAGGATGCAGGGATATTCTCTCCCCGCCCCACCCGCACCCCGCACCACCACCCACCCCGCCCCCGTACTCCGTCACATTCCCCTAAAAAACATAAAGCCAAACACTATGTTCAACGTGAAGCAATGACAAGAACAATTACATCACACAGGGGTCCGAATTCTAGGCTTCTGGCAACAAATTCTACTAATTTTGCTTTTATGTTTGTGAAAGATTGAAAAGAGGGAGGGCTATGCCCATATGTGTGGATTGAGAGTTCAGGGGCTTCTTGTTTCAAGTCACACAGAAGAAGAGAGGGCCTGGGGTGGGTGGTAGGACAAATCATGGTGAAGTTCAGGGAGGGCATCCCTGAAAACCCTCCCATGGCTCAATGCACTTCCCGCCTGACAGCAGCAGTCCCAATAAGAGGCTCCCAGACAACCAACCTTACAACGAAGCAGCCTGGAAAGACCATGGAAGGCCTAAGTGAGCCTGTCCTTCTGCACCCTGGCAAGCTATCAAGTGCCCCCATATGTCATGACTCTCACCCCACGACCAGAGCAGAGGCTCAAACACCACAACCTCCTCTCCCTTATCTCCTTGGTTCCAAGCAAGTACAAACTAGAAGGTGGTCAAATATTCACATTTATCCAGAAATTCTAAAGGACTAACAAGTACAAGACAGACTATGGAATGCCATCAGAGACACATCCCCTGAAATAAAATACAGCCTGTAACCAAATACGTGTTCTGAAACGGTTACCACTGGATGATTTCAGCCCAATCACCCTAAACCTGTGAAAAAGAGACAGCAGAAGAAACTCAGAGAAGAGTTAAGTTTCCTTCCAGGCTTCAAGGAGACATCTGATATCTGTACAGCTGCGCTCTCAAATGCACAGGAATTCTGTGCCACTGGATCCCTGCGGCCAGGTAACCACCTGCCTGGCCTGATCCACAAGGACGGAAGCAGGTACTTAGGAGGCTGCTGAACCAGACAGCAGGAAAGGCGGGAGGCACACGGGACTCAAGCTACTTTCTATACAAACAGGGGAGAACCAGAAGCTCCACGGTACAGCGAGATCCAAGTCGAAAGATGGATATCCACAGAAAAACCCATCAGACTCACTCTACCTTCAACCCAGGACCTGGTAGAAAATCAGATCACAGCCTGGTCTGATCTATAGGGAACAGACTAATTAAGGCACCTCGCCAATTATATTACACAGACATAAAAGGAGCATAAAAATGAATCTATAAACCCAGTAGGATGTCCAAAATAACTACCATTTGGGGCCTAGCCTGAGAAACACCAGCCGCCCAAAACACATCTCCGGTTCAGAAACAAGGCTGTGCCCAAATATACCATCCAATTCCAACAAAAGAGGCAACTCACCATTCACTGTTTTCAGGCTCCCAGCCAGGCCTTCCCCGTGCTGCCTCTTCTGGGCATTCTTGAATTCTTTCAGAGACAAATAAAGGACTTTACGTACCACCCTTTCTTCTGACCACGGAATCCCATCACTGTCATCCTGGAGAAACAGAAGAAAGAGAGAAGAGAAATCACTTTAAAAAAAAAAAGGGGGGGGGGGGTGTAAGTAAATAAGAGTTAGAATAAACCTTGAAACAAAAAAAATCCAAACAAGTACCACACGCCTGAGACCAGGTCAGAATTCCATCCTGTGGTCCCATCCTGCTGAGGCCTGCTGATCTCCCAGCAAAAAGCTCACTCACAGACCTTACAGAAAGGGAGTGGAAGGAAGACAACCACCTGGCTTCCTTCATAAGCCCCAGGCCCCAATACCCTCATTAACCAGTAATAAGTGAAATTTCATATTCCTGGCAAAATGGAGAAAGAGGAGTCAAGCACACCCACCAGCAGAGATGTAATGAAGCACTGTGCTGGAGTTTCACTGAGTAATGCCAGAATGTGTCCTGCCTTACAAGAATGTGCTGTGCTCTTCTAGAAACTGCTGCTGGTGTCACTTGGGGGGAGGAGGGTGAGGGTGGTGCTGACTTCAAAGAATTTACAATTCGGTCAGAAGAAATGAAACTGGATATGTACTGACCACTTATAGAATGAAGTCCTAAAAGAAAGAGAGCACTGTGGGGGAGAAAAGACAATGAATCCTGGGAGAGTAGACAATAGGGGGAGGGGTAGGACATTTGGGAGGGAAGGGGTGATTTAAACGGGGGGGGGGGGGGGGGGCGGCGCACACAGGTTAATAACAGGTCTTGAAGCTCTAATTTGAGTGGCTCCCTGATGTCTGTGGTATCAAATGCAATGCAAGCTCTTGAAAGGAGAGGAAGGGATGAAGGCCCGGTTCCGCAGCTGGGGGTTGGGGAAATCCAGAGAGCAAGCCACCATCTCAAGCCACTCAGGCAGTAACCACAGGGGGACAGAGCGGAGGCAAGCAGCAGCAAGAGCAGGAGCAGAGGGAGCCGCCTAGCAAGGAACTTAGAAGAGGGGCCAAGTCTGGAAATGCGGAGATAGTGGATCCGAACATTAGGCAGAGGTTAAGGGTTTCGGGGAATCAGCAAGAAGGTGTGCCTAAGGCTGGAAGTGCCGCCTCACACACAGCAAGGACACAGCAGAGGACGGTCGCAGGTTCTCTCCTGTGGATACATGCCTGCAGTCTGCTAATTGAAGAAGTCCTCACGTTCACACACTGACTTCAAGACTAAAGCATTTTATAACTGTTCACCTTAGAAAGATCAGAGCTTCCAGATATTTTGGGCCTTAGGAGAATAAGGAAAACATTAATATCCTCAGCTAAAAGCAGGAGGGGGGGTGAATATACTTGGGTTCCTTTTGCTCTAACAGGAGGACTTCCACCTCAAGAGGCTGTTGTCCTGAATGTCCGACAGAATTGGTTTTTCCTCCCTAACACGCAGGTCTTGGTATACCTCTGTGGAACTAGGTAAGGGGGCTAGATGACCTGAGTGCTTTCCCAGCTCTAGAATTCCTAAATTCTGCATAAACGCAAACTACATCTTAGAAACCCAACCACATGGAGACTCTAAGCCCTAAATAACTTTAAGCTGCACTCCGGTTAAGCTGCCAGGATTTTCCCAGAAGGAGAGTAATTCTCCATCTTCTATAATAAGGGGAAGAGAACCTTGGGAAAGAAGAGCTAAAGATTTCCACCTCCCCCACCCCCACCCCCGACATCCTTCAACTCCTGCAGACCTTGCCAAGCTGAGATTTCCATTCGCTCCAGAGGAAGAAGGCGCATCCTGTCTTCCTGGGGGCGCTCCCAAAAAAGGCAGAGAGCATCTACAAGGTCAGAGTTGGTTAGGCAAGGGTTGGTGGGTCTGAGGCTGCAAGAAGCCAACAAATGGCCACAACCCTGAGGGAGAAGCATGCATGACTTCTTAACTGCTACTACATACAAGTCACGCTCTACCCCTAACACAACCCACAAAAGGTACACAAAAGAAGGTGAAGTCACTGTCCCGCCAGCTTCCTGAGCAGATTACTTGCATCTGGATGATTAATCATTAGCTCCTCTTGAAGTGAAAGACAGGTTGAAATCCCAGCTTCTCACAGCATCCAGAGAAGGCTGCCCTGCAGAATGCTCTCCGTCAGAACCAGATTCCTGTTCTCATCACTGACTGCTAATGTGATTCTGAACTATTATTTCCTACATGCCCAGAGTTTATAAATTATAAACCCCAAAGTCACTTTCAATGTAAAGTTCCTGCAGTGATTTACTGCGTCGTGTTCAGACTGGTGCCTTCATGACGACTTCGAGCCTCCACAAAGGAAAATTATATCCCTACAACTAATGTCTCATTAAAACATAAACTACCTGCAAAAGCAAATGCATTTAAGGTTCGCATACTGACACAAGCAGCTTCGTGAAACCTATAAAGTACTTTAAATACAGGAGAAGCAAATCCATGACCCAGATTATGGGCTTTCAAATTCTAGTCATTTAAAAACTTTGTCCTGAAACCCAGGAGTTCCTTTCTATAAGGTACGTTGCCAGTCAAGCCTTGTCACCTCCCTCGATGCTGGCGCAGGACACAAACCCAGTAGGTAAAGAAGTGGACTCTGTTCTGTTTCCAAGAGCTCAACAGGTGGGTAATAATTCTGAAATTAAAACTTAAGCTGTTCTGCACAGACGTGGGGTTAATATGAATCACCCTACTCTGAGCTAGGAGGCTTGCACTCCTACCCCCTAGGAGGATGCCAGATGCAGAAAGCACAGGTGTGCCTGCACCACGTGTGTTGGTCACACAGGGCTGGCCAGGAGGGGGTCACAGTAGGCCTGCAAGAAGGTACCTCAGTCCAACACTTAATCTGCTGTAGCCTTACCTGTCATTCAGAGCAGTCAAGGGCAGAGAGCCCTACAAAAAGCCTAGGCAGACTATCTTTACAGGTCAGGTGAAATCAAAATACAGACACTTAAGAGTTTATTACCTTTTATTCCCCCTCTTCAATAGCGGTCTCATTTTTTTTTTTTTAATTTGACAGAGGGAGAGTGCGTGCACAAGAGAACACAAGCAGGGGGAGTGGGAAATGGAGACAAGGGAGAAAGAGACTCCCCGCTGAGCAGGGACCCAGACATGGGCCTCCATCTCAGGACCCCAGGATCATGACCAGGGCCGTAGGCAGATGCTTACCCACTGAACCCCCAGGTGCTCCTAATAGTGGCCTCATTTAATCAACCATTTAAATAATGTCTGCATGGGGTCAGGAAGTACAGTTCACCATGGATATCCCAACCTGCCAGACAGAGTAAGAGTTCAATTAAAATTTCTGGGAACAGGGATCCCTGGGTGGCGCAGCAGTTTGGCGCCTGCCTTTGGCCCAGGGCGCGATCCTGGAGACCCGGGATCGAATCCCACATCGGGCTCCCGGTGCATGGAGTCTGCTTCTCCCTCTGCCTGTGTCTCTGCCTCTCTCTCTCTCTCTCTCTCTCTCTCTCTCTCTCTCTCTCTCTGTGACTATCATAAATCAATAAAAAATTTTAAAAAAATTTCTGGGAACAACAAAGACTCAAGTTGAAGCTCACTCTTCCCACTACTTTTACCCCCACTTGGCCTGCCTGCTGGCCCCTAACCTTTACATTCAGGATGTTTTAAGTGGAGTGCTTGAAATCCTACAATTTTCTTGACTCACATCACCTGCTATCCCCTTTCCTCCATAAAACACTTCCCGCAGTGGTAATCCAAAAGGATTGGCTACCTCGTCCTCCAACTACCCAGTTCCCAGCAAGAAAATGGCACCCATCTAGATACCCACATGGTCTCCACAGGGCCCAAACTTGATGACCCATTCACAGTCCCTTACCTTCAGCTAAATACTGACCAATTCATTCACAAAACACCTGGACATTTGCTTTTCCTCCACCACGACATCCACATAGGCTCCCTTTCCTCTCTAATCCTCCAAGATTCTCACATTCTCTTTACCCTGCACCCTCTACATTCAATTACGCATTCCCAAATCACTATTTTCAAAACCATCTGATAGTCCACTCATGCCTCAGTGTTCAAAATTCCTAATTATCCCCCTTTGACCTTCCCGAGACCCCTTCGGGCCACAGGACTCTCCCGTCTCATCAGGGATCCTCCCTGATTTGACAGCGCAGCACTGAACAGGGAGAGATTCTTTCTTGGCTTCCTCTGGGCCACTTCCCCAGAACCAAGTACCCAGTCCATTCTGGCTTACTGGTCAGTTTAACAGAGGAAGGCACAGGAGGTGCTGTAGCCACAGATAAGAGGAACCCAGAAGCTTCATTCTGATGCAAATTCAGTTGCCCAGAGTGTGTGTCAGTTCTTTTTATGCATTTCCTTAAAGACTTTTTTTTTTTTAAAGCTATGGCCATTGGGACATCAGTAAGATCTCTAAGTTTTTACATTTTCACCAAATTATTGGGGAAGTGCGATGCAAGCCCCAGACAACATACAACCTTCCCTTACTCCCATCCCCTGATTTCTTAACCTGAATTTCCCCAATTCCAAAACAAACACTTTGTAAATACTGCCATAGTAAGAATATCTGGTGCACTAACAAGATTTTTTTTAAGGGAAGTAAAAAAGGAAAAACACCATCCAGATTTAGATTTACTTTGCTATTCTGACTGCTAAAAAAAAAAAATCACTTTCTTTGGCAAATGGAAAATTGAGTAGTAAAGCCTTTAAAAGTTAAGTGACAGGGTTTTCTTTTCATTTGAAAAACGTCTGCCATTCTTTGAAATAACTGGAGAATCTCTTATCAAAAATGACAGCTGGTCAGGAATTAAACTTGAATGCTTATGGTCATAATCTTTTTTAAGAGAAAAGGGCACAGCATAACCCTTTGGCTGCTCCATTTTGTAACAGACATGCGAGAAAATAGAGTGCTGGGCCAGCACGGGAAGACACTGCACTCCTTGTTGGCGTACAGCACCAACGAACAAACCTCCAGAACTCACAGCCAGGTTAGAGATTATAAAGCTTACCACCAACTACTTTCAGCTTAAAATGGGGTGGAAAAGGAAGTAATCACAAAACTCTTTATTAAAAAAAAAAGATGAGTTTCAAGGTCTTGCCCAAAGCTCAAAAAGCTAGAGAGAACCCAAAGCTGGCATGTGTGGTCAGTGGGGTCCACACTACACGGCAGGTGCCCCAAGAGAAGTTCAAAACTCGGAAATTCAATTCTTAAAGGGAAAATGTCAAACACGTAATTCACGTGAACTCCTACTAAATGAAAGCAAAATTAAAATTACTCATTTCACGAGATAAATGGAAATATTATATAAAAAAATAAACACAAACCTAGAACCATTCATGAGTACTATCTGGAGATTAAAGAACAGGAGGGAGAGGGATTTTCTCTCATTAATTTCTGCAGTTACTTTGTCTCACTGGGATGAACACAGGTTCTAAGGTCATCTCTCAAGACATCCTCATGTAATCTGTCCATGTCTCAGGGTTTCTTATGGTTTTAAATTCAGGCCACCTTGTTTGAGGAGGGGGAAAACGAGGATGGAAATGCATGGGTTGGAGGGATAGGTTTCTGATTTAAAAAAAAAAAAACAAAAACAAAAACAAAAGAGAACCCAAAACTTTTTCTGACAATTACAATTATTTAAAAATGAAATACGGCCCATCCAAAGGAAGATACCTAACGTCCTCTCACTTGTGAGCAAACTATGTAAGAGACTCATGCATCACAGGTAGAATGATAATGATACCAACCAATGGCATTGTTGATGATATAGGACAACTGGTGCAAACCAGGACACAAGTCAACCAACCAATTCACCAGGTCCCTCCTGGCATATACGAATCCAATTAAGAAGAAAAGGTCTAATACCCAACAGATAATTTTTAACCACATCACCAAAGAAAAATAAAGCCAACACCCAAGACATACTAGGAATGCAGTGTGATACAGGCTTGCGCTTTAAACTGAAATTCAAAACCTCCCCTTTGAGGTTTTAAAGGTCAACCTGCTGGTGGGGGGAAGAGGGTTCCCCTTTGGACTGGCACAGTTAAAGATGGCATTACATCCCAAAGAAAACACTCCTGCTTCCACAGAGAGAGGGCATAGGAAATCCAATGTTCTTCACAGCCTCTTGCAAGTACAACAAGCAGATATGGAAAGGGTGGGGGGCAGGGGATTGCGAGGGAAGAGAATTCAAAGCTAGGAAGACCTCCTAACATGAAACCTCTGTATTACAGGCTTACACATGTGCTAAGACAAATGGTTATGTGTCTGGATTACAAGGAGCCACTGGAGAAGTGAACCAATACCACCACCAAGGCCATACAGCCTCTCTTTATGTGCCTTGCCAAGGCTCTGGGATGCCCGGAACTTGAAACTTTCTACCCCTTTTAAAATGAAAAGGGCATGCCATGGCCCAATCCCAATGTTCAACCCTACCCTAAATTGGATTAGCAAGAAAAAAGCACCTTGTGGAAGGGAAGAGAATTGGCGAGGGAGGTCGGGGGGGTCCTGACTGGTGCAGAGCCCAGTCAGTTTCGAGACAAGATTTGGAAGACTTGGGGCCCCTGGGTGGCTCTGTGATTCAGTGTCTGCTTTTGGCTCAGGTCGTGACCCCAAGGTCCCAGGATCGAGTACCCCATGGGGCTTCCTGCAGGGACCCTGCCTATGTCTCTGCCTCTGTCTTTCATGAATAAATAAAATCTTAAAAAAAAAAAAAAAAAGATTTGAAAGACTGGGTTTTTGAGGGAGATGGGGAAGGAAGAACAAATAGTGCTTTCCTCATTCCAGGGAAAAATGACCAGAAACCTCTACATGAATGCCTTTTCAGGACAAATTCTGCATACACCTGTTAAGTCATCCTACATAATCAAATTTGTTGCTATTTGAAATGCTAGCCTCTTCCATGAAGTTTGAGAACAATGAAAGCAACCCCCCCCCCAAAAAAAAAAACCCAGGGGATTGGGGACCTGGCGTTGATTCTTGGCACAGATTCCACATAAACAAGGATTTACAGAGCCAAAAATAAATGAGAAAGTATTGAAAAATGTGAGAACTTAGGCTAAAACTCATATTTCTTCCCCTTCAACAAAATAATCATGTCTTCTCCATTACAAATCTCCATTTCTCAAATCAACTAGCTAATCCATTTTTTTAATTCTGTGAAATGGATCAACCGTCAATACTGACAGTATCAAAGAAAATTCAGGGGAATATTCACATCTAGAAAGATGACAGGCGGTCAGGAAACCACGGACTTAACTGAACTTTGTGAATGATGTTGCTCTGCCTGGACTTTAAATTAAAAGGACTTCCAGCAACAAATTTTCCTCAGACAGATACGCTTCCTGGGATAAAGTAAACGGCCTGAAAATGCTTATGCTAGAAGAGTTTTACTTCTTCCAAACTCCCATTAAATAATGTGTACTTATCTTTGATTACTGCCTATTTAAAAAAAAAAAAAAGCTACAGCTGAAATTGGATTAAGAACTTCTGCTGAAAACGATTTATTGCATAACACACAACTCTGACAGCCTGATTCTCCGGCCACCAACCGAGCCTTTATAAAAATCTGCTGGGCAGCTGCCAAGTCAGCTCTTTTGCGTCTGAGCATGTCACATTGCTGTTGTCAAGACAGCGGCAGCAAGGGCTTCAACATCCTCTCATTCGTGGTTAAATGGTGCAGTCAGGGAATGGCACCAGGGCTGGCGACACAGCCTTCCAGCTTCCCTGAGCACTTCATCTGACAGTTTGTTGTTTAGACATCATCAGAAAGACCCAAAATCTACAGCAGGATTACCTCCAAGAATCCAGCAGATATCTAGGTTGACCATCTACTTTCAAGCGTAGAGAAATGGGGAAAGCGAGAAAATCAAGTTACAGAGAAATGCTTGACCAGGGTCTTCAGAAAAACCCAGCAGAATGAAGGACGACTTGGCATCAGCAGTGCCAAGGGAGTGAGTATACAAGGACTTCATCTGGGACTAAGTTATGAACAAGAAAGTTCCCAAAGGAATTCTAACCAAATTGGATCTTTTCACCATTAAATCCTTTTTATGTGAAGAATGCATCCCTCTCCGCCCCAAATTCCCCAAGGAGCACTAACTACTGGCTACATGTGGCCATTTACAATTAACTTAATTACAATGAAAAATTAAGTTCCAGGGGCACCTGGGTGGCTCAGTGGTTGAGCATCTGCCTTTGGCTCAGGTCATGATCCTGGGGCCCTGGGATTGAGTCCCACGTTGGGCTCTCGTAGGGAGCCTACTCCTCCCTCTGCCTATGTCTCAGCCTCTCTTTGTGTGTCTCTCATGAATGAACAAATAATAAAGTTGTTTTTTTTTTTTAAGTTCCAAGTTGTACTAGATACATTTCAAGTGTCTCCCAAAATGAACAACACAGCTACGGAATTTTTCTATGATTGGAAGCTCCCATGACTAACACTGTTCTAGAGCATCCATTTGCCTTTCATTGGATATGGTTTCAAGGACTGTGTGCTACCTCCTACTGCATTTCCAAAATGTCCCTGAGATTCTTCAACATATGTACCTTTATGCTCTGCTTAGCAGAAAAATTCCAGAATATTAAATAGTTTGCACAAGAATCCAAGTCTAAGGATTGAGGAACCATTTGAATTACAGATTCCCACCCATACAATGCTCAGGGAAATGGCTGCAATCCTCTCTGCTGCATGGGGCCTTCCAGGTTTGCAGGGGATGGATATGAATTCTGAGGATGAACTGGAACACTTTTCAATCTACAAGGAGGCCCTAAAGACACACCTCTTTACCCTTTTGCCTTCAAATCATTTTCTAAGGGATCTCCTACAAAATGAGTCCTCCAGGAGAGACCTGAGTGGCTCAGTTGGTTGAGCTTCCCACTCTGGACTTCAGCTCAGGTTGTGATCTCAGAGGCCTGGGATCCAGCCATACATGGGGCATCGAGCTCAGCTTGGGGATTCTCCCCCCCGCACCCTCCCTCTCTTCTTCCCCCTTACTCCCACTCACTCGGGTGCTCACTCTCTAAAAGAATAAATAAATCATTAAAATAAATCCTCCAGGATTGAAACTAGACAAAGGCAGCCCTCACCAGCCAGTTTTCAAGCACCAACAGAGCGGCCCAAACCATGAAGAGTGATTGGTGCCCCCCACCCCTCTCCTCTGCCAGGACAAGTCAAGGTTATGGGCCTCTAAGCCATGGTGAGGGGGTCAGGGCAATTTTTACACTTCTGTTTCTTCCCTTAGGTCCCAGGACACTGATGGTGACATTTTAGGAGTTGAATCAATAACTGACTGATTTGCTGGCTTTTTTGCTCAGCAGCGCCCCCATCCAGGAAGTATAAGTGTACGTTCCTGCCCAGGAGACAAACTACATTTGAGAAGCAATTCAGTTACAAGCCATTAGGTTTATTTTGGGGTTTATGGGAACTTTTCAAACTATCATAAAGCACACAAATAAACATGCCCTCGGACTGAAGGTAAATTAACACTGTGCTGCAGTTGTTCCAATACATTTTATCCCCTTTTTTTCATACCCTCCAGCCCTCTGCAGAGGGCACAACCACTCTGCAACTGCCCCGTCATTTATAGGTACCTGTCTCCACAAACAATTTTAACATCCGTATCCCTCCCCATTAGCACTTAGCACTAATGATAAATGTAGACCACTATGTGGCAGGCCATATACCACTGGTTTCTTGCACATACTCTCCTCCCCATTTTACAACTGGCCAGTGAAGTATTATCATACAAACATTTGCAAATGACTGACCTTAGGCACAAAGGTATTAAGATGGATTCCCCCCATCCTAATTAGACTCCAGAGTACCTGCCCTGGGCCCTCTCCATCTTTGTGCTCCCAACACCTGGCAGGAAGTTCAGCACACACTATGTATTCAAAACCATTTCTTGTGAGTGAGCACTTATAAACAGATGGAAAACAGAACAGTAGCCTCAAGGTAAGAGGGACCTGGACTCCAATTCTAGAACTCTGGTTGCCTCATAGATAGAACAAAATGACCAAGAGAGCGATCGCCAACTTGAGCATCCATGAGAAACCTTGAAAACTGCCCCCCCCCTTGCATTGTGGGCCCCATCTTCAGTTTCTCCCAGGTGATGCTGCAGGCCGGGGGACCACAGGCGAGCCGTGGGGTAGAGCAGACTCCCACCCTGCCTAGGAAAACTGTTCTCACTGCCATGAAAAGCACGGTAATTACCAAATCTAATGCAAACTTTCTACTGGTACCTGATCCTCCACTGGCTTTCCGGTTTCCTCTCCCCCGACCATTTTTAACTAGGATTTTTCTGCCCTTCCCAGTCTGTAATGATCTTAATATCCGTGACTACTAATGCATTTTCTTGACAATCTTTTCCTCTCCCCTGCCCCTACCACCTTGTGAGATTTCTACCTCAATGATCCCTCCTACCGCCTTCCTGGCTACCCATAATTTGGAATCTTAAGCAGGACTGGGCACCTTCTCATTCACCTCCACTCCCTAAATCAGATATAATGCTATTTATCTTTCCACTCCTTGGCTACAGACATAAAACATGCTCTCCTCTCGGGTCTTACAGAAGAGACCTTTAAAAATGCGACCAACCAATCCCTAGTCCACCCATCCTTCCCATACAGTTTTTCTCTACAAAACACAGCTGCATGATTTGCTTTCTGAAACCATCAATCTGGAGCACCTGGGTGGCTCAGGGATTGAGTGTCTGCCTTGGGCTCAGGTCGTGATCCCGGGGTCCTGGGATTGAGTTTTGCATCGGGCTCCCCACACAGACCCTGCTTCTCCCTCTGCCTATGCCTCTGCCTCTGCCTCTCTCTCTCTCTCTCTCTCTCTCTCTCTCTCTGTGTGTGTGTGTGTGTGTGTGTGTCTAATGAATAAGTGAATAAAATCTTACAAATAAATAAATTCAACTGTCAATCTACATCATTCCTTCCCCTACACAAAGGCCTTCCATGGCTCCCACTGGCTACCTGGCTACCACAGGAGAGATTTACAAATTTCTCAAAATGGCCTACAAAAACTCTTTTATAAAAATCACCCCAATTTACCTCCTAGGCTGTAATTCCCCAACTCTCAATGCCCACTCCCCACCCCACCCACACACACACAAACTGAACAAGAGGTGACAGCTCTCTCACCTTGCATCTGCCTCTCAAAACGAATACCAGGAAATCAGAGTACTGGTGTTTATTAACTAAATATTCACCGTGACTTCAGTAATTCCACAGAAGATAAAGAACAGACTTTCTAAATGTACCAATAAGACTCCATTCTCAATTCATTTTCATATCAATACTTTGGTACCAAGAAGCACAGTCAATTAGGCTCAAGAGTCAATCAGACCCAATTTACCACCTATGTCTGTTTCAGTATTTACCCACAGCTTGGTTTTATATCGCATAGAATGCACGATTCTATGTGACCAGGACCCTCGGCAGAAGAGGATAATAATTTTCAAACTGATGGACTTCCTACAAGTTAATCTAGTCCTAGTCCAATGACAAGATTTAACTCCATCACTATTTCACAGTGGTTTGCAAAAGTCATCATTATTTCTGCCACCTAAACAGAACTGGAAACCTTCCTTGGTTCCTGCATCCAAACCATCTCTAAGAATTCCCCTTTCATGCAGGACAAGATTTCCTGCAGTTATTTCTCTCTATAAAATCTGATGTACTGGTGTGCAGGTTCAATGAAGAGTCTCATGTTTACCTATAGGTTCACAAAGTGCCCCCCAAAGTCAAGAGGGCTGACCCTCGACAAAGGTGACACTGCATGCATACAAACTCACTTTAAAGCAAAGCTGTTAGGGAAAGCAAATATGGCTATCTGGAAGCAAAGTCATGATTCTTCCTCTGCTGACATTTCACAGTGATAAGAGAAAACTCGTGTTATAAGCAAAGTGGATGTAAGTAGCAGCTTAACCATTTACACTTCAGGCAGTATGTGTGAAAGAATAAAGCAGAAGCAGGCAGAGGACAATTCCACTCCAAACAGGAAACCACTGGAGAGTTTTGAGCAAAGAAATAATAATTTGATCTACATTTTTTAAGTTGCCCACAGGCTGCTCTGTTGAGAACAAACCACGGCAGGGTGGGCTGGTGAAGTAGGGAAGCAGGGAAGGGAGGCCTCAAGACAACTCAAGACAACCCATAGGAGAGGGGAAGACCACGGACAAGCGGCTGCCACTGCAGGTCACATTACAGCAACATTCAGAAGGTGGGAGCCAACTTGGTGCTTATCTGGAATGTGTGAGAAAGGGGGAGTTGGGGCAGCTCAGTGGGTGATGCATCTGCCTCCAGCTCAGGTCATGATCCTGGGGTCCTAGGATAGAGCCCCTGGGTCAAGGTCCCTGCTCAGCAGGGAGTCTGCTTCTCCCTCCCCTCCCCCCTTGCTTGTGCTCATTCTCTCTCTCAAATATTTTTTTAAAAAATAAAGAAAAAAAGGAGAGAGTCACAGATAGACTCAAAAATCTTTCATCTCAGGAAATGGAGTTACCTCTGGGCAAAGGGAAGGCACTTCTGAGAAGAGTACTCTGGAACAGAGAGAAGGGAAGAACCAGAGTTTAGTTTTTAGGCATCCTAGTCTGAGTTACTTATCACTTGCCCTTAGGAGAGGTCAGAGTTCAGGCCTTGGATCAGATCAGGACTAGAGATCTCAACATAACCACAGTAGTTTAAAAAAAGCATATTTTTGTATACCATAATTTATAAAAGGGCAGAAAACACAGTTTACCGGTCCATGTGAAAGTTAGGAACGAAGTCCAATAAAGGACTGGCTGACCTGGACGAGTCATTTTATGGTGAAGAAGGTTTTTGGGGCCTTAGGGAAAATGATGCTTTAAAATAGTGAGTGAAGGCAGAGGGGTGACCACAGGAGAAGAAATTAGAGGTCTCACTAGAGTCATTCTATAAAAATCCATTTGACACCACAGCCCTAATTCACCAGTGATGGCAGGTCAATAAGGTGGCAGTGGTCAACACAGGTGACACTGGCGTTCATGAGCAGCTGATGGTAAGAAAATTCTATTCAGCTCTGTGAAGTCCTAAATAAAATCAATCACTCCATGGGGGCTGGGGGGGGGGGGTGTTGGCATCCCTTCCTCTCTTGAGGCTTCACATGCAAATAAGGAAAATGACAAACATCCACCCCAAACAGAGAGAGACAGGTAACCAAGAAGACAGGGGGCTGAGGCCTTTGCTCACAGGTAGTCAAAATTTGGTCACAAGATGGCCCAGAGAGGACTATGCAGTGAAGTTTTCAAGAGGTCACAAAACAAACATTTGTGTGGAGTTACCAACTATACCCTGTTCTCTCTCAGGTGGGTCCAGGAAGGTTCCAGAGTAGCTCCTTCTGGATGCCAGCAACTGGGGGGACCCATAGACACAAAGGCTGTTGGGGACAAAAGAGCAGAACACTACAGAATCCAAAGGAATAAACCCTAAGACCTGGAGAGAGGAAAGAGAAAAACACCTTTATGTGACCCGCTGCCATGAGTCACACCCCACTGCTCCAACTATGCTGTGCTTTTTCTTTGCAGATTCCTCCTTCAGTAAACCTGGAGTACCTGAAGCTAAGATTCTCACCTTCAAAATTCTCTTCACTGGTTTACCAAAAACAAAAACCCCCATATTCTTATCTTCCTAATAAAAATAAGTCTTTTTCTCGTCGTCCCAATCAGAGGACATGTGTTCAGATTTGAGCAGCCCCAGAAGCTCTTGTCTAGAATGCTACAGGTGGGTCAAGGTTGACTGCCCTGGAAACCCCCACGAGGAGCTTTATCAAGTACAGACCTCACCTCCCTTCTGACTTTGCTGATTGGGGTTGTGGCATGTGCCCCGAGATTTTTAATAAGCCCAGAATCCCACCTCTAGGACACAGTCCTGGAACCACCCACCTATAGACACTCCCACCCTCGGTGAAAGGCAGTCTCACAGCATTAATAGGATCTATATTCTGACAACTCCCCAACATTGACCCATGAATACATTAGAAGCTTCAGTAATGGTTGAGCAAATGAAGCTAAGAAAACAAAGAAACTCACATTAACTACGGAAAGAGCTATTGAAATAGCCCCAGAACATCCTAATACACTGCTGTTTTTACAGAAATTCTCTAAGATCAAGCATTCTGTATTCTCTGAAATCATGGGGGGTAGGGGGGAGCTTTAGCAGATACTCAAGCTTTTGTTCCTTGAAACATAAACCAAACACCTACTAGCTTGAAGGAAGTGAATCGAACAGCTATAAACTACTCAAAGTTTCCAGAGGTCCCAATGAATGAGGGATACCCTGCATGTCTGAGTCAGAGAATGGTTCTGATTTGCCAATAATAAATACAAAAATAACATCTCAGTACAAGTATCATGAGGGACACCTGGGTGGCTCAGTGGTTGAACGTCTGCCTTTGGCTCAGGATCCTGAGGTCCTGGGATCAAGTCCTGCCTCAGAATTCCCACAGGGAGCCTGCTTCTCCCTCTGCCTATATCTCTGCCTCTCTCTGTGTCTCTGATGAATCAAGTATTTTTTTTAAATTTACAAGTATTAAGAAACCAGGTTAAGACTGCTACAGATTTAATTCCATCAGGAGGGGACAGATTTGAAGTGTAGATACTCTCTGACCCAATATCCCATCATAAGGAACAAAACTAAATTGGGGTCAACTTCCTAGAAGGAAGGGGGGGAGAAGCCTCCATACATTCTTTGAGTTTTTCTTCTCATTTACCCAAATCTCAAGCTACTGCCAAATAATCCTAGATCCCAAGTTACTACCTGAAGGACACAGCTGAAGCATCTACTCCTCTTCTTGTACAGTCAGAGCAGGGAGATGGTGAGGCTATACATTTTGGGAAACGTCCTTCTCACCAGTAACATATAATTCCACTTTTGTCTCCAGAGAGACTGAGTGGCCTGCCGGCTCTCTTTTTGTTCCTAACATTCCCCAGTTATCAGGGTAGCTTTCAAAAAGACCTTCTCTAACCCCACACACAAGAGAAAAAAGATCTTGTCCTCCTAACAGGATAGTAAGGGATGGATTTTATCCTTAAAATTGATGTAAAACGGCGGGGGGGGGGGGGAGCCAAATAGAAAACACACACGAATTTTTAATGGCCAGTTGGGGTTCGACAAACTTTTTCAGCCCATTTTACAAAAGCCCTGACCTCAAAGAAAACACTTTCCAAGCCTAACATACATGCCCACAAAGAAACACAGCAGGCACTCCCCAAGGGCCAAAATAAAATGCTCTCTAGTAATTACCATAAATAGAAAAGGAGACCAGCTTCCTGAGTCAGAGTAAAGAGTACAAGAAAAACCACCAGCAACAAAAACATCATAAACAAAATTACATGGCCAGCAATAAACCAGGAGGAAAGCAGAATTGCTTCTCAGTGAGATGCAAAGGAACACATCTGGAAGAGGCTTCCACAAGAGGACAGGTCCATGAAACTGCAGAGAGGACTGTGAGGGTGTAACGTGCTGGTACCTTCCTTAACTAGGTGGAATGCAATGACCATTCCTTTCTTTGGTACAAACAGAAAAGTTTCTGAAAAACCCAACAAATAGGGATCCCTGGGTGGCGCAGCGGTTTGGCGCCTGCCTTTGGCCCAGGGCGCAATCCTGGATACCCGGGATCGAATCCCACATCGGGCTCCCGGTGCATGGAGTCTGCTTCTCCCTCTGCCTATGTCTCTGCCTCTCTCTCTCTCTCTCTCTCTCTCTCTCTCTGACTATCATAAATAAATAAAAATTAAAAAATAAAAAAAAAAACAGCCTGAGAACCTTACAAAAGAGGACGTGTGTGTATGTGAAGCAGCTGCCCATCAGATCAACCACACTAGCTCTCACTGTGATTATGAGGTTATCAGCTTGAAATTATGATTTAAGTTCATGGACATGTACCGTATAAATCACATCCAAAATGAACCTGTGATTAAAGAGAAGCAACACAGACAATACTAATGAATGAAGAGCATAAAAATAAGTCTGCACAGATGCCTCATAATCCTCACTAGCCTGTAAACGGTATTCACCTGACCAGGAATTGTTCTTTTATGAAAACAGCATCCTTAATCACTGCAAAATCCAGTGTTATCTCTACTTAGGGCTGTTTACCATATATTCTGGGCAGCCTTTTATATTTTTTTTAAAGCTTTATTTATTTATTAGAGAGAGATTCCCCAGAGGACTCTGCACTAAGCCCAGGGCCTGACAAGGGCCTCAATCTCATGACCCTGAGATCATGACATGAGCTGGTCACTTAACCAACCGAGCCACCCAGGAGCATTCTCCTTCTGGGGAGCCTCCTGAGACTCAGGTGAAATAATGCATTGCTGAGGTAATAAGGTTGGCTGCTGCAGAGCCTGCTGCCTCCCTCCAACAAACCTACCTCAGGACGTTCTAGATCATTCTCCCTAGTGATGATCTTTTACGTTGTTCAAAGCCTTTCTGCTCAGTGCAAACTGGAGTCTGGAGCTTTCTCTCTTTTCTTAACCTCTAGAAAGAAACTCTGAAAACCTCAAAATCATTAAAATGGTGAATTTTCTAGCAAATGAATTTTACCTCAACAACAACAAAAGAACTTAGGATGTTAAATTTGCTGATCTCAAAACAAATTCTACTTAAAATTACATTGAGATCCTCAGCATAAACAACAACATTACTAGTATTTTATTCCATGTGGAAGTTCTAGAAATAATGTTACTGGCAGATGGGGCTGGAGTTTAAAAAGGCTTGTAAAGGGGCACCTGGGTAGCTCAGCAGTTGAGCATCTGCCTTTGGCTCAGGTGGTGATCTCAGGGTCCCAGAATAGAGTCCCACATCAGGTTCCCCACAGGCAGCCTGCTTTCCTTCTGCCTATATCTCTGCGTCTCTCTGTGTCTCTCATGAGTAAATAAAATCTTTTTAAAAAATAAGAATTAAAAAATTAACAGGCTCAGAAAAATAATCTGTCTGTATTCAAATCAAAACCATCGTCACTTTTTACCAAGTAAAAATTTAATTCCTCAATACAAAGTAGGCGATTAATATTGCAGCCCAAGTGAACTGAAATATGAGCGTGCTTATTTTGGTTTTACGTTCACCAGAAACTTCTACCAATGTATTATCGAAATAAAGAAAAAAAAAGTCAATAGAATATACAACGAGGCAGTTCCTTTATAGTTCATACTACTTGTGGAGACCCTCAGACTTCCTCACCACAAAGGACAGACAGGGCTGTGTGGGATTCACTCCCCTACAGAACCAGAGCCTTTGCCTGGCAAACAGAACCAACCGGGACCACAAGAAGGGAAGGAGCAAGATACCTGTCACTCACTGATAGAGTGGTCTCAATATTCTTGACTTTCACTAGATCTTGGCATCCCTGCTGTGGTCTGCAAAGGTTTGAACCCATTTCCTAAATATTCTTCAGCACTTGTTTCTTCCATAATTCTTGTCCTCTGGGTCTTCCCTTATCACAATATTTCTCAAAAACCATCTTTTCAAAAAAATTTAAGACTTGTATGTATTTGAGAGAGAGCATGCAAGCAGAGGAGTGCAAAGGAGAGAAAGAAGCAGGCTCCCGCTGAGCTGGATCGCAGGACCCCGGGATCATGACCTGAGCTTAACCAACGGGAGCCACCTAGGTGCTCCTCAACTGTCACCTTTTAAACAATGTCTTCTCAGACCATCCTACCACCCAATCTAAGTAACTGCTTCCACTTCCTTCCCAGCACTTATCACTTCATAAAATTCTCATTTGTCAGAGTATGTAGTATATGGTTTTCTAAATCACTGGCTGAATGCCCTTCCTAATGTAGCGAAGTCTGGGGTTAGCATTCAGTATGCAGTTGACCTCTGAACAACACGGGTTTCTTCAACTGCATGGGTCCATTTACACATGGACATTTGCAATAAACACACTCCAGGGCTATAAATGTGTTTTCCCTTAGTATTTTCTCTTCCCTGGCTTATTTTATTTATTGTAAGGACACAGTATAGTAACATACAAAATACAGGCTAGTTTACTTTGTGACCAGTAAGGCTTCCAGTCCGTAAACTATTAGAAATTACGTTTTGAGGGAGTCAAGAATCATACACAGATTTTCAACAGCTTGGGGCCGGTGCCCCTAACCTCCAAGTTGTTTGAGGATCCACTGTATTCAAAACTTGACTTTCTAGAGCCAAAGTTTTTGAGTTTTGTTTTTTTTTTTTTAAACCATAAAAAAACAAGGGCATAAGTTAACTCCTGTAACTACCACATCCAAGCGTGAATCCCCATCTCCCTATAAAAATCATGGACCCTGGAGCCACATATCACAAGTATGCCTGGATAATGCCAACTGTGTGCTGTCACAGAACATGGCTGGCACACAGAGGGTAGGTGTTCAGTGAGGGTCTGTCCCCCTCTGGTAGTGAGGCACGAAGGAACAAACAGAACACTTGGCCTGGTTTTCTCCTGCTACTGTTAAATTACCACAAACCAGTGTCTGAAAACACAAACTGATTTGCTTACAAGTTCTGGAGGTCCAAAGTTCAAAACCAGTTTCACAGGCTTCTAACGGAGGAGCTGGCAGGGCTGGCTTCCCTTGCGAGCTCTGAGGGGAGAATCCACTTTTGCCTTGTTTCAGCTTCTGGTGGCTTGCCTGTACTCTCTTGGTGGCTTGTGGCCCCTTCCCCCATCTTCAGAGGGACCCGCCAGCATCCCCACCTCTCAGCTCCATCACATCCCTTCCACCCTGCCTTTGAGCCTGCTACCACTGCTTTTGTAAGGAGCCTCGGTTTGTTTTTTGTGGTTTTTATATTTTACTTATTTGACAGAGAACGCACAAGCAGGGGGGACAGCAGAACAGAGGGAGAAGCAGGCTCTCCACTGAGCAGTGAGTCGGACATGGGATGGGGCTCCATTCCAGGACCCTGGCTGGGATCATGACCTGAGCCAAAGCCAGACATTTAACTGACTGAGCCACCCAGGCACTGCTTATAAGGACCCCAGTGACGATACTGGGTCTACCTGGATAACCCAAGATAATATCTCCAACTGAAGATCCCCAACGTAATCACACTGGCAAGGTACCTCTTATACCACGTTAAGAGGCCAGGTTCCAGGGATTAGGGCTGAGATATAGCAGGGGGCCTTCATGCAGCCTACCAGAAAGTACATGCTAGTATCTTTGTATCTGAGGAACAAGCAGTTGCTGCAGACAAAACACTTCACCGCCGGGCACTGCCACGCACACACTGGGATATGTTGGGACAGAGAAGAATGCCACCTAAAGTGCTCTTGGAGGACCTTCCAGGAACACACCTAGCACAACTTTTCCCCATTTGTTTTTCCTTTTAAATATAGATATACACTCAGCTCCTAATAAAGCAACAACACCTGAATGGGCCAACAATAAAGGGTGGAACTCTCAGGCTCATCCAGAACTACCATCTCTCAAAGCTTACACTCTGTGTTTCCCTAGAAACAGCAAAGTAATTGAGTGTTTCAATTGAAAAGACTTTTTTCCCCCTGCATTGAAATCATGGCGCGTAGGGGAGTAGTGAACTGGTTGAAGGGTTTTACTATTGTTCTGACTTCTCAATAAAGGGGAACATGGAATGCACATTAAGAGCTGGATCATTTAATGTTGCAGGGTCTTTCCTTCTAAGTCTGCAAATGACTGCTAGAATTTTGCTAATTTACTTGTATCAAATGCCAGTATATTTGGAGATTAAAAATTTATATTTTTTGTTTTACTATTCAAAAAGAGTCCTTCCGGGGCACCTGGGTGGCTCAGTTGGTTAAGCACCTGCCGTCAGCTACGGTCATGATCTCAGGGTCCTGGGATGGAGTTCTGCACCTGGCTCTGCTCAGCAGAGAGTCTGCTTCTCTCTCTTCCTCTACCCCTCCCCACTGTTCATGCTCAATATCTCAAATAAATAGGTATTTCTTTAAAAAATTTTTTAAGATTTTATTTATTCTTTCATGAGAGACAGAGGGAAAGAGGCAGAGACACAGGTAGAGGGAGAAGCAGGCTCCACGCAGGGAGCCCAATGCAGGACTCGATCCTGGGACTCCAGGATCATGCCCTGGGCCAAAGGTAGGCGCTAAACCACGGAGCCACCAAGGGATCCCGTAAATAAATAAATTCTTAAAAAAAAAAAAAAAAAAGAACATGAATGTGTTGGAAATTTCTCAGAAATATTTAGAAAATAGAAAATTTCTCAAAATGATGGGAATTAACCTCAAGATTTCTATTCTAAGATACATAAATGGATAATAAGCATAAAAAAAAGCTTTGACAGTATTAGTCATGAGGGAATTCCAGCTCAAACCCGCAATGAGATACCACTTCATACCCAGTAGAATGGCTATAATCAGACAGACAATTGTAAGTGTTGACAGGAATGCAGAGAAATTCGATCCTTCCCTACATTGCGGTGGTAATGAAAATTGGTGCAGTGATTTTGAAAAACAGTATGGCTCAGTCCTCAAAAGGTTCAAGAGTCACCGTATGACCCCGCAATTCCACTGCTAGGACAAGTGACAGAAATGTCCACACAAAATCCTGCCCCTAATGTTCACAGCAGCGTTATTCATGATGGCCCACATGTGGAGATAACTCAAGCGTCCGCCAACTAATGGATGGATAAAATGGGACATGCATCCACGAATGGAACTGCTGGCCAGTAAAAAGGAAGAAGTATTGATCTATCTCAATAAAGGTGCCCTTTGCGAAGAGCCTCTGCTCTGCTGTACTATATTAAGTCAGAACGCTTACTCTCTTTGCACATCTAATGAGTGTTTCCTCCACAGTGAATCTAGACTCATAAGCATGCCTGGAAAGGAAAACGTTGGAGCTGCATGCTACCTTTCAACTGCTCTGCCAGCTGGAAACACACCATCCCTTGTCTGTTCCTTACATGATAGGACCGCCAAGTAAACTACTTAATAGACATTCAGACAACCTCATGTTCACAGCAGGTTAAGAGAGAGAAAGGAGAAAACTAAGGAGGGGTAAGGAAGGAGGCAGAGCAGTCTCCTCCATATGGCTGACACGGGCTGCCCCACCACCACCACCATTTCACCCATTTGAGAACATGCACAGAGGCAGGTGTGTGACTCCTCGGGGCTGCTTCTTTGGGAGTCTACATCTGAGCCAAGGGAAGAAAACTGTTCATCTACAGGGACAGTGCACGTGTTATCAGGAAACAATGCACACACAAGGGACAATGTGACATGAATGTGGGGGAAGGGTGTAAGGAGGAGAATCTAAAGAGAGTTTCTGTCAATGACTCAAAGCTCTGTACTTGCTAAAACCTACAGCCTCACAGGAATCTCAGCTAAGCATGATTGCTCAGATTCACAGCAGCCTTTAATGTGTTTTGTTATAAAGAATTACATGTCAATAAATTAATTAAAGTGTAAGAAACAAACAGGATTTCAGGCGAAGACCAGCCAGCAATGAGGACAAGGCTTTGAGGGAAGGAAGGCGCCTGGCCTCTAAAGAGCCAGTGGGCAGAGCCAAGTTTCTCTGCTGCATCTGAGAGACATCAGGCAAACTACTCTTTTTTTTTTTTTTTGGGGGGGGGGATATATTAATTAAAAAAAAAAAATCAACACAGACTGCAAATGCCTTGTGGCCTGAGATTCGACACCAAAATTCTCCTTTAAATGAGCACAGATACAGGAGTCCAGGCCCCCTCTGACCAACTCTCCAGCCAAGCCCCAAAGGAGCTTGTAGAGAGCAATCTCCAGAGATGTGACCAGCAGAGGGAAGTGGGGTTAAGGGTGCGGGGAGGAAGCCTGGAAGAAGCACCAGGGAAAGTGACTCAGGCTCTCTCCCTGCCAAACGAAGCCACTACTGATGCCAACACATCCCATTTATAATGCTGCTCAAAAGCGTGTGCACAGAGGGACCACACAGCGACTTTGCAGAAGCCTAGAATAACTTCCAAGTTTAACCCATAAGGTGGTCACTTCTTTTAAAAAATAACCGGCAGATACAGAAGTCACGATCAATAGGACTGCCCCCAGAAAAGAGCTGCTTCGCAGAGGCTATGGTATACCAAGCTTGGTATACTAGGACACAATAGCACCTCCTTCTATTGCCAGAAATCTGCACACTTGCACTGAAATTTACATATGAGAACAGTGTGGCCCAGGAAGCCCAAGTGATAGTCGGGAAGCTTGTCTGCACTCTCCTGGGTTTTTCTCTGGCTGTTTCACACAACTATTCCCACAAGGTGGGTGGCTAGCCTGGGGAGCAAACCAGGGGCTCTTCCCAAACTCTATTGGCCATTCCCCTGTTCCCCTGATTAACTCAGATCTGCCTTTCAAGTATTGAATGAAAAGGTCTCTCTTTGCCTCAGAAAAGTTCTTCTCAAACTGTTAGAATATTAGCATGCCATTCACCTCGTAGAACAAAATGCTCACTCAGACATCTTCAAAATTGATTTGCTCCTCATAGACATGAAGCTCCCTGAGGCCCCTAAGTCATGCTGAGCAAAACCCTCACCCTTCACCAGAAAGGTAACTACCTTTAAGTGATAGTGTCAGCGAATACGAAATTCAGCATTATTATTTATGCCTAATGCTAAACACATTCCTGTCAATCACGTGCAACAGAATCGCTTAGCTTTATTTGCTTTCCATTTTCTTTGGGTTCAATTTCTCCTGCCTCCAGGTGCCCTGGAATAGGCCATCCTAGTGGACCTAAGAGAATTTCATCTACTGGGGGGGCCGCCTTTCTTTTCTAAGGTCTGTAAAACATTTGGTGATTGTTTTGCATGAAAACATAAAATTTTGGGTCACAACAAATACTTGTTTTGCTAATATGAACTTTGCAGACCACTGCCTTCACTTCTCTGCCTTTGTTTGCTCAAAGTAACTTTACAGTATGATCTGGCGTGGAGATGGAGTCTTTTTGAATGTTGTTTAAATTGGAGTTAGCTGCAATCATGTGAAGACCCAACAATGCCTTGTGATTTGACGGAAGGAATGGCAACGTGAACCACTGTGACCAAACTCACTCATACTCAGGCTATGGAAGCCATGTCCCAGATACCACCCGGGGTATTTTAGGCTTTGTAAAAACATGGAAAGCCAGTACATCTTAGAATCAACAAAGTATGATAATTACTGAACACCACTGGTCAGTAGGACCAATATTCCCCACCCAACTGGCTATATGGTCTTCATGTTATTAATCAGGGAATCTCTGTTAGGCAGACAATTATTAAATAACACATTTAATAAAAGCCTCCAGTTAGAAATGATGAGAAACTGAGTGAGGTAGACCAGAAAACCTGTGGTCTGCCTTCGACATGAATACAGCAAAACTCAAGAGTGCTTACTTCTGGGGCCTGGTTATATACAAAACAGAAAAGGCAATGACCTATCATGGCCTCTCCAGCCCATTCTGCAGTCTTACGGATACGTACCTCAACTCATGCCTACAGTTTGCTCCATCTCCCCCCAAATTCTGGCCCTGAGTCCAAACAGATGCTGTGTACCCACACATTGGAAAAAGTTAAGTCCAGAAGTCTTACTCAACACTTAGTTCTCAAATATAGTGGGCCCAGTAAACTTACCTCCAAACCGATCTTTAACTTTCATTGTGTCATGCATAGATGATAGACAGTTACTAAAATTAAAAGTGACCAGAGGTGACATCTGTGCCAAGAGATCAGGGGTCAAAGTATGAAAAGAAACTTCACCACTGAAAACAGTTAAATAATGTTTGCCTTGTCCCCAAAACATAAGAGGCAAGGATTTTAACTAGAAAAGATGCCAGTAGGCGTCAAGATAAAGGGCAGAATGAGAAATTACTGTTGGAGATCCATAGGCTCTCCCTCACTGCCGCTGCTGGAGATAATGCTGCAGCCTGTGGAATGTTCCGGATCTGCAGGGATTGGTGTTTCCTATCATGTAGACCCTCCCTTTCCGGTATCCCTTCCCTCTCGCTTCCATGCTTCTCACATCCCTGAGCCAGACCCCACCACAGGATCTTTTGCCAAAAGGGCAATTATCAGGTTGCCAGTGCCAAAACCCAATCCCACTTCTAAAACGGTGCTCTTTAATTTGTGCTCTACTTCCAGACTGAGCGACCCTGGAAATAGAAGTGAGAATTTTCCAACCTGGAAATAGTTCTGAGTGAAACCTCCTTTCTACCCATTTCTCTTTGGAATAACCCCGCTGGGCCTGCTTTACTCACATGCGCCTAATTAGGGCACATCGTGTGGTTGTGGCAGTGGAGGAGACACTAAAAATTTACCCACCCACAAAATTCCATTCTCAGATGGAACATTTTTGTTCAGCATCTTCCATCACCAAAAGGAAGTCACCATCTTGGATTAGAGAACAAAAGTTAGGGCAGCCCGGGTGGCTCAGCGGTTTAGCAGCGCCTTTAGCCCAGGGCCTGACCCTGGAGACCTGGGATTGAGTCCCAGGTCAGGCTCCCTGCATGGAGCCTGCTTCTCCCTCTGCCTCTCTCTGTGTCTCTCATGAATAAATAAAAATCTTGAGAGAGAGAGAGAACAAACAAAAGTTAAAATACCAATTAGGTCCTTCAGAACTAACCAGTACAAATATACCACATTACCCAAAGATGAGCTACAATCTTGTGGATGGGATTTTTCTTTTCTTTTTCTTTTTTAAAGGAAAGTGGAAAGTCAACAAGGAGAGTTCACATTACAATGTGGTCTAAGGAATCTCACTGAAAATGTTTTCCATCTCTAATGTGCACACTGTTAACTCAGGAGAAACCATTTCAACTGTATTCCGAGTTCCTTTCGTGGCCTTAATTAAGGAGTCTTCAACTTCTACCCTGTGTGCTTGCAATGGTATACTACTGTCCTTTTTTTTATTATTATTGGTATACTACTGTCCTTTGTCTTCCGTGGAAATAAATTAATTTTTATCCATTTATTTGGCTTGACTCCCCCCAAAACTACCCACCCAAAGTGGCAGTACATAAGTAAATGCTGAAAACCTCAGCAGCAAAGCATATTCTGGTGAGCTCTTCCCACCATGACCCTCCTGGTACAGCTGCTTCTCATCTAGCTGTATGCTGTTCCTGTCTGCAAATGCTTGCTTTCTACCCTCTACTGGTTTCAATGAAGAATAAAGGTTAACTTTGACTTTGACATTTTTATACTTGAGAAGAAAGCAAGAACAGTTCTTTCTGCCCCTTCAAGTATAACTAAAAAGAAAAAGAAAATCCACTACTTAACATCTGGAACAAAATATTAAATCAGATTAAAACTTTCAAGTCATTTCTGTGAGCTTATGTAAAGTTGGAAAGTCAATGGAAGTTTCCAAAATACATTTTAGAAAACACCACGAGAGTTCCACGCTGCCACCACTACCACCACCACCCCCCAGCCAATAATCAGCTATAATGAAGATTCAGAGAAAACAGCATACTTAAGAGAAATAATGAAAACTCCTTGTCCTATAAAGCAGATTTCAAGATACTACACCAACACATACAGCGTCAATTGTCAAGCCCCCAAACAGAATTATATTTTTTTTTACAAAGTCGATGTAATTGGTGACAAACATCCCATGCTTCGTCTCATTTTCGTCCACATCTTCACACATAAAATATTACGCAACATGCCCAGGGATCTACAACACATATAATGGGAACTGAACCACTTCCCATAAATGTTCACCAGCCACATGAGTGAAGGCAAAATGGATTCTGAAAGCTCAGAAGGGTGAAAATACTTAGAAGAATGCTTGCTAGCTTAAAGTAAAATCACCATTTCTCTTATGAGCAAGCACCTGCTCTTCTTGGTTTCTCTCCACACACCCCTCCCCTATTTTCATTAAAAACCTTGCACTCTCTATCAACATATTCCCTTTCGTTCTACCCGGAAAAGACTGAGGATAACCTACTTCCCCAAGATTCTATTTTCCCCATATCTTCATTCTACACATAATTATAGCAAAATTCTCAGCCCCGAATCCTTAAATACATCAGCTATGAATGTTTAGCTGCATAACATGCAGCCCCAAGTACTCAGATTACTTAACCACCTAATGGCTCAGGTTAAGAGAGTCAAACAATGTTTCAGGAAAATCACTCCACCTGGCTTTTTCCTGATACAAAATAGTTCAATGCCCTAACTTTGACCACTGTATTCAAATTCTATTTGGAATTACAAACATCCAAATGCTCAAGTCCATGGTTACATTCAGGACAAATGTAACCAAGTAATCCAAGTTTCTTTAAATGGTGGTTCCATAAACCCTCTCCCCAGAGAAAGGATGAGAAATTCTTTGCTTGGTTATATACACAGGTGCATCAACTAAAGGCAGAAAAGCAGGAAGGAAGGAGGAAAAAAAGCCACACCAAAGCTGACTAATCTGCCCTACAAACCAGAGAACCATCAGCATGTTAATTGATTCCAGAATCTGGGAAAGCCAAGAAAACTTAAAAGGGGTGCAAACATTTATAACAAGAGGAGAAGACTCATGGATTCAATTACTTCCACTATAGATGACAATTAAGAATAAATGGTGGAAAACCACAAGAGAGCAGACAGTGAAGAAAAAAAGTTAAATGTTGATCGCCATTAGTGTTAACAACAGGAGTTTCTAACACCTGCTATAAGCTACTGTGTAATAAAAAAATGGATTACTCTTCCTAGAAAATAAATGAATACATTAATGTAAGCCAGGTTCTCTGGAAAGCACATTTCAAATCATTTAAGCCAACCAACCACCCACCCACCCCCCCCAAAAAAAAAAAATCACATTCACCACCAAACAGAAGCTTCAAAACAGGATGGAAAGAGCCTGAACCTCTTCAAAGCTCCCAGTCTACATACAACAACAAAACACAGAATGGAGTACTACCAGACAGGAAATTCATTTAATAAGACATTATTTCAAATATAAACAGCTCAACAACAACAAAGACAGTAAACATTTACTGAATACACTGTACTTGAATCATCACAACCCAGGCTCAGAACCACCTCATGTGGGGGTGCCTGGTGGACTCAGGTGGTTAAGCCTCTGACTCAGTTTCAGCTCACGTGACAATCTCAGGATCCTGGGATCTAGCCCCGAGGCGGGCTACACACTCAGCATGGAGTCTGCATGGGATTCTCTCCTTCTGCTCCTCCCCCTGCTCTCTCTCTTTCTCTTTCTCTTTTTCTTTTTTCTCTCTTCTCTTTCTTTCAAATAAATAAATCTTTAATTAAAAAAAGAAAACAGGGATGCCTGGGTGGCTCAGCAGTTAAGTGTCTGTCTTCAGCTCAGGGCATGATCCTGGAGTCCCACATCAGGCTTCCTGCCTATGTCTCTGCCTCTCTCTCTCTCTCACTCTGTCTCTCATGAATTAAATCTTTTTTTAATAAAATCTTTTTAAAAGATAAAATAAAAAATAAGAAAAAGAAAAAAAGCAAAAAGGAAACCACCTCATGCAGGAAAGGTGAACTTGACCCACACAGCACAGTTCAGTCAACAGCAAAGGAGAGGCTCAACCTCAAGGCAGTTCCCTTCCAAAGCACATCCTAAAGTGAGCCACAGCTCAGCCTTCTGGCCTACCCAAGACTCTGTGACCCCAAAACAGAACAAAACAAGCTCTAAGCTATATTGAACCAGAGCCTTACCCATGCTACCCTAAGAAAACATAAGTGGAAATCCTCTTCAGAAACTTTCCATCTAAAGGGAGTCAAGTTAAAATTTTTATTTTAAGGGTTTAAGTAAATTTACAAAAGCAGTAAAATTGATATAAAGCACAGATGGGTTTTATTTCATTCCCAACAGCACAATAAATTGTCAGCTATATTTAATTATAAACACAATTTTGGTTGAATCACACTTCCCCCACCCCCAGGACTTGAACTACTTTTCCATACACATAAAATTCATATCAAAAGCTCTTTCTCCATTACATAGGCAAAAGACAGGAAGACGGCAACTAGTCCAAGATAAATTGATAACCTTGACCTTCAGACTTTCGGCCCAAAGATAAACCAATCTACTAGGATGGTTTTCAAATTGGGGTGCAGCTCCAACCATCATAGCAGGCCTCCACTCTGGTTATTCCAAACCACTTGCTGGGGATAGAAACTCTCAGTGGTGGATTTACATGGTTCCACAAGGGATTCAGATGCACATCGCTGGTTAGGAATATTAAACCACACTGCATTCCTGAATCTACTCTAAACCCTCTTGGGGGGAAAAAAATTCTAAAAAAGCAGCTATGCAGAGAGAATCACTTCTAATGCACATTTTATGATTATACAGCAGCAGCAAATTTACTTTTGTAATTAAATTAGCTTTGGAAAAAAAATAAGATGTAACTTCGACTATCCTTGTTTACAATGATCATCCAAAACTTTAAAAAAAGGATAATCCAAAATAGCAAATAATCCAAATCCTCAAAAATGTATGATGATATCAGCAGCATTTTTACAGCTTAAGTTATTAATGAAATTATGTATATATGGATATCCTGAGCATTACAATAGTTAGGGAATTAAAACTATTTTAGCTCATGAAGAGGTGACTGTTAGAGAAAACCTGAGATCAGGAAAAGGCAGATAAACTGGGATTAAAATTGTTCTGCAGGGTATGTATAAAGTAATATAAAAAGCTACGTAACTAGGTAGGAGAGAACCTATCAAAATAAATCCAGCACTGAATGATTTATACTCATGGAAAGAAACAGATATTTTACTTCTAAAATCAGAGAAACTGTGGGCTGGGAATATTCTGAAATTAGATTATGATGGTTATTCTACAACCTTGAGAGTTCACTAAAAATAAATGAATTATACTTTTAAATGAGTGGATTGTAGGGCAGGTAACTTATACCTCAATAAAGCTGTTTAAGAAACACCAAAGAGCACATCAGACTTCCTTGTGAACTTCTTTCAAAAATTTCTATTTTTCGTGACAGCAGATCAATCAGCCAGAGCTACACATATAAGCCAGTATGTTCACTCTTGGTCACATGAAATATGAGAGAATGCCAGAAGTTATATGCCCAAGCTTAAAAAACAAAACAAACAAACAAAACAAAAAAAAAAAAACCCACAAAATCAGTGAACATCTCCCTCTTTTATCTACTTCCAAAACTGCTTTAGGGTTGACCACTACTTCACAGTCTACTATGAAAGTGAATTTAACAGCTGCCATTGGAAGCTATAAAATCACCACTTACTCCCAAGTGTGACAGGAGATCATATGCTCCCCCTTAAAACTCAAGCAAACTTTGCATTTGATCTGTAATACAGATGCATTAAGTTAATATTAAGTAAGCATGAAATAAAACTGAAGCCAAACAATGAGGTGTCACACAACAGCAAAAACAACCAAATGGCTAGCTGTCCCCATGATCTCTCTCCCAAGGTCTGAAAAGGATAGCCCACACTAACTCTGATGCCCAGATCAGCAAGGTCAGCAGCATGTAGCTTAAATACTCTAAAGCTATTTAAAAGGTCTTCCCAGGTAAATCTAAAAGCAGCATTCATCAGAATGAATGACTATAAATGAGTCAAGGACACCAAAGTCATTCTGCAATTATTAATTGCTTTGTTTTTGAATTTAACAACCCACCACCAGCACTTCGTTGTCTAGTAGGCTTATGGGCTTCTGCTTACTATGCCAAGATCAACGTGCATTAGTCTAAACAATCTGATCTTAACCAGACCCTGCTTCTGTCAAAGATAACTGAAGGGCAACATTAACTCACAGAACATCTGCTAACTGTTGGAGGGCACAGTGACAGGATGTCAAGCCGCCCTTCCCCCGCTGCAAAGACATTGATGGAACCATACTTAGCACAGGCCTCTTTGATGTGCGATAGCCTAATTTTACACCAAGAGGTGATCGTATTCTCAGTACACATCCAATTCTTTAATGTAACCTCAACCCAGCTTTGGAGGAGTTTTTAAATATGATATTCACCATCTTTGAATTCCACCAGCAATAATGATGCCCACCGAAATTGTAAGACTGATTTGGTTGCATTTGATAACTTAATGACACCCTGCCTTTGAAGTGGAAAAATCCCAGAAATCACAAAACCAAATTACGAAAAGCATTCATAACAGCGTTTTTTAAAATCCTGAACTAGGACTGCATAAGTAAAGCAACTTTTCACACAACTATGCTCACTATTTTACCTACTAGGACTTACGTCCATCTTCAAGTGTGGACATAAAGAAACTCTAAAATCAAAGCATCTAAATAATGGTTGAATAATTTGGTACTACTAATAAATGCCTACGTAACGAATAAACAAGGATACAAATTCAGTATCCTGGTGGAGAAAGGTCAGTCACAATACATAGTAATGTTCATTCTGAAGTAAGACCAGTTATCCGAAAAATCCCATGAAAAACACTTTGGAAATAAAAATCATCTCCTAGGGATCCCTGGGTGGCTCAGCGGTTTAGCACCTGCCTTCCACCTTCCACCAAGGGCATGATCCTGGAGTCCTGGGATCTAGTCGCACATCAGGCTCCCTGCATGAGGCCTGCTTGCTTCTCCCTCTGCCTGTGTCTCTGCCTCTGTGTGTGTGTGTGTGTGTGTGTGTGTGTGTGTCTCATGAACAAATAAATAAAATCTTAAAAAGAAAAAAAACTCCAAACTTTTTCTATAATTTTAAGAAAGTTGGAAACTTCACTGGACATGTCCATGAATTTTAAGAGTTATGTAAAATATAAGACTTAACAAGACTTTTTTTTTAAGATTTTGTTTAATTAATGAGAGAGAGAGAGAGAGAGAGAGAGAGAGAGAGAGAGAGAGAGAGAGAGAGAGAGAGAGAAAGAAAATCTTAGCAGAATCCGCCCTGAGCGCAGAGCCCCACAGGGGCTCAATCCCAGGATCCTGAGATCAAGACCTGAGCTGAAATCAAGAATCACATGCTTAACCGACTGAGCCACCCAGAAGCCCCCAAGACATTTAAAAACAGAAACAAAAAAAAAACGTATATTTGAACGAAGTAATGCCCTCCTTTTTTTAATCCTAAGGTGATAATTATGAAAATGCACTAAAGTCTGAGGACATTCAGTATTTTACCAGAAAGCTGGGTGTTGTAAATTCTAGCAGGCAGCGTGGCACAGTGGATGGGTGGCTCGCTCAAGATCTGAGGTCAGACCCCCCTGGGTGTACGTCTGCTTTCCTTTGGTTCCCTCACCCATGCCTGTCCTTTGAAGCTGTTCCACAGCTTCAACAGGTTCAAATAAAGAGTAAGGAGTGTCACATTGCCCAGTGCCCAGGGGAGGGACCTTCCAAGGATTCAAGTCACTACACTGGAAAACCCTATACGCCCCGTCACACGGAAAAAAGATGCAAAAAATGATCTTTAAGACAAGACTTGAAATAAGAGGAGCAGCATGTGCAATGTGCTTTGGGAACTGTTTTGCTTCTAAATCTTTCAGCCTACTAAAAGAAAAACAGATAAACATAAAATGTTAATAATTATCAGAGTGGCACAAATGTCGCTGGGTTTTTTTTCCTTTAATTTTTTAAGTAGAGTTTCTAAATGTTCTAAGATTAAAACAAATTACTCATATACTATAAAAGGCTACTTGAAAATGAACCATATACAAAACAGAGTACCAAACTGTACCAAATTATATTCTTCCTCTCTCGCAGTTCCTAACATTTAGACAGTCTCAGCCGCTGCCCACTCTCTTGATAATATTTAATTATGTACTTTCACTTGCTACAACATTTACTGTATCCATCAATGAAGGTACTATGAGGAGACTGGGCACTACTCCCAACCCAGCCTTTCATCAGTGCGACTTCTCATCTCCACTGACTAAAGAAATAATGGCTAATCCAGCTATCAATGGCAAAATTAATGGGCCTCCCCTCAGTGATTCCTAGAGTACATTCTTGCCCAAAAAAGAAATTTTCTATGTAAATATAAACTCTGATGACAAAATAGAAGATCCAGCCAATGGAACGCGGGAGGTCTTGTGTACCGAGCACCTTCACTGTGGGGGGCCCACGGAAACCAGGCAGCATTTCTGGCAAATGCCTATGTGAGGTCTGAGGCTGGGACCTGTCCCGGACTTGACCACTTCCCTATCTGCTGTACAGAAACTGAAAGCCCACATGCTGAAGGAAACCTTATACCTTACATCTCCATATACATCTGCTGTTTCAAAGAAAAAAGAATCATAACTCCAAGTAAGAATCATTTTTTAAATTTCCCACTCAAAATGTGGATGAGTAGGAAAGAACATTGGGTGGAGGGAAGACAAGCACTCCTGTAAACAGTACTAGTTCTGCTTAAATATCTCCTACTTTTCCACGAACAAGGAAATGTCTCAAAACTGCACAGAAGAAAAACCAGAAGAACTTTTACATAACAGTGAAAACAACGCTTTTTCTAACATGACACAGGCAGGAAGGATAGCGTAGGTATAGAAGAAAATACTTCCTTTTGAAAAGTCTGTCTTTTTTTTTTTTTAAAGAGATAAAGGTCATTGGGTTTATATGATGTTCATTAGTGCTGCAAGCCTGACATCTGCCTCAAGATGGCTAGGACTTTGGCAGAGTTTCTATCACCATGGAGAGACAGGCAGGTCCCAACACTCAGCTTAGAAGCAAAATTTGGTTCATATGCCACAGGTGGGGGTGCCTGGTTGGCTCAGCCAGTTACGCATCTGCCTTCAGCTCAGGTCATGAGCTCAGGGTGCTGGGATCAAGCCCTGTGTCAGGCTCCCTGCTCAGTGGGGAGTCTGCTTCTCCCTCTTCCTCTGTCTCTCCCCACCCCCCAAATAAATAAAAACAAATCTTAAAAAAAGTAATATCCCCACAGGCGTCTTCAGGACTAGACAAGTCACAAGATCATCTGAGATCTAGGAGTATTATCTAACAACTACCTCACATTCACACTCATGTCTTTTCCCCACTGGAGAGGAAATCAAGACTCCTTTCTGACCTGTAAGAAACTAAGAAGGAATGGAATAAAGACTGTGACATCAACACCAAAAATCTACCTTCCCGTTCACAGCCATTAATTGTAATGAATATACAGAGCACCAGCAAGTCAAAAGAAGGGAAGTCCGCCTGAGATACAAATCAGATTGTTTCCAACATGTCAATTCAGTAGCTCTTCCAATATTCATCCACTTTTTAAAAACCATTCAAAGCAAGATGGGAAGTAGACTTCAGCACATCCACTCCCAAGAAAACAAAACTAGCACAGGACCGCATGCTCTTAACTACTGCCTTGAAGCAGGGGACTGCATGCCCAGCTAATGAAAAGCACAGGATTAAAGGCACCTCCTTGTGTTACATAAGCCTCAGAATCAAAATTAGCCCCAAACCCCAGTCCTTGATGTTTCGTGCTCTGTGACCTCACTGGGCATCAGCTTCCTCCACCTGAGAAGAAGTGAGAAGGCACATGCAAACAGGAAGGAGCATGTATGCCAGGCGCTTCACAGACATGTGAGCCCAGCACCTGCATTCACAGAGATAACCCTACAGTCTGCAACACACTGAAGAAAGGTGATCAAAAGTAACAGAAATTGATTTGTATGCGTGACCTGCTGAACTGCTCTCAATACTGGAAAATAAGTTAACCTCGGCCGGACAAAAAGAATTTGCTCAATGTCCAGTCCACGTTCCTGATCCAGACGGGATCAGAGTTCACCTGGACAGCATGGCAAAATACAGAAGAACCCTGGTTATGTGTTATGATGCATTAACACACTTAAAATGTTTACTTTTCATTTTAAAAAAACGACGACAACCACAAACATTACCCTCTGTTTTACTCGTGAGCGATGCTGGAATAGAAACGGAAAGGGGCGCATTTTTAACAAACTCCAGAGCGCCGGTTTTCAACATTTGGGAACGAGTACAACATTCTTCTCCCAAGCAA
This sequence comes from Nyctereutes procyonoides, assembly GCF_905146905.1. Classification (NCBI taxonomy): domain Eukaryota; kingdom Metazoa; phylum Chordata; class Mammalia; order Carnivora; family Canidae; genus Nyctereutes; species Nyctereutes procyonoides. The sequence continues at coordinate 11,797,956 of NW_026575043.1, forward strand.
AATGGTTGCTTTACAGAAGTCTTAGTATCTACTGTTGTACACGGGAATTTACAAATGTTATTTGAAAAGTATGCTTAAAATGTATCTTACGGTTCTAAACTAAATGTTAGCGATTATTCAATTTTGTGGTTGACAAAAGTAGTTCATTCCAAAACTTGGCAAGCCAAAATATCTAATCCTTGGATTCTTATTTTTAACACACTGAAATTTCAGAAATAGTGTCATAAAACACTTAAGTGAAAAAGTTAGACTTGACATGCTTTTCCTTCCCTCCCAGAGGCAAACTACCACTGCTCCCCTTCCCCCACCTCCACAATTTTTGGAATTTCAGTCATAGAAGCCCCACCAACCTGACCACTGTTCACTGATCAGTGAACAGTCTCCTCAGGGGTGATGAAGGGGTCATGCTCTGGACAGCCACATCTAGCAAAAGGTGGAGGAGGACAGAGACAGCCCCTTATAACTGCTGGTCAAGAGAAACAGTGAGCAGTCACCTAGGAAGGGCTGAGGCTGTGGGGAGAGGGATAGAGAATCTGGGACTCTTCTGCACACTCCACATAGGACACTGGACATCTCAATAGCTCAAGACAGGGAAGCCTGGGTAGCTCAGTGTTGAGCATCTGCCTTTGGCTCAGGGCATGATCCCCAGAGTCCTGGGATTGAGTCCCCCACTGGGCTCCCTGCAGGGAGCCTGACTCTCCCTCTGCCTATGTCTCTGCCCCTCTGTGTCTCTCATGAATAAATAAATAAAATCTTAAAAAAAAAAAAAAACAATAGCTCAGAACAAGCAGCAAAAGAGGAACAGCAAATAGAGAATGGTTCAGAAACAGGAAGAGAACAAAGGAAGGGAATAATAGGACCCAGGGAAAGGGGAGAGAATTTGTAGGGGGAAGTAGTCAAATGCACCAAAGGCAGAGTGATAGGTATTACTACAGAAGAGAAAGCACCCTGCCCTCGGACATCTGGGTCAGACCACTGCCCTAAGTGAGGTGACCCTGATGTCTCTAACACTGCCCTCTATAAAACAAGGGGTGTCTGATGGAGTAATTCCTGCCCCCACCCCCAGTTCTATGGAGCTAAGATGTACTGACTTTTGGTGACCATTTAGAGAAGAAAGACTGGGCAGTGTTCAGCAGTCTGCATCAAGAAGAAATTAAATATGCGCCACTGGCTTAATACCATTAATTTTTGAAAATTGAGCCAATGAAAAGAAATTAATTGCAACACACATGAGCCTAGGTCACTTCGTAGGCTATCACATTCCATTTCTTCTTGAGCTGGCAGTAAGAGTCAGTTATGAACTGGAACTAGGATCTTCCCAGTCCCACATTCCCACATTAGCCCCAACTTTATTATTATTTCATGAAGTTTCAAGAAGACCTTCTGGTTTTATAGGTATACACTATCTCAAATATTATGGTATTAAGAACCTAAGAAAGGAACATACAGAACATGATATAACGTCTTCCAGATGCTCTTTGGGAACACCAGCCAATACCTGCTTGACCCATCTGGTAGTCAGCAGGCTCCAAACGCCAAGTGATGGAGGGGAAACAGAGCAAGTGCTCTGCCCAATGATTGCAAAACTGAAGTCAAGTCAAGCCCAGACCCGCCTGAAAATTAAGAGGGGGTCAGAGAATTGAGGGCTGTGGAAATAAACAGTGAATGAATGAAAAACTCTACTCTGTTCTATGTATATAAAACGTCCTCACGTTTAAAGTACATGTCCATATAAAGCACGTCTTCATATAAACAGAGTTATCAGGACGCATTCTCTAAGATCTGAGATAATCCGAAGTAACTCAAGTGGGGCTCACGTTCCTCTTGCTGACAAGAGCCATCACCTCACAGGAAGCCCCGCGATTACAAGGTCAAATTTTGTTCCATTATGTAGCACACTGACAATGCCTCTTCGGAGACATGATCTGTTAATGTATGATTTATTGTAATTAAGCAACACAGTTTAATGTCATCAAGAGGCTTTAATTAGAAAAGGCTGCCGTGTCTTCACGCTGTCAGATCAATTGCTGTTTGTACATCCATACGGACTTACACATGCTCGGAGAACACTTGTGCACGTATCGAACCAGTCTTCCATTGGGGCTGTGGACTCCCACTGTAAAATGTTTTATTTTCAAGGTTTCCCTCTCTAAATGGGTTTTGTGTGTTCATCCATCGCAATAACCACAGACTTAAAAAAAACAACAATAAAAAAAAATACACTCACTCCTCTCTTCTCCAGAATGCCATGCATGATGATGAATTCCCTTTGGTATTTGTTTAAGCTCTGCATTACCACCTGAGTGCTATGCTTCTGTTGGTCCAGGATTCCCTGATCATTCACGTGTTAGGGCACCAACTACGGATCTCACTTTAACTCAACCTCCATTTCCTTTCTCCTTCACCTACACATTCCTGAACAAATTTCGATGCTTAACTAGCTATAATCCTTCCTGCTAATTCCAAAACTCATTCAGATGGATTGGGAGGGGAGGGAGGCGGCAAATAACATAACCTTTATTTCTATGACAATAGGATAGAAACTACTTGCAAAAAACATGTATCAGTGACACGTATTAAACATGTATCAAAAAAAAAATAAACATGTATCCAGAACATGAGCTGAACTTACAACTCAACAATAAAATAAAAGAGCAAACAACCCAGGGTACCTGGGTGGCTCAGTCAACCGGTGTCTGACTCTTGATTTCAGCTCAGGTCGTGATCTCAGGGTCCTAGGACTAAGCTCCCCCGCTCAGCAGGGAGTCCGCTTGAGTTTCTCTCTCTCCCAGTTCTTTTGCCCCTCCCTCCACCTACCTGCACTCTAAAATAAATAAATAAGTCTTAAAAAAAAAAAAAAAAAGGCAAGGGCACCTGGGTGGGCTCAGGGCTTGAACATCTGCCTTCAGCTCAGGTCTTGATCTTGCGGTCCTTGGATCGAGTCCCACATCCTGCTTCTCCCTCTGCCTGTGTATCTGCCCTCTCTCTGTGTCTCTCGTGAATAAATAAAAACAAAATCTTAAATTAAAATTGAAATGTAAAAAAAATAGGCAAACAACTCAATGTACAAATGGGCAAAAAGGATGTGAACGGATGTGTAAGATACATATGTAATTACCATGACCCATCAGTTCCACTCCTAGATATCTACCCAAGAAAATTAAAACCCTATGCCCAGACAAAATCTTGGACACAGAAGCTCATGGCAGCATTATTTATAACAAACAAATGAAAATAAGTGATGAATGGATAAGTAAAATGTGGCATATCCATACAATAGAGTATTACTGGCAATAAGAATAAATGAACTATTGAAAATTAACAGTGGTTGCTGGTTGCACAACATTGTGAATACGGTCCGTGCCGCTGAACTGCATTCCTAACAAAGCCTGGTTAATGTGGGGGATTTTGTTATGTATATTTTATCAAAATTTTATTAAATGTAAAGTGGGAGTAAGGAATAAAGTACTAGTTTATGGTATGACATGGATAAACCTCGAATAAATTATAACAGGTCAATGAAACCAGACACAAAGACCACATATTTTAAGATTCCATTTTTGCAAAATGTCCAGAAGAAGCAATCCACAGCAACAGAAAGGACATTTGAGTTTGCCAGGACCTAGAGGGAGGACAGGAGGGTGGGGAAGAGGCAGTAACTGCTAACGGGTATAGGGTTCTTTTTCAGGAGTGATGATTATGTTCTGAAACCAGATAGAGGTGATGGTTTGCATAATTCTGGGAGTATGCTAAAAACCACTGAATTGTATACTTTATAAAGATGAATTTCATGGTATATGGATTATATCTCAATAAAGCTATTTTTAAAAGACAGTGGGAAGAAGCTTAAGAAATAAAAGTGTGTGTGTGTGTGTGTGTGTGTGTGTGTGTGTGTGTGTGTGTAAAAAGAAAAGAATAGATGTCTATTTCCCCAATTTGGATTTGTCTTTCAGGGAAAATCTACTCAAAGAATTGTCTATGTCCCATCTTGGCAAAGTCTCAACAACTGAATCCCTCCAATCTGGCTCCAACAGAGAAGGCCTAATAGACTGGCAGAAGACCAAGGGGCACCCACCCGAGCTGCAAGCCAAATCCTTTTCCTGAACACCCTGGTCTCTCCTGGCACTCAAGTACAGGCCACTGTAATAATACTACTTTAGAAGTAGAGGCAAGTTATGAGCAATTGGTAAAGGGGTTTCAAATTTTGCTCCTTCCATGTAAGAAAACTGTTTCTAGGACTCCTGGGTGGCTCAGGGCATAATCCCAGGGTCCTGGGATGGAGTCCTGCATCAGGCTCCCCACAGGGAGCCTGCTTCTCTCTCTGCCTGTGTTTCTGCCTCTCTCTGTGTCTCTCATGATGAACAAACTCTTGAATGAAAAGAAAAAAAAAAAGAGAAAAGAAAGAAAAGAAAAGAAAAGAAAAGAAAAGAAAAGAAAAGAAAAGAAAAGAAAAAAGAAAAGAAAAGAAAAGAAAACTTTCTACACAGTGCTGCCCTAAAACACCTGCCAGTTTAATGAAATGAAAATAAAATATTTGGTTTTAACTCAGTGAGTCTTTTATGTCAACACCACTCCCCAAAATATGTTAGTTCATGAACAAAAGAACCATGAGGCATGTCTGAGTTCCAATTACTATTCAGATGGATCTTAAAAATTAAATTGAGGCAAATTGCTCATTTGTTTTTCTGAAATAACCATTTGACCCCCCCTCCTGTAAAATATCACATTATTGATGAAGTCATTTTTACATGAATATTGCTCATCATTCTTCATAGGCATTCTTCCCTAGCCCTTTTTAATCCTCCCACCTTCTTCCTCCTACTACATGCTGATGTATGCCTAAGTGAGAGCTACTGGGTTTGAGTTTGGCCGTACTTTTTACCAGCCTTTCCAAATTTTTTGGTCATGACCTGACTCTGGCTCCTATGCCAGAGCATACATTTGTAATGGATTACCTTAGCGAGTATTCCCAAATCCCTGGGATATTTCATAAAGTCTTGCTCAAATGGACAGCTTTAAGTAAAGTCCTCTGGCGTGGGGAGTGGGGAATATTCTGTGTTGCTTTCCCAAATATTAGCCCACATGTTTTTGTTTTGCTTTTTAAATGAGGAGTGAGGAGGACAGGAATTTCACAGGACAATGAGTAAGTAAGCTTCACTGCCTATTGTAAATAATATGTAAGCACTCACCAGGCATCTTAAGAAACAATTACTTAATTACCACACCTAACAATATTTCACAGAACTTGAATCAAGTCCCCTTCTAAAAACAATTCCAAGCAGGAAAGTGGAGAACAAGAGGACTTTAAAATTTTTTTAAAATTTTTAAGAAATCTTTTGATGTCACTTTCCTAGTATTAAACAATACCTCTTTAAAAAAAATACCTCTTTGCAATGCTTGCATCTTTTGGCTGATTCACTAAAAATCATGACTGAACAGAGAAGTTTCTGACTACGCTATTTCCATTATTCATGCTGTGGAGAATGTTCAAAACTTAAGTGTTTTGAATACTTCATCTTACCAATTTTTGAAATACACATTGTCCCTTTCATAACACAATGTGCTGATCTAAGATTGTCAACTTAAGTCATTTATAATCATATTTCTGTTGGAAGAAAAATGCACTTAATTAACATTATTGGAGTTTTTTAAAAAAGAAAGAAAAGAAAGAAAAAGAAAGAAAGGGGGGGAAACCCACACACTGACACCACATTTCCTCTGGTAATTTTAAGTCGTGACCACTGTGTTGTATCAGGCGTTGGCCACACAAGTGGATGGACTTAACCATTCCGATGCTGGCGCAGGATGTGGACGCCGTGCTATTAGTGAGAATGCACGCTTATAGTATAACCTCACCAGACCAAATAACCTCCTGGCCACACAAGTAGAAAATAATTAAAACAAGCACGATTCCAATTTAGCTTTGTAACCAGATGGTGAATGAAACAGCAGACAAAGACTCATTTTGTGAATAACCTGGGGAACAGCTCCTACAGTTTCTTTTAAAGTTACAGCCTGACTTGTGAAATAAAAATTGGGAAAAAAAAAAAAAAGGAACGGGGGGGGGGGTGATTTAGTGGGAGGAGAATACAAAGGTTCTCACCAGAATTCACTCCCAGAGTACACACATGTCATTTTCCCTGGGTCGTGACCAAAGAAAGCACAACTTATTCCTTAAATGAATGCCAAGTTTAATTACTGTAAAACCCAAAAAAACTCAGTAAAAATTAAGTGAAAGCACGATGCTGCTCTACACCGTATCTCACCGATCAGTGCTGAGCTGTACATCGACAATTTTACAAGGTAAGTTTTTCCAATCATCAGGACTATGGAACAGCACAAATGTCCACTAACAGGCTACAGCAGATTTTTCCAGAAAAACAAAGAGACAGACAACATTTGCAACTCATGTTCTTTGCAGACCTCTCCCAAGCAAAAGAAAGGTATTTCACACGTGGGTAAAAGAAGAAGACATCATAAGACAGAACCCACTGACTTTGCCAACACTGCATGACAACCGTCGCAGTCTGGAAACATGAAGACAAAATCCAAATGGCTGCCTGACCCTCACAAGCTGGACAGAGTGTGAGTGGTTGGGCCTGCATGCTAAAGATGGATGTTCCTGCTCGTAAAGCGAGAGGCTAACAAATCCATGCACCCTCAGTGAGAGGGGGAGCTGCAACAGTGGCCATCATCTTATGTCCTGCCTACACACACACACACACACACACACACACACACACCTGGTTTAGAGCAAGTCTGCCAGGCAGGCAAGGACCATTCACGTTACCACCACAATCACGCTCAAGTATCTGTTAGATCCTGGGAGGTTGTCACCTTGCCCTAGGCTCCCTAGCCATGGTGGGCCATGGACTGTTGGCAGCAGCTGACTCCCCAGGCCCACCCCTCTGGCCTCTGCCCCTGCCAGGAACTAATAATAAGGACAGAGCACAGGCAGCCCAGGCCAGTAACCCCAAGGGATAAGATGATGGTTAAGGAGGGAAGCACAGGTCTAAGGGGATGACAAAATCATGTAAGCAAACGTATTAAAAGGACATTTTTGCCCCTACCTCATTAAATACATGCACCAACACATGGATTGTTTCTCTGGGTTCCTGAAACCTCTTTTTTCTGACCTAGTTGGCCTTCCTAGACACAATGGGGGTACAGACACTCTTTCTGGTCCCAAAGGAAGTATGAGAACTTAGCCACCCCTCCCCCAAAAAAGAAAAGGCCTGTTTGAAGGGCATTATATTGGGAGGCCTACCACTCACAGCCCTGGCTTCCACTGCTGGTCACCAGGCACCCACTGTGGGAATGAGGCATGTGGCCCCGGCGCATCCTTCCAAGGCTTGGGCCTCCAAAGCTATAGATCTCATGGACCAGTGTTGTAACTGAAGTCACTACTGGTCTTAAATGGGGGAAGGGGTGTCTGGACAACCAGCACCTCCGGCTCTGAGGTCTCAGGGGCAAGCACAGTCTCATCACTGTATGTGTGCTCTGAAGTATGGAGTAAGGCAGACTCTGGGCTTGGCTTTAGCACTTTAATGGTTAGTTAATATGACACTGGACAATGTGGATGAATTTTATTTTTTAAGATTTTATTTTTAGGGGCACCTGGGTGGCTCAGCAGTTAAGCGTCTACCTTTGGCTCAGGGCGTGATCCCCGAGTCCTAGGATCGAGTCCCACATTGGGCTCCCTGCATGGAGTCTGCGTCTCCCTCTGTCTGAGTCTCTGCCTTTCTGTATGATTCTCATGAATCAATAAATAAAATCTTAAAAAATAATAAGATTGTATTTTTAAGTAATCTCAATGTGGGGCTAGAACCTACAAACCCAAAATGAAGAGTTGCATGCAGGCTCCACCAACTGAGCCAGCCAGGTGTGCCCCTGGATCAACATTTTTATGCTTTATGTCTCTTCCATAAAAACAGGAGTAAGCACTCAAAAAGGTTTAGCTACGGCCTAAGCACTCTACAGGTATAACTGTTTAATCCTTCCAATGACACAAAATAAAAGATTTTGCCAGTATCTTGGGTTTGTAGCATTTCTTCAAGGACCTTGCCCAGTTCCTAAGAAAGATGACAGTAGAGAGAGAGAAGCCGCAACCAGCAAGCAGAACTGAACTGAAAATAACACACGTGATGCCCATCTCACAAGAGTGCCTGGTACATAGTAGGTGCTCAGAAAGCAGGAGCTACTGAGGTATGATGACTAATGATTTCTGGTTAAGTTTGGAGATCCTGGTCCTACACAGAGAAACTAGCAGAGCAGGACAAACAGCACCTGTAGGCATAAGTGAACTGGAAATAATGAAGCCCATCTCACAGAGTGCCTGGCACACAGTAGGTGCTCAACAACCAGTGGTAACCAAGCTATGATCACTCAAGATTTCTGGTGAGTTCTAAGGCCTTCTGATTCCACGCAGGTGCCTCTGCGGGAGCTTTCTCTGCTTCCTGAGCATTCAGAACACTGTGAGGTTAGTGTGCTCCAACCTTTCCATCAGGACCTACACAAGGGCCCACATGAGGCCAAAAAGCCGTCCCTGGGGCATTGCAGAAGGATGACCCCTACCTCACCTCTTGGTATTTCCTTCCGTGAACTCCCATTCAGGGTGATTCTTTCATTCATCCAGCATTATTGAACGGCTACCCAGGCCCCGCGTGCAGTAAATATTCACCAGCAATTCACTAACAAGATGGATCAAAGGGGTCCAAGGGCAGCACAAGGGGAAAGGCACCTCTGAAAACAAACAATTCACGTCCTGTGTGATTGGTGTTGTGACAGAAATAGGAACAAGGTAACAACAGAGCCACAGAGAGGTGGAGGTTTCCCAAAGGAAATAACACTGAATCCTGAGGGATGGAAATGCAAACACTTAGGAGGATAGAGACCTCCTCTTAGGCTGCTTTCCTCTCCAGGTACATTGATCTGGTTTTTGTAAAAAAAAAACTGCCAGTGAACAAAATTTCTCCAGTCCTGTGGGGACCTGTTCACACATGATCCGCCCACTGGCTTCATGACTGCTGGGTCCTCTCCCTCCCACCTGGTCCTCTTCACTCCTCACAAACACCCCAATGCACCACCATCCACCAGCATCCAGAGTGGAAGGGGCAGCAGCTGCATTCAGCTCCACTCCCACTACCACTTACCTAAGACCCCTCTGTCAGATCTCCCCCTTGGCTTCAGTAAATGTGCATTCTGAGGCCATCAGGGCTTCACATTCCCAGGCTCTCCATCACGTCATTAACCATGCACAATGGTAGAAATTTCCAGATGCTGACTGAACATGACATACCAAAGTTCTGTGTCCCTGAAAATGTGCAGATGAGGCATAAAATATGAAAAACGTGCAGGGGATATAGTGGAGGCCAGGCAAAAGGGCCTACTTTTATGGAAAACATGAAGGATGGCCAATCCTCAAAACAAAATCGTATCAACAATCAACCTCAGATTCGCCCCAAACACTCCTGGTAAATTAGCCCACACACCTGCACATCCAAAACTTGTGCCCCTTGGGGACAACCCACTCTGTTTCCTCAACAAATTACCAAGTGAAGAGCTGAGGGTCACAGTATGGTATTAGATTAGTAATAAACTTGTTTTTAATCAACCAATCTCAATGTGTGGACCTAATCTTTTTTAAAAATATTTTATTTATTTATTCATGAGAGATACACAGAGAAAGGCAGAGACATAGGCAGAGGGAGAAGCAGGCTCCCTGCGCAGAGCCTGATGCAGAACTCAATCCCAGGACCCCAGGATCATGACCTGAGCCGAAGGCAGATGCTCAACCACTGAGCCACCCAGGTGCCCCAGGACCTCATTTTAAAGCAACCTTCACAAACAAGATGAGAGACAGACAGCAGAGGACATGTGAACACTGATTAGTTATTTGGGATTAACTATGATTTATATCACCCGTATCCTCATCTTTTAAAGAATAATAGTGAAATGTCTGCAAAGTATATGACACCGCATTTGACATCTGCTATACTACAATCCAAATAGAAGCAGAAACATAAATGAAACCCAAAGTGGACCATGAGATGGATATAGCTGGAACTAAGAGATGAGTATGTGGTAGCTTATCAAATTATTTTCACCACTTTAGCAGATATTTGCAATATCCTGTAATAAAAAGTTTTAATTTTTTTAATTAGTTAATTCATTTCACTTTAGAGAGTAAGAAGGGGGAGGAGCAGAGGGAGAGAGAGAGAGAATCTTAAGCAGCCTCCAAACCCGACATGGAGTTCAATGAGGAGTTGGATGCTCAGGAGTTGGGGGGCTCAGAGTCACCCAGGTGCCTCAATCTAAAGTTTCTTAAAAGGTGGGAGACGTTTACTCCTCCAGGAAAAAAGGGTTTTTTTTTTTAAGCCACGTGACATATAACTGGAGCAGTAATTACCACACTGCTGGGTCTCAGGACCTCTTTGAACTCTGAAAAATTACTGAGAACCAAGAGAGCTGTTGTTTATGAAAGATATAGATGTATAGATGTCGATAAACTGAGATGGAAGGAAGCTCTGTGAGAAAAGGCAACATTTCCTTAACACCAGGCCTGACAAGAAGCTTACACTCCTTTTAAACTGTGAAGTAAAATGAGACACCGGATTTAAGTGCCCAGAGTTGGTAAGAAGAGTTCCCTCACAGGCACAGCATCGTGAAGAGGAAGGGCCTCCATGCAGTGATGCCTGGTACTAAGCACCTTTAAACATTCATGTCCAGGGCTCCTGGGTGGCTCTGTTGGTTCAGCGCCTGCCTTCGCTCAGGTTGTCATCTCTGGGTCTTGGGATCAAGCCTCGAATTAGGGTTCCTACTCAGGCAGGAGTTTGCTCCCCAGCCCCCTGCTTGTTCTCGTTCTCTCCACCCCCCTCAAATAAATAAAATCTTTAAAAAAAATTTTTTTTAACATTTACATCCAATAAATCCAAGATAAGCTGTGAATATCCCTCATAGGAATCAATATGCAAGGCTCCAAACAAGCATTTTTCTTTTAAATTAAACAGAAAAAAACTGGACAGGTCAAAGTATCATGAATAGATAGAAATAATTTATTCATAACGCAAAACTTCATGAGACACATTTCAGTTATGTGTGCACATGCAAATAGTGGGTGTCGATTCAAAATTTTAATATAGATAAAAGTAAAGTTTACAAAAGGGTTATTTTCCTCCTTACACAAGTGTCCTTTTATTTTGGGGTTTCTTTTCTTCTTTTTTTAAGATTTTATTTTTAAGTCATCTCTACACTCAACATGGGGCTCAAACTTACAACTCTGAGATCAAGAGTCGGGGGGCTCCATTTTAATTTTTTTTATTTTTTAAGATTTATTTATTCATGGGAGATGTAGAGAGAGAGAGAGGCAGAGACACAGGCAGAGGGAGAAGCAGGCTCCATGCAGGGAGCCTGATGTGGGATTCAATAACAGGACTCCAGGATCACACCCTGGGCCGAAGGCAGCACTAAACCGCTGAGCCACCCAGGGATCCCCAAAACCACTCAGTTTTAAAAGGGGCAAAGAAACACAGGAAAATACACGCTTAACATCTGTCGGTCACTAGAGAAATGCAAGTTAAAACCATGGTGAGATTCTACTATGTATCTTTTAAAATGGGTAGAATTTAAAAATCAACAGCATCAAATACAAATGAAGCCTCAAGAGCAAACTAAACCCTCCTGCACTGCTTGTGGAAGGCAAGGGTACATCCACGCTGGAAAGACGGGTATAAAAGTAATGCACAAGCAAGGACTACCTCATGATGAAAACCATAACCACACAAAAACCTATCTACAGCAGCAAAACCCATTAAGTGACAAGGAGGGGAAACAACCACATGTCTGTGAAAGGATGAAGATACAGACAAAACTGTGGGACGTCCAGACTACAGGATCCCACTCAGAAGTGAAAAGAAAAGCCTTTCTAACACCAACACAGATGAATCTCAAATAAACTAAGATTCTACTTAAAACAATCTAGAAGGGACGCCTGGGTGGCTCAGTTGGTTAAGTGTCTGGCTGCGGCTCCGGTCATGATCTCAGGGTCCGGCATCAAGCCCCAGGTCAGGCTCCCTGCTCTGAGGGGAGACTGCTTCTCCCTCTCCCTTTGCTCTTCACTAGCGCTCATGCTCACTTGCTCTATGTCACTCTCAAATAAATAAAATCTTTAAAAAAAAAAAGACATTCTAGAAAAGTCAGAAAACCTAGTAAAAAGATCAGCTTTATAGAGAGGATTCACTGCAAAGTAGCACTTTTGACTGTGATGGATTATATGACAAAGTGCATCTAACACACTTCACAGAACTATTTACCTAAAACAGATAAGCATTACTGCATGCTAATCATACCTCAATACAAATCATCTTTACCTAGGGCAAACGCCACACGTGTGCCCCCCCCCCACCCCTAATTCCTGCACAGAACACACCAGAGCTGTCCAACAGAAACAGAGCACCATGTAAAATTATCAGCCAGGGGCGTCTGCCTTGGGCTCAGGTCATGATCCCGGGGTCCTGGGATCGAGTCCTGCATCAGGCTCCCCACAAGAAGCCTGCTTCTCCCTCTCCCTCTGTCTCTCTCTCTCTCTCTCATGAATAAACAAAATCTTAAAAAAAAAAACCATTAAAATTGTTAAAATGGGTGACAATTTTAACTCAAATACACCTCAAATATTATCCCTTAAACATGCACTCAAAATAAAAAGCAAATTATTTAATTCTATTTTCATATTACAAAGTTCTAGAAAGTCCCTGTGTATTTTACACTGATGAGCACATAACAACGGAGACCAGGCCTGTTTCCCATACTTTCACATCTGAAGTAACTGTGAGCACTTAACAACAGGACTAGACAGGATCCCAAAGAAAAAAACCAAAAGGAGGGGGCGGAAAACAGCAAGGTGCTTGCTGGAGAACCCTGCTCTGGTTTGACTCTTCACCGGTAGTCAAGTGTCACCCACAGATGTGTGAAAGCTCGAGCAGAGCCAGCAGCACGGGGTTTCTCCCATGCTGTGGCACACCCAAGCTAGGCTAAGCCAAGTCACTCCCACGCACCCCCCAACCCCCCCCCCCAGTTCATTCCTGTGATGTAAGAAAGGAAAAAGCAAAACACAAGAGGTAGCTTACTCCTACACCATTCAGATATGCTTCAATGGAGACAGAAAGGTGCGCAGGAGAAATGCATTTGGAAAACCAGGCTGCTGAGCCTGCCTGCCTAGCAGGCAAAAGCCCACCACCCACACAGATCTAAGAAGTTCCTCACGAAAGCTCTGGGGGAGCAGAAAGGCAAAAACCAGAATGATTCTGTTGGGAAACCTACAATCACTATGCTGAAGTAACCTCCAGTCCTGGTGCTTGCTACCCTGGCACTCCACTGAACTGCATTTCTAGAGTGAGGCTTGCCACCAGGACCAAATCACAGAGTCCAATCTCAAATGAACCAGATAATTCAGAACATCTTGGAATTTTTTTTTCCTTTGGCTTAAAGAGTATGCTGTTGTGTTTATGTTATGGTTACGTCTGATATTCTGGAATTCGGGGGGGGAGGGGGGCTTTACTTTAAGATATAATCTGGAAGTGGCTAAGGAATCATCTATCCTTCTCTATCCTCCTCCTGCCAACACCCACTCCCGCAATGTTACAGATGCCTTGTACAAAAGTCGCCCCCAAGAATAATGATTTTTTTTTTTTTTTAAGCTGAAAGACTAAGAAAGATCAAGTCTGATTTAGCCAGTGGCTTAATGCAGATGGCTCCCTGACTGCTGGCTGAAAACACTGCCCGGGGTTTGTGTTTAGACAAATCCCAGAAACAGTTCTTGAACCCTTACAACATACGCCAGGCACTATTCTGGGTATTGCTCCTGTGATTCACACTCACTCAAAACTGACAAGGTAGGTGCTATTATTGAGTATTCTCCCATTGTGCAGGAAAAGAAAGGACTCAGGGAAAATGCTATTCAAAGTACATACCCAGGCATTCAAGTAGACCTTCTTAGGCCAGGGGAGAGACACTGAATGATAAAACATATTGTAGCCCATTGCAAATCAACACAAAATTAGTCTAGAGAATAATAGGAATGCTCTTAGGATTTGACCACCCTGTTCATTTTTTTTTTTTTAAGATTTATTTGAGAGGAGAGCTGGGGGGAGGAGGGATAGAGGGAGAGAGAGAGAATTTCAAGCAGACTCCATGCTGAACATGGAGCCCGACGTGGGGCTTGATCCCACAACCCTGAGATCGTGACCTGAGCGGAAATCAACAGTCAGCGGCCTAACAAACTGAGCTACCCAGGCGCCCCAAGCACCCTCTTCTTTAACCAAGTACAGGATCAGACCGCAGGTACCCCGACACATTCCCTCTGTTCTTCTTGCTGTCCTTCAAAAACGTTAGTCCAATGAGCAGACCTTATTCCATGTATTGCTAAGTATGTGTGAAATTACTTTTATGTGCTTTTCATTGTACCAATCAGGACTTCTAAAGATTTCTCACCCTCTCATCAATCCCCAGACACCAATTCTAATAGTAGAGAACTTTTCCCATTATAAAACTAGAAAGCAATTCGAATTCATGCTCTATTATTGACCAACTTTGCAATATCTTCAAGTAAAGTCTTGTTATTGTTTCTCTGTTAACTAGTCACACCCAGAGTGCAGCAGTTAGTTTGCCAATATAAGGGACAGTTTACGAGATGCTGAAGAAATGGTGTTTTCTGCTGACAAGTTTTGAAACAGCTAAGTCCCTGGACACCGTCTGTCTTTGGTTCTGAACAGACAGCTTGGTTTCACTGCCACAGATTCTTGAACATTGAAACAGAGCAGAAATAACAAAGCTACAAAACAAATGTCTCACAACCCAACCAAAAGGATTTTCAGACTTGTTAAATATTTCCTGGTCAAACCTCATGTGAACTGCATTGCTCTAATTCCTAATCCTTATGTAAGTGTGCACTTTCACGTCAACAAAATGTGTTCTATAACCAGGATTCAGAACACTCACATGGGCATGGTTAGTCTCCGTTATTTTACAGGGTGGACACCTAACAAATAACTATTAGTAACTAATTGTAGGGGCACCTGGGTGGCTCAGTCAGTGAAGCAAGCATATGCCTTCCGCTAAGGTCCTGATCTCAGGGTCCTGGGATGGAGCACCCCTACTTAGTGGGGAGTCTGCTTCTCCCACTCCTGCCTCTCCCCCACAAATCATTATCTCTCTCAAAGAAATAAATCTTTTAAAAAATAATGAAGGGGTGTCTGGGTGGTTCAGTTGTTTAAGCATCTGCCTTTGGCTCAGGTCATGATTCCAGGGTCCTGGGATCAATCCTTCCATCAGGCTCCCTCCTCCGCTGGCAGTCTGCTTCTCCCTCTCTCTCTGCTTGCCCACACCTCCCTACCCTCTCCCCGCCACCGCTTGTGTGCTGTCAAATAAATAATATCTTTTTTAAATTAAAAAATAAAAAATTGTATGAGTTTTACTTTGAGTAAAAAACTGGCATGTCCCTTATATCCCTATAACAAGAAGTGCCTGGTTATGATATTAAAACTCAATGTAATATATATTGACTCATCCCCAGGTCTTCCTTAATTGGTAAGGTTCAGGAATCAAACTTAAATTTTTGAAGATATCTTAGTTATATTCTCCCCTCAAATTCTTTTGTAAGCTTCTGGTGCATTTCCAGCCTGCTAACGCCCCCAAATACTGCCTTATACAATCAAATACAGATTTCTTCAGTGAATGTTATTCATTATGATACACTGCCTCCCCTCCCCAAATTAAAATACAATTTCACAAAACTCCACAAACAAAATGGGCAAATGCACCAATAACATAAAATTACAGTATTCCAAACGGCAGATCATATTTCATATGCAGATTAAAATAACAAACAGTATCATATTCTTGTGTGCCACTGGCTAGAAGCACTATAGACTGACTGCTCTTTATTGGCTTTATTTCCATTCTCAATGTATGCAAAGTTCGAGGCCATATGGTTAATTCCACAAATGAAATATGGTTAGTAATTATTTCTTATATTATCCATTCTGAATAACATCTAATCTAGCTACTCTGAGAAAGATTCCTGATTAGATAAGGAGGAAACATTTTATGTCATTAGCTCTACACAGTTTCATCTTGTTTAGGAACTGCAACTGTAATGAATACCAGATACAAAACAACCTCTAGGAACTAAGAGTCAGTCAATATTTCACCTTCTATTTCAACCCATTCACAGGAAAGATGCTGCTCCAAGACACCTCTTACCCAGCACCAAGTCCGATCACGGAGTTCCATAAAGTCCATTTTTTCTATGTTCGCCCACATACTCTAAGTACTGCCTAACTAAAATTCAAAAGTTTTTCTCGGGATCCCTGGGTGGCGCAGCGGTTTGGCGCCTGCCTTTGGCCCAGAGCGCGATCCTGGAGACCCTGGATCGAATCCCACGTCGGGCTCCCCCTGCATGGAGCCTGCTTCTCCCTCTGCCTGTGTCTCTGCCTCTCTCTTTCTCTCTCTGTGACTATCATAAATAAATAAAAATTAAAAAAATAAAAAAATAAAAAATAAAAAAAGTTTTTCTCGTTCCTTGTATATCAGTCGTGGTGGAAACAGAACAGGGTTAACCTACCCTGGATTGCTCAATGCAACCAAGGCTCTACACCTGCGTCCATTTTTTCTTAAGATTTTATTTATTTGTTTGTTTATTCATGAGAGACACAGAAAGAGAGGTAGAGACATAGGCAGAGGGAGAAACAGGTTCCCTGTGGGGAACCTGATGCAGGACTCGATCCCAGGATCATGACCTGAGCCAAAGGCAGGTTTTCAATCACTGAGCCACCCAGGCATCCCTACACCTGTGTCCTAATGAAATATGAAGGACCGGGGAATGGGGGGTAGAGCAGGGTGAGCAGGGATTAAAACAGCAGTGTGGCTTCTGTCCTCTGCACCAGCGCCCCTAGCCGTGGTCTGGGTTCTTGCCATCAGCCTTCCCTGCACACAGAGGCAAGCAGGGTCAGAAGCTCCCAGCAAACCATACCCAAAAGGCCAGGACGGCAATTTTAAGTTTTGAGACATATGGAAAAACACATCGAGGATAGAGAAGCTGGTGAGTGAGCTGAAATTAACCGAGCTCTAATAATTTAGTTGCATCTGTCTGAAATTAGCAGCTTGTATTTACACAGATCCCCTCCCAGGCTAGGGTGTGACCCGTGTATCTCTGCACCCTGCTTCAGTTCAAATAAGGAAAAAAGTCATGGGGCTGAACTTCTCTGAAATCAAAAGGTAAATGATACAGTGGAGCAAGATGCTTGATTATTGCATCAAATTTACATAATTTGCAACCGCTGATTAGATGGTTTTTCCTCATAAGAAGTTAAAGGGCCATCCTCAGGTAAAATCCTCATGCTCCTCCCAAATACAGACCCCTGTTTCCCAATTCTGTTCCAGGAACCCAAGACAAGTAGTCCATCTCACTCACACAGGGAATGGCCAGCACAGAACCACGTCCAGAAAAGGTTACACAAGACACAGTGACCATCAGAGCCATCTTTTTAAAATCACGTTGAAGGCGGCAGCCCTTCATTGGTCCCAGCTCTCCAAACAGGGTGAAACATCTGTTTGTGTATCCTGAATCCCTTTGATGATTTATACCATTCCATATATTTCTCTCCCCTCCCCCAAGAAAGTGAGTAAGCCATAAAGCCAGTCAGCCTTCCTCTGAAATCACCAAAGGCCTGGTTCAGCCCCACCCCACCCCATTCCCCCAAACCGGCTTAGCTCAGAAAACTGATTGGAACTGAATGTCTAGGCTGCTTCCTTATGCCCTTTTAATAAAGCCAACCACAGCAAAGAAAACAGAAATTAGTGGCAAGTACATAGCTTTTTGCCACTGGGATTCAGAGCAGCCTTTGGACAAGCCATTATGGCTGTCTGGCTCCAGCTCTCTTCTCAGTAACCACCACCCCCTTGCTGGCCTGCCCCACACCACCCTCCACGATCAAAGGGAGCACTTACTGTTTATAACATCCTGAGCAATCTGGGAATCCCAAGAGGTGTTTGTTACCTTTCCCGTCCCTCATTGTCTCTGCTCCAAAACACATTTTCTAATGAGGCAAGCCAGCCCTGGCACAGCCATACCAGTGAATCAGGCCTGTCCCAAACGACGCTTAACAAGAGGGTGTGGGGGTGCCTCGGGGTGAGTGTCAGGACAAGCTCTTCAAGAGTGTGTGGTTCTCAGATTCTATTTCCGGCTAGAGGGCTGCATGCCAAGCCTCTCATTATAGATAGGTAGCAACAACAACAACAACACCCCCCCCCCAAAAAAAAAAAACCAAGAAACACCCAAAAGTTCTTGCTATGCATGTCAAATACCCCAGGTATCCTATGATGGAATCCTGCGTGTTCAGCAGACGTCAATGTGCTGCTTCTGTGGGAATCCCCCCGAATGACTGCAGAGAGCACACACACCCCCGCCCCGCCGACCCAAGCAGCAGCGCCAGAGCAAAGCTCCTTGCTCCTTGCACTTTTCCTTTCCCATTCACCTTTTAAACCCCAAATCCCCACTAAAAGCACATGTCCCTCCAGCCTAGCCCTGGGCTTCAGCTTTTTCCATGCAGTGCAGCCACAATGGCAGATCTGTTTGTGTGATCACTCTCCTGACCACTGTCATGGTCCTTTCTGGGGTGTGCTCAGCAAACCTTCTCAGCGCCAGAGCACTCACCTTTGACTCTGCCTCCAGTATACTCTTCACCTCACCTGCTGAAGCTTGGTGCTGAGGCCCAGCCAGCAGTAACAGGCCAGGAGAAGGGAGGCGTGAACACTCCAGCTCTGTGGGACAGGACTGGTGTTGAAAAGAAACAACTACCAGGGATCGTCACCTCTCTTGGCCAGCTAAGCGCACCTCAGCTCTGTGTGGTGCCTTGGAGGAAATAAATGCCTCCACAGGCACACTCACCTGAGGCATGGGTAGAAAGGCCTAGAACAAATACCTAGGCAGCCTCTGCATCTCCTCAGATCAGAAACTCAACAGGAAGAACTCAAAACTGAAACCCAAGAAATGCATTCCAAGCCAACATCTCAGAGAGGACGCCGTTCCAGTGGGGATTCTGGGTTCACTGGTCACATGATAAGCAATCAGGTAGGTTCCCAAGAACTCACCTTGTGAGCAGGCCAAAATTAAAGTGCAAAGAAGCAAAACTCCACGTTTACTAAGGTAAAAGGTAAAAATTTCCTAGGGAGTTTTGGGGGAAATTACTCTCGAGGCAATGTTTGCAGATATCAAAGAAAAGTCTACTTTACCCACAAATCTGTCCTTCAACCTTTAAATGACTCCCAAAGTTACACCAAACCTTAAATAATCACCTCAGAAGCCCAACTATTATCCTAGATGATACTTATACATTCTCAAGTACGAGAGAAAAAAACTGATGCGTTCTTACAGTTTCTATGTTTTAGAGACATTATTTCTGAGTTGTTTCTAAGAGCTGTTTCTTCCCCCTTTTTCGGGGGGGGGGGTTCACGGGGAGGAAGAAATTATTTCTGACTGAAAAAATTCTGTTGCTTAAAAAAAATTTTTTTCCTGCTGCTAAGTTGATACAATCAAGTTAAAAATTTTGCACCAACATTCCACTTTTAATCATTAAGTAACTGGCAACAAAAGGATGTATAAAATCACAACTGCTAATACAGGGACTCATTTTGCACCAGATGTACACTCATTTAAACTGTACATCAAAGGCGTTGCTATGATTCCCTTTTCACTGAGGAGGAAACAGAGGCGCACACAGGATACACGACTTGCCCACAGTCCAAGCAGTGTCACAGCACAGCTTCAAACCCAAGGCATCTGGCTCAAGTGATCCTTTTAACTAAATCACAGTTTCCAAGGTCCGCTAAAAAATGAAAAAAAAAAAAGCTGAGCCCTTTAAAGAGATAGAAAACATTACAAGTGTGATAGAGAGAGAGATAGGAAGGATAATCTTCACAGTGAGAGGATTTTAGTGATACCACTACTGTTACTGCCAAGAATCGTCCAAAATGTTTTTGTTTTTAATTAGACCCTTACAAAAAAAAAAAAAAAAGATTCATTTAGAGGTGCTTGGGTAGCTCACTCAGTTAAGCTGACTCCTGATTTCAGCTCAGGTCCTGATCTCAGGGTTATGGGATCAAGCCCCACATCAGGCTCTGCTTAGGATTCTCTCTGCCTCTCCTCCTTGTGTGCTAACACTTGCTCTAAGAAATAAATATTTAAAAATAAAAATGTATTTGAAAGAGTGCAGGGGAGGGAGGAAAGGAGGGAAAGAGAGATAGTGAATCTCAGACTCCAAGCTGAAAGCAGAGCCCAACACTGGGCTTGATCTCATGACTCTGAGATCAGAGTGATGAGCTAAACTCAGAGCTAAACTCTCACCCAGGCACCCCAAAACATCCCCACTTTTAAGCAGTATAAAGCATTAAAAGTGCTACCGTCCTTGGCAACAAACCCTGACATTATTAAAAAGGCAATCTTTATTATAAAATATTCCTAACAGAACAGCAGAAACTATATTTCTTATAGTGGAGATTTTAAGGAGGATGCTCCCTTTCTAGAATCAAACATGTAAAGGACCCTACTGTAATTGTACCTGTGGTAATAGCTGAGAAAATCCTTAACCAAATGACACTCATGGAACAGAACCAAAAGCAAGCAGGAACCAAATGTGAATTACCTATGCTCTAATCCTGGCTCCAGCTTAGGTCCTCAGCCTCTAGGAAATCCATCTGAACAAAGAAGATTAATTTAAATGCATCACTTCCTTCTTTCACAGATTTGGGAACCACTTTTAAAAAAATCCTATTTCAAAAGTCGGTAATAATAGCTGGTACTAAAAGAGATGGCCAGCACACTGGGTCCAGTAGACTTAAGTTTCCTTTTTTTTTTTTTTTAAGATTTATTTATTTATTTAGAGCATGCAAGTAAGGGGAGGGGCAGAGGGAGAAGGAGAGAGAGATTCTCAGGTGGACTCCAAGCTGAGTGTGGAGCCAAATGCATGGGCTCCGTTTCTCAACCCTGAGATCATGACCTTAGCTGAAATCAAGAGTTGGATGCCCAATTCACTGAGCCCCCCCAGGCACCCCAGGACTTGCTTCTTTAAAGGCCTGTCCTAATTCCCTCTACAGTATTAGACTGAAAACTCCAATCAGACATGAAGAAAGAACTGGACACAAATCCCCCTCGTTCCTACAGGTAACTCAGGACCACCACAGCTAAAGGGGACCTGCAGCCCACGAGTCGCCAGAAGCAGCTCAAGAGCCTCCCCTCATTTGGCCACACCACATCCCAATAATGAAGTTATACTAACTGCACCCTAGACACACTGCCACTCCTAGATGGTGGTGCTGGCCAAAACACTGGATTCCATGCTTCACTCTGGACTTTACCTGCTCCACTCTGCGTCCCATGCTGAAGATCAATCTGAATCGACCAGAATTACAGTCTGAAACTGTAATTCTTCATGATGAGGCAACAAGTCCCATCTTGATTCTCCACCACCCTGGGAAGAAGCTAGCTGATATCACGGGGGGGGGGGGGGGGGGGGGGGGTTAAGGCATCACTCTGCAAGCTGCCCACAATGAAGTTAAACATACAAAATTCCCAGGGACTGATACAGTTTCTGTCCCTCTGTGGTCCTACAGATTGTCCACCAGCCCTTGTCTTAAAGAAGCGACATTTGTAATAAAAACATTTCTAGGGATGCCTGGGTGGCTCATTACATTGTGCATCTACCTTTAACTCTGGTCATGATCGGAGGTTCTGGGATAGAGCCCGGCATCAGGCTCCATGCTCAGCAGCAGGGAGGTGGGGTAGTCTGCTTCTACCTCTCCCTCTGCCCCTCCCCCTGTGGTCTTTCTCTCACTCTCAAATGAATAAATAAAACCAAAAAGTCTTTTATAAAAAATGTCTAAAAAAAATATGTATATATATAAAAAATGTCTAAACTCTTCTAACAGAATCAATATGTTTAAGAACAATGATAATTCTCAGACAAGCATGCTACTCTCCTATTTCCTGTGAAACACTTTCACAGTAGCAGCGAGGACCAAAGGAGGCCAGGTACCCAGGTGTGTACTTGAGGGTTTTTTTGTTTCTTTTGTTTTTTGGGGTTTTTTTTTTTTGCTTTATAGTAAAAGACTGATAATAATTCACAAATTATTACTGCAGTCTACTTCACAGTCGCCAAAACTTTTCTTCCAAGATCCACTTCCAGACATGTGTTCCATGGCTTCCCATTACCACTTTGCAAATCCAAGCTCCCTCTTTCCTGACCCTACAATAGGCCTCAATCTGCATTTCCAGGCCTCTGTCAGCCTCAACACACAAGTCCTGAACTACAGGTATTTTAGCTACCGCATGGTGTTTATTCCCAGTATCATCTATTGAATCGAAGCCCTGCCCGTGACATGGCAAGTCACAATCTGAACCACAGCAAATTTCAAAGTACTATTTACTCAATGCTTCTTTTGACAACCTCAGGAAGTATGAAGTGCCAGACACTGTTTTAGGGGCTAGAGATAAATCTGTGAGCAAGAAGAAAGAGATTCCTGCTCTCGGAGGAGTTTATATGCTGTGGAGAAAACCAAGACCAAGTAAATAACAAATAAGGTTATCTGAGAGGTGGTGGTTAATGGCTATAGGAACAAAAGAGCAAAGGGATAGACTACTGAGGCAGGAAGGCAGTGTGGGGCCCTTCAGAGCAGGTCGGCACTGGAATTCCAGTCTGACCCTGCCACTCACTACCTGAGTTAAACTTCACTAGGCTCCTTGACCTCCGGAAGCCTCACAGGTTCCTCACCTGGGAACAGAATCACCTGAGTAACAACGATCCAGAATCAGAGTGACTTGTCCCGGCTAGACCTTGGGGCCCAGATGCAGTCTACTTGCCCCCAAACGAGAAAAGGTACAGAAAA
Source organism: Nyctereutes procyonoides (assembly GCF_905146905.1). NCBI lineage: Eukaryota > Metazoa > Chordata > Mammalia > Carnivora > Canidae > Nyctereutes > Nyctereutes procyonoides. Next base: position 11,820,891 of record NW_026575043.1, read on the forward strand.
TGCAAAAAGGGTGCCCTCGAGATGGCTTGCAGGGCAGCCTAGGGTCATTTATAGCTTCTTTAAGGGAGAGAGCCAAAGGTAATTGCCAAACCCACCCTACGAGGCCCAGGGCAGGGTCAGCTGCCTTTAGGAGAAAGGCTTAGATGATGAAAGTACTTCAGGTGCTTCTTTTCTTCAAAGCGCCAAGTGGGAAGAAAACTTTTCTAATCATCTGTTCCCAAACAAGTTCCTATACATGTGACAGCCAAGGAATGCTGCCACCTAGCCTGGTTTCAGACTGGCTGTTCTCCTCCAGATCTGCAAAAGCAAAAATACTAGCGCCACCGGGGAACGCACGGCACCTCGGGGAGCTCGAGCATCACCCCACAATTCAAACAGGCCTGGTTCTCCACACTGTGCCTGTACACACATTCTGCTAAAGCACCGATGGTCCGCAGGCTTCAACGTGATCGGCAAATAGGGGTCATTTCAGTGGGGACGGCGGATTTCTCAGAACCTGCCCTCTTCAAACCAGGAAGTCAAACAGTGAAGAGAACCGTGTCCCAGCTGCTTGGGTCTGGGCAGAGCATCCCCGGGGCAGGAGGGGCTGGCACACAGCGATTCCAAGTCCAAGCCACCCAGCCCACCGTCTCTGATGAGATACTTGCTCTCAACATAGCACTTTCCTCACCTGAGAAAAAAATAAATGAGATGATACAGGGTGTATGCACCAACTGAGCAACAAGATCCAACAGAACAGGGCTTTCTCATCAACTAAAACTCCATCAGCAGAGACTATTAAGATGTTTTCCTGTTACTGAAGGTTCCATGGGTCCTCACTGTTTGGAAGAAGGAGGCACACTTTTCCATTCTTCTGGAAAGAAGGAATGTCAAGAGGTAGCTGACAGTTGCCTACATGCTGAACTCAGATATTCAGCACTGAACCCTTTTCCAAGGGTCTAAGTTTCAAAACAAGCCACACAATCAAACAAAAAGCTCACCTACTCTGTGGAATTGGAGGCTGGCATCCTGGTTGAAGGGGAAGATGCTGACCTAGAGTCCAAATTCTAGCCTTCAGACCCAGCTGATACTCGAGAACAAGACGGTTTTTTTACCCTCTTCTGCAAGAGTGAGGGTGGATCTCTCTCCAGTCATACAGCTTTTTCAGTTTGTGTTAAAGTTTGCTTTAACGCCCAGTTGAGAACCGACTCTACACAGAATAATGGAAGAACCATGCCATTCCCGAGGAGAAAAGAGAAAGCAAGCCACAGAAAAGCAAAGAAAGGTAAAGACAGAAAGGCATACAAAGAAAAAAGAAAGCTTATTCGGCCATAAAAGGAACGAACTATTGGTATACCCAGCATGGATGAATCTCAAAGAAACATTGCAGTGAAGGAATCCAACATGAGTGTTTCCATTTATAAGAAATTTTACAACAGTGTTAGAAATCAGGTCAGCGTTCATCCGGGGCTGGGGGGTGGGGGACACTGGCTGCACGCTGCATGGGGGCATGAGGGAACCTTCTGAGAAGACAGAAGTGTTCTATCACCTTGATGAGATAGTAACACCCAGGGGTATGCGGCTGTCAAAGCTTCTCCAACTGTACACTGGAAACAGTTGTGCTATAAATCATGGTTTGATGAACTGGACTTTTTAAGAAAGTTCTGAACAGATTTACAATTGTTTGAAAACAAAAGAGGACTGGGGTGTGGAGGTAGAAGGAGTTGTGACAACTCATTAGGTTCAACTGATTTTTCTGGAAAGTAGCCACCCAGATTAAATACAAGTCAACGCCAACAGCCACACCTTTGGTGATACAGTTGATGGACCTGGCCCAATTGTACACAATTCCTCCAAGTTTCATGCTGTTAAAAGTGACTTATTAAAGAAATATTTACTATACAAACCCTTTCAAGACTTGAGACATTTAAAGGAAAAGTAGATTTTATATTTTAAAACAAAACAAAAGGGCGCCTGGGTGGCTCAGTCAGTGAACCGTCTGCTTCTGGCTCCAATCATGATCCTAGGGTCCTGCAATAGAGCCCCACACTGAGCTCCCTGAGCAGCGGAGAGTCTGCTTCCCCCTCTCTGCCTCCTCCTCCTCCTCACTCATGCTCTGTCACTCTCTCCCAAATAAATAAAATGGTTTTTTTTTTAAAAAAAAAAAAAAAGGGAGAAGAGAAGAGAAAACTAAAGTCACCTCTCTGCAAAATGAATCAGTGTGCCACGTGTGGTTTGTGTTAAGGGATTTGTTTCTGGGTTGTGCAGAAAAGCAAATACAATACTAACCTGTGAAGAAAAATAGATGTGCTCACAAGTTTTCATACTTTTTCAAACCCAGAAATGTATACTCCCACCTCTGAGGGAGGCTCCCCCACACTCAAGCTTCATTCTAGCTAGAAGGAAGCAAGCTATCAGTGCTCCTGGAGCGGTTACTGGATTTGGGGTGGGGGTGATAGGAATCTCATGCCCATTCTCTACTCCACACAGAAGAGTCTTGTTACAAATACTCCAGCACTATCCCAGCACGGCACAAAAAAATAGCTGTGGTAAAGAACCACGGCACTGGAACTCAAAACTTGGCATACCAAAGGAGCCAGCCCTTGCACTGACAATGCCACGAATTCCACAGAGGGCTCCCCAAAGGGGATAGTGGGCAGGCAGCCCTCAGAGACACAGAAAATCAGAACCTATTCCCGGGGCTGGAACCAACAGGCCATAAGCCAAAGTCAGCTCACGCCTGGCACAAAACAATTCACAAGTCATTCTGACAGAGGTCATATCCAAAATCTATTTTACGTCAATAATCTTGGTTTCAATCTCAACTTCTAGAATGGGGACACCCCCAGAGGTCAAAGCGTGTGGATTTTCGAAGTTGAAATCCCATCTCATAGAAAAGATTGGTCAAAGTCCTAGGCCCATTCCCTTTTAGTAACTGCAGAACACTTCCACCCATAGGTGGGGGTATCCCTGTGTCTCCACAAAACAGCCTGGCATGAAAATGTAGAGAGCATGGGTCACAAACAGGAGTGGGGGTTAGGATGCAGTGAAAGCATGACTTGTGCCATCTTGAGAATCCCTATGCTAGAATTCAGGGCCATCTTTCAATTCAGCTTGTGTTTTGCTATGTAAATCATGTTTCAGTTTTGGTTGGGGTCATATGGGAGGGGAGACTTATTAATGCTATCTACAAATGGTAAGTTCAACAGACAGGTTTTTTCCACTGTGACTAGTCATTTGTAAAGAATACTGATTTTCTTAATTTTATTCTGCACACTGGCTATGGCAGGAAGCGTCACTTTTACGCTGTTCTGCAGGGCAATGATAAAAACTAATATTCACGTATTTTTACATAAATCACATGCTTGTTTTGCTCTAACCAGTAGTAGGAGGCAAAGGCATTTAAGCAGCACTTCTAGAAATTAAATTAATTATCTGGTGTTCATCTGTTTCACTAGAGACGCCCAGCCCAGCCAGCAAGCCAGTCTGGGAAAACCTCCCTTGCCTCAACCCACAGCTGGATTGGCTGCTTTTCCTTTTTTTTTTTTCTTTTTTTTTTTTTAATTTTTATTTATTTATGATAGTCACACACAGAGAGAGAGAGAGGCGGAGACACAGGCAGAGGGAGAAGCAGGCTCCATGCACCGGCAGCCCGACGTGGGATTCGATCCCGGGTCTCCAGGATCGCGCCCTGGGCCAAAGGCAGGCGCCAAACCGCTGCGCCACCCAGGGATCCCCTTGGCTGCTTTTCCTTAAGAAGACATGGCACCTTCTGTGTTCCCACTGCTTCCCTGACTCTTCTTTTGAAGAGGAAGATTCTAGATCTTCTTTAATTGCATTGTAACACGTGTTTCCTGGAGAAAGTACAACTAAACTTTATCTCTTGAGCATCCCCTCCTCCTCTTCAAGCCCTGCATGCTCGTTCCCACCTCAGAACCCTCCTTATCTGGAGCACACCACTCTCCACCCCAATCTTCACCTGGTTAAATGCTCCCTCAAAGTCCCTATACACCATGACACCCAGAAAGCCTTCTTTCATTGTTCTATGTGTATGAGCTGTTCCTCCAAAGAGTGCTATCCTGTGCCCACAGTACCCCGGACGCTTGGTTTACCAGTGCATTTGTCCATCCCTGTATAATAATGTAAGAGCCACCCAATGGGTGCCTTAATGCTCAGCACAGGCCCAGCCTATGGCACGAGGTCAATAAATGTCACTCAGATAAACGAAAATAAAACAATGTTTTGATCATGCAGATATAAAAGCACTGTTGATGTGACTATATAACCTTTTACAGTATGTTTCCTGAACAAATATTTACTGAAATTATTTTACCCCAAAAAAAGATTAACCTGTACAAACTTATTTCTCACTTGTTTCTTTCATTTACGACATCATGTCATCAAATACTCTCACTACCGTATCATTCTAATGATTGCATGGAACAGATGTTCCCTAATTTAACCAATCCCCTATTGGTTAACATTTTTCAGTGTGATACACAGTGAAATACACTTGATATACATCCCTCTGGCCAAATCTAAATAAATTTCTAGAAGCAGAGTAACTGAAGCAAATGGCATGCAAATTTCACTAGTTCTAATGCACCAAAAGCTTCAAACATGGGTTATGAGTGTTTTGAGGACAATGATGGGGTCTCCACAACCAGAGTAAAGGAGGCACCTGAAAACTGCATTAGAAAAATGGAAGATAAGGAAGCCTGGGTGGCTCAGCAGTTGAGCATCTGCCTTTAGCTCAGGGCATGATGCCGAGGTCCTGGAATCGAGTCCCACATCAGGCTCCTGCTTCTCCCTCTGCCTGTGTCTCTGTCTCTCTGTTTCTCTCTCTGTGTGTCTCTCATGAATAAATAAAATCTTACAAAAAAAAAGAAAAAGAAAAACGAAAGATGAACAATGAGTCTGTTGGATGGGAGATAATGTTTAATTCCATCTGGGGATAAAACCAGACTCAGCTAAAAGAGATGGCCAGAGATATTCCGTTCAAATTGGAAAGGATGGAATGTTCCCCAAGAGCTATATCCAACAGGGACACTACAATTGCTGGTAAGTATTCAGGCCCAGGCAGGCCAGAATCCTGATGAGGGGAAAGACACTAGGGCAGCATACCCATGAGGTCACCCCCCACACACAAGGAGGTCACCCGTGTCCTGTTTTCAACCTTGCAGAGGGCCCCCCACGGCATTCCTCAGGTGAACCTGGAACAGAGCCAGAGTGAAACCTTCCTAACAGTTAACCTAAGCACTATCGCAGCTCACAGCACATTTACTGCACACAGAGGGATAGAGAGAGACCCAGCATGGGACCACGTCTCACAGAGGCTTCACGCCTTCTCCAAGTGGGGAGGCTCGGACTTTGCTTCACAGCTACGGTCTTCACTGTTAACAGGTGTAATAAGAATAAATGACTCTCATGATAACGTTAATGCAATTGCCTAATCTCCCCAGTTTGTTTTGTTTTTTTAAAGGAAAGCATTCAACAGATCAACTGTCACTATTTAACCACAAAGTGGGGAGTCGGGGGATAGGATTATCTCTTCCTCAATTTTCACCAAAGTTCATATGTAAATGAAGTAAGTTTCTCAAAGATACCGTTTGTTGCTTTTTTTGTTTTTTAAATAGGGAAAGTAAAAGAAGGAGCAAAACCGCCATTGCCTTTCCACTTCTATCCAAGTCTAGCTTCTCTAGAAAGGCAGGGTTAGGATCAACAAAACAACAAAGGATGCCAATGTCAAGTCTTCGATGGCTGAGAAAGATCCAGGAGCCAGACAGCCTGTGAGGTGGGGTCTGACATGTGGTTAACAGTACCTGCTGACATGGGTGGTGGACCGATCAAGTGAGTTAATATATGTAAAATGCTTACGACAACTGCCCGGCACACAGCAAGTGCCACAGAACTGTCAGACACATTTTCACCCTCATTGTCATTTCCATGTGTACCCAGAGGGATGAGAATCATGAGAATAATGAAAGACCATAAATAAGTAAGAAGGGTTGGCAAAGAGGTTTATTTGTAAAAGATGAGCAGAGGGGCAGCACCTGGGTGGCACAGTCGGTTAGGTGTCTGATGCAGATTTTGGTCTGAGTCTTAATCTCAGGATCATGAATTTGAGCCCCATTTTGGGCTCAACACTGGGCATGGACCCACTTTAAAAAATAAATATAAATGTAAATGTAAGCAAATAAATAAATAAATAAAGATGCAAGCAGAATCCACCTCAAACAGTCCACCTTCTAGGGGGTCTGGGTGGCTCAGCGGTTGAGCATTTGCCTTCGGCTCAGGGCATGATCCTGGAGTCCCAGGATTGAGTTCTGCATTAGGCTCCCTGCGTGGATGGAGCCTGCTTCTCTATGTCTCTGCCCCCCTCATCTCTGTCTCTCATGAATAAATAAATAAAATCTTAAAAAAAAAAAAAAAGTCCACCTTCTAAATTCTTGTTTATAAACCAGCCATTAAAACACAGAACAAGGGGTGGATCACCTGGGTGGTTCAGGTCATGATCCCAGAGTACTGGAATCAAATCCCAAATCAGGCTCCCTGCTCAGCAGGGAGGGAGCTACCTCTCCCTCTATAGCTCCACCTGCCCCTGCTTGCGCATGCTCCCTCTCTCTCAAATAAATAAAATCTTTTTAAAAACTTTTCAAAATTAAAAAAAATATAGAGCATGGGGCATAAGCTGGCACAGTTAAGCATCTAATTCTTTGATTTCGACTCAGATCACAGGCTCCAGGTTTGCGAGATCAAGTCCTGAGTGGAGCTCTGCACTCACGGCAGAGTCCGCTTGATACTTTCTCTCCCTCTACCTCTCTTCCTGCATCCTCTTCCCCCTCTCTCTAAAATAAATGAATGGGGACACCTGGGTGGCTCAATGGTTAAGTGTCGGCCTCCGGTTCTGGCCATGATCCTGGGGGTCCTGGGATCAAGTGCTGCATCAGGCTCCCCACAGGGAGCCTGCTTCTCCCTCTGCCCATGTCTCTGCCTCTGTGTGTCTCTCATGAATAAATAAAAATAAAAAATAATAAAAAATAAAATAAAATGAATGAATGAATGAATGAAAATTAATAAATTAAAAACGCAAAACAGGTTTCATCACAGGAAGGAGGTTTTCAAATGGTAGCTGCATTACTAAACCAACACAAAGGAGTTCAACAAAACTTGCTAGGATAATAATGTCAAAAGAGGGAAAAGATTTCGATGACTAAAACCAACCTTCTAAGGGACATTATGGGGAACAAAACAGAATTATCTGCACAGATCCAAGAGACTGGAAAAATTCAATGAAAGTGATGTCACTACCATGCTGCAGCATGAACGTGAGAATGGAAACTCAGGTTTGCATGAGAAAAACCAACTCAGGGTTTATAGTTTAGCGAGTGCTTGTTTTAGCTGTCACTGACTGGCTCCAAAGAAAATAATTAAGTTTTAAGCTACACTGGCTAGGAGTCTGGATTTCTTGGACCTGATGAATTATGCACTATAATGAACTCTGCAAATTAACCGAAAGCAGACTCTGCTATCCTAGCAAATTTGGGCAATGAATATGTATTTCTCATTGGCTACTAGCAAGAAGTCTGAAATTAAATTAATCACATAATTAAAGGGAAGAACTAAAGTACAGAAATATCAAAAGTCACCCTCTCCCCACGCCAAACAAAAGTGTTCTTGATTTATGGAAGTGCATCACCAGAAAAGGGGAAAAACCTCCAAAGCAACATCCAAAGCTTTAAATACTATATATAATGAAATTCAAAAATGGACCGGTCAAATTTCCTGGTGGGTGAGATACCGGTCTTTTTATAGAAGCCACAACTGTTCCTCAAAACAGAGCTCCAATGAATTTTAAAGTTTGAATGTAAATGTTAATTGCAATCTACTGAAAACAGAACCAAAAATATGTGTGTGTGTATATTTTTTTAAACTTATAAGTCTAAGAAAGAGGACAGAAGAAAAGACAACCTGCCAATCCTCTCCCCTCTCCCCACCTTCCACTGGTTCCTCCATTCCACCTGGGCCTCGTACTTTTCTTCCCATATGCCCTGTACCCTGTGCTGCCTTCCTCTGTGAAAGGACTTCCCACGCCTGTTTAAAAAGTCCAAACGATTCCAAACTGAACTAGGGTGTCAAAAACAGCTTCTAGGGAGGAGCTGATAAGATTGTTTCTTGACCTAGGTGCTGCTTGAACAACAACGTTAAGTTTGTGGAAACTCCAAATGTACATTATGATTTGGCAACTTGTCTAACATGTGTTACTTCAATAGAAAGTTTAAAGATTTGGTGGGGGGTCCCTGGCTGGCTCCGTGGGTGGAGCATGCGACTCTTGATCGTGGGTTTTGAGTTCATGCTCCACGTTGAGTACAGAAAATAATTTAAGATTTTATTTATTTACTTGAAAGAGAGACAGTAAAAGGGGGGGGGGGGGGCAAGGGAGGAAGGGAAGCAAACTCCCCACTGAGTGCAGAACCCAATGCAGGACCTCTATCCCAGGACCCCGAGGATCATGACCAGATCTGAAGTCAGACACTTAACAGACGGAGCTATCCAGGCACCTTGGGTGTGGAAACTACTTAAAAAAATAAAATCTAGGGAAAAATAAGTTTAAAGATTTTTGTAAAGCACCTGAATATGAGGTAAAGAAAACCATATTCTTCTCATTTCCCCAGAACATGGACAACATGGCATGATCCCCCAGGGAAAATATTGCCAACCCAACAATTCCTGCAGCACTGATCAAGAGAAAGGAGGCTGGTGGGTGGATAAGTAGGAAACCACGATAGACTTTGTGCTGCTGCTGCCAGCTGGGGATGATGTGCTTACCTCCTAGGTAGGGACACTCAGGACACACCACAGGACTCTCCTCCACCTCCTCAAACTTAACCACCAGATGGCAAAGCACTTAAAGTATCAGTTATTTGTGATCTCCAAGTATGAAACGTGAAGTTACTTGCCAGCAGAAACCCAGGAGCACGGTAAGCCCTGCGAAACTGCTGGTACAACTTCAAAACACCAGACATTTAGAAAAAAGGCCTGATCTGGTCGCACAGGCAGGCCTTTAAGAAATGTAAACTGAGTAATTCTCCGCATTTTAAAAACTGTGGCTAAAACCACAGTGGTGAGTGCCAGTAAATTCTTTCCTTCAAAAAGCTGAGAATAACATATATATGTGTATAATGTGGTGTGTGTAGCACAAATACTCTCGAGATGGTGAGATCCCTGGTCAACATTTAGATGCTGGCCCCACAATTCCTAAGACTTCAATTGAGCTGGTGAGTTCACCTCTAACACTCAGACTGTAAGGTACTGGAGGGAGAACCCAGAGGGACGGGAAAAAAACCAAGGCCAAAATCTTTCTAAGACCCCCCTGAACTCTGTTTTATTCTTGGTCAACAAGGACATCAGCTTCTGCCTATTATCCAACTATAGGTCATGGTCCACAGAGAAGTAAGCTGCTTTACTCACACAGAAGAACCCTATTTCCAGCTTGAACCTCAACTCATCTGCAGATGGAAAGAGCAAAGCAAGAGAAACACTACCAGAGAATGAAACCAATTTTAACTCGAAGCAGGACCATGTTCCAGGAAAAGACAATGGTGCAGAAGAATGGAACCCAACGTGGTCAAAAAACTGTAAGTCAGCGAGTAAAGGCAGCTACAGGGAGTGAGGCCCTTGCCCTCCCCAGAGCTAGCCTGTGTCTGGACTCTGGTGGCAAGAAGGGCAGGAGAGGAGCCCAGATCCCAAATGCTCTCAGCCCCTCCCATCAGAATATACCTAGCAAGGGGTCCTGCTAGAGCTGGTCAGCCCATTTTAGTCTCTGGTAGACATTTGTTAAATCCTCCCCTCCTGGCTGCTGTGGCTGTGCTAGCAACATGGTTAGCCTCCCGAAGACAGAAGGTCCTGCAAGGGGGAGCTGCAGGTTTTCCAGCTGGGCTTTACAGGCAATAAACCCCATACAGGGATCCCTGGGTGGCGCAGCGGTTTAGCGCCTGCCTTTGGCCCAGGGCGCGATCCTGGAGACCCGGGATCGAATCCCACATCGGGCTCCCGGGGCATGGAGCTTGCTTCTCCCTCTGTCTATGTCTCTGCCTCTCTGTGTGTGTGTGACTATCATAAATAAATACAAAATTTTTTTTAAAAAATTAAAAAAAAAATAAACCCCATCCAACAAAACCCCAGGCTTGTGGTTCCTCCCCATGGGTGACACTCCTGCCAGAAGCTGAGAAGACTGTGGGGACCCCAAAACAGGTTTCATATGTCCCAGCACAACTGAAAAAGGCAAATAAAAAGGATGAAACAGGGAGATGCGTGCCTGGCCTCATGCAAACACCCTCACACCACCATGCATGAGGCTGCCCCACCACAAACCTGGAACCCAACTCTTCTCTGCCAGCACATGCTCTGCACACAAACAGCAACTCCAAGGACAACACCCAGATTGCTCAGCCCCTGCCCATCATCTGAGAAAAATACCAAAGAAAGTGGCCAGCATTACCATGTACTCCCTGGGTGACAGCAGGATTTGGGGCAGAAATCCACAGAACCCCTGGGCCCATAAAAAGTGATTAAATGGTTCGAGAGACAAAGGACTATAGTTAAGGTCAAAAGTAAAGCATCAGTCAACTAGCAATGCGTTGATGGGCCAGATGATGATGGTCTGGCCACTGCAGAGAGGTAGACCCCTAACAAGCCTGCTTCTCCCTGGTGTCTACAACCTGACCAACTGGAAAAGGCTGCCAAGAGAAAAGACTGTGAATCCTCCTGCTTTAGAGTTCTCTTGGAAAATGAATTATCACCTCTCCAGGAGGTTAGCAGAAAGTGCTGGTTAATCTACCCAAATTATAGTGCAGAATCAGTAAACCATATCCACTCTCTACCACCAGCTCCAGGAGGGAGAAAATAGGAGGTGGGATGGGAAAAGACCAGGACGCGGGAGGCTGAGAAGCTCACGGCAGAAAGAGGCTGGATGATGGCTGTTATCATGGCTGATTATTGAGGGGTAGTCACAACTACCACCTGAGCTCATTCGACGAATGCCTACAAGCCCCTGACATCTACTACCTCCCGTAAGGCACTTCTATGGCCACCCAACTGGGAACATACCCACCCTGATCATCTCAGTTGAAGAAACTGAGGCAGAGAACATGCAAGCAACATGCCCAAAGTCACACAGCTTAAACTAATGGCAGAGTGAGGATGTGAACCCATTGCTCTTAGCCATAAATTACACATGATTACCTCTTACTAAATCTGCAGCCAGGATACATCTCAGATGAACTAAAAAGAAGGCACCAAACACTAATGATTAGAAACAGAGTAAATTCTGTACCTGAAATACCACTGAAAACTTAAAACTTACATTCCCTTCAATGACTGCCCTTTTCGACCAGCTTCCCTTCTGTATTGGCAACTGGGGTTGCGGTTTTTCTAGGGGACAGGATGTTGAGGACAGTATTAAACATATTACCAAATGATGTTACTCACAATCATTTAAATAATTATCAAAAGGGGAAAAAAAACCGGCAAATCTCACATCAGGGTCTTACACGACTGAGCAAAGAGGGCGACAAGCATTTTAAATAGTGCTCATAGTAAATTAATAAAAAAAGATATAAAACTGCTGAGCTTTAAGAAGATCAAGCCCTGAGGATAAAAAGCATTCTAAAGAAGACAGGCCCAGAGCAGCTGGTCCAAGTACACTTAGTAGACTTAGAAGTGGGCCGATGGGCCAATGGGCTACTGCCACCCTACCCTCCCCCCACTGCTTAGGACCAGCCAGTCTGAATGTATCATCACAGGTCTGCCTGCCCCAGACAACTGAACCACGACACGCATTTCCACAAGATCCCTGGGTGATTCCTAGCAATTCTCGGAAGTGGTGCCCCATGGGATTTATGCAGTAAGACACAACCAGACCTCCTACCAGGAAGCCAAGTGAAGGCAGAAAGGTAAAGGAACCCACTGCCGGCAAGGCTGTCAAAATGAGCCCCCAATTTCTATAACTTTCCTCAATAACCACACGTTAGAATTGCCATTTTATTCTAAGTCCTGCCATCAAGCATGAACAGGAGGAAATTTATTGAAAACTCTTTGTAATTCATAACCTACACCAATTTTGAAAATTAACCACCAGAAGTCCTGTGACCACAATAAATGTATTATTAAATGAGATTATTTGTTATTCTTTGTGTTAAAATGGTCTTCCTTGGGCAGTGGGAAGGATGCTCTGTTTTAGATATAGAAGAAACTCCCAGTTACTAAAAAGTGCATCATTATAAAATCTACGAAGCGGGGGATCCCTGGGTGGCTCAGTGGTTTAGCGCCTGTCTTTGGCCCAGGGCATGACCCTGGGGTCCCAGGGTCGAGTCCCACATCGGGCTCCCTCCATGGAGCCTGCTTCTCCCTCTGCCTGTGTCTCTACCTCTCTCTTTCTCTCTGTGTCTCTCATGAATAAATAAATAAAATCTTTAAAAAAAATACAAAATAAAAAAAAAAATCTACGAAGCTAGCAAAATGAAAGAATTTGGAGAATATAAAGAAGCTTCAGTACATTTAATCAATATGAAGTATGTACATAACCCATTCTGAATATCAGAGCAAAAGGAGAACTTGCACCACTAGGTTTTTAGCTACTAAAGCAGCAGTGAACGGCTTTCTTCATCCTTCTTGAAGTAACACATTTATAGTAATTGTAAAATGAAGGATTTGGATGTCATAAATCATTAATACCTTTCACGCAGAAAGATCAAAAGGTATCACCTTCCTCTCCTCTGTAAGGAGTTACAAACCAATTTTATTACCCCATCAGAGATATACTTTTTCCATGTTGGCAGTGACCCCCCCCCCAAAAAAAAAACACGAGAACATACAACTCAGCAACGCAGACAATCCATGTTAATCACCATTTTTAGTACTCCAGAAAACCAAGGAGCTCTCTTGATATTTATTAAACCAGACATTTCGGGCAGCCCCGGTGGCGCAGCGATCTGGCGCCGCCTGCAGCCTGGGGTGTGATCCTGGAGACCAGGGATCGAGTCCCACATCGGGCTCCCTGCATGGAGCCTGCTTCTCCCTCTGCCTGTTGTCTCTGCCTCTCTCTCTGTGTCTATGAAAAAATAAAATCTTTAAAAAATAAAAAAATAAAAAAAATAAACCAGACATTTCTTTCACAGGCTAAGAGTAAAACCAGCACCCTCATTTCCTGATGTGAATATGATAAAGACCCAAGCAAGTGTCTCTTAGGTTTCAAATATACAAGACAACAATCGTTCTGCATTCATTCTTTCCCATCAAAGCATGGGGGGAAAGAGCACAGAATCCTCCCACATAAACCACCTTTAAGGACTTACAGGCTGCAGAGTTACTTCTATAAAGTAAAGAAAACGTGGGGTGCCCGGGTGGCTCAGGCAATAGTGTGACCACCTCTTGGTTTCAGCTCAGGTCATGTTCTCAGGGTTGTGAGGTCAGCAGGGAGTCTCCTTGAGATTTTCCCTCTCCCTACTCCCAAGCTCCATCTCTCTCTCTCTCTAAATGAATATTTTAAAAGAAAGAAACCGTGCCCCACAGTGGAGATGGGTTGCGATTATCCATTAGTGTAAAAGTCGCTTCCACCATCAATGAACAAATGTCAATGCCACTCACGCAGGTGATACCGGGTGAGAGGCTAGAAAGAAATCATGATATAAACGAGATGTTCTGTAAACATCTATGGTGTACACTGATGACTGATTTCGAGCCCAAATGTCTAGAACTCTTACAGAAAGTGAAAAGCTCGTGATGAATGTGGTCTCTCTTCTAGATGTATTCATGTTATGCTAACCTGCTCGCCCATCTCTGACAAGAGAAAACATTTTAAGTGAAAAAAAGAGAGAGCTTAAGGTCCAATTTGCTAACTCGAGTAACACCCTATCATTTTGTAGCTTTCCTCCAAACATGGCCCTGCTGTTCCTTTGGAATTTTTAAAGACCTAGGATTTTGGTAATTATAGCCATTTCAGAAATAGTTACTGAAAATCTAGTCACCTACATGCATGTACATTGCTTCAAATGTTTGCCTGCAAGTCTTGGGTTTGTAAAGAGACTACATACGGAATCTTACTTTTATACCCAGGATCTTCTCACCCCGAAATATTCTACTTCCTGGCTACCAAAACTCCCCCTCTCTCAAGAGCTACTTATGACTGACACATCATCACCCTGATCTGGTCTGAGGAATCCTAACTCTTCTTTTATAAAGGTTTCAAGGGGCACCTGGGTGGCTCAGTGGTTGAGCATCTGCCTTTTGGTCAGGTCGTAATCCCCGGGTCCTGGGATCAAGTCCCACATCGGACTCCCCACAGGGAGCCTGCTTCTCCCTCTGCCTGTGTCTCTGCCTCTCTCTGTGTGTCTCATGAATAAATAAATAAAATATTCTAAAAAAAAATAAATAAAGGTTTCAAATTAACAATGTAAGCTTTGGGAAATGCAGGGTGGCGGGGATAGCCTGCTCCCTTTCTCTACCCCCCCCTTACACACACACACACACACACACACACACACACACACACACGAGCAGCAGTGACAACATGGGACACTTGCTTGGTCTTTGCAAACAGACTCCACCATCCAGTCAGTAATTGGCTCATAAATTTCATTCATAACTTGAAACAGAAAAGGCCCAAAATGAGCGATCTGTAATTTTAAATGTTGTCATTATTCTCCTGGCTGCAAGCGGTTAAAGGCGGCCTTGCAAGCTCATGAATTACGGGTGCAGTTTATTGCTCAGAATAAGCTCTGAACAGGCACAGTATTTCAGGAAGCTGGAGATGAGGGGAGAGGTCGTTCGCAAAGCCCAGATGCTTCCATGGAATGAAGCTTAAATGTCAACTGTCCAATACTAGGAGTGATCCTTTCTGCTCCCAGGCCCCCAGCTTTTCCTCAATGCCCAGGGCACACCTCTAAGGTGGAGTTTTACACATGTAATATTGTGCATTTTTCCTTAAAATGTATTTCAGATCGCCTTCATCTTTTAGCAGAGGGTTTTGTTTTTGTTTTGTTTTTAAGATTTTGAGAGAGAGAGAGAGAGAGAGAGAGAGAGAGAGAGAGAGAGAGCAGGGGAGGGGCAGAGGGAGAAGCTGACTCCACGCTGAGCAGGGAGCCAGGTAGGGAGCCAGACATGGGATACGATCCTGGAATTCCAGAATCATGACCTGAGCCAAAGGCAGACCCTTAACCGACTGAGACACCCATGTGCCCCCCAAAGCAGACGTTTTTAAATGCTTTGGAAAAGAAAGGTAAAGCAAGTCAGAGAACTAGAAAAACCACATCCAGTCTTCACTGCTAAAAGATTTTCCAATAGATTTCAGTTCATGTATCCTAGTTCTACACCATCCCCACCCCAAATGAAGGGTTAAACACACTCTGGAATTAGTGATTTATTCCTCCAAACACTGGACTGATGAGAAAACACATTTTGTGGTTATCTGGAAGTCCAGGGATGGGAGACATCAGAAACTCTGGGTTGAGGGGAGACTTGGTAGGTAGTTCAGCAGTTCTTCAGAAGCCCACAGCCACAGAGCCTGAGCCCTTGCCCTTGGCTAGACAGATGTACAAGTTTTTAAGGGACAGTAGGAAAGTGATAATCAAGAGAAGACCAAGTGATCATCCTCAAGGCAGGCAAGTCAGACCAACAGAAAAAATGATTCAATTCCACGTATCTTATCTCATTCACCCACGCCCACGCCCACCCCTTTGAAGTAAGGAAACAGGCGGGGTTGCCTCAGTAACTTCTGGCCAATTGAGGATTGCTCTGGAAACTGCAGGAGGCCATCTGGGTGGCCCCGAGCTATGGTACAGTGGGAATAAAAGGAACAGAGACAAAGACCATAGGTCTTGGCAGAGCTGGGCAGACTTATTTCCTCTGGCAGGCCTGACTGAGTGGGAAACCAGTAGTTCTGAATGCAAGCCAACCTGGGTTTGGATTCCAGCTCCACCCCCTCTCCTAAGTTTAAATTCCTTGCTGGGGGGGGGGGGGGGGTAATTGGAGAACACCAACTTTGAGAGCTGATGTTATTTTTAGCTTAATGATATAAGAGAATATGGCCAGAAGCTGGGACTCAACAAATATTTTGGTTTCCCCTACCCCTTTCCGAAGAAGGGGTCCCATTAGTGTGCAGACACTCTCTCCCCAGAGATAGATGCCACGTCTTCCCTGGGTCAAACACACCTGGAATGCTGTTGGGGAGAAATTGGAAAATTTCGTGACCCTATTGATGCCTTCATTTTTACAAAATGGTTGTTGGCAGAGGACACAGTCAATATTCTTCACACAACTCTGGTCTTTCCTGAAGGGGATTCCAGGGAACCCTAGGCTGGTGGGTATTATCAAAACTGGGGTTCACTGATTAACTGAGTTTGAGAAATGTCAGGCTAAGCAGATTTCCTTCTCTTAGATTTGTTCGTGTGCACTGTGATTTCTCTAAGAAAGAGTCCTAGGACCCCTGAATCACCTGCCCACTGAAGCTTCTTCCCTCCCTTGCATAATGTATTTCTCAAAACACACTTGCAATATACCTACCACACAACCTTGTCTCGTTCAATGTTGTTGGGATTGTTTCAGGTCTTTGAGGGGAGGGAGCTTGCCTGAGTAATAAATAAATGAATGCTCACTGTAAAAAGTAAATGAAACTGAGTGTATCAGGGAAAAACAGTTCATTTTCTACAGCTCAGAGAAACTGAAAAAGGCAATTATCCTAATCCTTTGAGATTTCCACCATACAAATAACAAAGTTATTAACAAAACATAGCTACAAACACTCATGAAATTGCAAGTTCTCACTGTCGTTATGAACTCAGAACCCTTCACAACACTAGGACTTCATTATAAATTGTCTAGCAAAAACTAGCAGTCCCTTGTTCAGAAAATACTTTATTTTTACAATCGATAAAAGTGTAAGAAAATAGAGAGGAGTCCTGAGAAACTATCTAATAAATTAACAAACTGAAAACAAAATGACTTGAGCTACAATTCAAATGTAGTTTTGGATTACATCAATTTCTGTTGCCATATACGAAGTTGGATAAACTCCCCAAAATGTCATTTACTAAATTTCTGCTGACGAGGCACCTGGCTGGCCCAGTCAGTAGAGCACGGAACTCTGATCTTGGGTTCACGAGTGGGAGCCCCATGTTGGAGATAGAGATGGCTTTAAATAATAATAGGGGTGTCTAGGTGGTTCAGTTGCTTAAGCACCTGACTTCAGCTCAGATCATGATAGCAGGATCCTGGGATTGAGCCCCATGTCCAGTGTCAGCCCCACCACGCCAGGATCAGTGCTCTACATTCATGGGGCACTTGCTTCTCCCTCTCCCTCTGCCTCTCCCCCACACTCATGCTCTGTCTCTCTCTCAAATTAATAAATAAAATATTTAAATAATGACAAATTTTTGCTAAAGCATTCCCAGGAAGATTCCCTTAAGGAACATGCATCACACTGTAAATGTGATGTAACAGTCTTGGATCTCTTTGTGCACAGACTTGAATTACTATAAGAGCAAGAAAAAATTTATTTCCCCAGTCTTTTCCTTGCTCTACTTTCTGATTTTTCTCTACTCCTTTCAAAAGGAAAAACATTAACGTGTTATGTTTGAAGACAAAATAGAGGGTTCACTAAATCATCTAATATTTGATTTTTTTCCCATTGCCCTGCCTGTTGTAACATGTTAGTATGGCTACCACAAGTGTCATGTAGAAAAGATTCCAAAAATATTGAACGAGGCTAGGACCAGCCACAGGCCGTGGTCTAGAAGAAAAGCAGAGAAGAATGAATGGAACTTAGCAACCCTGGTGAGTAAGGAAGCAAATATCCCTAGCAAGACTCATATGCGGTCTGGGAAAGGATGGGACTTATAAAAGCTAAGCACATAAGTAGTAGACAAAAGCGAGCCGAAGAAAAATAGTTAAAAACACCAAATTCAAACAACACCTATGAAGATGGCTTGGTTTAGGAATTCTGCGACTTGCGATGCCTACCTCAATGGGAGTGGACACTTAACAACGGAGGCCCTCGGAGGATGTAAGCAGGAAGCCACACTATAGACAGAAGCCACCCCTGAGGTGCTGTGAATACTGTAGCATAAACCAAAATGGAAAATGAAATTAAAGATTATAAAAAATTTTTTTTTTTTTGTTAACGGCATCAAAGACCATAAGACAGTCAAGACAGAGAAGGGTCTGGGAAGGCATAAGATGAGCTTGGCAAATCCAGCTGGGTAGGAAAGTAAGGGAATGTCCAAAGAACCAAAGGGCCAGGTTACAGGGACACAGCCAAGGTCTCAAAGGGCCCCTCAATATTAATCTCCTCGCTGATTAAACTATGGTTTTTATATGAGGACATTCTCATTTTTTTAAGAAATTCACACATGGGTATCTGGGGAAAAGGGGGGGTTAAGCCTGCAACTTACCCCCCAACGGTTCAGATTTTACTAAGTATGTGCTGGAAGAGGAACACAGAGACAGGAGAGGAAAGAACACAAACACAATGAAAGGTTAAAAAATGACAGCAATCCTTTGTACTATTTTCACAACTTTTCCATTAAAAGTAAAGTTGAAAACACACCATAAATTGAGGAGGGAAAGGGAAAAAAGAAAAAGCATGAAGGACAGAAATCACCAGGAGTTGAAAGATGGACAGGGTATCAGTGTCGCTGCTTTAAGAAGAGTTGCGGCCAGTGACTTCTCTAGCAAAGCCCACAAGCTTGAGGGCACCTGGGTGGCTCAGGGGTTGAGCATCCATCTTTGGCTCAGGTCCTGATCTCGGAGTCCTGGGATCAGGTCCCTCATCGGGCTTCCAGCAGGGAGCCTGCTTCTCCCTCTGCCTATGTCTCTCTCTGTGTCTCTCGTGAATAAATAAATAAAATCTTCAAAAAGAGAGAGAGTAAAAACACAAACATAAGTTTATTTTTTTAAATATTTTATTTATTTATTTATTTATTCATTCATTCATTCATTCATGAGAGACAGAGAGAGGGAGAGAGAGAGGCAGAGACACAGGCAGAGGGAGAAGCAGGCTCAAGGCAGGGAGCCCAACATGGGACTCGATCCCCGGTCTCCAGGATCATGCCCTGAGCTGAAGGTGGCGCTAAACCGCTGACCCACCGGGGCTGCCCAAACATAAGTTTAAAAAAAAAACAACAACAAGCTCAAATACCCCAAAACGGATGCCATTCGAAGGCACTACAAATGCCCAACTGCAGTCAGGTCTGCCAAGAATCATGCCAAGACTAATAAAAAGTAGCATTTACTTCAGACTAATAAAAATGTTACTGACAAAGCCACTTATAAAAAATTGGTACTGACAGAGGCATTTCTTTTCATAAGTTATTCAAAAGATAAAAGGAAACTTTGCTTTTTTGGACTGAAAAGAAGCAGGATCAGAAAATGAAGTAGGAGGGGGTGGCAGATGAGGAATCACCTTTCCATATGCACTTCTAGATTCAAACCACAGGCCTAGCAGGAATGGTGCCTCTCTTTTGCATGTTTATGTGAGACCTGAAATGTTTTTCCAAATATAGAACCAGAAGAGGCAAAGAATAAAGACCTGCTCAGTAATGAAATATACATTTCTTCAACTCTACCTCATTGTACAGTGAACAGCCACAACTTCCAGCAATACCAACAGGATTTTTCGCAACACAACGAAGCAAGTACACCAACCACTGTTTAACTACACACACGGAGAAGGTCATCAAATTCCATGTCTCAAAAGCAAATAAATGAATGAATGAATATATTTATAAATATAAAAATAAATATATTTAAATGTATTTAAATATATAATATAATAATATAATATAAATATATTTAAATATAAATATATAAAATAAATATATTCATTCATTCATTCATGCATTTCCGTGTCTCTGGTGTCCCACACCTCCAGTCAGTTGAGTTAGGGCACACACTCCACATAAGGGCCAGAGTAAAACAGCTGATCAATTAAAAAGATCTTTTCCTTGGGGCACCTGGGTGGTGTGCTTCATTAAGCGCCTAACTCTTGGTTTCAGCTCAGGTCATGCTCCCACAGTCAAGGAATTGAGCCCTGCATCAGGCTCCATGCTCAGCAGGGAGTCTGCTTGAGTTTCCCTCTCTCTCTGACCCTCTCCACTCCTGCACATGCAAGCGCGCTCTAATACATAAATCTTTTAAAGGGGAGTGAGGGAGGGACACCTGGGTGGCTCAGTTCGTTGGGTATCTGCCTTTGACTCAGGTCATTATCTCAGGGTCCTGGGATCAAGCCTGCATCAGGCTCCATGCTCTGCAGGGAGTAGGTTTCTCCCTCTGCCCCTCCCCCTGCCCCTGCTTTCTCTCACTCTCTCTCTCTCAAAGTAAAATCTTTAAAAAGAGAGAGATTAATTTTCTTTTCCTCGGGGGCTCCTGGCTGACTCAGTGAGTAAAGCATGCAACTTATCGTCTTGGGGTTGCGGATTTATGCCCCATGCAGGATGTAGAGATTACTAAAAAATTTTTAAATCTTTAAAAAAACTAAAAGAGGAATCCCTGGGTGGCTCAGCGGTTTAGCGCCTGCCTTTGGCCCAGGGATCCTGGAGTCCCGGGATCAAATGCCGCATCAGCCTCCCAGCATGGAGCATGCTTCTCCCTCTGCCTGTGTCTCTGCCCCTCTCTCCCTATCATGAATGAATAAAATCTTAAAAAAAAAAAATCTTTAAAAAAACTAAAAGGTCAGTTAAAATGGCCCTAAGATGCTAACTGCTTCACACTTCTTGAAATCTTAACTTACTACATTAACATCAGAAATGATGCATCTGGTCACACCAATAGTCCACATAATGTGATGGACGTTGGTTCTGTACCAGGGAGTTACCACGCGGTAGACAAATTCTAGTTACCTGTTATACTGTGTTCAGGTTATCTAAATCCTGGAAGTGATAAGCAGATTTTCCTCATTTAAGAAATTTTATTACTGCCCCACCAAAAAGAAACGGTTCTCTAAGCATTACCTTCTCTTCTAAAACAACCTCTGTTCTAAGATCCTCCCTCTGTCCCCAGCTCCCAGGTGCTTCCCAGGTGACAAAAACCTTCCCCTGCATCTCTTCTCCATTAGGAAACAGGTAGAGAGGTCTTAACACTGAAGCCAGCCCTCATCAGAGCTGAGGCTGTATCGCCCCACCACCCCAGCTTAAAAACCTTTGTTTATGATTCATTGATTCTTGATTACCAATAGGAAAAAGTTCTACTTCTCCAGCCTCATCCCCTCTCCATGCACTGTACCGACCTCTCCACCTCAGCAAATATACACACTAGTATAAACAGTCACACATGCACATGCATATACACACACCACACACACACTCTGCTCCGGGCCCTGTGCTTTCACATATCTCCCAGCAATGTTCTTTGGCCCTGTGTCTATCACCACTCCAGCCCCAGCCTTTTATCTAACTTCTTCTACTTACCCTTAATAAGAGACTGGCTTCCTCCAGGAAGCTCTCTCTTATTTACCCATCTCACTCCAAATGGGCTTACCCACCTAACTCCAAGACTACCTCCTTTCTGGAAGCTTCCTACTTCCATGGCCTACTCATGACACCCAGTTCACTGACATATATTATAAGCATCAATCTATGAACCTGTCTCCCCTGCTAAACAGGGAGATCTTTAAGATAAGGAACACCCTTACTGGAAGATACTAAGATACAATCCATGTTTACTACACAAATAAAAGAACACTGAACTAGACAATGGCTCAGGCATTTACCGTGTCCATTCAAAACTAATGCCCACTAATTGGTTTGTTTGCAAAATACCTGTCCCTTCAAAGAAAGAGACTGCTTTAACACTGAATTTCAAAATAGCATATTAGTAGAACGTTTAACACGTATCAACAGGTATCACAATTTAGCTAAGAAAGAGGAAAGAAGTTGTATGTGAAGGTGACCTAATTCCCTTACCACCATGAATTCATGATGTTTCACAAGATCTACCATTTCTACAGATGGGCTCAAGATGGGTATAGGGGGAGAAAAATGTGAGTAGACCTAAATCCAAATAAAAATCACCAATTACAAAGGTTAATCACACTCTAGCACATTCCAGAGTTCAGGAACTCTCCCCCCCATCCCCCCTAGAGAAGTAGGACAGGTTCAAAGGCATCAACAAGCATCAGGCCCTGCAAGTGAAAGTCATCTCCTCTCTGTGAGGGCCTCCAACACCCCATGCATCTGGAGGTAGAAAAAAAGAAGTTAATAACTTACAGTCAGCTAGGTAATAACCTTCCTTTAATTGGTCTTACACATTTTAGGGATACATAGCTTTCCAAAGGCAAACAGTTCTCAAAGCTTGAAGGCAAACAACGGACCTGAGTGCATTCTTGCCAACTGCACATGAAAATCTTTCTAGAACGGTATCCCTTCTTTTTTTTTTTTTTTTCCCATCTTGAATTAAGAAAAAACTAGGGCAGCCTGGTTGGCTCAGCGGTTTAGCGCCACCTTCAGCCCAGGGCATGATCCTGGAGACCAGGGATCGAGTCAGGCTCCCTGCATGGAGTCTGCTTCTCCCTCTGCCTGTGTCTCTGCCTCTCTCTCTGTGTGTCTCATGAACAAATAAAATCCTTAAAATAAAATAAAATTTTAAAAAAAGAAAAGAAAAAACTAGAGGGGCACATGGGTGCCTCAATGGTTGAGCGTCTGCCTTTGGCTCAGGATGTGCTGGGATCACGTCCAGCATGGAGCTCTGCACAGGGACCCTGCTTCTCCATCTGCCTCTGTCTCTGCCTCTCTCTGTGTCTCTCATGAATAAATAAAATATTAAAAAAAAAAAGATAAGAAAATATTACAACTAAACTTTCAGGTAACTCTGGATTTCATAGTTTCAAGATTTTATTTTATTATTATTATTTTTCTTTTTTGGTAGTTTCAAGATTTAAATATTCCAGTGGGCTTTAGGGTGCCATAGTGATCCACACACCCTCACTGAGCCTTTCTGGGGAAAAGCGCTATTGTATTTCTGGTGAATCATTAAATATAACAAGAGGCTTTAAGATACCCACTTCCAGGACGCCTGGGTGGCTCAGTGGTTGAGCATCTGCCTTTGGCCCAGGGTGTGATCCTAGGGTCCCAGGATCCAGTCCCACGTCGGGCTCCCAGCATGGAGCCTGCTTCTCCCTTTGCCTGTGTCTCTGCCTCTCCCTCTCTGTGTCTCTCAGGAATAAATAAAATATTAAAAGAAAAAAAAAAAAAAAAGATATCCACTTCCACTAGCCCGGGCAGTCTGTACTTGGTAATCTACCCTAAAGGAAACAAGAGGCTTAATATACAAAAGATGGTCATACTTGTGTAGCAACACCAAAATTCAAAACAATTTAAAATCTTTAAATATAGAATGATTTTTAAAAATACACACACACCGGGGATCCCTGGGTGGCGCAGCGGTTTGGCGCCTGCCTTTGGCCCAGGGCGCGATCCTGGAGACCCGGGATCGAATCCCACATCAGGCTCCCGGTGCGTGGAGCCTGCTTCTCCCTCTGCCTATGTCTCTGCGCCTCTCTCTCTCTCTGTGACTATCATAAATAAATAAAAAAAATTAAAAAAAATTATTAAAAAAAAAAATACACACACACCTGGGCTGTACTTTCATTGAATAAATGCATGCCCATTACCATTGTTATTATGGAAAAAGAACAAATACAAAAAAGAAGCTGCATCACACAGGACTGGGAAATGGAGGGAAGACCTAATAAGATTCACTTATTATGAAAATTTAAAGTGAAGGGGTTGTTTCAGAAAAGGCATAGATGGCAATCAGGTGCGGGTAGAAAAAAATGGTTATCATGGAAAATAGGTAATAACAAACCTAGTGGAAAAAAGAGAAAAACAAAATTCGCATAAGGGTATTAAAAACATTACCTGCATGGAGGGCTGGAACAACTGTAGAAAGAAAAATAAAATGTTTACAGGGGTTGTGTGGGGTCTTGGAGTGAGGAATCCCTTCTTCTCTGCCTTTTCCTGTGGTTTCTGTGTTACTACTTGAGAAAAAAAGCGTTACTTTAAAATATGCATGTGTGAATTAGGCAGGAAGGCAGCATTCCACCCCTGAGCTGGGAGGTCTGGCTGCCTATTTGGTAGACTGCCACACAGCACTGTGATTTGGGATGTCATGGGCCTGGCTACTTCCCTTCACCTGATGGTCAGGGCTCCCTTCTCCTATAGTCCAAGAAATTCCCCTTCTTGACTTAACTTTTACTTCAAGTCTGATGCAGGCTGAGAAACCAGATCATTTAAGTCACTTAGAACTAGCAGGGGAAATACCAGATTGTGCCCGAAACAGCTCCTTTTCTTCACTTGATGCAGACATAACACATGTGAAAGGTGAGGATTTTTTTTTTTTTTTGGGTGGGAAGAGTCAAAACTTCAAGAAGATGAATAAAGGCACACTTCCAACCCAAGAGAAGAAAAACACCTTTACCAGGATGTCACTCAGTAACCCTACAAGCTCAATCAAATGTGAATTTTTTCAAACCTCTTTCAGCCTCTTTGAAAATCAACTGTTCATCACATAAACCTAACTCTGGCCCAGACAGTAATGCTGCTATCCGTTTCAGGAAAGTGCTTACGATTAGCCATATTCAAGCTGACAGGGACATGGAGCAGCTGGAATGTTCCGGGGTACAAGATGGTACCGGCACTTTATACAACTGGGAGCCGGGATTGTATAACGTGAAACCTACACTTGCTCCCTGACCCAAGGACACACCTCAGGATTTACCCCTGAGAAATTAACACCTTTGACAATACGAAGCCTTGAACTCAAAACGCAAGCAGCCACTCAAGCCAAACACGGGAAATGATCCAAAGTCCATCAACCAGCAGGTACACTAACTGTGTGGTGTCCACACAGTACAAAATTATTCAGCAATAAAAAGGAACTCATACATGCAAGACCACAAATAAACCTGAAGAGATCAAGCTGTGGAGAAGAGGCAATACTTATCTTTGGTGATAGAAATCAAAGCAGTGGCTGGAAGGAGATCTAACAACTACAAAGGGTGTAAGAGAATACTTTCAGAATGATGAAAATCTATTATAACTTGGTGAGAGGTACATGAAGGGATATAGGACTACCAAAACTCAAAGAACTATATACTTGGAATCAGTGTTGGTATGTAAATTACACCCCAACAGATGTTTGCAAATGCAGGAATAGGCAAAGCTATTATTTTTATTAGTTAAAATTAGGATTAACATTAAAAAATTAAGAATCTGGGGATCCCTGGGTGGCGGAGCGGTTTGGCGCCTGCCTTTGGCCCAGGGCGCGATCCTGGAGACCCGGGATCGAATCCCACATCGGGCTCCCGGTGCATGGAGCCTGCTTCTCCCTCTGCCTATGTCTCTGCCTCTCTCTCTCTCTCTGTGACTATCATAAATAAATTTTAAAAAAAATTTTTTTTTAATTTAAAAAAAAAATTAAGAATCTTCTCCCTCCCTTCTTCCATTAAGATAAGTAGTTCACTGGCTTATAGATTTACCTGGGTTTCCCCCCCCACCCCCCACAACTAATGCAGTCCCCTCAGTCTGTTGTCCTGTTTAAGTTTTTAAAGTATGCAAGAGAGGGAGCCTGACTGGCTCAGCCAGAAGAGCATGTGACTTGATCTCAGGGCTGTCAGTTCAAACCCCACGCTGGGTGTAGAGATTATTTAAATAAAACTTTTAAATAAAATAAGTAGGATTAGAAAAAACTTAGCATTAAAACAAACTAAAATATATTATTCCTAGACCATTCCGCTCCCAAGAAGCACACGATTAGGCTTCCTAGAGAAGCCAGGCACAAATCCACTCCTTCTTCTTCTGGTTCACTGAATCCCTCCTTCAGACTCAGCCTGCTGCAAGAAGAAATTATAATCACTTCTTAGAGGCCCACCTCAATGCCACCTCATGGGTCTGAATGGTTAACTTTCACCAACCTGTCAGGATGGTTTCTTCGTCTGTGCAACCAAGTGTCCACCAACAAGAACTTCCTCAGTGACATCTCTCTTTGGCCCTTAGCCCCTCTCCATGACTTGGGACCATCAACCCCTGCTCTGTGTCCCAGCCTCTCAGCCTGACCACTATCAACTAGTACAGGCTCTGCTGCTCCGCAATAAGAAAAGGTAACCTCATGATAAGATCAGAGGCCTGGGGCCCAGGGCAATTAGCATCCAATGGCTCTGAGGGCCTTCTCCTTTCCTTCCCTCCATTCTTCCCTTCTCCCCGCCCCAGTACACCAGGCAAAATCCAAATATTCACCTTTATAACCCCAGAGGGCCTACTTAATGCCTTATGATACATTCTCTAGCTGCAGGGAGAAAAATAACCTCAGGGAGAATCTAGAAGGGGCCTTACCAGGATCCCCCCTCATGTTTGCAAATGAACAAGCTACAGTCCAAAACAAGTCACTCTTTCATACATCTAAGAGAAACTGAGCACCTAAAAGGTACCAGGCAGTGTGAGGCAGAGGGACCAATGTCATGTGTTCGTAAAACACATATGAACATACACACATACACATCTAAGTTTTTATGAAAATTTATGTATACGGGGGGTGGGGTGGGAAGGGGCACCTGGGTGGCTCAGTCAGCTAAGTTATCTGCCTTTGGCTCAGGTCATGATCTTGGGGTCCTGGGATTGAGTCCCTGCATCAGGCTCCCTGCTCCGTGAGGAGTCTGCTTCTCCCTCTCCCCTGATCATGCTCTCTCAACTCTTGAATGAATGAAAGAAGAGAAGAGAAGAGAAGAGAAGAGAAGAGAAGAGAAGAGAAGAGAAGAGAAGAGGAAGAGAAGAGAAGAGAAAGAAGAGAAAAGAGAAGAAAGAAAAGAAAGAAAAGAAAGAAAAGAAAGAAAAGAAAAGAAAAGAAAAGAAAAGAAAAGAAAAGAAAAGAAAAGAAAAGAAAAGAAAAGAAAAGAAAAGAAAAAAATTAATTTACATGTACAGGTAGGTGGGGCTTATATCCCACTCCAAGGGAGGGACTGAGACAACTCTGCATTCCTATGTTCTACTTCATCTCTCACCCTATCCACCCACAGGCCTCACTCACAGCCCCTGGAGCCACAGCCTAGAATTTTCACACTTCCTGAGCTTTTCTCATGTGGTTTGGTCCCCCTGCTTATGGTGCTATCTATGTCATCAAAGATGTTAGCATTTCACAAGTGCCTATGACATTGCACTAGACACCAGGGATGGATCGGGGGACAGTCACCGCACCCCCAACACTCACACAGCCACAGAGCTCCCCCCATGGGAAGCAGGAATCATACAAAGCATCTCATAAATGCCCACTATTCAAAGGGCTGCAGCTACGGACAGGGCGCTGTGGCGGCATGTATATCACAGGCTCCTGACCTAGAAAGGCCGCTCTGAGGACATTTAAGCTGAGTCCAGGGAGCAGTGGGACAAAGAAAACTCCAGGCTCAGGAAACAGATGTGGGGCGGTGGGAAGGAAAGGAGGGTCCAGGGGGTTCCAAGAAAGGATTCACAGAGCTCTGAAGTCTGCACCAAACCTGGCTGAGCAGTTACATCTTCATTTTCATTAACCTCTTACTGAAACTTAGCATTTCCTTCAACTATGAACCTAGGCAATCAACCAGAGATTAAAAGTACCTGTGAGGGACGCCTGGGTAGCTCAGCGGTTGAGCATCTGCCTTTGACTCAGGGCATGATCCTGGAGTTCCAGGATCAAGTCCCACATCAGGCTCCCAGTGAGGAGCCTGCTTCTCCCTCTGCCTGTGTCACTGTCTTTCCTGTGTCTCTCATGAATAAATAAATAAAATCTAAAAAAAAAAAAAAAAAGTAAAAGTACCTGTGAGTTTATATATTTAAAAAAATCGTCAGAATTCTTCTGTCACATTACGTGGCTGCAGAGAGCACGAAATGCCGTCTGCTATCATGGCTCTGGAATTACAATTATTAGACTCCACCCACCCCACAATGAGTGCTTGTTATTTAATAGGGGATTCCAAAGCCTGTATTGCCAATATCAAACTGGTTTTTTAGTATTCTGATGGCTGTATTTCAAGGTAATGGGTCCCCTCTGTCATCTTGAGTCTTTTAAACATTTGTAAACATTGTTAAGAAAGGGGTCAACAGGGGACCCCTGGGTGGCTCAGTGGTTTAGCGTCTGCCTTGGACTCAGGGCGTGATCCTCAGTCCTGGGATCGAGTTCCCTGTGAGGAAAACTGCGTCTCCCTCTGCCTGTGTGTCTGTATCTTTTTCTGTGTCTCTCATGAATAAATAAATAAAATCTTAAAAAAAAAAAAAAGAGGTCAACAGATTTCACCAGATTGCAAAAGGTTAAAGTACCTTTGGGATAAAGAAAAAGACATGTTGGAGGGGGTGCCTGGGTGGCTCAGTGGGTGAGGTCTGCCTTTGGCTCAGGTCGTGATCCCAGGGTCCTGGGATTGAATCCTGCATCGGGCTCCTGTTCTAGGTCTCTGCCCCTCTCTCTCTGTGTCTCTCATGAAAAAACAAAATAAGAAAGAAAAACAAACATACGGAGCAGAGAACAAACAAGAATGGTTCAAGAAGATTTTCTGGAAGGGAAGGGGAAAGGAAGGTAGTACAAGGGTGGGAGCAGGGGCAGTCAACAGAACCCAGTAGGCATGGGCCAGAATGGAGACCCTGGGAGAGTTTGAAGGCTCTGGGCGGGTTTGAAAGCTCTAACAGGATCACTCTCCCTGCTATTGGAAAACGGGTGAAGGACAAAGGGACATGCAGCAAAGATAAGGCAGGGGAGTGAGCTGGGACACTGGAGCTTCCCAGTGTGAGGCTCCAGTGCGTTGTGCTAGGGAGGAAACACTTTTAGGAAAAGTAGCATCACCAAACTTAGCATAACCAATATACAAAGAATAATCCTAGCTCTCTCCTTTGGAAGCTGCTGGTTGCTGAGTCAAGCCGCGTAAATCTGCTGTGCTTTCATCAAGTGGGTTTTAATATAGAAGTCTGATACATAATGCATGTTTATGCCTGCAAAAATTCCTTTACAAGAGATTCCAAAGGCTTTTCAAATTGTTCCAGTGCAACATGAATTTTATGGAGGCAAAAGGTTAGGAAACAAAAGACACTGCCTTCTTTTCTAGAATCCAGTTACCCTCTGACCTCACTTATTAGGGAATATGGTTAGAGAAATAGAAAATAAACAAAAGGTCTATGAGGCATCAGAAAGCAATTTCAGAGTTCATGCACAAAGGCAGTGACAGCTTACTTATCACAGAGGCCCAGTCCCATAATCAGAGATTTTTTTTAAACTCTACAGTAGAAGCCTAGTTAACTGGTTTCCACATTATAATTAATTACAACACAAACACAGATTTATGGAGACATTTACCGTGCCAATGGTTAAGTAGCAAGTGTCAAAAGAGAAAAAAAAAAATCAGGAAAAACTCCAGTTAAGGGAGTCTAAAGCAGTTGTTCTAGAAGACTTATAAAGCAGTTCTGCCCATCAAAATAAAACTTGTGGATGGTAAATACAAACAACAGAGGCAAGCTGCATTGACTGCAGACCAGGCACGGGGCACGGGGCTCGGGGCTTAGGGCTCAGAGGCTCAGGGCCCATCTTCGAAGGGTCTAACCAACCCAAATCTGAATGAAAGCAAGGAGAACTTCTATGATAGAAGTCGGCTTCTACTTCTGTGTTACTTTTGTCTGTTTCCTACCTTACATTTATGTGACACAGTGGTATCTACTGTGCTCTTTTTCAAGACCATAAGACTAATAAACAGAATTTATGTACGTTTTTAATAAATTTATGTGGATTTTTGAATCCAGAAATTCTGACACACAGGCCAGAACTGTTTTCTCATATATCCAATGGGAACATTAATACATTATTTAGTACAGGATAATGGTGGCCATTATTAGGGGTGCCCGGTTGGCTGGCTCAGTAGATAAAGCATGAGATGGGGCGGGGGGGGGGGGGGGGTGTCGGGGGTCAAGCCCCACCTTGGGTGTGAAGACTACTTAAAAATCAAATAAGGGACACCTGGATGGTTCAGTTCATTAAGCATCTACCTTCAGATTGGGTCATGATCCCAGGGTCCTCGGACCAAGTCCCCTATCAGGCTCCCTGCTCAGTGGGGAGTCTGCTTGTCCCTCTCCCTCTATACCTGCCCCCCGCTTGTGCTCACTCTCTCTCAAATATTTTTTTAAAAATCAAATAAAATATAAAGTAAATAAATAAACTAACAGTACATTTTAAGCCTTATGGTACATAGATGGGGATCAGCCCTAAGGTATCCATAACACGTGGCTGTTAAAAGTCCTTACCAGAAGATTCCAGAGAGCTGAGGTTTCATACCATTTTAGTTGTCGATATGGAGTACAGAGAGGATTAAGAAACTGGAAGGTGGTATTTAAAAAGATGGGAAGTAATGAAGAGAAAAAATTTCTTAGAAAATATTCTTGTATTCTTGAGATCAGAAAAACATTCCTAAGCAGGACACAAAACTCAAAGAGGAAAACCAAATTGGACTACAGAAAAATTTTAAACTTTCTGTAAGAGGAAAAACATTTTCAATACAGCAAAATGATAAAAGGCAGAGAAGAAAATATTTATAAATGGATTTAATAAACATCCAGAACATAAAGAGCTCTGACAAGAAAAAGAAAATGACAAACCAATAAAAAATGGGCAAAGGTCGGAGCGCCTGAGTGGCTCAGTCGATTGACAATAGACTCTTGATTTCAGCTCAGGTCATGATCTCAGGGTCCCAGGATTGAGAGGTGGGCTCTGCAATCAGCAGGAAGTCTGCTTGGGGTTCTCTCTCTCTCTTTCCCCCTCTCCCTTTGCCACCTCCCACCCATATCTCTCTCTCTCTCTCTCTCTCTCTCTCTCTCTCTCTAATAAATAAAATATTTTCTTTTAATGGGCAAAGGTCATGAACAAAAGAAATATGGAAAGCCAACAGACCAACGAAGAACATGTAATACAGACAAATGAAAATTATACCTGTTTATTTGTGAAGCACAAACTGAAGAAGCTTTAGAATACCACGTGTTGGCAAGAAGGGAGGGAAATACTCTCCTACACACTGCTGGTGGGGACATAAACTGGTTAAACCTTTTTGGACGGAAAAAGCTCTTCCTGCTATAAAAACTGAGCACATACCGTTGGACTTGGTAGCTCCAATTCAATCCTACACCAATGTGCCCACATGTGTGAAAAATGTCCGGAAAGAAATTTGTTTCTAAGTAAACAAAACAGTGGAAACAACCTAAATGTCTATGGAGCGGCCCCTAAATGCCAGCAGGCACTCTTCGAGGAAGGCAATCAGAAGGAAGCAAGCAGTTAGTTAAGTAACAGGCCACGGATCCTGTCAGACGCAACAAAGCTTTAACAAGAGTGGCATGGAAAGATCTTGAAGGCACAGTCACATGAGAAAAGGCTAAAATCACACACCATGACCCATTTCATTTATACAAGACAAGCAAAAGAAAAAAGGAAAGACAGACTATGTGCACAATAAATATGCACATAAATATACAGATAAAACTGAACAGGAGTAAAGGGAACGCAGAGGGATTTCCTATTCTCTGAAGGTTTCGGAATTGGATCCTGACATTTTTTTCAAAATTCAAAATTAAATTGAATTCTGTATGCCACCATGTACTCTCACGTTCTTTTTCTTTTAAACACAAAGTTGTACCTTAACAGCAGCATGTAAATCAAAAGGCAGTGAAGAGTCAAAGATCATCTGGGGCAAGCCCAAAATAGATTACTGGTCACCCAGCCAAACCATCACTTACTGTACAAGGGGCTTGCAGCCCACCTGCCCCACAGTCCTCTGGGCAGGCTGACCAGAACCCGCTGCCCAAAGGTACACGACATAGGGCCTTCTCACACTCACAAAAATTAAACTGTGGGATGCCTGGGTGGGTCAGTGGTTGAGCAACTGCCTTCAGTCCAGGGCGTGATCCTGGAGACCCACGGACAAACACAAAATCCAGGGACAGCTAGGAACCCGGTCAGCTTTTACTTTCAACATTTCTTTGAAGGCAGCCCCGGTGGCTCAGCGGTTTAGTGCCGCCTTCAGCCCAGGAGGGTGTGATCCTGGGACTCAGTCGGGCTCCCTGCATGGAGCCTGCTTCTCCCTCTGCCTGTATCTCTGCCTCTCTCTTTTTCTCTGTGTGTCTCTCATGAATAAATAAATAAAATCTTAAAAAAAAAATACATTTCTTCGAGAGTAGGGACGGAAGCGGAAGGAATGTTTCTGGTTATGGGCCTTGCGTCCTAATGAAAGGAGCTAAGACCATCACAAATAAATATCTATTAACACAAGCAATTTAAAAAAACAAAACAAACATGGGGCGCCAAGGTGGCTCAGTGGATGAGGGTCTACCTTCGGCTCAGGCTGTGATCCTGGAGTCCTGGGATCAAGTTCCGCATCGGGCTACCTGCATGGAGCCTGCTTCTCTCTCTGCCTATGTCTCTGCCTCTCTCTCTCTGTCTCTCATGAATAAATAAATAAAATCTTAAAAAAAAATTTAAACCGTGACACACCTAAAACTCTCTTAACATACCCCCCAAATCACTTAACAGCTACCAGCTAATGCATAAGGGCACTAGTTAACACATACACAGTGGCATTCCTTGACATGCTTGAATTTCCAGGCTAGTAATAAACTTGTTGCAGAAAAATCAAAAATCACAGGTTAAAAATCAAAAGGTTTCCTTACTATCTTATGGTTCAGAAGAAACATACTAGGTTACCTTCAATATAGGTTGCAACACTCTATTTGAAGATCATCACCAACAACCACCTCCTATTAAAAAAAAAAAACATCAAAATCAGACCTCTCTGCTCCTTCCACTGACAACTTAGCCAGTTCTTCATCATCTTCTTTAATGCAGAAGAAGAGAATCGGGATGAGGATTATAGGAACAAGAGTATCCAAAAATCTAATTTTTTTTCTAAATTGGAAGAGAAAAAACCGAGAAACTAATTTCTCAACTTGGCCCTGCTTTAGTATAACTCGAACAAATTGAGAGAAGCTACATTACTACAGCTGAAAGAGAGCCAACGTTTACTTTGGCAGAAAAAAGCCAAAGTCATTGAAATTATTTTTTTTTTATTACCACTAAAGTGCCGCAACAGGAGCAACAGCATGTTTATTTCTATCCTTTCTTAATGGATAACCAAGAGCACCATTCCAAATTTTCCAAAATCAGATTTGAGGGGGTAAGAAAGCAGACACTGGGTGATACACCCACACACAACAAGACTGTTAATCTTGGGAGTCTAAACCATGAGTGTCCAGGTGTACATCAAAACACTCTTTCAGGGGATCCCTGGGTGGCTCAGCGGTTGAGCATCTGCCTTCGGCCCAGGGGGTGATCCTGGAGTCCCAGGACAGAGTCCCACATCGGGCTCCCTGCATGGAGCCTGCTTCTCCCTCTGCCTGTGTCTCTGCCTTTCTCTCTCTCTCTGTGTCTCTCATGAATAAATAAAGCCTTTAAAAAAAAAAAAAAAACACTCTTTCAGGGGCATCTGGGTGGCTGAGGGGTTGAGGGTCTGCCTTTGGCTCAGGTCAGAGTCCTGGGATGGAGTTCAGCATCAGGCTCCCTGCAGGGAGCCCACTTCTCCCTTTGCCTATGGCTCTGCCTCTCTCACGAATAAATAGAAATGAAACCTTTAAAAACAAAAACAACCCTCCTTCAGCCACTTGACGTGAAATTGTTCATAATATAAAACATCAGGGCAAGGGACTTAAAATTAATCTGGATGAGCCTCGAGTTAATATGAAAACAGGGTAACAACATTTACTGACTGCCTGCCAAGTGCCGGGAGACCCAAAAATGAACCATACAGGTATTTGTCGACACAACCCTGTGCCCTTGTTCATACTGTCTTCCCAGAAAAAGGCCAAGTGCCCAGCACACGGTGGACGCTCACTAGTGATACCAACTATATACAGTAAGCGTCCAGAGCTCACTAATGCTGAAACTTTAAGGCAGAAGCAGAGGTTCACTGGTGATGAACTGAAATGGGGAAATGGGCCATAGAGCCACAGTCCTAAAGGACCATGACCTTGACGGCAAAGAGAGAGAAAATGAAGAGGAATGTAGGACACGTAGGAGGAGCCCAGGTAAGACAAATCTAATACAGGGTTTTTAGGTAACGCTTCAGAGTTTAGATTTTATCCCATAAGCAAAAAAGAGAGATGTGGAAGATTTGATCAGAAAAGTAACTTTAAAAAAAAAAAAAAACATCTCCAACAGTAAGGAGATTGGAGGGTAGTGTTTCAGCAACGTGACCCATCAACCCAAGTTGGAGGAAATAATGGAGTCATATCAAGACCAAGACAGCCGGGCTGGGATAGCTAAGGGAAGTGACAAGAGCTGCAAAGCAAGTGGTGCTGGTAAAGGCTTTTATAAATTAGCAAGAAGAGAGATGAAGAGCAATACACTGGGACACATTCGTGACCACAGAACATCACTGAAAATATAAAGTATGCTGTACCATGATATTCACCACATGGATTTATACACATTAAGTCAGACACACAAAATTAAGAGGAAAAAAAAACTGAGGGCACTTGGGTGGCTCAATGGTTGAGGTCTGCCTTTGGCTCCGGTTACAATCCCAGAGTCTGGGATCAATCCTACATCACGCTCCCCGCAGGGACCCTGCTTCTCCCTCTGCCTAGGTCTCTGCCTCTCTCTCTCTCTCTCTCTCTCTCTCTCTCTCTCTCTCTCACGAATAAAATCTTTTTTAAAAATAAAAATAAAAAAATAAAAATAAATAACAAAAAGCACCCACAGGACTAGGTTCTAATACCAGCTGTGTCCTCTTCTAACGCTAGATAGGACCAGAATCTCTTGGTGAGCCTGGGTGATTCTTCCCCACACTCAAAAGTTTTGTGGACCAAAGGTGTTATCTCTTTTTCTTAATTCTGGAATTTTTTATTCTAATTAAAAATCCAACTTTATCCTCTGTGAGAGGCATACTTTCCAGCTCTTTTAACTGGGAAACATTCACATTCAATCCCTCCCCCACCCCCTCTTCCCCCCACTGTCCTCTTAATCCCCTCACCAACTCGACCAAACAAGGGTTCAGTCCCACCAAACTGAAAATCCCAGATAAAATAAGGTGTTCAGCAGCCAGGGTGGGGCCAGGCCCAGGGTGAATTTCCCCATGGCCACCAGCAGCTACCCAGGAGCAGGCTCACCCTACAGCTGGGGAACCTCTCCCCCACCCATTCCTCCTACAATCAATTCCCTCAGGCAGCAGCTGGGACAGACAGGAGGCTGTGGAAGGGGTGGGCCCCTTCTCCTCCTGAACTACACCTTAATTATCATTATTCAGTCAAAATAATCTGAGTTCATATTCCTTACTAGAGTTAATTTTTTTTTTCCTTCCTTTTTTTTTATGGCTTGTTCCAACAGTGTCCTCTCTTCCCCAGAACAGGAGCTTTTACTGCTTTCTCTCCATTTATCCATATTGTTCTTGCTAACGTTCCCCTGAAATATCCCCAAGCCTTTCTAACTAGATGGAATTTTCGATTGGTTTTTTTTTTCCCCAAACTAGGTTATCTATGAATAAGTTATATAGTAGAGAGAAATTTCTCCTGTCTTTCTTATTTTTGAAAATGTAATTAATGTAATGCTTTAGCAATAGCTGTTCAATTAATAAAAATCATTATGCTACCTTATTAAGTTATTATTTCCAACAACTACCTTAAAATGCAAAATGAGGCCCACTGAATAAAGATTCCTGTTTAGGGACACCTGGGTGGCTCAATAGTTGACTGTCTGCCTTTGGCTCAGGGGGTGATCACAGGGTCCTGGGATCAGAGTCCTGGCATCTGGCTCCCTGAGCCTGCTTCTCCCTCTGCCTATGTCTCTGCCTCTCTCTCCGTGTCTCTCATGAATAAATAAAACCTTTTTAAAAAGTAAAATAAAAATAAAATCAGCACAATGGAGTGAAGTATCTTTAATAAAGCTGGATACAGTTTGGCTTGGAAAATAAATGATTAAAATCAGCAAAATGGGAGAAAACGGATTCTCACCTCCGGTCCCACCCACCCCCACACCGCACACTGCTTTAGGCCATTTATCCCTCAAAAGCCAAGTCTGTTCATCAGTAAAAATAAAAAAATAAATCTTGCTTTGCACAAGTGTGTGAGTATATATATAGTGTATCTACTTGAATGCTTAATGCTGTTCTAACAAGCAAAGCACTCACACGTGGTAGTTAGTGGAGTCAGAACACTAACTCACAAGGAATTGAAAATCTAAAGGTAACTGTAACTTTCCAATGAAATACATGATGACAACGTTTTGCTTTATAGGATGTGTTTCCTTTTCCTTACGGTATACCTAGGGTTTCTCTGTTGATGGCCCTGTAACTTGGGGAGACGTCCAAAAAGCAACTAAATTGTGCCAGGCCTACGACCAAGAAACTACCTTAGCAACTCTGTGAACAGCCTTTGGAAATCCCAGGGGGCACGGATGACACACAGAAGGACCAGGCTCTAAAGACAATAGTCCAGCCTGTCTCTCCGTCAAGGCCAGTCTCTGTGCCAGTCCCTGACACATCCATGAGCCAACAAAACCTCCTGCCTCCTGTGAGGCCCCCGAACCTCTGACCCAGTGAAGACTAAGTACAGGAGAAAGACGGGTTCTCTGGTCAAGGGGCTGCCAATGAGTTCTAGACCCTTCAAAACAAGCTCTAGGAAGAAAGAAAAACAGAAGAACTAGGCTGGATGAACTATTTACCTGTTACAGTGGTCACCTTCCACCCCCCAACCAGCCATCCAACCCTAGAACTCCTCCTTTGGCTCTCCCCGAGGCTCAGTATTGGACAGCACCAAATCATGCAGGACACACAGGATTCCCTAAATGCACTGACCAGTACTATGCTTTCCCTCTCCAGGGACACTTTAAACTCCTTTTGAACAAAGCTCAGATCTCCTACATCCTTTTAAATTTCCTAGATCACGTAGAATGCTTACGTATTCTAATAGGCATGTCTGCACTGCGTGGTGTTTTTTTTTTTTTTTTTTTTGCAAGTCAGCCAAAATTGGACACTCAAGGGGAGGAGAGAGACTAACACAAAATTAAATTAACTAGAACATTTGTCAAGTCAAACTTTAGTGAGTTAGGTATCATCAATAGGGGAAGGAAGGGAGGAAACATCCATTTATCTCCTTCCCTCCAGCTCTCTTTTCCTCATTAGCATCAAGGAGAGAGCAAGGAAAGGCAATCTCCTTTTTTTTCCTTCTGAAAATTAAGATCGTCAGTTTTTCCCTGCAAGCTGCTGGAACATTCTCTATACAGAAGCACTAAATAGCCTCACCCTTGCACTTGCTAACTTTTTTTCTTCTAAGAAAATTTCCCCACTGCCCCAAAGCCCCACTATTCATGGCTTAATTTGCAAACCCCATTAGACAAAAAGTAGCAGAAAATTGCTGGTCCCATTTCATGCAGCACCTTCCCTGTAGCAGTGACACACAACCAATTAGGCTAATACGCCTGTGTCCCAAGAGGGGGAAAGGGGACAAAAGTCTCAACTTTTCTAAATGGAATGAAATCTTCCCCCACGACAGAAGCAAGCTTCAGAGGCTGAGAAAGGGGAATTGGCAATGCAGCTAAATTCACTATTTAATAATACAAGACCATAATCAACTGCAAGTCCTTGAACTTATATTATGCCTTTCTGCTGGGATGCTCATGTAATTTCAAATGTATTACTGTAAAATCCTGGTCATCAGGAGAGGCAGGAGCCTGGGGGGGGGGGTGAAGATGGATAAAATGGACTTTAATTAAAATATGAATAATCCAAGTCCAGCTAATTCAAAGCATCTGATTCAAACACCTCGTCAGCTGGGAAACAGCAGCTGCTTCCAATTACAAGCGATTTTGAATTAACCGGTATCAGTATCTAATGAAGAAGCTGTGTGTGTAGGAAATGTTCCAATTCAGCTGTCACAGGGCTTTTTAAAGCGAGGAAACGCCAAACATCCAAAGGCCTGTCTACAGAACCTCCTTCTAGGTAAGGACAAAGTTTCCCGGCTTGTTCTTGTCTGGCCTCTGACCCAAGGGCCCGCCTCTCTTCTGCAGACCCTACACTGTATTTCTCCTTCTCTGGTCTTGGATCCTCAGCCCAGACACTTTGCAAGAGAGATCCAACGTCTCTTCCCTTCTGCTGCACACCTCCTGGGGCAACTCTAGGCGGCAGCGTGAGACCCCAAGTCAAAGAGACCCAGGTAACAGGGATGCACCTCTTTGCAGTCCAGTGGCCTCTCCAAAGATCACAAAACTAAAGACTACCTAACCAAAACCTACTTCAGACCAGACACTTGTACTGGCCTCTTATGGAAAGAACATTCCAGAAGGATGACCAGCTTCTAACTGCAGGTGGAGCTTTACACCATCACATTGCCAGTAGCTTTCTCAGGGTCCCACTGACACATCAAGGCATAGCAGAGTAGGTAGGGCAGAATACAGCAAAGAGGACATAGAAACCTCCAGAACCTCCTTCTCAGACCCAACAAAGACTAAAGGTGCCAAGGATCAACAACGACAGAAAAATCCAAAATCAAAAATCAGCCAACAGAACTGTTGGCTCTCATCTAAATTACCCCCTTCACACCCAAACACTTAAGTTCTCAATCACCCTCTTACTTCCTGGACTACTCTATAATAAACCACTCTGGAAACATCAGTTACTAGGCTGTGTTAAATTATCTGAACTAAGGCAAATGAATTTGGATCTGGGAACCCAACATGCTGAATGCCCTTTCCCCACACACTTCCTGTTTTATGAATAGAATGTGTTTCTCCAGAACAAAATACTAGATAATACTACATAGGAACCTTTAGCGTTTCTAAGAAAACAGAATCACGTAACTCCCTAGTTAACGGGCAAAAATGTACCAGGTTCTCCACACACCTCTAAAAAAACAAACAAACAAACAAAAAAAAAAAAAAAAAAAACAACAAAAAAAAACACATGCAAAAGCAGTAATATCCCCCAAAATTCTCATAAAGTGCA
The DNA here is from genome assembly GCF_905146905.1 of Nyctereutes procyonoides. Classification (NCBI taxonomy): domain Eukaryota; kingdom Metazoa; phylum Chordata; class Mammalia; order Carnivora; family Canidae; genus Nyctereutes; species Nyctereutes procyonoides. The sequence goes on from NW_026575043.1 coordinate 11,859,892, forward strand.
AAGTAAAATATTCCTTAACGTCCAAAAAAACGTTTTTTAGAAACATTTACTTACATATGTATGTAAGTGAGACACACACACACACACACAGGCAGAGGCAGAGACATAGGAAGAGGAGCCAGATGATGTGGAACTTAATCCCAGGACCCAAGGATCACAAACTGAGCCAGAGGCAGATGCTCAACCACTGAGCCACCCAGGTGTCCCAAACCTATTTGTTTAAAGCCAGAAAAGGAGGAATATAGAAAAAGAAAATCTGGGATGCCAGGACGCCTGAGTGGTTCAGTGATTCAGTGTCTGCCTTTGGCTCAGGGCATGAATCTGGATTCCCGGGTTCGGGTCCCACATTGGGCCTGCTTCTCCTCCCTCTGCCTTTCTCTCTGTGTGTCTCTCAGGAATAAATAAATAAAATCTTAAAAAAAAAAAAAAAAGAAATAGAAAAACTTGTAAGAGATACAGAAGGAAAATGGCAAAAAAAAAAAAAAAATGAAAGAGCATGTTCTTCAGGGAGTATCCCCACAAGAATGAAATTAATTGATCTTTGGGGGACTCAAAACCAGGATAACATATATTATGTCTAAAAATCAGTCTTCCGAAAAGCAGCCTTAAAAATAGCTTTTTTTTTTTTAAGATTTTCTTTATTATGTATTTACGTATTTATTTAAAGTAGTCTCCACACCAAGTGTGGAAGGGCCCAATGCGGGACTTGAACTCACAAACCTAAGATCCAGACCAGAGCTGAAATCAAAGAGCCAGTAACCAACTGGGCCACCCAGGCGCCCCTTAAGATTTTATTTTTAAGTAACCTCCATACCCCACATGGGGCTCAAACTCAGAAGCCGGAGATCGAGAGTCGCACGCTCCACCGACTAAACCAGCCAAGCACCCCCAAGAACAGTTTTTCAAAGAGTACCAGCATTTGAAGATCACTTCCTCACTTTTATAAATAAGAGCATGTCCCACAGGGGACACTGCTGGGGACGACTGTAGGAGGACATTATAAATGCACATCCCATTTATAAATCTTTAATCATTTGGCCGTTCACTGTGTTTACAGAAAACCCACTATGTGTATTCATTAAGGTTAACAAATGAAAAATATTCTTAAAAATAGTCTCAAGGCAGCAGTGCCCGTTAGTGTGGGGAAGACCAGGACAGGCAGTTGCTCTGATTTTAAGGAAGCTGCAATGTTTCCAGGCAGAAGGAATTCCCCCCCGGCACACTGGGAAATGAAGTGAGTAAACTATGAAGCCCTGCAAAAATCTGGTGGGCACCAATTCTGAAGCGTCCGATTTCCTACTCCATAAACAGCCACTCACCGGGTTTTTTGTTATGTTGCTAACAAGACCTAAACATAATCTCCTAATCCAGAATCATACCTTTAACCTGAAAGAAAAATCTATCAAGATTCTGCTCTCCACGCTAGGACAATGGGTTTTAAAAAGCATTCCTGGGGGTTTTGAGGGGAGGGGGTGTTTGGGAGGGGGAATTAGTTCTATACATTCACGGACAGTATGACAATCATAATAAAATTACAGTATTAAAAATAAAATGTATGGGAAGTCGGCAGATGTTCAAAATTAAATGACATGAATCCTATTCTTAGGACCCCCCCATTTTACAGATCATCTGTGTCTCAGTCTCTGTGAGCTAGGAGATTAAGTAAAATGACCAGGGACAGGACGGAAACCCAGGGCTCTGGCTGTGTGACCTCTAGGCAGCAGGATTCAAACCTCACCTGGGAGGACACGGAGGGAGGACGCGGAGGGGAGTCCAACCCTGGCCCCTCTTCCCAGCTTTGTCTCCTCACCTCCAAGTTGGGGAAGGCGGCTCCTTCACAGGGTTGCGGTAATAAAATAGTACAGTACGTTTATGTAGGTATGCATTCACTCAATGGTAGTAGCTATTATCCAATAGAGAACTTTTCTTCTTTTTAGATTACATAAAAGCTTTACAAGATGAGTTCTGGATAGAAACCAGCAAAACAGCAAGGGCTCTATACAGAAATCCCTGAGACTGCTCTGTGTTTACCAAATGAGACATGACAGAGTTTTGGGAAATGCATAACACTATACAGACAGTGCATTATAACTAGTTGTCTGTAAGGAAACACCAGGCTTCCTTCCAGAATAAAAACTGAAGAACGGTCCTCAGAAAGGAGAGCACACAGGACACATTAGGCCAAAAACTGGCTTTTCCAAGCAATGTTTATTAGGCTTTACAATCCCATAAGTGCTTTTAAACATCTTTCGACTATGGGAGAATGACCACCATGGCCTTCCATCCCTGCTGGTTCAGAAAGCAGGTTGCCCTAAAATGAGTTTTCAAGCTTTTCTTGGTAGTGGAGATCTTATGAGAACTCCCCAGTGAGTAAGAAGCTATGATAGGAACAGAGATATGAGAAGTGAAAACTACCCACAAAGCTACTCCTAAATCCCAGCGAAGAGGTAGGACCATCTCCTGAGAATGTTAGAAAGGCAGACATGCTGAATGAGAAGCTCCCTTTAACAATATCCCCATGTGATGGGACGCCTGGGTTGCTCAGTGGTTGAGCATCTGCCTTTGCCTCAGATCATGATCCCAGGGTCCTGGGATCCAGTCCTGCCATCTCTCCGTATCTCTCATGAATAAATAAAGTATTAGAAAAAAAAATCCTCATGTGATGACTTCGCACTGGCCCCAAATCCTGAACTTCAATTGGTCTCAATCCTGGATTCCTTTCCCACATCCTTCCACACCCCAAGAGTAAAAATACATAATCAAAGAACATCAAGTAGGGGGTAGCCCTGGTGGCACAGTTAGCGCCGCCCTGCAGCCCGGGGTGTGATCCTGAGGACCTGGGATCGAGTCCCGCGTCGGGTTCCCTGCATGGGGCCTGCTTCTGTTTCTGCCTCTCTCTCTATGTCTCTATGAATAAATAAATAAAATCTTTAAGAAAAAAAAAATCAAGTAGGTCACAAATATTTGGGGAAATAAAACTGAATAAAGTGAAGCAAAGTGGACCTACAAAGGTATAGAAGATGAAAATCACAACATTCTGGAGGGAAACACTGTTCCAATTGTATCCTATGACTTTGCAACAAAGGAGACTCCACTGTATAAAGTCCCACGGCTTCTTCAAGGTAGAGCAAAAACCTAACCCAGAGACCAACACCTCTAGAACACAGTCAATGTAGCGCCAAGGGTCAGGTTTCAAGTTCTAGTTATATTACGTATTAGCCTGGAAGGACTCAAAACCATTAAGCTTCTTAAAAATCTCTAATTCCATACCTAAGAGATGAAAGGAGGAGATTGTCAGACTACCTACAACAAATGGGTTAGGGTCAAATACACAAATACCCAAGAATGATCTGAATAAAGCATCTTATCTGAAGAAAAGAAGTGCTAAGTTCTACAGAAGTAGTGAGGAAAGACTCTGTTCCCTACAGATCTATCCCAGGTGTAAAAACACAAATCACATACAATTTCTACGTAACTATTCAGGAAAGAAATTTAAAAGTTGAGGTGAAACTAAACCATCTCCCAGCAAACCTCAATTTAAGGCCACATCATCAAATATTAAATTTACCTATCTTTTCAATCTATATGAGAAAAAAATGTAGTAAGTGTCCTTCCTGGGGACTGTCCAGGTCCAGCTCTTTGGGCTCTGGTCTGTAGAACCAGTGAGAGCACTTCAGGCACCCATAAATACTGCCTGAATAATGAGAGTGTTCTCCTACAGAGCTAATGTAGTTGTTTATGAACATGTGTATAAAAAAAAAAAAAAAAAAAAACCACATTAGGGGCACCTGGCTGGCTCAGCTGGTGGAGCACATGTGTCCTGATCTCAAGGGGTCTAAGTTCAAGCCCCACACTGGGCACAGAGCTTACTTTAAAAATCATGATTAAAAAGTTGTCTTAGGGATGCCTGTTTAGGGAACAGAACTTACTTTAAATATTATGTTAAAAAAAATTGTTTTAGGCTCAATGGTTGAGCGTCTGCCTTCACCCCAGGGCATGATCCCGGAGACCTGGGATCAAGTCCCATGTTGGGCTCCCTGCATGGAGCCTGCTTCTCCCTCTGCCTGTGTTCTCTGCCTCTTCCTCTCTGTGTCTCTCATGAAGAAATAAATAAAATCTTTAAAAGGATTGTTTCAATGAAAATTTTAGAAATAATAAAAAGCCAATGTTAGAAGATAGTGGTCAAGTCAGCAACTTCACTTTTTATTGAAGAAGTGTGGCGGCCCAGTGGCCTGATCAGGGACTGGAGGCGGAGTGGGGCTCGCAGGTCAGGTTGGGAGGGGATAGAAAGCTTAGGGGGCTCCTCCGGCTCCGGCTCCGGCTCTGGGTCCTCCCCCAAGGAGGAGTGGCATCGGTTTGGAAACTGCCACCACCACGGGGTGATGGGCTTGGCAACTCCTGGGCTCTCCAAAGCCCCGGGGATACCCCCAGAGTACAACCCAAACAGGGAGGCCTTCCATTTCCTCACGGGAACAGCTGCTGGCATCTCCCACCTTGCCTGCTGCTGGCGTGCGCCTGACTTCCAGATATTTAACAAAAAGAGTTATAGTCTCCAACTTCCTGGAGTTTAATTAAGCTTGGCTTCCACTTCTGAACAACCCTTAAGTTTTTATTTTGTTTTGTAGCCCCACTAATGCTTTTAAATGAGAGATGCTGTGGGGGGGGGGGAGGAGGAGGAGGGAGATTCTCTGCAGCTGCGCGTGAGCACTCTGCCAAATGAGACACAGGAAGAAGTCTCCCGTGTTAAAAACTTCCAACCGGGAGATTTACAAAACAGCAGGGGAGAATGGATGCCGGGGGAGGAAGACGTGTGCATGGGAAAGATTCTGCCAAAAGTGCCCTTTTATTTGTTGAGAAGTGCCTGGGGCCTCTGGAGGCCGGTCATGCTTCAGCGACCCTAGCTCCCTCCCATTTTACCCCCATTCTCAGGCCACCATCCTTTCGGATCGGAGGCAGAACCACTTCTTAGCAGCTCCTTTCTCTGACCTCCAGCTACCAGCACCCCGCCTCCCAAAACAACAGTCCTCCTGCCTCAACTGGATAATGGAAAGAGGCTTAACGGGGCGGGGGCGGCGCACCACCCTTTGCCTCGGACTAAATTAAGTCCCAGAGTAACGCTGCACTCCCCTAGGAAGGAAATAACAATCTTTGGGCAAATGAACTTTTTGGGTTTAGTTTTTCTATCCTATTAGCAGCAGCCAGTTAACCCCTGTCAACAGTAAAAGCTCAAAGACGCAGAGTTTCAGTTGTATGGTGAATGCTTAACACAGGAAAATCTAGCTCTGCCCTTAAGGAAAGGCTAACTCTGGTCACACAGGCCATCTGAGGGTTCAGAGGTTTTGTTTTAAATTTCCGGGTCAAGGGGCACCTGGGTGGCTCAGTGGTTGAGCATCTGCCTTTGGCTCAGGTCGTGATCCCGCATCGGGTTCCCTGCAGGAAGCCTGCTTCTCCCTCTGCCTATCTTACTGTCTCTCTCTGTGCGTCTCTCATGAATGAATAAATAAAATCTTTAAAATAAAATAAAATAATAAAACAAAAATAAAATAAAATAAATAAATTTGGGGTCAAGCGATAGGCATGTGGGCCTTCCAGAGCAAGAACAAAGCAGAGGCTGCCACCCCTTATACCATTTCCAGTAAGTGGAGAGACTGGAGCAAAGGTTTCATTACTGTCCACCACGCATCTGCCCCCACAGAGTGGGGAGGGGTTCCTGCTTCACATATGCTCACTGTGGCCAGACAGTATAAAAGACTAATTCCCCCTCCACAACTCGGGGGTGAAGACCTTAGAGATTCTGACCCAGCAGCGTTCTGGAAATGTATGTCACTGTGCAGTCCAAGGAACCAACTTTCCCCATGCTGAACCCTCAGGTGAATGGTCCCAGGTAACACAGCAACACCCTAAGGAATGTAGGTAAAATACACGGCCCTCTGGGGATCAGCATGCACCTGGCCCAGTCACCTCCCATCTCATCCAGATGAATGTAGTGACCAAGGGCTGTCAGGAGAGTGGCCAGGAGGCCCTGTGAAGTCCTCCGTGACAAGACCAAGGTGAAATCCTATTCTACAACCCACCCGACTCCTGAAGTTTTGCACAACAGCCAAGGCTCTCTCCTCCCACTGTTCCAACAGCATGGGCTGACACCAGTCAACCAGAAAACTCAGGAGAGCCAGCAGAGTCCATTCCCAGGGCATTCTGAGTCGGCCTACGTGTCACCATCGACCTGGCGCAAAGCCCCCCATTCTACTGGACTATTTCACAAGCAACGCCCTTCCCGGGGGGCAGCAGTGTCCAGTCTGGCACCCACCACCACTCACAGCTGGCTGGTTAGGATTCGGGTGCTCCTTCCCCAGCTACTGGCATCCCCAGACCTTTTGTTTCCCCTCTCGAGCCGATCTCTGAGCCACCTCTGGGTGGGAAAAGTGGAGGCACTCAGCTCTACACTGGGTGCTAGTGACCAGCTAGCCTGAGATTTTTTGGGGGAATGCGTCGAAGACGCGGAGGTCAGAATAATACTCCAGGAAGTTCAGGCTCTCTCTGGACACATTTTTTACGTTCAGAGCAGTGAGCTCACCATCTCTCCCTCCCAACAGCCCAGAGAACAACTTAACTAATAGTCTACCAAGCAGCAGCCTGCAGCATGTCACAGTCTAAGCGACACTGGTGTGTGGGTGTGCAAGGGAACGCCTGCCATGTGAGGCGGCACACACACTAAAGCACCTACTCTTTGCTCAGGGAGGCACATGCACCCCATTGTATAGTGGAGAACACGGAGGCTGGCTTTAAGTTGAGGCCCAGTGAGTTTCTGGGGCAGTTGGCTGGTTAAGTGGCAGGGAGGACATTCAGTGGTCCACAACACCCCATTTAGAGCAGTGAAATATCTAGCAGGCAGGCGACTGAGGGTCCCTAGGGGTCACAAGGGGACATTCACTTGAATCAACAAACACACACACAATCACTTGGCTGTGTATGCAACAGAACTGTTAAAAACACAAACGCAATTCTTTCAAAACAAACTAAAACAAGAACATGCTGTTGCCCCAGGACGACTCCAGAAAAGCAGAAGGGCTTTGATCAAAGATTCCATAAGCTGGAAGTCTAGGACAAGCACCCCAGCCAGGAAGAAACAGGCTGGGCACGTGACGGTTCCCCAAGTGCAACCAAGCCCAGCTACTGCAGAACAATGACCGTGACACTGCTGCTTCCTTCTGAGGCCCTACAAATTAGCCTCTCCCCCAGGGGGAGGGGATGCTGAGCACACTGCCTGCTACTACTTCCCTTTTCACTCATGGCTACTGTTCCAGGGTGTGTGTGTGTGTGTGTGTGTGTGTGTGTGACATGAAGACAGTTAAAAATCTGAACTGATATTTGCATTTGCTCTCTGTTGATGTTCATGGGAAGTAAGAGTTAAATTATACTTGCCCAACCTCTCCCCTCAAAAGAGCTCTTTCAAAAGTGAGGCCATACAAGGACCCCCCCAAACTCTGCTTAATCAGCACAAATACCACATGGGATTCATCAGGCCCACATGTCCTCTTGTGCTCCAGACAATCCGTAGAGTAAAATGTGGAGACATAAAGGAATTAAGAAGAGTGTGTGTGACAGGGAGTTGAGGTCTGCAGCTGATCAGTACTGTCCTTTTATTTGGAGACGCTGATTCTCATGCCATCCTTTTTATGACTATGCGAGAGCACTTTGGGACATTTCCAGCCAGGAGAAAAGAAGCACCATTATTTACCACCGCTGGCTGAAGAGACCTGACAAGCTCTGCTTTTAAAACCTATACAACCTATACAGACTGGCCGCCACCACTTCCACCGCCCTCCAGATTTCCAAGAAGCAGGACTTTTGGAAAAACCCATGAGGGGATAAAGAGGCTAGAAATAAATCAGGGAAAGCTGGGACATCGCCACACAGTCCTGTGAAAGATCACGTATGCATGTCTATTTTTTTTAAGATTTTATTTATTTATTCATAGAGACAGAGAGAGAGAGGCAGAGACACAGGCAGAGGGAGAAGCAGGCTCCATGCAGGGAGCCCGATGTGGGACTACATCCCAGGTCTCCAGGATCAAGCCCCAGGCTGCAGGCAGCACTGCGCCACTGGGGCTGCCCACATATGCATGTTTAGTTCCCAAACACACGCTTGCCCAGCCCAAAGGGGACTGGACATGCTGGGCTACACCAAGTCTCTGCAGGAAGGGGTCAGCAGATACTGCAGGACCCTGGGTGGGGAACACTCCCTAACTGGCTGGACAACTGTCCAGTGGGTCACTCTGCAGCCAAGAAGTAGCCTTAACTTCTGTACCCATGGGGAGAAATGAGGGCAGTTCCCAAAGCATTATCCCTTGGCAAAATAAATCCCACAGAGCAGAATCTAGAACGTTACTGCACAGATATCTCAAGTCCCAGCTGCCAACCCCATACCATACCTAGCTGGGGCTGGAAAGTTGATTAAGGCCTTAAAATTCAATTACGATTAAAATTACTCTAAATAAGACTAAAAACAAACGAATGCAAACCTAAGCTTAGGGTGGGGGACCGACAGGGACAAGAAATTCAGTGCCCTCCCCACTCCCACCCCAGACCTTGTCCAAAAGAAGGTCAGTCCCACAGCACAGACTGGAGCAGTGGCTGAGCTGGATCCGACCAACATGACAAGGACAACCAACTGGTCCTGTTCCTTGGTCTTGTGCTTCTAAAGGGCAGTCAATGTGCCAACTATTTTAAAGCTCCAACACACTAATTCTGTAAACAATAATGGCTGCAGCCTGCACACTGCACACTGCAATGGATTCCTCAACTTGGCCTCATCACTTATGCAGCTGATGAAACAAACACTGACAGCTTTTTTGCATTTGTAAAGGCCCCACAGCAGCTGTGGTGATCCCACCATAGAGCAATGAATTAAGCCTGAAACCCAGCTGGGTCTGAACAGAAGCCCTTTCTGCACAATACAGCAAGACTATCATTGTTAACCTAGGCATTATTGGGAAATATTCTGCATTACATTATAGGGCAGTTCTAACTCAATTCTTAAAATTAGCTCTAATAAGCAATTTTAGGAGGAGGGATGTGGCGTTTCTTTTGAAACCGCACAAGTATGTGTATAGGTCGTAGGTACACCACACAAAGGCAGCTGGGCAGAACAGGACACAGATTTCCAGTTAAACAATGCAAAGTCTAAAATAGTAACTCCTTCTTAGATATTCATACACACGCACACACACTCACTCATGCTCACACCTACCTTCTAAATTGAGGGAGGTATCTTAACCTTGCCAATTCTAGGCAGTTTGGCCACTACAGAGAAACTCCCCATTGGCTGAGCTGAAGCAATGACCTGAGCACCTGAGCACAAGAGTCAATCTGAGACAGAAGGCCATACCAGAAAAACTGGTGTGAAAAAAACAGGATTAATACCACGAGTCAGGGGCAGCCTGGGGCTCAGCGGTTTAGCGCCGCCTTCAGGCCGGGGTGTGATCCTGGAGACCTGGGATCGAGTCCCAGGTCAGGCTCCCTGCGTGGAAGCCTGTTTCTCCCTCTGTCTGTGTCTCTGCCTCTCTCTCTGTCTCTCTCATGAATAAATAAATAAAATCTTTAAAAAAAAAAATACCATGAGTCAGGAATGCTTCTGACTTAAACTGAACTTAAACACTATGCAATAAATAAGATTCCAAAGGTCGAGACACACTGGTCCTGTGGCTTCCATATCATAACAAGGAACTTCAACGTAAGGCACAGACGCTGGCTCCTCCAGTGAGGAAAGGCTTGGAACACACTCGGGCTACGCGACTTCTTCAGGAACCCCCACACCCCACCCCCACCATTCCATCCCTCTTCTCTTGTCTCACAATTTCTCTGAATGCTTAAGAATCAGCAAAAAAATGTTCCCATCTCAAAGAAGAGACCAAGATCATTGCAACAATTCACATCAACGTGGATAAAATATATCTGGTACAAATCAAAGACATCAAAAGGAAACATGGCACTACCCCTCCTCCTTAAAACAACTCCCATTTCTTAAAGGAGTTCATGATGAAGAACCTTGGAAGCACGTTTTTTATTGAGGCAAAGCAGGCTTGGAAAGGCCCAAAAATATCGGGGAGAACTTGTAGGTAGACAGTGGTTCTATGCTCCAAGGTGTTTTACCAAGATTTAAAAAAAAAAAAAAAAGTTAAAACATAACCACAAGAAAGTCAAAACTGAATGTAAGGCCTGGCACCAGTTCCTCCTAGTCCTTCCTCTCCCAGAGAGGGTTTTTATCTACCCCTTCCAAAACTATGTGGATCTGAAAGATCCACAAGTACAACCAAACACACCTAAGCACCCCCATAAAGTAAAATTTGAAATCCCGCTTGTTTTCTTACATCTAAGTGGAGCATACATGGTTCTAGCTTAAACTTGTGTGCATGGTGTTTACGGTTTGCAAAGGAGGAGAGGAAGACAGACCCTTACACACGAGGTAAAGGGTGGCAATCAGAAAAATGAGAACCCCAGTCCCCAAAGGCAAGGCGGAGCCCAAGACAGGGAGAGCCCTTTTCAGATGAAAAGAATACACAGGGGCTCAGGGACAGAAGCTAAGGGAATTGCTTAGTGGGTTAACTAAATAAAGAGCAGTAAATCAATTTAGTCATGTGCAACGTGTTCTAACTTATTTCCAGAGAAATGCAAACATCACCACGTCCCACAAAAACCTGCACACAGATGTTCACAGGAGCATTATTCATAATAGCCAAAAGGAAGAAAACCCCCCCACACACAAATGTCCCATCAGCTAATGGATGGATTCGCAAAATGTGGTATGCCCATACAGTGAAATACTATCCAGTCATAAAAAGGAATGGAGTACTGATTCATGCTACAGCATGCATGAACCTTGAAAATGTACAATAAGTGAAAGAAGTCTCTGTCATGAAAGGCCACATAGTGTATGATTCCATTTATATGAAAGGTCCAGACAGAAAGTGGATTTGTGGCCGCCAGAGACCACAGAACCTGGAATGGTATGTGGGATGACTGTCAGTGGATATGAAGTTTCTTTTTGGAGGTGATGAAAATGTTCTAAAACTGATCATGGTGATGCTTGCACAACTCTGAATATACAAAAAAAAAAAAAAAAACCACTAGATTGTTAAGGGGGGGGGATAACATTCACATCCAAAATCACTCAGGGAAAAGACTGAGATGCTTAAAATGCCTTCCGTCTTGAACTACCACTGAAACGCCAAAAGAAAAATAGTTGATGAACTGCCAAACAAACTGGAATAAGTTGGAGATGTGAGAGAGTTTTAAAAAAAGAAAGGCTAAAATGGGCTGACACTTTGCTAAAGATACAGCAGCAAAGGACAACAATGTGTGCCAAGAATATATATATATATATTATATATATATATGTAAAACGTTGTAGTTTAAACTTAAAAGTGCACTGAGGGGTAACCTAAATCTCCCCAAAAAATAACAACTGCAAATTTAGGCTTCCTATTCCCTCCCTCCCCTCCCCCCCCCACAACCCCAAGTTATGCTACGAGAGCTTTAATTAAGAGCATGAGAGTATACCATTTAAATATATTTACTCAATGCCAGTGCCTACTCAGACAAGTCCTTTCAATGACTTTTAAAGCCATCTTTGGATTCATAAGTTGGGTAGGAAGCAGAGAGGAGGGGACTCCAGAAGTAAATTAGGCATTATTTATCAGCTTTACAGGTCTTTCAACACAGGCAGGGAGGATTATTTGCTGTTGATGTTAGGGAAAAAAAAAAAAAAAGCAACTATGAACCACCAAGGCCCTCCCTGGCTCATATATAATGCCTGTCCTGAGGAACAAGCACTTATGCCTGGGCAAGGTGGTTCTGTTCTTTATTGAGATGACCTCCATGTACAAATAGAATAAAAGGACTCCTCTTACAATAGGTACCACGAAGGGTCTTCATTTGTATTAACAACTGTAAGCAAACAATGTTCGGCTGTAAAAGCTTTTGCAAGTCAAAGATAATGGCCTTCCTTGGTAAACTGACTGTTCTTTATAATCATCATTATTTATACTCCCAAGAGGCTTTGCCTACTGCTCCAATAAATTCTGGAAAAGAAATAGCATGACAACTTCAGCAAGTCTCATAGAAGGAGGAAAAGAGAAAAGGTGGGTTGATGTGTCTCATTTTGGGCCATGTCAGCCCTTGGGGCAGGGATCTCATCACTTAATCAGAGCGTGGAGCAGAATTAGGAGAGAGACAAGAGGACCACTTTTTAGCTTCAGATATCGCCCCCCTCCCCAAAATCCAGATCTATGCTCCCTGCCTCCCAATGCTTTCCTGCACACCAGGGCCAGAAGAGAACCTGTTTAATAGCATCATTAGAGTTTTGATTTATCACAAGTACAAAAGAGTGTGTTTCTCATCTAGACAAGAACGTGGTGTAACATGAAGCTTTGCAAGTCCGTATCTGTACCAAGAGTTTCTGCAGGACTAATTGATGGTGTTTAGACAGTGCTGGGGGGAGGGGGGTGGTACGGACAGGCCAGTGGATTGAAACAAGTCTTCCCCAACCTCTCCTCCAACCAGGAAGACTTGGCCGGTGGCTCAGATACGCCCAGAGCTCAGACTCTCCAACAATCAGGCAAGCCAAATGTGTTCCTTATTTAAAGGAGGTTTCCTTTCACTCTGTCAGCCACCTTTCAGATTCCAGCTAAGTTTAAACCACAATGGTTTGGAATCCTAACAGTAGTTTTGAGGATTATGATACAGAACGGGTATTTGAAAACATTTTTAAAGACACAGGACGTTGAAATCATGAGCTAACATCTACAGATCACTCCTCCCACCACCCTCCCCGGTCCCAAAGAAGGTCATTATTAAATCGAGACCCTCCCTGGCCCCCTGCACTGTGGGGAAAAAAAGTGATAAACCGTACTGGCGTTTAAACAGAAACCTGATCTCTGCCACTCAAGGATGTTACCACCGCTGGGGATTACTTCCATGCATCTTTAAAATTCTTCCAGATTAAGAGTTCTGTCAAGGTGTCAATACCTATTACTTAACAAAACTCGCCTTTAATTAAAAGTTTTAGCTCAAGGTTTCAAAGCGAAAACAAAAAGCCACTGGGCCTTAACACTGCGGGGTCAAGACAGGGAAATGCTCACGCCCGTGTTTTAACCTGGTTTTCGCTCTTTTACATTTGGAAAGCGAACTTTTGTCGGATCAAAGCAAAAATTATTTTTGCTCCCAGGATGACTGCTCATTATGGCCTTAAATCCTTTTTGGAATGAGGTGTGGGATATATAAGTAAATATGTAAAATAAACATCCTTCAAAGAAAGGGCAACCTACTGGGAGTCTAAACCAAAAGGCCGCGGGGCTGGTAAAACTGAATGTTATAACCAGGCTAAAATAATCAGGCTAAAATAAACAGTAATGCTGTTTTCCTGTCCCCCACCCAGCTCCTCCAGCCTCATTCCTAAATCAGTGCACAGGAATGGCTCTGTAGAGGGCCCCACCAAACATTTCAGGCTTTTCAAATGTCCACTGTTCATCTGTCATCAAAGGCAGTTGGCCTTCGCCACTGGAAATGATCGCTACGAAGAGGAGTCACGTGGCAAGTGCAGGGGACCGCATTTTGTGGTGCGGTGGCAGACGCAGTGGCAGACTGGCAGACGCAGTTCCAACAAGCCAGCACAACCAAAGCCCTTTGAGGCACGTGAAAACCATGTGCTACCAATTTAACTGGGACTCCAGGCCCCGGCTCCTTATGCAATGCCTTCCTTCCATCCCCGTTGGCTCTTTCATCCTCCAACATCAAGATGTTATTACAAGCCGAAAATAGAGCCCACAGAGCTTTAATGCTCTGGGCAGCCTGAGAATGGAAGAGGGGGCAATTTGGGTAAAACCAGTACACCACGTCTCTAAAGGGACGTCTTGACTAAAGAATTATAAAGGAAGGAAAAGAAATTTATCCATAAGTGCTCTTTTAAACACCACAAAAAGTAACGCTGCTTCTTAGCAGCCCTGTGACACCACCTCATTTGCTGGGGTAAGGAGGGGGAAATGCGTCATCCCAGCCACCAAGAAGTGTGTCCAGTGTAGCGCTCAGGCTGCATTTTTTTTTCCCGTAAATTAGGAAGAAAAACCAAGTCATAAAAGGAAAGTTCTGAGCACCTGTTTTATTTTTCTTTTTTTTTCTTGAAGATTTATTTATTATTTGAAAAAGAGAGAGCATGTGCACACACATGGGGAAAGCGCAGAGGGAGAAAGGAGGAGAGAGAATCTCCAGCAGACTCCCCGCTGACCAGGGAGCCCCAATGCAGGTCTGGATTCCAGGACCCTGGGATCATGACCTGAACCAAAGAAACCAAGAGTCGGACACTTAGCCCAATGAGCCACCCAGCTGCTCCTTATTTTCATTTCTATCCTCTTCCTCAAACAACCAGACACGCAATAATAAGCAAACAAGAAAATGCAGAAACACAACGTTCCCTCTTCAACCTTGAGGCTGAAGAATGACAGCCACAAAGACCTGTGGGACTCAGAACAATAACACGATCTAGATAACAGTGTATAAAGCACTTGACCTGGATTCTTTTTTTTTACGATTTTATTTATTTATTCATGAAAGACACAGAGAGAGGGGCAGAGACACAGGCAGAGGGAGAAGCAGGCTCCATGTAGGGAGCCCGATGTGGGACTCGATCCTGGGTCTCCAGGATCACGCCCCGGGCAGAAGGTGGCGCTAAACCACTGGGCCACCTGAGCTGCCCAGAGCCACCAGGGCTGCCCACTTCACATGGGTTCTACCTCTTCCAAAGTGACCCTGAGATCAGAGGTGTAATTACCCCCATTTTATAGATGAAGAAATGAAGACTCAGGTAAAGGGACTTGCCCAAGGCCACCTGCTCCCTTCCCTGTATTTTGCAGCCCTGCTGTCAACTGACATAAATTTTCCCAGGACGAGGACGATAACCTTTTCCCCAACACCTAAACACCTAACACGGTGCCAGAGCATAGCAAGCAACCAGAACATACCAGCTGTATTTAACTGGACCGTCTGCCAAGCCAGAGCCCAACGGGGCCTTTGCAACTGCAAAGCCCACCCCACGAACAAGACAGAAATCACATGTGAAAACAATGAGATTCCAGGTCATCTTCCAGCATGTCAATCCTCACAAAAAGGCATTTCATAAACAGAAAATTCGTGATTGTATCAGTATACATCCTCCTCTCCTCACCCTTCACGGCCACAGTCATTCTAACATTGTGTTGTGTTCTTAGCGCAATTTTGTTCTACAAAGTGATTTCACCCATCTTATTTCGTTTGGTTTGAAAGTCCTGAGAGAATACAAGGAAAGAAAATAGAAACTTAAACAAAACCCATCTGACATCTTTACTACTCATTACAAGGGCCTGGATTGGTTTTTAAAAGCCAACAAAACAACCAACCCGCTGGCTTCACATGCACTACCTGTGGGACTGTAATTTAGTACAGGCTTTCTCCACGAAAACACTGTAGGAACAGGGTTCTCAGGGTAAACAGGAGACACTTCTGGGCGCCTGGATAGCTCAGTCAATTCAATGCCCAACTTGACCAAGGCAAAATTTTGACCTCAGGGTCGTGAGTTCAAGCCCCACTTCAGGCTCCACACAGGCCTTGTAGCCTAATAAAGCAAAAAAAAGGGGGGGGGGCACTTCTGAGCCAGTAATTCCACTTTGAAGAATTTGAAGTGAAAAGATAGAGAAAACATCCTGGGCATGGCATTTTGCACAACAGGCACCACCAAAGCAAAAAGGCCACCCAGAACAGGCAGGTCGAGTAAACTGTTAAAGACCAACCAAGTACCCCGCAGCCATTAAAAATAATGATGTAGAATTGTATTTTGATAATCAAGATAAGATAAATGCAAAAGGCACATAACAATGTCACACAGGAGCATGCGCCCACACACATCAAACTACATATCTATCTCCGCAAGTGCAGGAATGCCCGGTATGCAATTGCAATGGTTTATCATTTGTAGTCCTTCAGCTGAAGGTCTTATAAAGCAAAAAAGTCATTTTCAAAATGGGACAATTGCTACTGGCATATAGGTATGGGGCTGACATGGAGAGCTTACTTTCCACTGAAAATGAATCAGGTACGGCAGTTACCATGGATAACTGAGAAGCTACCTGGAAGGAGGATCTCTGAAACACTTGTCCAAGAAGAGTAACAGCCTTCTGCTGTACCAGGGGCTGGATTTCACGCCCTGGCTGGGTCAGTCACTGACAAAATGTGATACCCCAGGCAAGTCACTTAACAGAGTTAGATATCTCTGCTTCCTCAGCTATGCGATTTCTGCTTAGTTCATCTCCCTCCACTAGATCCATACAAATCCCCTCCCATAACTAGGGGATACCTGACATACTCCAAAAGCCTCATTCAACTCAACAATTGACTTCCTCAGCTGCACACTCCCATAAGATCCGGCCCCTCCCCTTCAAGGGCTAAGAGAAAAGGAACAGGTAAACGAAGATTCCAGTGCCTAGAAGTAGGTGTAAGGAGTCAGGCTGACAGAGAGAAGGGGCTTCGTCCCGCCTGGCTGGAGGAAGGGGTGGCTGGCTGTCCAGCAAGGCCTCAGAAGGGCCAGGTAGGGCTCTTCGGGCAACCCACTCGAGGAACCAGGATGTGCAAAAGCTAAGGGCTGGGTTCCGCTAAACCAGAACAGGTGGCCGGATAGGCCCAGGGCCCAGCAAGAAGGGCTTGTCATGCTGTCCTGACACACTTGGTTTAGATTTATTCCAAAAGCCACAGGAAGCCCATGAAGGATCACGACCAGATTTTCAATTTCAAGGATTATTGCTCCAAGATCCCAGTTTAAACATCTTTGGTGAAACGTCTTTGAGCACAGATCCGGGGCCACTCCAGTCTCAAGGGTCAAATCTGTGCCTCCAGTTCACCACCCCAGACATGTTTGGATGACACAGAGTGCTTCATCAAACAGAGTGGGGGTGGGAAGAGATTACATCAAAATGGACTTATTCTAAAGCTACTCATTTGGTTTATTAAGAGGCCAAGTATAGAATTCATTTGACTCATTTATTTCTGAGTCAGCTAGGAAGGCTGCCAGCAGGCCCAATGTCTCCAGGTTGGTGATTTCCAACTGTGTAATGATACCTTGACCATTTGTGCAGGCGTATGCAATTTACAAAGTGCTTTCACATCAAAAATCTCACTGGCTCTCCCAGTAACAAGCCCAAGAGGTGGATGAAACAAGTTTTCCAGATGAGGAAGCAGCTCGGTGAGGTTACGTGGTGTTCCCAAGGGTCAGATGCCCAGTGTAGCACAGGACCCAACCTGGAACTCAGCTCGCATCCCCAATCCTGTCCATTACCACGGCTTATCTGTTATGTTCATGACTGAGCCTAAACCTGTCAATCAAATCTAAGGCACTGCGTTACTGCGGCCCACGTACTAATAGAAAGGCATATACACAAAGCACAAGACGCTCCAGGTTTTAATCATGTCCATATCCGAGTGCTGCTTCACAGAATGAGCATACATTCAGTAGCCCTCATTCTGCAAACCTATGGAAGGAATAAATGCAAGAAACATATGCTCAGCCCTAATCCCTGCTCATTTCCTCCTGGCACCTGTTTCTGCCCCCACAGGCACCAAACACTTTAACAGCTGGCAGAAATAAGAACCAAGAGATAACCACTGTAGATCAAGTCCTCACCAAAATTGTGCTTAGGAAATAACAGAGAAAGAACCACCCAGATTTTTAAAAAGAGCAATAAAAGAGGGCACCAAAAGGTCTCCCACACTCTCCTGGATCATTCATTCACAGCAAACCAGAGGGTCTCCTGATGGAAAACAGACACAGACACACACACCACACACACACCACCCGTCTCGCTGCCCCTCACCCCCCAAAAACAATAGTGCTGGGAAAGGAAGTCCTGCTCCTACTGCAGAAAACAGGTGTGTGAGGAAAGAGCTGCACTGGGAGGATAAAGGAGCAAAACTGGCTATTTTGTTAAACCTTCTAGGATTCCTGGTAACCAAACAGTGCCGCTGATGACATTTCGATGCTCACTGGCCTTCCTCTTCATGGGTGGTGGGGCTTGACAGACTTACAAAATTAGAACTTAAAATCCAATTTAGGCCTCTGAGGCAGCACCAGCCCTCAAAAACAGCTCTCAAGAACTTCAACCAGTAGGGTTCCCCTTTCTAACACCCTCATACATCCTATGAATACGAGTAATTATGTATAATGTTCCCATTACTCATGCTGCCTCATTAACATATCTGGGCAGCTTTTGTTTACCACAGGGCCCGGACCTTGGTGAGGATGAGGGCCAATGATTGCCCCAGCGCCGCCCCCCACCCCCACCCCCACCCCACCACAGTCCCATAAGCAGCAAAGTCAAGGGCAACAATACAAGGAGGGGAAAAAAAAAGAGAGAGAGGATCCAATTTGTGACAGCCCCTGCGAAGAAAGCAGGTTCCTGCAGGTTCTCAGAAGCCTGGAGAGCTAATGTGGCCCGGCGGGCCCTGGCCCTAAGGTATCACCGAGACAGTGGGTGGGGTCACTCACAAAAATATAGAGTACAAACCAGTCAGTCCCAAAGGGTACTGGGATCTCAGCTCTTTTTTCCAATGAGAACTCAAGGAGACAGCCAGCTGGGGAAAGATGGTAGCTCCACCAACTGGTGTTTAAAAAAACAACAAACACAAACATGTACTTGAGCCCGATACACTCCTTCTGTTCCAGGGACGCTGACAACCTGCCTTAACTTCCCCAACTTGCTTAAGCAAAAAACCTCTCTGAAGCCTGCCAAGAGCCCTTGTTGTGATCTTTTCTTCCCCCTTTTTGGGGTTACGGTCATCATTTCATTTTACCTCTCTTTCACCTGGACCAAAAAGTAGGAAAGAGATATGCAGTCTTTAACGTCCTGGCCAGTGTCTAGCTGCCTTGATTTTCTCTTCTGTAAAATGGACTCAAAAGCCTTTTTCTGGTGTGAACTCACTATGGAAACAAACGTGGGCGGTTATTTCCGAAGTGACTGGGCCTTCTCTTCACAATGCTTTCAGGAGGAGTGGGTGTTGTGTGGCCCATCTATGGTGTTTTCTACAATCCAAGCTCTTCCGGCACATTTCTTTAAACTTCAGAGAGAGAGATAGGCACCATTCTCACAAGATTAGCAAAACCTGTTGTAAAACAGTGTGGAAGTGGAAAGAAATCCAGACAGATACCCGAGAGGCCCAGGATGTACTCCAACAGCTCCACTCATGCGGGACCTAGACCTCACCCTATGGGATCTACTTCTGTAAAACACAGACCCTTTCTGATCCCAGGTGTCCTCAGAGAACAAGAGATACAAGCCACCTGCAAGCACTGACAGGAATAGAAGTCCGGGAAGCAGGCAGGTTTACCTGACCATGATCCAAGGGGTATCCGGCCAGCAATGCCACTTCCTCCAAGATTCAGCTCTACTTTTAGTGACTGTATTCTGAATCGGCAATGAATGAAAAATGCCTTATTACAAAGTGTGAGGCTGGGGCACCTGGGTGGCTCAGTCAGTTAAGCATCTGCCTTCGGCTCAGGTCATGGTCTTGGGCTCCTGGGATAGAGCCCCATATCAGGCTCTCTGCTCAGCAGGGAGTCTGCTTCTCCCTCATCTCTTGCAGTTGTGCAAATGCTAATAAATAAAATTTTTTAAATTTTTAAAAAATAAAAAGTGCGAAGCTGCCAGAAGGTATGGTATTAGCTGAAATCCCAAGAAAGATTAAAAGGATAAGGAAAAAACCTCACTCCGATGGTCTACAAAAAAGCAGACAAACAGCAGTACCAAAGTCATCGAAGCTCCCACCTCCTGGGATGAAGGAAGCCTGCAATCATAAGGCAGGTCAGGAAAAGCTGTTGGGGCCAAAAGGAACCAGAAAAAGAGAGCTTGGAGACTGGCTGAAAAAATACCTGAGACTTTGGGGGGTTCTGGAAGGAGGCAGGTATCAGAAGTTACCTCCTGGAGATGGAAAGAAACAAAAGATAATTGATTCAAACTAAGAAACTGAGATTCAACTGGTCTCCTTTCCGTTAAGGGGTGGGTTTAAGGATTAGAAATGGAACAAACCTTCAGCAATATCTCCTGAGACACAATAATTAAGGTTGCTGGATTACAAGATACAAGTTTCTGAACTCTGAATAAATTAGGTGTAAAATCCCTAATCTTTCTGCCCCCTACCATCCAGTGAATGACACAACTGTTTTTTTTTTTTTAATTCTAAAAGTCATACAAGTTGCCTCAGTAGGGCCTCTCCAAACTGAGCCACATGTCACCTATGCTGCCCACATGAACTAGATAGGGAGTCTGCTCTAATACCTGGGGATTAAGTCTAAACACAATGGAAATGCTCTTAATCAGAGGCCATAGGGACCAGAAAGAAGCTGGTTAGCTCATGTAAAGTCTGTCAGCTGGGAAACCTTAAAATCTATATAGATTTTGACATTCTGACCTAAACACCTAAATGTATTTTTAAAAACAGATTTGTTGAGAATCCCAGTGTTTCAGGTTATGCTTTTTTGGTGTTTGTTAGGAAGGGAGTTTGTTAGGAAGGGAGTTTGGGCAGGAATGAAGTTCGCTTCTTAAAAGGTAATCACTAGCAAAGCAATGCATGTACACAAATCCTTAAGATTTTTCCCCTAGTCTTTTAAGTGACGGGCCCACATCTAATTTAACAGCCTGATTTTTTTTTTTATTAATTCACTTGATTTATCAAGTGTTCCCCCAAAACCGCCAACTTAAAAGTTTTCATAGAGACCAACTCTCAAAAGAAAAAAAAAGAGAGAAACCAACTCTTTCCACATTTGTTCAAAGGTTTACATAATATTCAGCTGTAATTGCAATAATAAGTCTAACTGGAATAACCTGATTTGGAAACAAACTGACACTTGGCAAGCCTTCAATGGGTGGGAGCCAAAGGGGACAGAGGCACACGCACCGCAGGGCTACCCACGGGCCGGACGTCTTATTGGGGTATTATAGCCAGGATATTCTGCAGCCAACAGAGCAAGTAGGCTGGATAGGTAGAAATTGGCTCTTAGTAGAGCGGTTATGTAATCCCGAGAGAGACTCAGAGATGGACCACTGACTGTAGGATTAGAACACTCCAACGGGGGCACCTAGCTACTCTATCATGGAGCACATGCCTCAATCTCCTGGTCAGGAGTTTGAGTCCCACCTCTCGTAGAGATTACTTATAAATAAATTCTTGGGACACCTGGGTGGTGCACTCGGTTAAGCATCTGACTCTTGGTTTGGCTCAAGTCATGATCTCAGGGTCAGGAGATCAAGCCCCGCCATTAGGCTCCGCACTTAGCAAGGAGGTCTGCTCAAGGTTCTCTCTCCCTCTCCCTGTGCCCCCCTCTCTCCCGCACTCTCGCGCTCTCTCAGATAAATAAATCTTTGAAAAATAAGCTCTTTTTGAAAAAGAACAATGGAACTCAAAGTCTAAAAATGAAATTTCTTACACTGCAAAACTTTTTAACCATTTAGATAAAAATGTCAGAAACCTGGGTCTTAAGAACCTCATGATCAAGGGCAAACCTTAAAAATACTCCAGCATGGCCTTTACCAAGTATTTTAAAGTACTAAGGGCTTCATATAGAACTTATGTGTGTCGTCTTTGAAGGGACAAAAATAGCTTCATTTGAACCAACAGACACGAGTTATGTACTCCTTCAAAAGATTTTCTCTTTCTGAAGGAAATAACCTTTGGAGCAGGGTATATATTAACACTGGAGTTATTTCCAAGGCACTTGGAAGTGCGTCAGTAGCCCCCAGCTCAGCAACAGTAACTGGTGTGACCTACTATAAGAAAAGAAACAGCCATTATGCCATCTGAATTCCAATTAATTTCAGGTGGCTATTTGGGCCAATGAGACTATGGAAGATGCAAGTCAGATGAAGTAATCACAGATTAATTATTACAGTGAAGTAATAATCACACAGGTTAACAGTAACTCAATTTGACTATTTGGGGACATAACTTTTTTCATTTTAAATTTATATGACATAGTTTGGACTCTTGACAGTCTCCCTCCAAAATTTCTCCATACATTAATAGCTGCTCAAGGGATGCCTGGGTGGCTTGGTGGTTGAGCATCTGTCCTTGCTCAGGTCGTGACCCTGGGGTCCTGGGATCAAGTCCCGCATCTGGCTCCCCACAGGGAGTCTGCTACTCCCTCTGCCTATGTTTCTACCTCTTTCTGTTTCACTCATGAGTAAGTAAATAAAATCTTAAGAAAAAAACAAAGTAAGAAAAAAAAAATAGCTGCTTAAATGCCCCTGCCCTACACTCACATAACAAAGAATCAAGTTTTCCACTACTAGACAGAAAGACGGCCAATAGTGCAGGAAAGGAAAAACGTAGCAATTAAATGTCACGTACAAGGCTTTTGGTTTTTTTTTTTTTTTCCCCTCAGTACTGTGAAATAGCCCAATTGGGTATAAAAGGGGGGGGTAGGGAGAGGAGCTCATAAATCCTACCACTGTATTTTGCTGCACTTCTACTTTTTTCTTTATAATTTCACGTAATTGTAATTATAGTAAAGCCTGCTTTTGAATGTTATAACATGAACTTTTCCCAGTTTTGTTTGATCACGCTGCAACTTTTACATCAGACAATTAGATGCTGAGAACTTTACAGCCTAGTGGTACAAACTCCCTGAGCTGACCTGGAAATCAAACTGGCAATTTGTTTTTCTGCTCCATGCACGACTCAGATGGTCGTGTGGCAGAGATTTTTTATTTCAGACTCCTAGGTTTAAAGCCTCAAAGATCAAACGGTTTTGAAGCCTACATATTATATTCGTTATTCTCCCTAGGAATAACCCATCGGAGTGCAGTGACGGACAGAAATGGCAGAAAGCATCCATGGAGCCAGGACATGCAACGGTTTTCATCGTCCAAGTGGATTGGCGCTTTGGAAGCAAATGCTTCCAGTTGTTACTCAAGGTATTGTGGTGGGAGTTGTGCCCAGCACAATTAAGACGGGATTATATAACAATTTATGAGTTTCTCAAGGATGCCACTGAATATGATATATAACCACCATGTCCCCCAAAGCCTGCCATCCACAATCCCACCCCCAAAGTGCTTTGCGTAGGCAATAAACTGAATGGCAACGCGGCAGGCATCTGAGGCTTCTGAGACCAATTGTGGAATATGTGCTGCCTTCCACCAGCTCGAGGAGTCATACCCCCTGAAAGAGAGAGAAGATCTTTCACGCACATTCTCTCACGCACAGGATCCTTGCAGATAAAAGTGAGGGGCAGAGGCAGGTGTGTTACCTTTCCCATTTTCCAGAGGACTAAACACACTCAGATTGTGAGTCTCCTGTTCTAAGCGTTCAGAAGTACTAAGTCCAGAACTCCCTGAGATTTAGTTCTCTCGCGCTCTTTCAAGAATATGTAACCATGACAAGTCTTCCCTGGTCCATCCCTCCCACCCCCCAAAAAAGATAAAAGCACAGAGCTGGCCCAGCGAAGGAGGAGCGCCACCCGCCTCCCACGGTGGTTGCAAGGCTCCCGGAAAGAGGGCCAGTTGCTGCTGAGCAGCATCACCCAGAAAGGCATCCCGCCACATCCCCCAGAGACACCCCAAATACGACTTGCATCGACAAGGGGGCCAAATCCACAGCACAGCCTCTTGCAAAGCAAAGCTTTCCCTGAGTAAAGTTTCCTTGCTTTCCTTCCAAGATGACAACGACCACCGTAGCAAAGCCACACCGTCGGCAGACCTGCAAACAGAGGCGGCGAAACCCGTTTCTGCAGAAAGGAGGCGTCTCCTCCGCACTCGCCACCCCCTCCCCGGAACCCGAGAGGGGTCGGCGGCGCCCGCGGTCGCGGGTCCGAGAGCCCCCCCCCCCCCAGCGCTCACCTGCAGGGCAGCGCCGCGTCCCAGGGCGGAAGGCGGAGGCGCGTCGCCGCCGCCTCCTCCTCTTCGTCCTCCTCCCACGCCGCGGCCTCCGCGCGCTCCCTCCGCCCCCGGCCGCCCCGCCGCCCCGCCGCCCCGCCGCCCCGCCGCGTGGAACCTCCCGCCCGACTTCTGACGTCACGGAGGAGGAGGAGGAGGTTCCACCCGGGCCGTCCCTTTGTGACGTCACAATGACAACAGACCGGGCCGGGAGCGTCCGGGAACCCGGAGCAGCGCGGGGGGTGGAGGCGGGGGGAGAACCGGGGGGCGGGGAGGGGGCGCGCTGACGTCTCTCGGCTTAACCTGTTGCTCTCGAGACGGCGCGGGAGCCGGCGGGCGGGCAGGGCCGCGGGGAGGCGGGCGGGCAGGGCCGCGGGGAGCCGGCCGGGAGGGCAGGGGAGGGCCGCGGGGAGCCGGCCGGCCGGGCAGGAGCGCGGGGAGGCGGCAGGCAGGCCGCCGCCATGCTCGGCCGTGCGCGCGGCGGGGGGGCGCCCGCTGCAGCTGTGCGCCGCCCCCGCCCCTCCCCGCCCCGCCCCTCCCCGGGCCCCGCAGGCCGCGCCGCCCCCGCGCCGCCCCCGCGCCCCACCCACCCGCCTGCCAGCCCGCGGGCCGGCCCGCGCGGAGCCCCGGGCCCCGAGCCGCAGCCGCGGCCGCACCGCCCGGAGCCGAGCCGGAGCCCGAGCCCGAGCCCGAGCCCGCAGCCCGCAGCCCGCCCCCTACAGGCCGCGCGCGCGCCCGCCCGGCCCAGCCCAGCCCAGCCCGCCGCGACCCCCGCGCGCCCTCCCCTCCCCTCCCCTCCCCTCCCTCCCTCCCTCCCTCCCTCCCCCTCTCCCCCTCTCCCCGCCGCCCGCTCGAGTACGTCGGGCACTCGGGCTCCGCTCCGCTCCGCTCCTCTCCCCCGGCGGCCGCAACTCGTGCTCTGCCTCCCGCGGCCGCCGCCTCCAGCCCCGGGCTCTGCGGCCGGACGCCGGGACACGACACAATCCCCAGACCGCCGGCGACAAAAAGATCCCACCCCACCGCGCTCCCCAGTTCCGCGAGGTCTGGGAGGGGGTCGGGGGGGCGGCGGGGGCGGTTCTCGTCCAAGTTCTACCCCCTCGGCTTTGTGGCTGCACCCGGGGCGGACGAGCCCCGGAAAGGCGTCCGCGCTCCGGGGCGAGCTGGTGTCCATGCACTTCCTACAGCCCGACTTTAAACTAGTCCTTTGCATTCTACCCAGCCCTCTGCAATGCGGATGTATTTTAATTCTTAAATTCTTTGGGGAACAGCTTTTTAAGTTGGGCTTGATTATTTAACCTTGCATTTCTTTCATACTTGAAGTTTACGTGCCTAGATTAGAATCAGCCCTCGAGAAGAGGCATTCGGCTTTTTCATTAAATGTATTTTTTTTTTTTTTTACAAAAACCAGTGCCCCGAAGGTCATCTCCCATTACACACATCACACTGCTCAAAAAAGGGAAGATATGAACCACCAATTTGTCCACTCGAGTTAAATAAAACTTTCTTATAACGTTGCATTATTCCCGGTGTAGGTTCATTTGGGCTTTAAAAAAAAAAAATGGGTTCTTTGATTTAAAGCATGCAGCTAATCACCGATCACTCGAGTGCATATTTGGTTAATCCTCCGACCCCCTTTCCCCACCCTCCCCCCAAACTTAAAAAAAAAAAGCCATACACAAAACAAAAACACTCCCCATGCCAATCAAAACGTAGCTGTACTATGCACAAAACAAATTTAACTATCCCAAGCCATTTAAATCTCTGAATAATCACCCAATTTCAGAAGCCCGTTTAGCAGGGAGAATGTATTTGTAGTCACTTACACATGCATTCACATACCTACTTAAAAACATTAGTTATATTGTAGGTCTTTCCCCCTTCCCCCCCAAAAAAAACTGGAAACCATGAATTTTTAAACAAAACCAGTCCCATTATTAAAGTCAATCCCAACAAATGCATTCGCTGTAACATGATTCCCAACTGGTTTAAGCTGCGAACCAAATAAGCCAAAAACGACCACATACATTAAATTTGATGTGCCAGTGCAAGGAACAAGATCGCCATAATCGGACCCTCGATTGCAACTTAAAGGGTTTCCAACACACACTCGTTACACGATTTCCCAAATAACATTAATAATAATAACACAAGCTCATTTGCATGCAAAGTGCAATATGAGGCCAAATCCGCCCGAGAATGCAGTTTAGTTACATTACCGCAGCCCCCATAACCCCCCTCCCACTCCAAGCTCCACCAAAATCCCTAGCCTTTCATCTAAAACTAGATTATGGTTGTGTCATTCGAGGTCAATTTATTCACTTGAGGTATCGCTACACCAATCTGTTTTTTCATCCAAACTAGGCAGACACGACTTTGCCTGAAAAGCCCTTCTTCTGAAAAGAAAGAAGCAGCCTTATCGGACGCTGTGTTTAAAACCCTTCAGCTGCAGAATTATCTATAAACTTGACATTCACAGCCATTGCTTAAAACTGCAAGTCAAAGGACGTGTTGTTAAGAGCACTTACGTATTTCTTCTGAATGATATTCCTCTTGGGTCTTTCCTTGCTCATTCTGAGATCCAAATGCTGATTGCAAAAGGGGACAATTGCTTCATGAATTTAAAGCCGTCAGAAATTTGCAAAAAAAATATCCTGGTGGTTTTTTATTGTTGTTGGTGGTGGTGGTGGATCTTGTAATCCGACTTTTCTTCCTCTTCCCCCAAAGCCCGATTCGCCTTGAAATAAATCCGAAATTGGGAAGGAGGAGAAAAAAAAAAAAAGGAGCCAAAGACGAACGAAGCAAACAAAAAACAAAACAAAAAAAAATTCACTTTAGTAAAACACTCATAATGGAAAATTTCCCCCGAAAACACACACAAAAAAAAAAAAAAAACCGACGCCCTTCACTCCCCCCCTTTTTTCCTCCAAAAACTACATCAGCGAAACGTGAAGGTCCTTAGTGTCTGATCTGTAGTTACATCTTGGAAAAGAAAAGGGAAAGATAAATTAAAAAAAAAAAATGTTGGAAGTCACGTTTGTGCTGCAGCAGCAGTGCGAGCAGAAGAGTCAACTCCGGCGGCGGCGGCGGCGGCGGCGGCACCACAGCGAGGGCTCGCCGAGTCTCTTTTTTCCAAGCCCCCGAACCAATGAGAGACGGGCTAGCCAGCCCAACTTTAAATGGACTCTGCTTTTATACAAGTTAGGGCTCCTCGGGCAATTCCCCGACGGACGCCAGCCGAAAACTCCCACAGCTGAGCCGCCGGGCGCCCGCCTCCTCCGGCGCCGACCGACCCCGGCCCAGCCCGGGCGACCCCCGCTGCCCCGTCGACTAGACGCCCGCGAAGCTTCGACGAACCCTTCTCGGGCGACCCCTCAGGCGTCGCTCCCACGCCGAGCCTGGGAGTGGAATTGAGAGAGGCTCCCTAAGCCCAATGCATGGCACGCTCGGTCGCTCCACCTCACCCCCTTTTCCCCAGCTTGCCGCTCACCCTACGGCCGCCGCACGCCAGCCCCCGCCCCTGCCGTCGCGTCTACCTGCAGCCGGGCTGCTGGATACGAGTGCCCCAGGACGCCCGGCCCCGGGGAGAGCCGCCTATTCCCGGGGCACCTTAGAATGGTCCCCTTGATCTTCTGGAAGTTGTAGTCCCCCGACTACAAAATGGCTATGGCCACGGGAGCTGAGAACTACAATTCCCAGCCTGCCCCGCGAACCTGTCACTCAACTCCCCTCCCTCCTCCCCGCCCCCTCCCCCTCACCGGCCCTGCCAACAAACGCTTGGATGTGTCCCGCGTGTGACACTGCTAGAGGCTGGCTCGGGATTGGCCCGCAGAGCGTGTGGTCCGCGAGCGAGGAACTCCCCACGCCGGCCCGCCCCCGCCCCCGCCCCCGCCCCCCCCCGGGCCCGGCCCCCCCGCCCCGCCCCCCGCCCGCGGCGCCCCGCCCCCACCCGCGGCGCGAACTGCCTGTGGGATCGAGGAATCGCGCGCGCGCGCCGGCCGGAGCCGAGCGGCGGGGGAGGGACGCGAGGCTTCCTGGGGTGGGGGGCGGCGGCGGCGAGGGCTTGGAGCCCGTCCTAAGGAGAACTGGGCCACGCACCAAGAGGAATCCTCGGTGCGAACTAGTTGATCGGCGGCGCCTGCTGCCTGTGCCGCGCAGCCGGTGTCAGCTCAGGACACCGCCTCGCCGCTCCGCACGCGGCTGCCGCGGCCGGCCCGGGGTAGGCTGAGGTCACCGCGGCCGGCGCCCCGCACCCGCACGCGCGGCAAGGGCCACCCCCCGGCGCGGCACGCGGCGCGGAGCCGGCCCTCCCCGCGAGGCTGACCCCGGAGCCCCGGAGCCCCGGAGCCGGGGAGGGGGGCCGCCTCCTACCTGCCTCTGCCCCCCTGCTGGGCTGTCTCCTCCCGACGTGCAGCGAGGAGCAGGCCCCGCGCTGTCTCCGCGGGCCTCTTGGGCTCCGTACACAACTTCCCACGTCGTCCGCAGCCATTCGGCCCCAGAAATGCCCTCGCTTTAGGAGTGCCTGGGGGGCTCGGTCGGTTGAGCGTCTCCCTTCCCCTGGGGTTGGGATCCCTTAGGGGCCTCCCTGCTTCGCGAGGAGCCTGCTTCTCCCTCTGCCTCTGTCTCCGATGCATAAATAAATAAAATCTTTTTTAGAAATACATGAATTTCCTTGATTTAACTGTGGCTGCAGAGAAGTAATGTTTTAAAGGATCTCCTCTCGGGCTTCCCTCTGGGTAAATGAAAAGTGGGGTCACTCACACTGCCTTATGCTCGTGGCTCTACATCTTATTCTCCTTCCCATCGCGTGTGATTCTCCTTGCCTGGAAAGTAGAATAACTCGGGTTAACACAGTTAAAAGGTTAGTTGCAGCAGGAGGTTTTCAGGAGGTAACCACGGTCCAGAAAGGTCTCTTGACACTAGCGGTGAGAGACCTGGATTCAAATAATACTTTAGCCCTTGCTCAAAGGCAGCAGGTGGCTTCCGTGGGTTTGTCGCGAGCCTCGTCCACAGATTCAGGATGGCCAGGCCTTATGGAGAGGATTTTATTTATTTATTAATCAGAGAGACACACAGAGACAGACAGGCTCCCTGCAGGGAGCCGGGTACGGGAGTGGATTCCAGGACCCGGAATCATGCCACGAGCGGAAGGCAGACACAACCACTGAGCCACCCAGGTGCCAGGGAGGATTATACAATAATATTAACCGAACTAAAAACCAGCCACGTTATAGGAAGCTCTCAGTCAACAAAATAAAATGCCTTTTTTTCCAAAGGCTTTTTAATCATTACCCTACCTTTTTAAAAAATCTGAATGCCTTCTGAAAAAATTATTTTGTCCTACGTTCATTCCACAATCGGAAAAATAAATGGCCTTCTGTGCCTTAAGATTGCAAAACTTGTTTGCTGGTGCATTTGCTGGGGAGGACTGAACAGAACAGACTCGGCTTTTCAGGGTTGACCACCCAAGTGACTTTATGGTTAGGTTACAACAAGGTGTTTTCAGAAGATTTTCTGATCATTACGACCTGTACATTGGAGGTCTGCACTCCTCCACAGTGTTATGGTTTTAACCAGTTTTCTAGAGGTTTAATGTCGGATCTGTCATTCCCCAGGCAAAATATTAAAGAACAAAGGTGGGTTTCTTGGTTCCCTGAACTAGCCCGGAGGCTGGGCTTCTCTGTCCCAGGCATGCAAACCCCCCTGCTGGGCAACCAACTCCAGATCACCACATACACAGACTAAAAAAACCTTCCTGGTTTAGGCTGAAGGGCAGGGGAAAGGAAGGAACTTTCTCATTTCCAAAAGATTTGGATAACATTAGTGTTGTTTTCCCTGAAAAGGAAAATCAGATTGGCCTTGTGGAAGGCACTGTCTCCGGATGGACATCCTTTCCCCTGCTACCGTGGCAAAGTCGTATGTTACCTTTCTTTTTCCTTCTCCTTTTTTGTTTTCAATAAATCTAATTCACCCTTTCTCCTGATGATCTTAACTCCTCACAGCACTTCTCTTGTCGCCTTTAAGTCGGGCAGTGGGGAGTAAGCAGGATGGAGGGAAGACCTCACTAGGTGCACTCCTTTCTATAGAACCTGCCAGCACTGTCCTCATCCCTGACAACACAGAGAGAAGCCTTAAAATCCTTTGTTAAGAAACACTGAGCTGAGTACAAAAGGCAGACTTAACAGTCGATTGTGATACCTCTAAAAAGTGCTAATTAGCAACATGGAAAAATGTACTAAAGGGAACACATAAGAGAGGTGACCAGGAACTAAGGAGTTTTGAAGGATGAATAGGGGTTCAGTAGTTTGAAGTAAGCCAAGAAAATCTCCAGCATGGAAAAAAAATCATGATAACCCCAAAAACCAAAACACTACATTTATGGATAGGAACCAATTTTTGTTTGGGAGTGACTAAAGATGAGATACTGAGAGGTAAGCAAGAGCCAGGCCCAGAAAAGGCTCTCTGTGTGCCAGGCAAAGGAGTTTGGACTTTGCCTGGAAACTTACAAGGATTTTCACTAGAGGTATAAAGCATAATTTGCATTTTGGAAAGTAATTCTGCCCATATGACAGATGAAATTAGGGATTGGAGAAAAGAAAGAGACCTGAGGCAGGCAGACCTAGAAACAAGTTGCAATGTTACTGCACAAATGAACTGCGAAATGGTTATGATCTGACCCCAGTGACAGAGGAAATACCATAGAGAGCAGAGAACAGGTTGAGAAATATTTAGAATGTCAAAAGTCCAACGGACTTGGGAACTGGTTAGCTGGAGAGAAGGCTGGCTAACAGGGTAGAGTCTAAAAGATTAAGATTCCTTAATCTTACACCTTTTGTGCTCTTTTAGACTTAGATCAAATAGCTGCCTTAAGAAGAATGGGAACATGAAGGAGGTGAAAGAGGAAGAGGTAGCAAATCATCAGATACAAGTAAGAGCAGACACTCACTATTCTGAGTTCAAATGTGGACAGGAAATCATATTTACTTAGGCATTCTAGCCCACTGTCCGGTTTACACTAAGAAAAGACAGGTAGGGCAGCCCGGGTGGCTCAGCAGTTTAGCGCCACCTTCAGCCCAGGGCCTGATCCTGAGGACCTGGGGTCGAGGGCCATGTTGGGCTCCCTTCATGGAGCCTGCTTCCCCCTCTGCCTGTGTCTCTGCCTCTCTCTCTCTGTGTCTCTCATGAATAAATGAATAAAAATCTTTAAAAAAAGAAAAGACAGGGAAAGGATTGTAAGTTAATAAAGACCAAGTACAGAGCAATAATCCATACTCCTATATTATATGCATATTGAAATTTCCCTCATCCTGTGCAGGGGATGGCACAGGTTATGCCACAAGCTTCCAAAAACCAATCACAAACAACAAGACTCATCCTCTCCAGAAATCGTTCCTTAACAATACATATTTCACTCCTTTATATTGTATACTTACTTGCTCACTTTCTCCAATTTTGTCTTATGTTCCCATCTCTTCTCTCCAAATAAAAAATAAGCTTTCCAAAGTCAGAGACCATGTTACCTACCTCTCATATCCTCCCCAAAGCTCCAGAGACTTATTAAGATTTGGAAGTGTCCAATGAATGTTTACTGTTGAATACTTCACCAAAACTGTAATGCTTGCTTATTTCGACTTTTGCCAGCCATTTAGTATTACTGTCATCTCCAATTCCATTCTGGAACACTACTATTTTTCCTCTTGCAGTATCCAGATCCAACATAGTGTTATACATGCTTCCTCAGCTACAGTCCTATCTCCAATTCAAGTCTGGCTGTTTGTCTTATTCGTTTCTGCATTCTCTGTCCCTGTTACTTCAGCCGCATTTTTTTTTAATTTTTTTTAAAGATTTTATTTATTTATTCATGACAGGCACAGAATGAGAGAGAGAGAGGCAGAGACACAGGCAGAGGGAGAAGCAGGCTCCATGCAGGGACCCCAACATGGGACATGATCCTGGGTCTCCAGGATCACACCCTGGGCCGAAGGCAGTGCTAAACCGCTGGGCCACTGGGGCTGCCCGTATATTTTTTTATCGGAGTTCAATTTGCCAACATATAGTACTCATCCCATCAAGTGCCCCCCTCAGTGCCCATCACCCAGTCACCTCATCCCCCCGCCCACCTTCCTTTCCACTACCCACATTTTTTTAAAGACTTATTTATCTGAGAGAGAGAGATCGCTCAGAAGGAGAGGCAGAGGGAGAGATCTCCAGCAGACTCCCACTGAGCACAGAGCCACCCACAGGGCTTGATCCCTCAACCCTGAAATTACGATCTGAGCCAAAATCAAAAGTCACACATTTAATGGACTGAACCACCCTTGCACCCCAGCCACACTTTTTTAAGAATAAAAATTGAGGGCAGCCCCGGTGGCGCAGCAGTTCAGCACCACCTGCAGCCCAGGGTGTGATCCTGGAGACCCTGGCCCCTATGTAGACTTAAACAATCCTTGAGTAAGAACTGCTGGGATAACTTTCTTTATATCTGTACATTATTAATTTTTAAAATTTATTTATTTATCCATGAGAGACACAGAGAGATGCAGAGAGAGAGGCAGAGACACAGGCAGAGGGAGAAGCAGGCTCCATGCAGGGAGCCCGATGTGGGACTCAATCCCGGGTCTCTAGGATCATGCCCTAGGCAGAAGGCAGGCGCTAAACCGCTGAGCCACCCGAGCTGCCCTATTAATTTTTAAATATAACCTTATATTTCTCTGGGACCCCTAATGATACCTTTTTATAGTCTTTAAAGCATCATCACCAATATCATTTAACCCATAAAACAGTCTGGATCAAGATAGCTATTATCATCCTCACTCTTCCAATGTGAAAGTAAATATAAAGAGGTCACGATTTGCTCAAGGTCATACACAGAGTAGGGTGACAGAGCCAGGAGTCAAATCCAGTGCTCTCCGTTCCACTTCCCTTGTGTAGGTAGCTACCTCCCTGGTTTTCCAAAATGTGATCCAGGACACATTATTCCATGAAATGTTCCTAAATATGGCTGGAAAGAAAGTGATGCTTTGACAAAACAGATTTGAAATTGCTAACTCACACAAAGAGAACTTGATTACCGTAGGATTTTTTTCAATCTCAAAGGCTTACAGTTTTCCAAACTTATTTGGCCACAGAGGCCTTTTCTCTTTTTCTTTTCTTTTCTTTCTTTCTTTTTTTTTTTTTTTTTTTTTTTTTTTAAAGAAAGAGCTTGTAGGGCTGCCTAAGTGACTCAGTTGGTTAAGCATCTGACTCTTGATTTCAGTTCAGGTCATGATCTCAGGGTAGTGAGACTAAGCCCCACACCAGGCTCCATGTAGAGTCGGTTTAAGATTCTCTCTCCCTCTCACTTGGCCCCTCCACTACTCATACTTGATGAGCACTGCACACAATCTCTCTCCCTCTCAAATAAATAAATTAATCTTTTTTAAAAAATATTTTATTTATATACTTATTCATAAGAGAGAGAGAGAGAGGCAGAGACATAGGCAGAAGGAGAAGCAGGCTCCTTGCAGGGAACCTGATGCAGGACTTGATCCCAGGACTCCAGGATCACATCCTGAGCCAAAGGTGGATGCTCAACCATTGACCCACCCAGGTGTCCCAAAATAAAAGAAATATTTTTTTAGAAAGGAGTAGGGCAGCCCAGGTGTCTCAGCGGTTTAGCGCTGCCTTCAGCCCAGGGTATGATCCTGGAGACCTGGGATCCAGTCCCACATCGGGCTCCCTGCATGAAGCCTGCTTCTCCCTCTGCCTGTGTTTCTGCCTGTGTGTGTGTGTGTGTGTGTGTGTGTCATGAATAAATAAATAAAATCTTTAAAAATATATATTAAAAAATAAAATAAAATAAAATAAAAAATTTAAAAAGGAGTAGCTTGTATCCATGAACAGTGTTAGAGACATGCTTCACCCAACATGTTTCATAAATGAAATGACAGTAATTCTCACCTGAGTGACTGAACACTTTATGTGAAGTTTCTAATTTTGCATAGGTCTGTCTTCATATGTGTAGGGGGGGAGGGAGTAATGAGAAGGGATGTAAGGAATAATCTTTGAGTGACATCAGGTTTATAAATAACTATGAGCCAGGGTGCTGAGAAGTTGGGGGCTTCTATTGAGAGAAGGTAGAGCAGCTATTTCTAGCTGACCGAGATTTGCAAGAGTATTTTAAAACACTCTAGGAGGTGAACTCAGAAGTAAACAGCCTTCTTCAGAGTGAGTGATGTCAAGGAGACATTAGTTCTTTTTTGTTATTCACTGCATCCTGTTCCCTGAATTTGTCAAGCCTCACTAAAATGCCACAGTGTGAACCAGATATAATAAAATGATGTTTTTAAAATCTACTGGTTGTCAGTGGACCTCATTTATACAAGTCGCTGAAAGTCCCTAGTTCTTTGGATAATTTGAAATTTTTGGACTGTCATTACGATTCTGCTTAGATGGTGTCTCGTGTTATTGAAAGAGAACTGGCCCTGATTCAGAAACTCTGGCAAAGGAGCCAAGACGGGAAACCTGTAGTTCCTAAGAATAGAAGTTACTGTTTATAATAGTACTGTACTCTGTGTTTTGGGGGAAGAAAATCTTAGGAGTGCTCAACTAATCCCCAGGAAACCATTAGGAGGACACTGAGTCACAGAGGTTACAGGACTCCCCTAAGTTGGCAGGAATACAGGGGGAGAAGCTATATTAATCAGGACACTTTCTCTTGCAAGTGAAGGAAGCCCAAATGAAAATAAATGGCTAGCGGCACCTGGGTGGCTCAGTGGTTGAGCGTCTGCTTTTGGCTCAGGGCATGATTCTGGGGTCCTGGGATAGAGTTCCACATGGGGCTCCCCGCAGGGAGCCTGCATCTCCCTATGCCTATGTCTCTGCCTCTCTCTCCGCATCTCTCATGAATAAATAAAATCTTAAAAAAAAAGAAAAGAAAGAAAGAGAAAGAAAAGAAAGAGAAGGGCAGCCCCAGTGGCTCAGCGGTTTAGCGCTGCTTTCAGCCCAGGGTGTGATCCTGGAGACCAGGGATCAAGTCCCATGTTGGGCTTCCTGCATGGAGCCTGCTTCTCCCTCTGCCTGTGTCTCTGCCTCTCTCTCTCTTTCTCTCTCTCTCTCTCTCTCTGCCTCTCATGAATAAAGTCTTTTTTTTTAATAAATAAATAAATAAATAGATAAATAAATAAATAATAAAAAGAAAGAAAATAAATGGCTATCAGAAAAATCAGGGGAAGAGGGTTTTGGTTTACCTAGCTGGGAAACCCAGGGTAGTAGTTTCAAACTACTACTACAAGTGCTACAAACAAATAATGTCTGTCTTCCTACCCTCCCTCCTTCCTTCTCTTTCTCTCTTTGCATTTCCTTCACAGCCTCTCTGGGAAGATAGCCCTAAAGAAAACCCTCCTTCCCCACCATGAATGTGAGGGTAGGGCAGAGGTGCTTAGCAGAAGGAGTGGAAGAGAAACAATCTGGGCTGCAAAAAAAAGCAACAGTGATCACACCCGCCACAGAAAAGTCACTAGTTCTTCAATCTGTCAGGGCCATGCTAGTGGTCCGGCAGGAGAAGAGTACCCTCTCCCCAATCAAGAGCCTAAGAATGCTTCATTTCCTCACCTGGAGCTACACTCATTCAAACCCACTTCCACAGTTTACATTTTCCGCAGACATGATGCACACCAAGATGTTGGTTGATCTTCCTATCAGACACTTCCGCCCACAGCTCCTATGCATCCATGTGCTGCTCAACAAAAACACAGCCTATCTCTTGCAAAATTGTAACATCTGCCAAGCTCATATCTTTTCTTTCTTTCTTTCTTTCTTTCTTTCTTTCTTTCTTTCTTTCTTTCTTTTTTTTTTTTTTTTGCAAAACCTTAATGTCTCTAAAACTCCAGATTCCCCTACGTCTTCACAGAAACCCAGCACCATCTCCCTTTCTGATCCTCCACACACAGGAAAATACAAAAACATTCAGACATCAGCAGTTACCCTGTCACCGAAACTTAGTGGATTATTAGTTTCCAGATGTTTGTCTTCCTCATTGTCAAACCTTCATTGAAAAAAAAAATTTTGTTGAACATTCATTAAGGATGCAAAATTAAACACAGACCCTGTCCTCAAAGCATGCATGTTGGGCAAGCACTAAGAATTTTGTCCCTTGTGAAAGAAATGTCAAAGAAGATACATACACACACATTAGCAGGTAGAAAGGGGGGATCCCCAGGCTCTACTCAACTGAGGGTTGGCCAGGAACTGCTCTGGTCTTGAGCCTGACAGCAGGTTGCAGACACAGCCCCAAATTCTTTTGCTCCAAACCCTGTCTTACCCATCCCTCAGCCCTGATGCTCACAGGTGCCAAGGACCCAGAAAGTCAGCCCCCTCACCTTTTTTTCCCCTTCCCTTCTAACTTTCATTTGTTTGTTCTTCCATTGGTTCATTTATTCATCCATAGAGTACTTATAGTGCTCCCCTCTCTCTGCACTCTCCATTCCATGAATCCTTGCAGGCCTCCTGAGCTAGCAATGTAGAGCTTCTGTTGCCTTAAGCCCAACAGTCCTCACATAGGAAAAGCAGGACAGGGCGCAGGAGGTGGGGTGGGGGGACTGACCGTAAGGGAAATCCAGAAAACTTGAGACAAGGCAAAGGAAGCCGGATTACCAGGCTCTGGCCTCTGTTACTACAAAATGCTGTCATTTTGTGTGCATGTGCATAAGATAAGGGAGTAAGGGCTTCCAAACAGTGTCTAGTATCTAGAGAATTTGGAGCATTTATGATTCTAGATAAATACAGATACAAAGAGAAAAATTATAAAACTAGTGTGATTGTTTAACACAGATGGCTTAATGGCAAGGTTATGCTGGGAATCCGAAGGCATGAGGTTTAGTTTCAGCTTTTTGTGACCTTGGACCAGTCACTTGGGTAGGCCTCACTTCTTTTGTGAAAAAAGGAACTGACCTAGATGTGCCCAAAAGACCCTTCCAAATTTAACATTCTATGATTATATACCAAACAATATTAATCTTGTTAATCTGCAATCACACCAATTTTATACATGGTTAATGTCATTGTAAATTTTTAGCACAGCAGTAAATTCTTAGTGCATAAACTACAGACATGGTTTATGCAGTGTTCTTAGACTCATAGTATCTAAACAGACACCCTTACCAGAAACCTAGAGAGGGAGAGAGGAAGGAGACAAACCATAGTCACAGCTTATGCTATGGACCCTCTGTGTGGATCAGTATCTTTGAAGATGAGACTAGGGTCCCAGTCGCTGGGGAAATCCATAACTCTCAAGCAACCTAGGATCCAAACTGAGTCCCCTGGGATTCTCTCAAACCAGGAAGAAGGAGCGAGGCTTTCTGAAGTTACTACAGAGTCAATCCTTAGAGATTTCTCAGCCACGTCTACATGCCTGCAGCTGTGCCAGACTTTCCCAGGTGTCAGACATGGATGATCAGAATCACATT
Source organism: Nyctereutes procyonoides (assembly GCF_905146905.1). Taxonomy (NCBI): domain Eukaryota; kingdom Metazoa; phylum Chordata; class Mammalia; order Carnivora; family Canidae; genus Nyctereutes; species Nyctereutes procyonoides. The sequence goes on from NW_026575043.1 coordinate 11,897,275, forward strand.
CCTTACACTTACAAAGTACCTAGCACTTACCTAGCAAAGTATCTATCACATAGTAGAGAAATTGCTTCTTAAATAAATGAATGGAATTTGGCACTGTGCCAATTATCATTTTGTTCACAAATAATTCTCTGCATCTGGAGTGCTCTTTCAAATAGGTCAGCTCCCACCAAGTATTTGCAATTACAGAGGAAGTGAAACTGTTTGACAAGTGGCATTTAAAAGATCTCCATTAAAAAAAATAAAATAAAATAAAAGATCTCCATTTTGCTTTCCAGCCAGCACTTGTCTTACAAAATGTCCAAAGAAGAGAGGACACAATGAGAAATTACTGAAATACTTCAGTAATGGAACATGCCCAGACGTTTTCATATGATAAGCCTAAAACTCAAGACCAGTATAGATACATTCACCTGACAAACAGTATTTGTCTGCTGCTATTATGGACTGAATGGTGTCCCTCCTCCTCCTAAAAATTAAAGTGTCGAAGCACCACCCCCCAGTACTTCAGAATGTGTTTGTACTTGGAAGTAGGGTCTTGAAAGACGTAACTAAATTAAAATGAGGTCATTGGGGTAAGCCCTAATCCAATATTACTGGGATCCTTATAAAAGAGGAAATTTGGACAAAAACACAAAAGAGGGAAGACCATGAGGGGAAGGAGAGAAGGCAGCCATCTTACAAGCCAACAAGACGTTTCTGAAGATACCAAATCTGCTGACACCGTGGTCTTGGACTTTTTTTTTTTTTTTTAAGATTTTATTCATTAGAGAGAGGGAGGGTGAACAATAGTGGAGGAAAGAGGCAGAGGGAGAGGGAGAAGCAGACTCCCTGCTGAGCATGCTACGAGGCTTGACCCCAGGACCCTGAGATGAACTGACTTGAACTGAAGGCAGATGCTTAACCATCTGAGCCACCCAGATGCCTCTGGTCTTGGAGTTTAAGCTTCCAGAATAATGGTGAAATAAATTTCTGTTGTTTAAGTACCAGGTCTTTGCTACTTTGTAATGGCAGTACCAGCAAACTAATATTATTGCAAATTAAACTTTTGATATAGGAAATAAAACTGGCCAGTGGCCATAAGGATCTGATATTGAGCTGTTTTTCTAGTAACAGGGATAGGTTAACCATGTGGATTTATTCTCATCCACTTCCCATGAGACATGAATGAGCAAAATTGTCTTTCTGGGGGGCATGAGTATGGGGAGTGCGGTGGGGGAGGGCTAAGAGATAAAGCTTCTCACTTTTCAGTATTGTGGCCCAAAGACGGGTCCAATATATTTATGGCCAGAACAAGGACTTAAGAAAACTACATTGTTCCTCTCCAGCTTTCATGGTAGGCTTCTACTTTTCATCCTAAGAACTAGCACCATCCATTGGCTTTTGTAGGGTTTTTTTCTCTGCTAAAGAATAGGAAAGAAGAGTTTCAAAAGATAGAATTACTTTCTCTGCCTAAAAATGTTCTTTTCCTACGCCAATTTTTAAGTGAAGAAACAGCCAAAATATTTGATTTTGCTGGTTTAGTAAATGGGTTTGTACTGTAATAGAATATTATTTAAGCACAATTTAAATTTTTATAATAGTTGACATAATTTGCAAAGCCCAATGTGTATGGCCTTCACATCCCCCAAAGTAATTGTTATTTATCCACAGCCCAAATTATTATCTAGGTGAAGAGAGGCACTTAATAAAATATCTCCTTTCTCAAACCTGTGGTCAAGGTTGATCACAGATCATTTCCTGCCCTTTAGGTAGTTAACTGGCTTGCATAGTTAGAGTTCTACTATTAGAATATCATTCTTGAAAAGGAAAGAAAATTTATCCCTTTGGGACAAGGCACTCCAAGATCTAGGGATCTATTTTTAAATGAAAGTTCTACGAAAGAGTTTTAAAACCATTATTAATCATTAATACATTAGCATGAATTAAGTATTAGAGATTAGCAAGCCAGACTTCTAGCAAGGTCTAAGGAAACAAAATGAGGAAGTGTCGAAAATGTATGTAAGGCTCTTACCTTTAGAATAGGCAAGAATCTTCAGGGCACTTGCTTGAAATACAGATTCCTGGCCACTAGCCTAGAATTCTTCTTTAGTAGGTACAGAGTGGGGTTTAGGAATTTGCCTTTGAACAAGCACTCTGAGTGTTTCTTCTGCTGTAAAGATTGTTCTATACAGTTTTGAGAAATACTGGCTTACATGATGCGCCTCTGGCCCTCTGTCATGCATCATCCAGAGCTTTCAAAGATGGATTTCCTCATTTAGTCCTCTAGAAAGATCCCTGGCTTTTAATGTCCCCAGGATCACAATTATTCACTATGGACCAGGCATAATAAAGTGACCAGAAATGTGTTGCTTACTGACACCTGACAGCATCTGGTTCTGTATGAACTAGCATCTAAATTCTAGAACCTCTTGTACTCTGGTTAGACTCAATGTCAAGAGGGTAGTCTGTACCAGATACAGAGTCAAAGTCAGGTTCTGCCTGGGGAAGCTTAGCCCAACGTTAGCTATTTGGGGAAAGAAACAAGTGTTTGCAGAAGTAGGGATTTAAGGAACCCAGAAAGAGAAGGTAAATGAATGCCAGCAATTTCTTTTAGGTGAGTCCTGCTTTATAGCCAGTTTTTGTTCTTTCTACTTATACTTTTCTGGAAGGTACACTGTATTAAAAATAACTTTTATGGGACACCTGGGTGGCTCAGCGGTTTAGCGCCTGCCTTCAGTCCAGGGTGTAATCCTGGGGTCCCAGGATGGAGTCCCATATCGGGCTTCCCCTGCAGGGAGCCTGCTTCTCCCTCTGCCTGTGCCTCTGCCTCTCTCTCTCTCCCTGTGTCTCTCATGAATAAATAAATAAAATCTTAAAAAAAAAAAAAGATTTTTAAAAAGTAATCTCTCCACCCAATGTGGGGCTTAAACTCACAACACTGAGATCAGAGTCACATGTTTCACCAACTGAGCCAGGTGCCCGCAAAGTGTTTTATTTTTAAATCACTTTCGAAGTAGCACGAAGCAAAGAGGAAATGTGAAGAAATTGGTAGTTTGGAGTTGGTGAATTTCTAGCTGAGGAAATCAGAGTATAGGAATGGCATGGGCTCTCCATGCAGGGAGCCCGACATGGGACTGGATCACCGGTTTCCAGGATCATGCCCTGGGCTGAAGGCGGCGAGTCTCGGTGCTTTGGCTGACATGGAGACATGGAGGACAATCTCTCCAGGCTGTGATTTTAAAGCCAGCTGCAGTGGAGAATCATGGGAGTGGCACAACTTCCAAAATCCAAGGTTAATAGGCTGTGAATTGCTACTTTCTCCGCACATTGTCTGTGCTTCAGCAGTTTCTTTAACCTACTGTCATTCAAGTCAGGAAGGAGAAGAAAGTGGGACTAGCACCAGCTGCGAGGGGGCAGCTGACAACAATACCCTCTCTTACCGAATGCCCCTCCCCTCCCACCCCACTGGCCCCCCAAAAGCGCCAGGCATTCAAGTTATACAGTAGATATTTATATAGCCTCCACGATGCAAATTCAAATTTATATCCAAGTCATTAGGGCCAATTACTCACCTTTGGGTCCTGTAATATCATTTGTTCCCTGCCAAACTGATTGCTTTTCCTGTCACAAATATGATAAATCCTGCGTGGTGCTGCTCAATCATGTTTACACTGATACAGATTGTTGCGGGGTTGGGATGAATGAATGAATGAATGGACTGAGTCATGAGGTGTAGCTCTCACGGATGATTCTTCCCATTTGAAAATCATCCAGTCCCACTTAGGGAAACATTTACTTGGGAGGTACTAGGATGAATCCTGGGAATATTTATTTCCTTTAATTTAGCCAAGACTTAAAAGAATGCAAATATTTTCTTTTGCATTCAAGACCTGAAAGAATGCAAATATTTTCTTTTGATTTTTGTCTATTAAGGATCTGGTTTGCCTTCCTCCCCCAAACTTCCATAGATGTATCGATTTATACTCAGGGTATAACACTGTGCTACGATTTGAGGAAGTTCAAAAAACAATGATGAAATAAGTCCCTGCCCTGTGGTAGATTGCAGTCTGCTGGGGAAAAAAAAAAAAAAAAAAAAAAGACAGGCACACAGGGGAAAAGTACCAAAGGACAATGTTCAGTTGTGTCCGCAATTAGGTTCCAAAATGGCCCAGTGCAGGGGTTCTCCACGTGCTCTTTCCTGGACCAGCAGGGTCAGAATCAGCTGGAATCAGACTGACCAGAAATTGGGGGGCGGTGCCCAGCTTTGCAGCTATCCCTCTAGGGAATCCTGATGCTCAGCCAGGTTTGAGAACCTCTGGTCTGGATTGTTTTGGTCAGAAGAGGTTGGGAGAGTGATGCGGAAAATAGAAAGGCACAGGAACAGACTTTGGCCTGCCAGCTCCAATCTGGACTTAGATTTCCCAGATAAGCAAGTAAATCTCTGTATAAATAACTCTCTTTACAACTCTTGTTTTTTGGTTGTTTTGTTTTAAGATTTTATTTACACAGAGTGAGGCAGAGACATAGGCAGAGGGAGAAGCAGGCTCCCCACAGGGAGCCCGATGCAGGACTCAATCCCAGGACCCCGGGATCACAACCTGAGCTGAAGGCAGACCCTCAACCACTGAGCTACCCTGGTGCCCCATGTTTATTTTCTTTTTCTTTTTTAAGATTTATTTTTATTTATTTATTTATGACAGAGAGAGAGAGAGAGAGAGACAGGCAGAGGGAGAAGCAGGCTCCATGCCAGTAGCCTGACGCGGCACTTGATCCCGGGACTCCAGGATTGCGCCCTGGGCCACAGGCAGGCGCGAAACCGCTGAGCTACCCAGGGATCCCCTTCTTTTTAAAACTGCTTGTGTTAATAGATATTTATTTGTGATGGTCTTAGCTCCTTTCATTAGGATGCAAGCCCCATAACCAGAAACCTTGCTTCCACTTCCGTCCCTACTCTAGAAGATATGTTAAAGTAAAAGCTGACCGCATTCCTTGTGGTCCCTGGATTTTGTATTTCTCCATGATTTGTTAAATATATATTTAGGGCCTGTAATGTGTCTGATATTGATATGGAAGGGAATAAAAAGTCACGTAAGAAATTACCTTTCTCCTAAGAATCTACTTGGAATAAAAATATGTCCTCCAGAAAAAATTAAGTAACAGCACAAGGTGGCCCATGGTTAAGTATAAAGAAAGATGTAGATTTGATTAATAAATGCTAGAGGATTTGGAACAGAGGGAGAGATCCTGCCGTTTCAGAGGGGCAGGGCTCAAGCAGGAATTTCCAAAAGGCATGAGAGATGTGGAAAGAGGAGGGTAGAACAAAGGGACTGGGTGGCCTGTAGCTCTGATCTATAAATTCCTAAGTATTCCGGGAGTCTGGGGTCCAAGAGCCCTGCTACAGAGAAGCCTCCAAAGGGGGAAATGGGTGGAGTAGAGAATGGAGTGTATGCTAGCATCTGCAGAGCCATGCCTGCCAGCTTCACTTAGAACTTTCCCCCTAAGTGTTGCTTTGTTTTGTTTTGTTGCTTTGAGGCCAGGGCAGATAATGAATAGAGTAGACAGAGATCCTTGTGCAGAAGGAAATGGAGGCGTGAAGGAAAACAAAAATGCTTGAGGGGCTCTTGCAACAGACTCAGACATCCAAATCCATTTATGGGTGCTCACTCTGATATCCTGTGACAGGGAGAGGGCTCTTCCCTGAAGGAGCTCACTGTCTGGTGATGGGAGACAGACTATTCTAACACAGTGCCCATGCATACTAACCATGGAAGAGTTGGGGATGCCCAGGCTGAGCTATCAGAGAAGGCTTCCAGGAGGCGGGGACACCTGATAGTCCAAGTTGAAGGACTAAGTGGAGTTAGCCAGCTGCAGAAGTTGGGGGACCAAGATGAAGCCAGAGGGACAGAGCATGCAGTGGGCGTTGCAGGAACTGCAAACAGCGTTTGCAGAGGTGGACAGTAGCACCTGACCCAAGGTAAGTCCTGGGGAAATGAGCAGGAGCTTGATCTTTAGGGATTTAGAGAAGGGAAGCTTAGGGCTTATTTAGAAGCTGTAAGGGGGGGCGCCTGGCTGGCTCAGTAGGTAGAGCAGGTGACTCAGTCTCCATGCTGTGAGTTCAAGCCCCACGTTGGGTGTGGAGCCTACTTAAAAATAAATAGATAAATAAAAAGATAAACATTTAGGAGTTTGTAGCAGCAATGTCCACAATAGTCAAACTATGGAAAGAGCCCAGGGGTCCATCGACAGATGAATGGATAAAGAAGATAAAGTGGTATACATATACAGTGGACTACTACTCAGCCATCAAAAAAAAAATCTTGCCATTTGCAATGATGTGGATAGAACTAGAAGGTATTATGCTAAGTGAAATAAATCAAACAGAGAAAGACAATTATCATATGATCTCATTCATATGCAAAATTTAAGAAAATAAAACAGAGGATCATAGGGGAAGAGAGGAAAAAATGAAACAAGACAAAATCAGAGAGGGAGACAAACCATAAGAGACTTAATCATAGGAAACAAACTAAGGGTTGCTGGAGGGGAGAAGGGTGGGGGGATGGGGTAACTGGGTGACAGGCATGAAGGAGGGTATGTGATGAAATGAGCACTGGGTGTGGTGTGATATAAGATTGATGAGGGATGCCTGGGTGGCTCAGTGGTTGAGCGTGTCTGCCTTGGCTCAGGTTGTGATCCTGGGGATCTGGGATTGAGTCTGCGTCTCCCTCTGCCTATGTCTCTGCCTCTCTCTGTGTCTCTCATGAATAAGTAAAATCTTAAAAAAAAAAAAAAAAAAAAGACTGGGCAGCCCGGGTGGCTCAGCGGTTTAGGCTGCCTGCAGCCCAAGGCGTGATCCTGAGACCCGGGATTGAGTCCCACATCAGGCTCCCTGTATGGAACCCGCTTCTCCCTCTGCCTGTGTCTCTGCCTCTCTCTCTCCCCTCTCTGTGTCTCTCATGAATAAATAAATACAAAATCTTAAAAAAAAAAAAAAAGACTGATGAATTGCTGACCTCTATGTCTGAAACCAATAATATATGTTAATTAATTGAATTTAAATAAAATTTAAAAACAAGAAATGAAGTACTGATATATGCTGCCACCTGTATGAACCTTGAAAATATTAAACTAAATGAGACAAGCCAGTCACAAAGGCCACCTGTCACATGATCCCACTTACATGAAATGTCCAGAGATAGATAAATCCCTAGAGAAAGAAATAGATTAGTGGTTGCTGGGGGATGGGGAGAATGGAAACAGATAGTGACTGCCATGTAGGGATATTAAAAAAGTTCTGGAATTAAATACTGGTGATGATTGTAAAATTCTGTGAATATACTAAAATTCATGGAATTGTACTCTCTGAATCGTCTGGTCTGTAAGTTATATCTCAATAAAGCAAATAATAAAGAAAAGAAAAAAGTTTAGGAGTAAGAGAAATCTTTGGGGTGCCTGGTTGGCTCAGTCAGTAGAGCACATGACTCATGATCTCAGGGTGATGAGTTGGAGCCTTGCATTGGGTGTAGAGATTACTTAAAAGTAAAATATTTAAAAAAGAGAGAGAGAAAGTTAGAAGCTGTTAGAGAGGGACACCTGGGTGGTTCAGTTGGTTGAGTGTCAACCTTCAGCTCAGGTCATGATCTCGGGGTCCTGGGATTTGAGTCCCACATTGGGATCCTTGCTCAGCGGGGAGCCTGCTTCTCCCCCTCCTTCTCCCTGCAGTTCTGCTTATGTTTTCTCTCCCAGTCAAATAAAGAAATAAGATCCTAAAAGAAGAAGAAGAAGAAGAAGAAGAAGAAGAAGAAGAAGAAGAAGAAGAAGAAGAAGAAGCTGTTAGAGAGTGTGACACACCAGGACAGCAGTTTGAAGGGGGTACTCTGATGGGGGTTGAGAGGAGGGAATGTAGAGGGGTGAAGGGTGAAAGGCTAGACCCTGGGGAGGAGAGGAAAACTATGGCAATGTCACAAAGTTTTGGAGTAGACAAGCAAGACTTGGTGACAATGGTTCTATGGACAATGGACAGGGAATGGTCAAGATAAAAAACAAACGGGCATCTGGCCAGCTCTGTCAGAAGAGCATGCAACTCTTGATCTCGGGGTTGTTTGAGCCCCACACTGGGTATAGACATTACTTTAAAAAAAGAGATAAACAAACAAACACACCTCAGTTTTTTAAGCTTGGGCAGCACAGAGAGTGCTGTTACTGTTGGGAGAAAAAGGAAGTTAGGAGGGGAAACCGGTTTTTGGAGGGGAAATTAGGGGTGGGGAAAAGATGATTATTTCAGTTTGGGGACACGTTAAGTTTTCTCTCTCCAGCTGCCCTGTTTGGTTTCTGTAGTTGTTCCTTTTTCCCTTAAAACTTAGTTTCAGTGCTTAGAGAAAAAAAAAAAAAAGAGCCCAGTTTTGTATCTTGCACAAGATCTAGGTGCATCTATTTTTATAACCTCAAACTACCCAAGAGCCTCAGGAATCAATAGACAACTGAGTTGCTCCAGATTCTAAGTGCCTAGAGCCAAGGTGAGGAGGTGCATGGAGAGAGGCTGTTTCATTCTTGTTATCTCTGGCCGCAGGTAAAGGGAGGCTTGGGAACCTTGATTGGCTAGAGTTTTGTTTTTCTGAGAAGTCCTTACTCCAAGAATCGGGGCTTCCCGATGGACCTGTCTGACTAGAATCACAGGTCTCTCATCCTGGACCCTCCTGGCTCAGCATCCTAAAGAAAAAGCTTTCAAAACAGACACAGATTCTTCCTCTCTCCAGGGACAGGAGGCTTTCCACAGCCTCCTAGACATTCACTTACCTCAAGTATTTCAGAATCCTACTCCGGCTGGTGGCTGACGCTACCTGTCAGACAGAAAATAGGTCAGCCTGACTCTCCTGATCGCTGAAGTGGAGAAAGCCCCAAGGTGTGGGGTCAAGGCAGGACAGAACAGCCTGACTGACCCTGGCTTCTCTCCATTCTTGGGTGGTGCGGGGGACGTGTGTGTGTGTGTGTGTGTGTGTGTGTGTGTGTGGCTAGATCAGAGCCAGCTAGAGTGGGGCCAGCTGACCTATCTGCCTCCCGAAAAAATCTTTCAAGCTAACAGCCGTGCTGCCTCTTAGACTCTCACAAATATGCAGAGTATCCCTGACTAGCCTCTTCATACACAATACATTTAACTGTGATTTCTTTTTTTTTTAATTTTATTTATTTATTCATGAGAGACACAGGGAGAGGCAGAGACACAGGCAGAGGGAGAAGCAGGCTCCATGCAGAGAGCCCGACATGGGACTCGATCCCAGGATCACACCCTGAGCCCAAGGCAGATGCTCAACCACTGAGACACCCAGGTGCCCCTCTATTTTTTTTTAATGATTTTATTTAATTTGACAGAGACAGAGAGAGAGAGCATGCACAGCAGGCAAAGGGAGAAGGAGAAGCAGGTTCCCGGCTGTGTAGGGAGCCCGGTGTGGGGCTCTACCCCAGGACTTCAGGATCATGACCTGAGCCAAAGGCAGACGCTCAACTGACTGAGCCACCCAGGTGCCTCTTAACTTTAATTTCTTAAAGTCAAAATAATCCTACCCGAGTGACTTCCTTAGCAGGAAGGGAGCTCTGCTGAGAGGAAGCTTTCTAGGAATCAGAACGACTTCCTTAAGCTGGATTTTGACAGGGGTAAGGGGAGCTACTCTGAGATCAGCAAAGAGCCCTGGTGTTATTCTTTTTTTTTTTTTTTTTTTTTTTAAGATTTATTTACTTATTTTGAGAGAGAGTGTCCAAGGGGTCAAGACAGGCAGGGACAGAATCTCAAGCCGACTTTGTGCTAAGCGCGGAGCCTATCTCAGGGTTTAATCTCATAACCTTGAGATCATGCCCTGAGCCAAAACCAAAAGCCAGATGCTTGACCAACTGTGCCACCCAGGTGACCCTCTGGTGTTAACTCCTCTCTTCATTCTTCTCTTGATCCAACTGCCGTTGACCTGATTCTTCCCTTGTAGAGCCCCCTTCACTTCTCTCCATCTTTACCTCTAGCCTAGCCCTTCAGTTCTCACCCTCCAAACTGGCCTTCCTACCCTCATTTCTGCCTCACTCCAGGCCATTCTCTGCAGTGAAGAGAGATTGGTCCTCCCAATGGGCAAATGTGGTTCTGCCCTGAGGTGGGCTGTCTGCAAAGGTGGCCGCCAGCAGTTACTTTAATCCTCATATGAATGGAAATCTCATAGAAGTGGAATCTACTTCCCCTTCTCTTAAATCTGGGCCTTACAATTTGCTTTTACCAACAGAATGTACTAGAAGTGATATTGAATGTGAATTGAATGTGGTAGAAGTGATATTCTGGGATTTCTAAGCCTGCTGGGTAAGAGCCCAGCTTCTGATTTCCTTCTCTTGGGGATCAACTGCTGTGGACAGAAGTTTGGGCCAGGTTACCAGATGATAAGGGACTAGATAAAGAGAGGACCAGTCGCCCTCCTGCTGCATATCTGCAGCACCAAATATGCAACTAACGCCATGGGAACGTTCTAGCCCTAGGGATGGTGGATTCTCCAGTCCACCCTGGAGACACCACCCTGGCCTGCACCACAGGGAGGAAAGGAGATCCATCCCTGTCAAGCCCTGTCCAAATCTCAGAATCAGAAGCAGATAAATAAATGAGTGGTGTTGTTTCAAGCCACTAAGGTTTGGCATGGTTACATAGCAGTAGGTAGCTAAAACATGTCCTGCTCTTCAGATAAAGTCAACTTCCTTTAAAACAGTGCAGACCCACTCCTTACATCTTCAGCTTAATGGTCATCACCCCATCTAGTCTTCTAGAGGCCTTTGCACGCTTATACCACATCTCCTTCTTCCTTCTTTTTTTTTTAATTTTTTTTTTAAATTTTTATTTATTTATGATAGTCACAGAGAGAGAGGCAGAGACACAGGCAGAGGGAGAAGCAGGCTCCATGCACCGGGAGCCCGACGTGGGATTCGATCCCGGGTCTCCAGGATCGCGCCCTGAGCCAAAGGCAGGCGCCAAACTGCTGCGCCACCCAGGGATCCCTCCTTCCTCCTTCTTAAGCTCACCCTGTCATCCATCATCTTCCTTCTCCCAGGAAATACTTCATCCAGGGAGTCTTTGATTACAGGAGACCATGTTGAGGGGCTTATTGGGCTTTCTGCTGCTTTCTATCACACCAAGTAAAAGTACTTTGGGGACTCATGGATAGGGCTACGGATTGGCAGTAGTGGTAGTTTGCCCCACCTCTCTGCCCAACTCACCTCCCCACAGAGGCCAGAGGGGCTCCTTGGTTGGAACCAAAGACTATCCATTTAACCAAAGAGCTCAGCTCTGGAGCTTGGATTAGAGCCTCTGATAGTTTGATTAATCAATTAACTTTTTAAAACATTTTTTAAAATTTATTTGAGAGAGGGAGAGAGAGGGAGAACACAGGAGATGGAGAGGGACAAGCAGACTCCCTGCTGAGTAGAGAGCCCAATGTGGGGATCAGGATCATGACCAGAGCAGAAAGCAGATGCTCAGCCAACTGAGCCACCCAGGCACCCCACTGTTTTTTGTTCTGTTTTGTTTTTTAAATCAGCCCAGGCACCTAAAACGTGGGAGGCACTTGTTCTAGGGCCTGGGTTTATAGCAATCCACCTGGAAGACAAGGACTCTACAGTTGTAGAGTTTATATGCTGGGAAAGAAGACCAACAATAAGATATGGCTTCAATGAAGAAAATGAAGAGAGTAATGTGTGAGAATTGGGATAGAGTCAGAGAAGGTCTTCCCAAGAAAGTGACACTTTGGCCAAGACCTGCAGGAAGGTCCCAGGTATGGGAAATCAGAAAAGCTGGTCCTAGGAGTGGCAAGTGCAAATACAGACACTTGGCCCACTACAGGCAGAAAGGAGGTTCAGACAACTGGAGTTAACCAGCAAGGGAGAAGGGAGGAAGAGGTAAAGTTGTAGCTTAAATATGTTAGGGAACAAAAATTCAACTGAGTACATCTTAAAGATCTTATTGGCTTGATTTAGCAATCCATGAATCTGGCCACAATCAATCTAGCAGATATGAAGGAACTCCAAGGAGTTGTTCAATTGGAGAGGGCTTTTTAGATCAAAATGAGCAGAAATAAGGAATTATACTTGGGATTGGCTGATTGGTTAAAGCAAGGTTGTTTTCCTTATAGAGAGCAAAAGGAAGTCTTGGAGCTGGGTGAGGTCACTCGTACAGAGCAGACAAGCACTGATTGACCCAGGTCTTCCTTTCCTGTGATCCATGCATAGGAACAGTTAAGTTTTGGTTTGCTGATGTGTAGTAGGAGCAACTTCATCTTGGGCCCAATCTGGTTACTTTAACAAATGCTCTGGGAAGTCATGGGAAAATTGTACTCAGAGGATTAACATCATCTGACCTATGTTTTTAAAAGACCACTTCGACCATCTGTCAAAAACTGGATGAAAGGGAAAAGTACCAGCAAGGAATTCGGCAACCAGGCCAAAGGGGATGGTAGCTTACACGGGGACAATAACAACAGGAATGGCAAGAAGTGCACAGATTATGAGTCAGAGTGTATTCTGGTGGCTGAGACAACTGGACCCAACAGTTAAGCATCCAACTCTTGGTTTCTGCTCAAGTCAAGATCTCAGGGTCCTGGGATGAGGCCTGAGTGGGACTCCATGCTCAGCAGGGCATCTGCTTCTCTCTCTGACTCTCCCCCTCCTCCTGCTCTCTCTCCACCTTTTACCTGAAGGGTGGAACAGAGAGGCAAGGAGTACAGAGATGACACTTGTCAACAGTAGAAACATTTCAGAGAAGGATAGTTCATTTCAGTCTTGGAAACAGTCCTATGAAGAATTAAAAACACAGCAGGACAGAAATTAGAGCCTAAGGGTGGGGCAGGGAAGGAGGTGACTTCTTTGGGAAGGTTGAGGATGACAAGAATAGTTTAGAATTTAGGTAACTATTGTTTTTTCTTTCCTTAATTATTTTATTTTTATTATTTATTTTTTTAGTAGGCTCCACACTGGTGCAAAGCTTGAACTCACGATCCTGACTGAGATCAGACTCAAGCTGAGATCTAACATCAGGTACTTAGCCAACTGAGCTTCCCAAGTGCCATGATAACCATTGTTTTTTTCTGAAAGCAGTCCCAGGGCTCTACCTGTGGGCAAAAGGAGAGAACCTACAAGAGAGAAAGGAGGAAGAAGGGAAAAAATGGGGGTTGGGAATATTTTTGTTGTTTTTTAAGATTTTATTTATTTATTCATGAGAGACACAGAGAGAGGCAGAGACATAGGCAGAGGGAAAAGCAGGCTCCATGCAGGGAGCCTGATGCAGGATCCGATCCCGAGACTCCAGGATCACATGCTGAGCCGAAGGCAGACCCCCAACCACTGAGCCTCCCAGACATCCCGATATTTTTCTTTTTGGATAATGTGCTGCTTCTCATGAAACTAGGTATTTTGGAGGGGTTTTTGTTGTATTTGTGTGTGTGTATGTGTGTGCACAACAAAGTTTATTTCCTCTGTCACAGATTGTGCTACCTTCTTCCATCTTTTTTTATGGAAGCATAATTGACCCACAATAATGTCCTGTGTGCAGCACAGTGATTTGATGCTTGTAGACACTGCAAACTGATGTTTACTGTATTTTGTTTATTGTTTATTTACCTTTGCTAATCTTGGAGATTTCCCCTTCCTTTGGGTTTATAGTGTCAGGATATTGGGGAGGGGGGAGATTTTCAGAACTTCCGCTTCCTGGCACCAATTCTTTGAGTGTCTCCTTCAGATGCAAATAAAATCATTTACCATTTGAAAATGTTGTAATTAAACCTAAAAGAGACTTCCTTTATTCTATGTTGGGGGGCGGGGGCTCAGAGTCATTTACAGATGTGGAAAAGACCCCTTGAGGAAAGGTGGGCAAAGGAGGGTGGGGGGTGGGATGATAAATTCTGCAGCAGAACAGAACTGAAGCTGGATCAAATCATCAGACATCAAATCACACCCGATTGACAAGAGACAACTTTTTATGGTAAAATGTTAAGTACTTAATATTTTACTTTCATTGTGGTTCATCCCGCTTCATACCCCAGAGCTATTTGTTCTCAGAATAAATGTGCATATGCTTATTAGCTTTTAACTACCCACTGCTTACAGTTAGCAGAGGGGTCAAGCTAAACCTGCCTCCTGAATTGAAAAACCCTCATTTGCACTTGTGGTGACAAAAACATTAGTTCTCAAACCGAGAGGAAGAGAGGGGGGCTGAAGGGATGATAAGTGAGTGATGCGGACTCAATCCATTTGTTCTTTCGTATACTTTAGATTCCTGTGCCCCTGCGAGTATGGACTCTCTTCCCCCAAGTGATTAGATTTGAGACTGGATTATGACCTAAGAAGTAATCAAGATAGTTACAGAACTTAAGCCAAAGTGAAAAGCTAGTTGCCACCAAGCATCCCTTCTGTATCTACCTCTCTCTGGAAATGGTTTTTATTGAGTATTTGGTGGTGTAAGGTCCCAGGAGGTGAAATAACTTAGCCAAGAATTAGTGTTATTTTATTCGTTCTGCTGATAGTTGTCTGTTCGAAAGGAAATTTGATTTCTTTTCCTAGACCAGTTACTAATTTTTGGATTCCCTCTTTAAAAAAAAAAAAAAAAAGGATGGTTTTTTGGGGGCCAACAGCTGAATCATGCGTTTGTAGGAGGTGGACCAGCCAACGCAAGTTGACTAACTGGGCTGTGCTTCTTTTGCGCTTCCAACCACCTTCCAGCAGCCTTTCTCTGGGGATGCGCGGGTGAAAGTCTGAGGCTGAGGCTCGTTTCCAGTTGATGAAATGCTTCGTCATTGCTGTCATCATCAGCCAGGCAGGGGAAGACGCATCTTCAGTAATAAGGCATGACTGTAATTCCTCACCCTCTGGCTATTATTAATCATGATTCATTTCATGAAAGAGGGCATAATAGCCTCTGTAGACCCAAAGCACATCTACACTAGGAGGATTTCAGGTTTGGGCATGTGAGGCCTTTCTGTGTATAAAGGGGGAAATGAGTGTATTCTAAGGGAGACAGGTCTGGTTGCAGCCGATGAGATAGCCAGATCCAGGCTCTTGCCTGGAAAAAGCCTTCTACTCATGAAAAAATAAACTCCCCCTTTATGACTCTCCATTAACAATCTGAATTGATTTGATATTCTGCAGTGATGTTATTTGCCCTTTTTTCACTCCTTAAAGAACTTTTGTTTTTTAAGGAGTGAAAAAAGGCACTTGGGCTATATGCCTTGTCCTGATTTAGCCTGGAATTGTTTGGGGCTTTTTCACCCTCTCTAACGAATAACTCCTAGGACTACATAGCTGGAAGAATCTTAGAGATCATCTTGCTTATCCCCTCAGTTCAAAGATAAGGGGAAAAAACAAGATTGATAAGATTTATGGAGACCTGCTCAGGAACACTCCTACCTGACTACAGAATTGAGGCTCGCACCTAGGGCTTTTGGCTTTTAGGCCTGTGTTCTTTCTACTGCAACAGAACTCAAGCTGAGTGTGGGCTCTGGAGGGTTCCCAAGTTCACCAGTCCCGCTGGTGCTCAGTGAGAGGGGTGTCTAAGTACAAATAGAGGACCACCTGGCACATGGGCAAGAGGTTGTGTGCTTAGAGGTCAGACTTTGGGGATTCAGAGGACCTGCGTTCAAATGAAGACCATGCCACTGCTTGACTGCACAGTCTTAGGCAAACTGCTTACCTTTAGTGAAACTAAAAACTAGAAAACTGTAAGTTTGTCATCTGTAAAATGGGTCCAATAACATTACCAATGAGCCATGGCTGCTGTGAAAATTAAGACAACGCATGTCAAGTGCTAAGCCCTGGGTAAGCATAGGTTTGTATTGCTCTTGTCATTAACAAAACGGTTTTCTTACTGAGGGTAACAGAAGACCAGACAGTAAAGAGTTGGCTGTTCTCCCACCATGTCTTGGCAGGACATGCTTTCCTTCCTTTCTGATAGGTTGGCTTTTTTCTTTTTGTTTTTTTTTCTTTTTCTTTTTTTTTTTTTTTTGCAATGAAGGCCCTCTGACTTCACCATTCCCAGTTGAGCAGCCATGAGGATGTGCTTGGTGGTAGTTCACCCACTCTTGGGGGAGAGTGTGATGTCAGTTCTTAGGGATTCTCCATCCCCGTAGCTCAGATCAGGCCCATCTTCAGAGAAGTGCGGTTCCCAGGGTTCCTCTCCTCAGCCCTCCTGGTTCCCCTCTTGTCATCTGTTCCTCCTGTTCTTCCTCTTTCTCCTCTTCTTCCTCTGTCTTCCCCTCATGAGTTGCTACCATTCATCTAGGAAAAACTCCAATGTCTTTGTTTGTCTAGAGTTTCATAAAAAGAATTTTCTAGGGGCACCTGGGTGGCTCAGTGGGGTTGAGCGTCTGCCTTTAGCTCAGGTTGTGATCCCGGGAGTCCTAGGATAGAGTCCTGCATTGGGCTCCCTGCAGGGAGCCTGCTCTCCCTCTGCCTAAGTCTCTGCCTCTCTCTGTGTGTCTCTCATGAATATATAAATAAAATCTTTTTTAAAAAATTAAAAAATAAAAAATAAAAAGAATTTTCTAGTGTGTTTTTATTTTTTTAAAAGATTTTATTTATCCATTCATGAGAAACACAGAGAGAGAGGCAGAGACATAGGCAGAGGGAAAAGCAGGCTCCATGCAGGAAGCCTGATGCGGGACTCAATCCTGGGACCCCAGGATCACGCCCTGAGCCAAAGACAGATGCTCAACCACTGAGCCACCCAGGCATCCCTCTAATGTGTTAAAAATAAGTTTTTGGGTTTTTTTCAGAGGCACGACAGGCCAGAGATGTATTCTTAAAGAAAGCCCTGGCGGAGGGCTGAGTACCACCCCCACTGGCTAGCTCTTCCAGGGTCCACGTCAGCTGCAGGTTGACCTCTCGGGGCAGCCCGTTATTGACAGTATGCTGGTGCTCTGAGGGATTGGTTCTCTGGAGGCGTTCTTGGCTCCTGCACTCCCTTGGGTTGACAGAAATTTTGTCACATTTTCGTTCTAGCTACTCCCGTTGCTGTCCCTTCCCTCCCTCTTTCCTTCCCTCCCTCCCTTTTTTCCTTCCAGGTAGGCTCCCCGCCCAACATGGGGCTTGAGCTCACATCCCTGAGATCAAAGGTCACATGCTCCACCAAATGAGCCAGTCAGGTGCCAACCCCCTACCTCTCATTTTCTTTCCAAGTGAAACTCCCTCCCAGTTTCTGCTCCCAGGAACACAGGAAGATATGCTAACTGGTGTCCCACCCCTAGGCCTGGGGTGGGGGCCGGCACATCTGTGCTGCAGAGGGGAGCAGATGACATCCAGGGTAAGGGCTCAGAAGGGAAGAAATATCTGAGCGCCAACTACATGCTGGGCACTGACCCAGGCCTTACAGATGTGATTTAATGTAGCCTTCACAACGAAACTGTGATGTAGGTTTTATTACTTCCATTTACTGGCGAAGACTCTAAGGCTCTGGAAGGTTAAGAAACTTGCCTGAGGTCACTGGGTACCTCAAGAGCAGAGCCACAAATGGCACCCATGCAGTGTGAGTCCACGGCTCAGGATCCTTCTGTGGCTGTGCATTAGCACATGGTAAGGCAGCACAAGGGACCCTGATCCCTTCCCTTAGCCCCAGAAGCCAGAGGCATCTTCACCGATGCTCTGGAATTCTAGCAGAGCAATCAAAGCAAGGAGAATCCTTCAGTGTGGTGTGCAGGAGACAGAAATTAGAATCCTTCATTTCACTCCACAGACTGCCTCTGAATCTCCTACCCTGACCAACTCCTCTCCCCACATCCAGTTTCAGCCAAAGAACTAAGCCAAATAAAGGTGAAACTCAAGATAAAGTTAGCTTGCCCTTACCATGGGAGCTCTGGTGATATGTAACTTTTCAGTCGCATACATGTACACGTTTTCTTGCTTAATATTTGTTCTTCTGTCTGCCTTCCAAAGATCTATCTCCCCTTCTGAGTGTTCTTGTGGGTCTGTCCTCCTGCTGACCCTGAATTTCAAGGAGAAGGCAGATGCTCAGCTGCTGCTCAGCCCTCTGGCTATACTTTGAGCCTCAGAGAGACAAGCAGGTACAGGATTTTCTGCGGAGTTACAAACAGGGAAACAAGAAGTAACTGGGGTTGTATGGGTTCTGCAGCATGGCTATATGGGGTTTGGCTGTCTTCCTACGCTTTGGCTCAGAGGAAATTATAAATGTTATTAAGCATTTGCTCTGTACACTATCTCTTAAGAATTTCATTTAGACCCTGTATATATAAATGCTCTATCTGGTGTGCAGGAAGGACGTTAGTCTCACTTATTGATGATTTACTGTGTGCCAGGCACCGTAATAGGCACTTTACATGCATCTATTTCGCAGCTTTCAAGGTAGCCATGATTGTCCCATTTTACTTAGGAGCAAACAGATTCAGAGAGGTTAAGCAACTGGCTTAAGATCACACAGTAGGCACCATGTTATATAGCTCTGGGAAGAAATGGACTTTTAATACCCTGAACCTTAATGTTTTAAGATAGGTATCAAAGCTATTTAATATATGTTTCCTCAAAACAATTTAGTGACACAGATAACAGTAGTTTCCATCCTAAAACATCCCTCCCTTTTAATTCCTTTTTCTTTTTTCTTTTTTTTAAGATTTTATTTATTCATGAGAAATACAGAGAGAGGCAGAGACATAGCAGAGGGAGAAGCAGGCTCCCTGTGGGGAACCCAATGTGGACTCCATCCCAGGACCCCAGGATCATGCCCTGAGCTGAAGGCAGGCTCTCAACCACTGAGCCACCCAAGCACCCCTATTCCTTTTTCTCCTCTCTCGACTACCCCTTTCAAGACAAACTTTTTTTTTTTTTAAAGATTTTATTTATTTATTCACAAGAGATAGAGAGAGAGAGGCAGAGACACAGGCAGAGGGAGAAACAGGCTCCATGCAGGAAGCCTGATGTGGGACTTGATCCCGGGTCTCCAGGACCATGCCCTGGGCTGAAGGCAGCGCTAAAACCCTGAGCCACCTAAGCTGCCCAAAACTTTTTTTTTTTTTAAGATTTTTTCTTTGTTTATTCATGAGAGAGAGAGAGAGAGAGAGAGAGAGAGAGAGAGGCAGAGACACAGGCAGAGGGAGAAGCAGGCTCTATGCAAGGAGCCCAATGTGGGACTCAATCCTGGGACTCCAGGATCACCCCCTAAGCTGAAGGCAGGTGCTTAACCACTGAGCCACCCAGGTATCCCTCAAGGCGAAACTTCTAAAATTAGTGCCCATTCCCTCACATCCCATTCTCTCCATAGCATACTTCTATTGGGCTTCCATGCCCATCTGGTCACAGAACCTACTCTTGTCATTGTCCCCAGTGACCTCCATGTTGCTAGATCCAGTGCATCTTCCTCCTTACCTCATCTTTGTCAGGTTTTTAAGGAATACTTGATCCATTTGATCCATCCCTTCTCTTGAAAGAATCTCCTTTGGTTTTTGGGATACCACACACTCTCCTTGTTTTCCTTCTACCTCCTTTGTCACTGCTCAGTCTCCTTCATGGGTCTTTCTTTCTTTTTTTTTTTTTTTTTTTAAGATAGAGTTATTTATTTATTTACTTACTATTTATTTATTTATTTATTTATTTAGGATAGACAGAAAGTGAGGCAGAGACACAGGAGGAGGGAGAAGCAGGCTCCATGCCGGGAGCCCAACGTGGGACTCGATCCCAGGACTCCAGGATCACGCCCTGGGCCAAAGGCAGGCGCCAAACCGCTGAGCCACCCAGGGATCCCTCATGGGTCTTTCTTATCTGCTGGTGGCACATATTACCAGCTGTTTTTGCAATAGCCATTCCCACCTTCTTCTGTACGAATAAAACCCCTAGTGTTATTCAGGGCAGCAAAATACATAGCTAAAAATACTTACTTTTCTGGACTCACTTGGTGTTAGAGGTAGATATGTGTCATCGTTTTGGCCAACGAAGAAGTTGATTGAGTAATGGCTTCAGAGACAGCTTTCATTTCTTGAGAAAAAAGGGGCCGATGGGCCCCATGCCACTCCTCCTTTCTACCTAAACTGTGGCTGCATGCCCAAAGGTGCAACTACCATCTTATGACCATGAAGCGAAGCTCAAGGATGGAGACCTATAGGTAAAGATGGCAGAAGAGGAAGATAAAAGAACTTGGGTCCCCCAAAGTATAACTAATCAGCTGTACCATCCTTGGGTTGCTCAGCTTCAGACTCAATGTTATGTAAGAATACACCTGTGTCTGTTTTAGATACTCTACCAGCATTTTTCTGCTGTTTGCCACTAAATACATTCTGACTTGACATGATACCTGTCCTCTGAATATTGGAAACACCCAGGATTTGTTGTTGGAGCCTCTTCTTTTATCTTTCTAATGACATATAGACACTGGGAGATGGAAGCTCTCAGTAGGCAACTTTACTGCATTCCATCAGCTTTAAATGATAATTGTGTCCTAATGATACCCAAATTTATGCCTTTAGCCCAACCTTTTTTTTTCTTTTTTTTTAGCCCAACCTTTTCTTAGTGAGATTTCTAGGTGTTGTTGATTCTTCTATGGGTCTCACACGTCTGATACACAGAAGCCCTGTATTCCCTGCCTCTTAAATATATTCAGAATCTATTTACTTCTCTCCATCCTCAGGGCTATCTCTTTGGAACAAGACTTAAAGAAGGGAAAGCATTTACCCTCATACAGAAATATCCCAAGGACATGACTCCCAGAGATGTCCACGTGAATAAAATGTTACTCTTCCAGGAGATACTTGCCCAGGCAAATAACTTCATTGTTTCTTACAGGAACTTCCAGAAAGATCCATCAAAACTTCAATATAAAGCATCAACAGACATTTTATGCCTCAAAGTTCTTTGAACTCCTTGACTTAAAATTCAGCACCTGGCTGGCTCAGTCGATAGAGAGTGTGACTCTTGATCTCATGGTTTTAATTTAAGTTTGAGTCCCAGGTTGGATGTGGAGATTACTTAAAAATAAAATCTTAAAACAACAACAACAACAACAAAAACAACACCCTCCTCTTGCTAGTTCCAACAATCCTAAACTATTATATCATGATTTTTATCTTTATCTGATTTTTTAAAAAATATTTTATTTATTTTTTCATGAGAGACACAGAGAAAGAGGCAGAGACACAGGCACAAGGAGAAGCTGGCTCCCCACAGGGAGTCCAATGCGGGACTCAATCCTGGGACTCCAGGATTATGCCCTGAGCCGAAGGCAGACATTCAACCACTGAGCCACTCATTGAGCCACTTTATCTGATTTTTTTTTTTTTTTTTTTTTACTTTATGAGATTCTAATCAAGCCCCTACACTTAAAAACCTCCCCTTAAGCAAACTTCAAATTCTCAATGAAGTTCTATTTGCCTTTTTCCATCCAAGACACTGCCAACATTTTGTTCTGCTTTACTGGAGAAGGTAATAAACTCAGTTTTGCCTTGTCAACAGATAATGTTAGGAAGTCAGCTTTTGATGATATCATCACCTTCTCACCAGGACCACCCCAATAGTTTCTTTGTTGGTCTCCATTGCCTTCCTTGCCATCCTCAAACCTAGTCTCCAAGTTGCAGCCAGAATGATCTTATTAAAATACAATTGGACCTCCTTATTGCTCTGCCTAAAACTCTGTATCAGATGCATCCTCACTTCTTAGTCACTTCTGAGTTAAGCTGTGGCTGGGGTGGACAGCCCCAGGTGGGCTTCAAGGCCATTCATCACACAGCAGCCACCTGCTGTGCACATCTGGGTTTAGGGGATCTTTGCTTCCAGCCTGGGGACTCCTCCACCTTTGCAGACACCATAAAACCTGAGGCCAGGATTAAACAGTCTCACCTATAGTCCATCAGGTCAAGAATTCTGAGAGGCTTCCTTTATACTTCTCAGGAAGCAGAGGATGAAGCCCTACTGCTTCCTTTGTAAGTGCAAACCTTACACATTGCTTTTTCCTCCTCCCCTGTCTTGATCTCTTGATCTCTCCTCTTTCCTGAGATCATTCCAAATAAACTACATGCGCATATGTTTTTAACTCAGGCTCTGCTTTTTCAGGGAACCTAAGCTAAGGGATCCTATACTGGCTTTGCCTTTCAGTTGGAGTAATCCACACTCTGCCAATAAATCACTGCTTAACTTTGACCTCATCTCATTCCACTCTTCCCTCTTGTATACTCTAAGCCTTTTGGTCCCCTCCTACTTTCTTGAATATACAAAAATAAAAATGCCAGTGAAGGGCACCAGAATATGCTACCTCAAAATATGCCTTTTTGGCGTAAGGGTTACTTTAAGCTGATTATTTTTGAGAAAAAGCAGAAATAGGAGATATTCTAAAAATAGAATTTCCCTTTTATGAGAGAAATTTACATTTAGTTATTTTGTTATTTTTTAAGATTTCATTTATTTATTCATGAGAGACACAGAGAGAGAGAGAGATGCAGAGACACAGGCAGAGAGAGAAGTAAGCTCCATGCAGGGAGCCTGATGTGGGACTTGATCTTGGGCCAAAGGCTGGGGCTCAACTGCTGAGCCACCCAGGTGTCCCTAAAAATTTACATTTATAAGGGAAATCTCCATTGGTAGTATATCTCCCTGTCTGTACCAGGAAGAGAAGAATGATGCCAAATTACAAGAAACTCTCATCAATGGAGAAGGGGCGAGACTTAAATCTGTAGAACCTTACTATCCTCCTACTGCTAACCTCTATTAAAAAGGAAACAACAGGGCAGCCCGGCTGGCTTGGTTTGCTGATGTGGGGTTTAGCACAAGTGACTCCATTTTGAATCTTTTCTTTTATTTTCTTTCTTTCCTCCCTCCCTCCCTTCCTCCCTCCCTCCCTCCTTCACCTCTCTCTTTCTTTCTTTCTTTCTTTCTTTCTTTCTTTCTTTCTTTCTTTCTTTCTTTCTTTTTCTTTCTTTCTCTTTCTTTCTCTCTCTCTCTCTCTCTTTCTTTCTTTCTTTCTTTCTTCTTCTTTTTAAAATTTTATTTATTCATGAAAGACACAGAGAGAGAGGCAGAGACATAGATAGAGGGAGAAGCAGGCTCCACGTGGGAAGTCCAATGCAGGACTTGATCCCAGGACTCCAGAATCACGCCCTGAGCCAAAGGCAGATGCTCAACCACTGAGCCACTCAGGCGTCCCTGTTGTTTCCTTTTTTTTTTTTTTTTTTAGGGTTTTATTTATTGAGAGACACACAGAGAGAGAGAGAGAGAGAGAGAGAGGCAGAGACACAGGCAGAGGGAGAAGCAGGCTCCATGCACCGGGAGCCCGACGTGGGTTTCGATCCCGGATCTCCAGGATCGCGCCCTGGGCCAAAGGCAGGCGCCAAACCGCTGCGCCACCCAGGGATCCCCCTAGCTTATTTTAAATGTGCTCAGAACACTTACATCAGCCTACAGTTGGGCAAAACCATGTAACACAAGGCCTACTTTATAATAAAGTGTTGAATGTCTCATGTAATTTATTGAATGCTGTACTGAAAGTGAAAAACAGAATGCTTGTATAGGTGCAGAATGGTGATCAGTGGATGGGTTGTTCATCCTTGTGATCATGTGGCTGACTGGGGGCTGAAGCTAGTTGGTGCTGCCCAGGACCACAGGAGATTAACATTTCACAAACTGTTAACCTAGGAAAAGATCCAAATTAAAAATTTTAAGTACGGTTCCTAGTGAATGAACATAGTTTTCATACCATTGTAAAATGAAAAACTCCCATGTTGAACCATCACAAATCAGGGACTATCCATGAAAGTTTGCACATTGGACAGCTCAGAGCTCCTTTCTTTCTGCTAACATGGGATGTTGCCCAATTAGTGAGTCAGTAAATAAAAGCCAATTAGATCTTTAAATTTACTTGGTTGAATTCTTTTTTTAAGATTTTATTTATTTATTCATGAGAGACACAGAGAGAAAAGCAGAGACATAGGCAGAGGGAGAAGCAGACTCTCCACAGGGAACCTGATGCGGGACTTGATCCCAGGACCCCAGGATCACGACCTGAGCCAAAGGCAGATGCTCAACCACTGAGCCACCCAGATGCCCCTGACTTTTTTTTTTTTTTTTTTAAAAGATTGGGTGGCATCAGTGGGACCAAAGGAGACTTCTAGTGGCTCAGGGACAATGAGAAGCACAGCTGTGGTACTAGCAAATCCTTTGAATTCTGTCCTCCCCACCATTTCTAAAGGCCATGGGTATATTCCTCTTCACTTTGAGCTGCACTCTTGTGTCAGGCTTCCAGTTGAACTGACTTTCCAGTACAGAGCAGGTCCACTTGAGCTAGCAGATGGTTCCTTGTGAAATGCAAACCCCTAGATCTTGGTTCAGTCTACATTTCCCATATTTGAGTGAAATCCTCCCAGCCCTTGGTTTTGTCCCCAGATACCAAGTGAGAAGTTGGTGGTTTTGACTTCAGATTTCCATTTGTTTGGAATCAGTCAGCAGTCGTCATTTTTTGGCATCTGCTGGTTCAATCTTTTCTCCGTCTCAGGATCCACATTGACATATTTTGGTAGTGTAAGGAGGGCATTTTCTTGGTCAGACCATAGTAATAGCTTTTGGTCACATCCGGTGAATTAAGGTGCACATGTTTATTTGTCTTGTTTTGTGTAGATAGAGGCTATGTGAGTAAGAATCTCAGAAGCCAAAAAGCTGCAAAAATTAGTGGGCATGGGTTGAACACTTAAAACCTAGTTGAGGACTCTCCACTTCATTCTAACACTCTCATGTTAGGATAAGTTGGTCATGGAATGGGTTAGCTTGACACTAGATCACCTGCCAACCTCAGGAAAATGTGCATGCAATGAGGTACACTGTAAAACACAATCTCCAACCCAATAACACATCCCTGTTTAGGAATTAGCTTGGCTCCAAGAGACCTAAGGGCTTAGCTAATAAAGAATAGGAAATGTTAAGTTCTAAAGAGTTAAGGGCACCACCTTCACAAACCCCCCCCCCCCCCCCGCCCCACTACCTATTTTATATCCAAGAGCTACGGTCCTGGAAGCTATAAATATCTACAAAAATGGTAAATAAAATAAAATAAAATAAATAAAATAAATAAAGACACAAAAGTTATCTAGAACAATATCTAGGCCTCCCCCATTACACCTTCCTAGGGGTCTATCAACAAAATGCTAACCCAGGGATTGATGTCTCAATTGTAATCAAGTGGGATGTTGGAAAAGACATTGTCCTCAAAGACTACACAAATTCTTCAACATCAATGTCGAATGCCTTTCTATCTCCCACAAAGAATAGCTCCCACGTAGGCTTCTCTTGGAGTTAGAGACTTTGAGGGATTTTCTAGTAAACTGCTACATTATTGCCATAAACAGCCATGGGAAACCATAATTAAAATTAATGATTCCCAATTCTGGGACATATTAAAGGCTGCAGAGGAGATCCTGGGAAAACTGGCAGAAGCCAGTGAAGAATGAGAATTATTACAAGACTTAGCTCTTCAATCTCTGTCTGTAGTGGCCAGTTGAGAGAGGAAATTGAAATTTCATATTGTCAGGGCACTTGGCTGGCTCAGTTGGTAGAGCATGTGACTCTTGATCTTGGGGTCACGAGTCCAAGCCCTATGTTGGGTGTGCAGCTTACTTTAAAAAAATTCACATTGTCCCTTCCTTTCCAAATACAGACTCACTAATCCTTTTTCTCTCAGGTATATCAATTAACTTCATGTTTGTTTCATTTTGTGTCCTAAGAACTTGCTTTGGCTTTCTGCCTGCCTGGGACATGTAGGTTGACAGTTCTTTCTTTTGGGTATCTTTGGGAGTGACTTTGGATTGTGGGAAGGTAGTATCCTTTGCACTCTCTTTGGGGACCCACCCTTTTTTTTTTTTTTTAAGATTTTATTTATCCATTAGAGACACACACACACACACACACACACACAGAGAGAGAGAGAGAGAGAGAGGCAAAGACACAGGCAGAGGGAGAAGCAGGCTCCACGCAGGGAGCCTGACGTGGGACTTGATCCCAGGTCTCCAGGATCACACCCTGGGCTGCAGGCAGCGCTAAACCGCTGCGCCACCAGGGCTGCCCGTGGACCCACCCTTCTTACATCCAAGAGGGTTGTTCAACAGTCCCTGAAAACTGACAAGCTCTTTCACCTCCCCTACACTAAAATAAAACTATGTACCCCAAAGGAAAGACAAGCCCTCTAAAGCTATTGTGGAGGGATTCCACATTCCAAAGACATTCTAAACATAAGACATACTGAAACAGTCCAAAAAAGCAGCTCTAAATCCAGAACATAGAAATCTTTTGATTTCTATCTTAGTTGGAATCTCCCTGATATACAAAGTGAACTGAAGGCAAGAAAGTTCAATGTGTAGATCAACCCACGAAGTCATTTAAGTCACAAGCCGATTCTATAAGGAATTAGAAGCAACAGACTTGATCCTACAAATCTTTGAAATATCAGAAATGCAGTTCTGGAAACAATTCAAAGTCCACCTCTCCTTTTTAACAATTAACCTCCTTTATTCATCTCAAAAGGCTTGTAGGTGTGGTAGAAATTCTAGCCTAGAAAACAAAAGTTCTTCTGGAAGAAACGTGCATTCTTCTCCTATAGCTTAGAGATGTAAATGTTCTACATGGTTTTCTCTAGGAACTCTATCTTCTCTTCCAGTCTATCTCCTTGAAATACAAACTTCAGGGAGGTAATTTTTAGCTGAAGAAAAACAAAAGGGTCAAATGTGATTTGAAGTTTAGGAGAATTAAAAACCTTAAGTGTCTTCTCCACAAATATTGGTAAAAAGCCTTACCTTATTCCATCTGTCAGAAACATAGTTTGGATACATTATATATATATATATAACTAGTGAGTTTTAGGACATCTGGTTGGCCCAGCCATTGGGTGTCTGCCTTCTGCTCAGGTCGTGATCCCAGAAACCCAAGATCAAGTCCCACGCTGGGCTCCCTGCATGAAGCCTGCTTCTGTGTGTGTGTCTCTCTTATGAATAAATAAAATCCTTAAAAAAAAAATAACTAGTGAGTTTTATATTATTGTATTTGATTCATGGCTTAAATTTTAAAACAGAAGGAATAAGATCTCTGTGTCTCTGTGAGTGTGTGATCTCACATGTATATTCATGTGTCCATGTATATATGTTATAGATATATGGTAATTTTCTGCCTCTGGATGGTATTGCTAAAATTAATTTGTAAAAGCGCACTGTTTAACTGGCATAAAGAAAAGTAAATGCGGATCCCTGGGTGGCGCAGCGGTTTGGCGCCTGCCTTTGGCCCAGGGCGCGATCCTGGAGACCCAGGATCGAATCCCACATCAGGCTCCCGGTGCATGGAGCCTGCTTCTCCCTCTGCCTGTGTCTCTGCCTCTCTCTCTCTCTCTCTGTGTGACTATCATAAATAAATTTAAAAAAAAAAAATTAAAAAAAAAAAAAAAGTAAATGCTTATATGAATTAAATATTCCTAAAATTCTCAGAAATATAATAGAAACTAACCCAAATGTTTTTCAAGTGCATGTGATCTTACATAATCTTTGGTAAAAAGAAAGCCCAGTTTATTTTTTTTTTAATTTTTTTTATTCATGAGATACACAGAGAGAGCAAGAGAGAGGCAGAGACACAGGCAGAGGGAGAAGCAGGCTCCATGCAGGGACCCCGACGTGGGACTCGATCCTGGGTCTCCAAGATCATGCCCTGGACCGAAGGCAGCACTCAACTGCTGAGCCACCGGGGCTGCCCAGAAAGCCCAGTTTAAATTTAGATTACTTAAAATGGGTAAGTCTAGGATGCCTGGGTGGCTCAGTTGGTTGAGCATCTGCCTTCAGCTCAGGTCATGATCCCAGAATCATCAGGGAGTCTGCTTTTCCCTCTCCAACCCCCCCCTCAACCCCCCACTCTCTCCCCTGTTCTCTCTCTTTTAAATAAATAAAATAAAATAAAATAAAATAAAATAAAATAGAGAAAATAAAATGGGTAAGTCTTCAGAATTGTCACCATCAAAAGTAATGTAGATGTACATCATTTATTCTATTTTGTTTTACTAGTTGAATAATTGCATGGTAGCCCTGTTTCAAAATTTGTCAGTAAGAAAAATTTCATATGATGAAAATTTCATAAATAATCTAAACATAATTGTTGAGAACAATTAAATTTAAGGGGGATAAAAATTTGAAAGTAAACTTCTTTATTTTTCCCAAATTGTTTTTTGACCTGAAACTTTAAAGTTTTGTTATGTAAAATAAAATGATGGATAAGTCATTAAATATCTAAATCTTTTTTTTTTCTAGATCTTTTTCAAATAAGATAAACTACTGAAACATTAGCAAAAATAGGTTTATTCACTTTTGGCTTTCTTTACAGAGGGACCAAGGATATTTGGATCTATTGTTAAACATGTTTCATGGCACAATGGAAAATTTATTATGAGGAAAATACGCTTTTAGGAATTATGAAGTGTATTCATAAGCTTGTCAATAACAGATGACTCACAATTGTTTAAGGCTAGTAGAAATAATAAGGGAAACATCTCTGTATGCAAGGAATGTAGGATGTATCTTTTCAGTAAAAGGTCATGAGGAGTGGAGGTGCATTTTGCTACAGGAGAAGAAAGTAATTTTGTCTTAAAATGTGATAGGTTAGGGGCACCTTGGTAGCTCAGACTGTTAAGTATCTGCCTTCAGGTCAGGTCATGATCCTAGGGTCCTAGGATGGAGCCCTGAGTCAAGCTCCCTGCTCAGCAAGGAGCCTGTTTCTCCCTCTCTCTTTGCTGCTCCCCCTAGTTGTGCTTCTCTCTCTCTCTGTCAAATAAATAAATAAAAGTATTTTTTAAAGTGAGACAGGTGATTTCAGAATGGGAAAGAGGAAAAACAGAGGACCAATTCTGATTGGGGGAAAAAAAAAAGCCATACAAAGTTTGTGAAAGAGGAATCTTGGGAAAATAATTTTATGTGTAGTCAAGATGGTTGTAATTAAAATGAATTTGAGTAAAAAAAAGTATTGGGATGCCTGGGTGGCTTGGTGGTTGAGTGCTGCCTCTGGCTCAGGGCGTGATCCTAGAGTCCCAGGATTGAGTCCCAAATAGGGCTCCCTGCATGGAGCTTGCTTCTCCCTCTGCCTGTGTCTCTGCCTCTGTGTGTCTCTCATGAGTAAATAAATAAAATAAAAATCTTTAAAAAAATGAGTATTTGTTTTTTAAAGATTTATTTATTTATTCATGACAGAGAGAAAGAGAGGTAGAGACACAGTCAGTGGGAGAAGCAGGCTCCATGCAAGGAGCCTGATGTGGGACTTGATCCCGCGACTCCAAGATCATGCAGATGATGATGTCGAAGGCAGACGCTCAACCACTGAGCCACCCAGGCATCCCAAAAAATGAGTATTAATATCAAAAGTAAAATGGTCAAAATTAGGAATTAGGAATTGGTTTTCTTTCTGTTAAAAGGAAAGTTTTCTTGGACCATTGGTCTGCTCTTAGTAAGATATTGTGAAAGGTTTTTCTTTACCTTTAAAGTAATCTGCCTAGAAAGCAAAGATCTTGTGTCTTATCCAAATATTTCCTGTGTTTTGTGTTATCTTTACCATCAGGTCTTTGATTACTTATGAGAACTGAGTCTTCTCGATATTAAAAGCTAAGTATTGTTCACAATTCTGTAACCTTCTATATTTGCCTTTGAAATCTCTCATTACCATTTTGGTCAAATAGATAATTAAGTATTATTTTATAATCTGTGGCCTTATTTAATCAAGGGTCTAAGCCTTTTGATTTTTTTTTTTTTTTATGATAGTCATACAGAGAGCGAGAGAGAGGCAAAGACATAGGCAGAGGGAGAAGCAGGCTCCATGCACCGGGAGCCCGACGTGGGATTTGATCCCGGGTCTCCAGGATCGCGCTTAAACATTTTCTTTC
This sequence comes from Nyctereutes procyonoides, assembly GCF_905146905.1. Lineage (NCBI taxonomy): Eukaryota > Metazoa > Chordata > Mammalia > Carnivora > Canidae > Nyctereutes > Nyctereutes procyonoides. The sequence goes on from NW_026575043.1 coordinate 11,927,129, forward strand.
TTTATTCATGAGAGACATACAGAGGCAGAGGGAGAAGCAGGCTCCCTGTGGGGATCCCAGTGTGGGACTCAGTCCCAGGACCCTGGGATCATGACCTTAGCCGAAGGCAGATGCTCAACCACTGAGCCACCCAGGCACCCTTGTTATTTTTTAAAAACTTCTCAAATTCAAATTCTAAATGAAGTCTTTTTGACCTTGAACTAACATTGGGATTTACCAGAGGGTCCCTGGAACATCTGAAAAGATTTGTACCCTCTCCTTTATAAAAGGAGAAATATTAAATGAAGGCTTATTTGCTAAATTAAATTACATGGGAAATATTTTCAAATAAGAGTACTAAGTCTTTTGTTGCCATTTGTATAGGAATATAAATGTTCCACTGCTTTATTTTTTTTAAAGATTTTATTTACTTATTAATGAGTGACAGAGAGGCAGAGACACAGGCAGAGGGAGAAGCAGGCTCCCCATCGGGAGCCCGATACGGGATTCAATTCCAGGACCCCGGGATCACAACCTGAGCCAAAGGCAGACACTCAACCACTGAGCCACCCAGGTGCCCCTGTTCTGCTGCTTTATAATGAACTCTCATCAGGTCTTAACCATGGCCAATTCCAACTTTTGTTTCTTGGGGTGTGTGTGTGTGTGTGTGTGTGTGTGTGTGTGTGTTTCCATTTACAGTTATTGCTTTACTCATATTCTTTTTCCAAATGTTCTGGCAAAAATGCTTCATCTTTTGGAGATTCATGGAAAGGACTTTGACAAGTACAGGATTCTGATAGATTATAACACTTAATCGGGTAAGGGTTTCCAGAACTAATAATAAGAACTGGATTCAAGCAGAACAAGTATTAATTACATGGGCCTAAATGAACTGAGGATGATTATAATTTCTTTTTTTTTTTTAATATTTTATTTATTTATTCATGAGAGACACAGAGAGGGAGAGGCAGAGACACAAGTAGAGGGAGAAGCAGGCTCCAGGTAGGGAGCCCGATGTGGGACTCGATCCTGGCACTCCAGGGTCATATCCTGAGCTGAAGGCAGGCACTTAACTGCTGAGCCACCCAGGTGTCCCGATGATTATAATTCCTTGTGACCTTTTGTTTGAAACATTGCTGGTTCCTCAATATTTTGTTTTCCCAGATTTAAGGAAACCTTTCCTCTTAAGCTATTTATGACTTACAGCAGTTTGGTAAAGTATACATTTGTGAACAAAAAATGGAACATTTACCTTTTTTCCCTACTTGATCCCTCCAGAATTCAAACTCTTAAGTATCCTTTTCATGGAACTATAGTTATTTACACAAGTTCAATAAAAATCTGTTCTCTTTGTAACAGGATACCACTGGAAACATTGGCTCTACCAAAAGGCTTTGACTAGAAAGTCGTATTTGAGAGAGATATATACATAGACTCAGATATTACCAGGCACTTTTAAGGAACCTGGTTTCCTCCTGAAAATTTCCAGCAAAGTAATCTTTTTTAAAAAATTTATTTTTAATCTATTTTTTCTCAGCAAAGTAATCTTAAATGAGCTTATATGGGGGGCACCTGGTGGCTCAGTTGGTTAAGCATTAGGCTCTTGATTTAAGCTCAGGTCATGATCTCAGGGTTGTTAGAATGAGCCCTGCGTTGAGCTCTATGTTCAGCAGGGAGTCTGCCTCTCCTCTCCCTCTGTCCCTCTCTTCTCTGTCTCTCATTAATTTTTTTTTTTTTTTTTTTTTTACAAAAGAGCTTAGGGGCACCTGGGTGGCTCAGTTGGTTAAGCATCTGCTTTTGGCTCAGGTCACGATCCCAGGGTTCTGGAATCAAGTCCTGCATCAGGCTCCTTGCTCAATGGGGAGCCTGCTTCTCTTTCTGCCTGCCCTTCTCCCTCCTTGTGCTCCCTCTCCTTCTCTCTGACATATAAATAAATAAAATCTTTCTAAAAGATCATTATTCATGCTATACTTATGTAAATAATCAAGCCAAATTTAATGTAAACAAATTTGTTTTACTGTGATTATCTTTGGAACAAATAGTGGAGGTAATTGTATCTTTTTTTTTTTTTAAGATTTTATTTATTTATTTATGACAGACACAGAGAGAAAGAGAGGCAGAGATAGAGGCAGAGGGAGAAGCAGGCTCCACGCAGGGAGCCTGACGTGGAACTCGATCCCGGGTCTCCAGGATCACACCCGGATCCAAAGGTGGCACTAAACTACTGGGCCACAGGGGCTGCCCTGTACCTTTAGATAGTAGATTCTAATCCTGTTAATTGTCTTTAAGGTTTTGTTATATACATGTAAACTGACTAGATCTGGAATTATAGTTTCCTCAAATATCTGGCTATGACTTTCCAAACTATTACTTCCAGTTTACTCTCACCCTTGTGATTTTTTTTCTTTATGATTTTGATTTTTCACTAAGAACAAAGACTATCCTCAAATATCCTTGGAAGGGACTATCCCATGTCCTCCTCACTACCCATATTGCAGTTGACCTCTGAATCAAACTTATGAGGAAGAGTAGCTGACATTGATGTAGACTGCTTCCACCCAAGACACTGAATCAAGAATTCCTACTTTAAGTAGACACGATACCTTTTTTTTTTTTTTCCTTTCTATTCTACTCTGCCATTGGCCTGGAAAGATTACACCATCAACTGCATCTCCCAGACCATTGGAAGGTAGGGAGGCGGGTAACCTTTCAGACTTTTGGCGTTGTCATCAAAAACTCCCAATCTGTCCATTAACCATTAGCAGGCACTTAGCAGAAGTGATTTGTGCCTGAACAGAATTTACTTTTGTCTGTGGGGGTTATCACCCTCCTTGGGCCTTTGATGCCTAGATGGCTAGTGCACCAAATAGTACTTCTTAGGTTATTTAGCTGT